>NC_058524.1:470223762-470848762 GCF_904849725.1 Hordeum vulgare subsp. vulgare
TGAAGCAGTCACAAGACGATAGAAGTATATCCTACTCAAGTCAAGACGAAGAACCGCCGTGACGAGGAAGCCCGATAACGACAAAGAAGCAACAAGAAGTCAACCACCGACCACGCACCGACCACATCAACGACGTCACGAAGCCTCGACGATTCAAGATGACGAAGCCCTTGGACAAGCGAAAGAATCAGACAACCTCTTCTGGGTCCAAATCAAGGACGAGAGTACTAGTAAGTCGTGGTGGAAACCTGCTAAAGGTGATTTCCGCTTGTCGAGTCGCAGACCTTGGGAATGGATGACTGGTCTATACTATTGGGTAGCCAGCTTATCCAGAAACACACGCAAAATCCCAAGATGGCAGGACCTATTCGGGACCTGAGCCTCCGAGCTTAGACCCATAGGTGAGACCCAGCCCGGACCCTTCCACGAGAAGCCTACGAAGACTATTTGCGACCCTAGCTTGACTGCCGAAAGGAAGTCAAGGACTTCCCCGTAAGCAGGAAGCCATGCGAAGACTTTGGTAGTGCGTTCTAACACGAGACATCTTGATGTCACTAACCGACATGCGAAGCCCAGGACCAGATCCTAGACACACTATCTTGCCACGTATTCTCACTTGGAATACACTCGCAAGCCAGGACCTTGCACGGACTTAGGTTACCAAGCCCTTGACCTCGGTCAAGCCTAACTTATTGCCAGATCCTACTCACGACCATTCATGGACGTGCAGACATTCTAAGTTTTATCATCAAGCACCTCAAGACCACCACAACAACATGGGGACATGAAGACTACCTCCGACTCAAGATTTCGTATCTCACCAACCCCTAGCCTAGAAATCTCGGGGACGAGATTTTCTTAAGAGGGTAAGGTATGTCACACCCCAGTTTTTGGCTTTCCTGACTAACTAACTTATTTCAAAATTTAGGACCAATTAATTTTTTGTGTGAATGCTTGTGATGCTTGGAGTGACTATTGTCTGCCTGTTTGTTTAATTGCATGTGATTGATCCCCATTAATTCTTGCCATCCTCCTAATCACCTCCTCACTCCATGCTGCCTAATAATCATACCATGCGTTTAGAACAAATATCTATTTTTTTACCAAATATTATGTTCACCAAAAAGCTTTTCTTTGAATTAAACTTTCAAACCCCTCAGATGAGGTTTGTACTACAAGTCCTCAAATTAGGGAGTTTCTTTTGCACCAATTATTTTATTTAAAACCTATTATCAAAATGTCTTCCAAAAACCATCATATTATTATTTTAAAAGTTATTTTATTATTTTATTTAAAAGCCTTTCTGTGAGGCCAGAAATGGTCTCCTATGAAGGAAATTAATTTTTATTGCCTTCAAGATATTTTAGAAAATTTAGGGAAACTCAGTGGATATATTTATTCCATATTTATGAGTTTCAACACATGGTCATGTTCAAAATATTGGGCAAACCCCTTCAAAACCATTCCTGCCTATTTCAAGCTTTTGGAATATTTCTATAAGAAATATTCTCAATAAATTCCAGTAAAATTCTAGCATGTCATCTATGATATTCTTGATGATCTTGCCAACTTTCATTTCAATCCAAGTTGATTTGACTCCTCTAATCACTCTAAAACCCTATCTGTCCAGAATCAAATTTGAGCAACTCTACATTGTGAAGTGTCTCCAATTGTGCTCAAATTTGGTGGACATGTTCCAGTACTCCAATGAGGCATACACACCAAGTGGTACACCAAGGAGAATAGAGGAACTTGTCCTAAGACCCTCAAAACCCTCTCTGTTGATTTTTGACTTTGACAAACTTTACATTATAAAGTTTGTCCAATTGACCTCGAACTTTTTGTGCATGCCTTAATGCTCAAATAATGCCCCTACACCAAATATTGGATTTGTGGGAATTGATTTGAGTAGGGTTCTAAGTAGAAACCCATCTCTTCCCCTTTCTAGGGTTTTTAAAGTCTACATTGGAAAACTTCTCCAGGAAATTCCAAATTTGGTGTGCAAGCCTATTTTCATCTATTATTTGATCCTGTTAAGTTTCATAGCCATTGGAATTCATCTGGTAGCCCAACCATAGATCAAACACCTTGTGTGCACTCACTAATTTGGTTTCATTTTCCCCTTCCACTTTATTCCTTGAGCTCAACTTTCTACCACAGCCTCACATAGTTACATTGCACCTCCAGTAACATTCCCATGGCCACTGGTCAATTATTGGAGAAGGACCCTTTGTAAGTTTCTCTCAATTTTACCCTTGGCAACACTGTTTTGCCCTTCCTTCCATTCTTCTGCTTAATCTATCACCCCCAACTCTTTCGAGAGCATCTAATATATGTCAAGGCTTCATTTAGAACCAAGATATGGCATGCTCATGTGGAGAAAATGAGCACCACCTCCTCAAGTTCATTTTTGGCTGAAATGTGGCTTTGTACGGCAAGTACTAGCTACACTTGTTTTCTTGAGCTGAAACTTTGCAGTCTTGTAGTCCTTGTATAAATAAGAGTGTTGGACATGGTTTTACCTCAATTAAAACCACGTGCAAACCACTCATGCCAGCCCCTAGTTTGTTGTTGCAAACTAAACCAGAGTCCAAACCTCATCAGACCACCGCCACTAGTTGCCAAACTCCAGAGTTCCTTTGCTGCAGGTGTGCCCTACGTGCTAGACACATTTAATTGGCCATTTGGACCATGTAGACACGGGTGACCGTGGTGACCACCAGTCTGGCCTGCAATATGGGTGCTCTGCGCCTTGTCCTCTTACTGGAGCCTGTATTCAACCGTTTCATCACGTCTCAGAGCACCAGGGTATCTCATTTGACTGGTGCAACCTCCTCCCAACACTAGCTAGCCTCCAAGACGCCCCAGGGACGCGTGTCTTCCCCGTGCTCTCAGAGCTGCAGGAAGCTCCCGAGCCCTCTCTCCAATCCCCCTCCCTTATCTCCTCTCCCTAAGCCTCTATGGCTCACACTCGACTCTCCCCTTCTCCCGTGAAGCTCATGAGCCTCCCCCTTCTCTCCCAAGCCCTTCTCCCCACCACTTCTTCCATGGCCGCCATGGCCGTTTCGGCCATGCTCGAATCAGAGCCTCCCCGAGCTCCCTCCTTCTCCTTAGCGCCTCCAGGAGGACCCGCTAACCTGCGGCACCAGTCCTCCCTCTTCCCTCCAGGTGGCCAGGGCTCCTCTCCCCATGGTCACCATCGCGGCCCTCCCCTGCGGCCGTGGGCTAACTGCCCCGAGGCTCCCCTACTGGCACCAGGCGTGGGCACTGGCTGCGGTACGCCCCCCCCCCCCCGAGCCGCCGGTGCGCTCGCCTAGGCCGGAGCTGGCCGGAGGCACCGGGCCATGCGCGACTGCCCCTCCTTCTCTGCTCCTCCCTGCCCAAGCGGGAGGAAGAAGAAGGCCCTGGCGAGCGGGGTCCGGCTGTAAGCGGAACAGCGGCTGGGCTCACGCGGTTAAGTGGAAGCGCCCTGGCACTTCGCGCCTTCATCCAGCCGAAGGCGTGTTCTGGTGAATACGCCTCCTGCATGGCCCTCGCTGGTGGCCAAGCCACACGGCCGACCCGTAGGCCTATTCAACGCCTTGAGCATTGGATAACCCTGAGGCTGTCTTTTTTTCCATTTTCTATCTTGTTAAATTTATAAATTCCATCCAAAATTCATACTAACTCCAAATTTATTGATTCAAAATTCTGCAGGTTTCTAAAATCCTATTCTATCCAGATCTGGGCATGGCACCTTTTTCCAAAATACTTTCCTGTGATAATAATATCTAAATGCCCATTTAGACATTTTAAACACAACCTTTCAAAAATCCCATAGGCTTCATTTCAACTCCAAATGGAGTGATTCAAACTCCCAGAGCCTTCTAAAATCATTCTCCATTTTTAGAAGCCTGGTTGCATGTGATCACGATGCCGGTTCATCATTGTGGTGATGGCACCGGAGGCTTCTTCAAAGCCCTTGCATGTTGATGATGTTATTCACATGGCTCCTCGGAGCACAAGCATGATGAGCTTGACCCTACCATCTAAGAGGATCATGCTACTGTCATGTTGACTAGTAGAGTTAGATCATTGCATTGAGCTTGACCCTACCCTTGAGGGTCATGATAATACCATGTTGACAAGTAAAGATAGAGCATTTTATCATGAGCATGATGATGAGATAAATTAAAGAGTTTATGAAAACCCCGTCGGGTGCCACTAATGCCCGAGGGTGATGATGAGTTGGTGATCACTTTTGGTGAAGTGATGCACCGGTGTTTTTGTGTGAGTACGGTTTCGGAAATGGGATTAGATTTATGACGTGTCGACTTTCCCAACCTTACCAGTACGACCACGATACCCCTTTATGGGACGGGGCTTTGTTGATTACTCTGGTCGGTACTAGCAAAGAGCCACATTACTAGTGGCGGGAGTGATCCGTGTCACTCTCGTGATGGGGTCGTGCGAGGTAGGACGACTATGCCATTATTATGAGTTCCGGGCACACCGTTGGTCCCTGCATGGTTGATACTGTCCAAAGTCGGTGCTCGTAAGACGTACAACATCTGGGCTGGGTACCAATCGAGTGGACCTCGTTGTCTAGTATCGTCAGGGGAAAGATGATGATCGGGTAATTACCTCAGGTATATGTGATATACCGCGAGTCGTGGATGACACGGAAATTTCCCGTTTCTCGTGGGTCCAGCGTACTACCTCTGCAGAGTGTAAACTATTCGAATAGCCGTGTGCACTATCAAGGACAGTTGGGTGGTGCTACTTAAACTACGTCCAGCGTTTCCACATAAACCAAGTGTGAGTGAGTGTGTGTGGTGTTAAAAAGGTGTTGTTATAAGATAATAATATGACCAAGTTCGGTGACTTGGCATATAGGGTAAACCCGGATGGTTTAGCCCTCATTAATACATTGAGGTTATGACGAGTCCGATGACTTGGCATATAGGGTGAACCCGGATGGTTCAACCCTTAGCAGATATGTTGATATCTGTAACCTGTTCTTCAAGAGCAATTCTTTAACTTGTTGCATATACATGATCATTCCGCCCAGATGAGTTACACATAGATGCATGATACTGTTATCCTTCACTTTGATTGTTCGTATCATGGGCTGTTTGCGAGTACATTCAAAGTACTCATTCGCATGCCACTGGTTATTTCATTGACCAGGTGTGAAAGACAGGTTATGGTGAAGATTAACTCGGTGACGTTCTTGCGAGCTAGGATGCTTCCCAGTCAGAATGCCTGTAGGTTAATGCTGATGGCTTGGGTTCACGCTTTCAACCAATAATTCCGCTATTGGTTCAGTTTCAAGAGTAGGCCTTTGAGGCCCTATATATGTAAGACTCGACTGAAGTGGTCATTTATTGTATCAAACGGTATGAATGGATGTAAGACTCTATTATTCAGTATCTGTGTTCAGTGAGCATTGATCCTTGGGATCACTGGGCACGGCGATCTCGACTTACCAGTCGGGGTCCCCACACCAGGGCGCTTGTAGGTGCTCGTGAAGTTGCGGACGAACGCCTCCTCAAAGTCCACCCATGAGTTGACGTTGCTGGCTGGAAGGCTGTTGAGCCAAGTCCGAGCCGAGCCGGCCAACATGAGTGGCACGTAGCGGACTGCTACGCGCTTGTTTCCCCTGGCAATGCCAACAGAGGTGGTGTAGTCGATCAACCAGTCCTCTGGCTTGGCAGTGCCATTGTACTCGGGAGTATCCCGAGGCAAGGTGAAGCCTCGGGGGAACGGCTCCCCTCGGATCCGGGGGCCGAAGCAGGCCGGACCGATGGGACCGTCCTCCTCCAGGAGGGCTGACTGGGCCAGGGCGTTGAGACGTCGGCGGGCATCCTGGTCGTCCTGGGGAACGCGAGCGCCTATCCGAGCCGCGATCGGAATGGCACCTTGCGAACCGGTGGCATGGGTCCTCCTCGGATGAGGAACCTCATACACCGAGTCGCTCTCGTCGCCTCCGCGACGCCTGCTCGAAGTATGCTTGCTCTGGCGCTGGGTGCGCCTGTCTTGACTTCCCTCGCCCCTCTGGCCGGAGGTGCGATGCAAGGAAGATCCCTCCGCGTGGTGATCACCGCTATGGTTGCGACGCACTCCGGGGTTGGGTCCCCGAGACTCTGACTGGGCCTGACCGGGGACAAGCCGCGTCTGCTGCTCGTTGGCAGCGTCAAGGAGATCCTTGACCAGCTTCTCCTGGAAGGCGCGCTCCTCGCCCTCCAAGATTGGCATTTCTTCCATGGCCGCCTGCGCCGCCCGCAAGTTGGCCGGAGGGGTCTCGTAGACGGGTTGGTTGCCGCCTAGGATCTCGGCAATGAACCGGTCGCGGCCGCGAACCGACCCAAGCCGGCTAGGGGCCTCGGAAATTGGAGTGAGGCCATATGCGGAGTTATACTCACGCCGCGTGGCCTCCATCCGATGCTTTGCTGAGGCGACGGCAATGCCTTCCTGCAAGATCTTCTTGCGAGCCTCCTCCAGCGAGGCTCGGGCGTCGTTAAGGTTTGTGGAAGAGGCGATGGGCGTCTTCAGGCCGGCGAGCGCGTCCTGAAGAGTGTCAGTTGTGACAGCAGCAGGCTCACCAGCGTCTACTGACTCCTTGCCATGAGCTGTGCTGGTGCCAGCGCCGATGAGCATCACTTCCACGACGTTGGAGACGGCGGCGACATGGTACGGGGTGAAGAACCCCACCGACGGCGGAGGGCCATTGAATACGAGTACGTTGCAGGGGTACACGTCATATGCAGGCATGTCAGTGATAGAGAGCCTACTGAAGCTGGCGCATAGCGCATCAACATCGAAGTCCTCGCCGAAGTAGCGAGGACCATCTTTGAGACGCAGCTCGCTAAAGAGAACGCTGAGGTTCTCCATAGCAGCGACGGCGACGCTAGGAGGCGCCTCGTCATCGTAATCTTCGTCCAAATCCGCATGGCGGACGGGGACGTCGATCATCATCGGTGTCGCCTCATCAAAAGCGGGCTCCACGGGCATGCAAATCGATCCGGACGCGATGCATCCGATGGTGTAGGTGCATGGCCCCGCAGAGCGCGTAAAGCCAGCCGATGCCGCGATCGGCCCCATGGTGGGCGCCAAATGTCAGTGAATACTCACAACATATGCCATAGGTAGGCTAAAGTCGGTTAGAACCGAAGGGACAATGGAGGGCGCTGGGAATGAGGTTGGTACAAGCATGGAACGCACGATGTACCCATGTTCGGGGCTCTCCATAGAGATAAGACCCCTAGTCCTGTCGGAGTGTATGATGTATATGGATGGAGTACAAGGTTGCTCCTGGAGTTGTGTTGAGGAGGAGGAAGAGGGGAGCAGCCGGCTCATCTCTGCCTCTCTCTATGTGGTTGGTGAGTGTGATCTGTCGTGCGACCCACCCTCTGCATGGAGGGTGACCGGAGGGTTTTAGACGAACCCACCGGCCTACAATATGGATAAAGGGTACAAGAGTGGGACCCGGCTGGCAGCCTCGCCGACCGGCCAGGGGGCCCACGAGGGTCTTGTCTTGTCGCTTGAGGGGCCCGCCGGCTGCGAGGTCCCGTCTGGCTGTGGGACCCGCCGGCTAGCCAATGAAGCTCCCGCTTAAGGTTGACGCCGAGCACGCGTGGTTCGCTCGGCGTCATCCAGCGAGATTCGTCATGGGCAGATAGTACGGCCACCTCCACTGTTCCCACGCGCGAGTGCAGTAATGGAGTGGGAGTTTGACGGTCCGACACTATGCTGGGTGATGGATCAGAGCCGGGGTAGGTCAGCGGCATGGCCGCCGACGCTCGTACCTTGCAGGCACTCCGATCGAGTACCTTTGTTGACACGTAGCCACCTTTAATCATAGGGTCTCGTCATGACCTACGATCTGATATGACTTGAGATCCCCGGCCGGCTAGCTTGCTTGGCTTGCCAGCTGGGGCACGGCCGCCTCGTCCCTAGCCGGCTGGCTTGGCCAAGGCGGTCAGGGAGAGGTAGCCGTCTCGCCTCTAGCCGACAGGGGTTGCTTGGCCGGCCAGAGAATTGGCCGCCTCGTCCTCCACCCGGTAGGCGCAGCCTAGCTAGCTAGAGGACTTGGGCCTTGGAGAATTATACTTGGTCATTCCTTTTGGGCAGGAGATGAAGGAGCAGGCTCGATGAGCCTACCCTGGGTTATCCCCCCGACAATATTAACTATAATTCTCAATTCTCGCGTGCGTTTATAGAGGCAAACAGCTTTGCCAATCCCTGACGGAACCGTTCCTTTATAACAGGACGGGGTAGCGCCCTTTATAAATAGATCAAAATTAGTCTTGAGGATCCATCATTTCTGAGCCTCGCCCAGAAACCCTAGAGCTCTTAACACTCCTCGAGTCATGGCAGGTTCTTCTTCACGCCCCCTCGGCCCCCTTCCGGGGGTCTGGGCCAGTTGCTCTGTTTCTCTCCCCCACCTACGGGAGCTCGAAATGCAGGGATATCTTCCCAAATCGGATCTCGCACCCGCTCCCGCCGGCCTAACCTCCTTTGACGGGAAGGCTTTCGTGGAAAAATTGCCTTCCCAACAATAGGGAGAACGGGTTTGCTCTGTTTCCTTCCTGCTGCGAGGGTTGGATTCCCTATTCACCCTTTCTTAAGAGGGTTACTGGATTTTTACAGCATACAGCTGCACAATCTAACCCCAGGTTCCACCCTCCATATCTCAGGCCTTGTGGCCTTATGCGGGTGCGTTCTTGGGTTGCGAGCCCCACTTTGATCTATGGAAAAAGTACTTCTGCATCGTTCCCCGAACCAGAGGAACGACTATTTGGGAATTTGGTGGAGTCGAAGTATGGCGCATAGCCGCCACAGGATATCCGATTCGTACATCGAAGAAAGAGCTCAACGAGTGCCCCTCGGAGTGGTTTTATATTGAGGTTGTTCCCCTATTCGAGCCAGTCCAGAGAGGCCTTCTCAAATACTCTGTGGATCCTTTAAAGAAGCGGTTTAGCTGGAGTCTGAAGAGTCTTTCCCAAGAGGAGAGCTCCGAAGTGAAGCGCTTATCATCCAAGGTCAGGACTCCTACTCATTGCAGGCTAACTATCATTAATGTGATGGTTGCGGTGATTACTCGGTGCGTCCAGCCGCTTCAACTGCGCACACATCGTTTGTGGTGCTACAGCGGGACGAGTGATTCCAATCGATCCAGAAGAGAAGGCGTTAGCAGCCATTATAGCCGATTCCTTTAAAGGGGAAAAGAAGATTTTATCCGCCTCATCCCTAAGGACGGCTATTCGGCATACAACCTTGTTGAATTGGTAAGCGTGTTAATGTTCAAAAGTTTCAGGCATTCATGCCCTTTTATGTTTGATTTACAATTTACACCCCTTCCTCGCAGCCCTAGAAGCGATGCATTGAGATGATAAAATGTCCCGCACCTCATCCCAAGAACTTTGCCCGTAACGATGACCCTCGGTTCCATGAAGACCCAGAGCTTTTGGTCATCTTCGAGGATGGGGTGTATTATCAGGAGGGGGTTGACGAGTAGAGGATGGACCTTATAGCTGATAACCCTAGTTCCCTTCCCTCATCAGGGAGTAAGAGAAAAATGTTGGCCCGACGAGGCGTTGCACCTAGCGATCGTCGTAGCGCACGCTGGACAACACCTCTGAAGAAACCTGACGGGATTCTGTGAAATGAGGACATGATTCTTAAATAAGAGGTCGCGGGAGAAACCTTATCCAGTGCCCCTTCGGCAAAAAGGTACACAGACCAAGTGATATTCCTTATGATGATAATCGTACTTCAATACTTTTGTGACCCTTGACCTACCAATGTAAGAGACACGCGCGACCCTCCTCGGACGAGGATGGTGTTGAGGTATTGGGTAGACAACCAAACCTAAGAGAGTTGGCTAATGCCGGAGTCCTGAACACGGGTCTGCTCCCAAAAGGTTTGAACGGACTATCGATAACTAACTCCGAATACGAGAGTGTAATGAATCACCGGCAGCGGAAGGAGACACTACGTCATCCTGTATTTTCCAAACAAGAGTTCAATGCTCTCAACTCGGACAATACGTACCTCGGAGCCGTGCAGGCCGGCCTTAATGAGGTGGCTGGGCAAGTGTGTGCCCACCTGCAGGTAA
This sequence comes from Hordeum vulgare subsp. vulgare, assembly GCF_904849725.1. Lineage (NCBI taxonomy): Eukaryota > Viridiplantae > Streptophyta > Magnoliopsida > Poales > Poaceae > Hordeum > Hordeum vulgare. The sequence goes on from NC_058524.1 coordinate 470,233,862, forward strand.
CTTATCGACATTATAATATGCGAACAAAAGTTTGGACCCAGTAGCGCCAGAGCCTTAATTTGGTCGGGACGACTGAATTAAGGGTCGATGATAATTATCTTTCAATCTGCAGGCTTTAAAGGAGGAAAATGAAAGTTTATCCAAAGATTTCCATCAGAGCCACGTCGATTTAAAAGCCCGTAGGGCCGAGCTACAAGATGTGAAGAAATTTACCAGAGAAGCCCATGGTAAGGGAGGTAATTTGTGATATGCTAAATTTGTGTAAAATATATATTAATAGCCAAAGAATTGCTACAGTAGGTGAATCAATAGGCCAAATGCAAAATGATCTAGCCGTCTCTCAAGAATCTCAGTGATATGCCAAATCGAAGCTTGAAGCCGGTCAGCGCGTATTGTAGCGATGCCACGAAGAAAACAACAATCTCAAGGAAGAGAATAAAAAACAAGCTCACGAAGTTGAGAGTTTGAAGACTCAATATGCACAAACTCGAGAGGAGAACCAGAAATTGAAAGGCGATCTATTTTGTAAGTAAAGCTTTGACCTGAAACTAATCCAAGTTTTATCGTGTTGACCATGAAAAATTGTGCTTCCTTTGGATTAGGTCTTTTGACTGGGCGTCCTGAAGAGGAGGCCACTTCCTTTGCGGGTGACCTTTTGAAGCAACTTTCCATTGTGCATGAGCGTGCTCGGAAGGCTATGCGGAGTATGGTCCGAGCTTTATTGCCGAACAAAAACCCCCCACAAGGGATGGCTGAGCTTGCCAAGCAATTTACAGGAGCCCAATGTAGCTTTGAATTGTGGAAGACCTTGGCCTGCCGAGAAGGAGCCGGGGAGGCGTGGACCATGGTGAAGACCCGCTTTAATCTCCTTTATCCTGAGCACATGGCCCGAGTTGGACCAGCGGGGCCAGATGGTAAGGAGATTCCTCTACATCTGGTGTATGATCAAGTGACGCCCACCGCACGCTTGTCACACGAGGACTGTGCACTAGATGTCATGGTAGATTAACTAGACCAATCGCCAAGCGTGTGATCATATTTAATGATATTTGTGTGTTAAGGCACTTCCCTCCATATTTTGAAAATTATGTCTTTAACCAGCCATCAGCTTCTACCTCCCCTGTTATCAACTGGGCAGTGTTTTGTACTCTGTATCCTACGAAAGTAGGAGTTAATTTTATGATAACTAGGCAATCTGGCCATGTGGTACTAACAGACAAAAATTATTTGGGTGGATTATGTTAGTTTACAACGATACGTAAGAAACATCTTCGGAAAAAATAGTTCCTTCATGGGTTCGTTTTTCCGGGTTGCTACATGGTTTGTAGTAAGTATGGTTGTTTCTCTGTGCAACACGGCCAGTGGCTTTATGATGCAAAATTACAGAGTAATAGGCATCGTCCTAGCCGATCAAGTTGTATATCAAGAAGTGCTAGCTTTTATTTTACCCGTCTGAGGTACGTATCCGGGTGAACCGGTCGTAACAATCGCAGTGGTGCTCCCTTTACCCTCTAGCAGAATATATCGAGAACGTAGAGAGTAAGCACAGAAGCGAGGCAACCCAGCATTGCTAAAATCTTAAGTCCAATTGATGCATAAAATGGCAAGAGTGGATGTGTTAAGTCAATATGTATACATGAACAAGAAGGTATGAATGATACGTCCCAAACGTATCTATATTTTTTTGTGGTTGCATGATGTTATCTTGTCAACTTTGGATGTTTTATATACCTTTTATATCTTTTTTCGGACTAACTTATTAATTCAGTGCCAAGTGCCAGTTCCTGTGTTTTTGACTCTTTTCAGATCTGATTTTGGAACGGAGTCCAAAAGGAATAAAATCCCCGAAATAAATTTTTCCAGAACAGAAGAAGATCGGGGGACTTGAGGGCCAAGGCAGGAGGCCCACAGGGAGCCCACAAACCCTGACGCCACTGCTAGGGGGGGCCGCGGCGACCAGGCTTGTGGCCTCCCTGGCGCTCCCCTTCCCTAGCTCTTTCACCTATATATTCCCTAAAATCCCAGAAAAAATCAGGGCGTCCACGAAACCACTTTTCCGCCGCCGCAAGCTTCCGTTTCCGCGAGATCTCATTTGGAGACCCTTCCCGGTGCCCTCCCGGAGGGGACTATGGAGTTGGAGGGCTTCTACATCAACATCATCGCCTCTCCAATGACTCGTTAGTTGTCCACTTCAGACCTATGGTCCGTAGTTAGTAGCTAGATGGCTTCTTCTCTCTCTTGGATCTTCAATACAAAGTTCTCCATGGTCTTCATGGAGATCTATCCGATGTAATCGTCTTTGGCGATGTGTTTGTCGAGATCCGATGAATTGTGGATTTGTGATCAGATTATCTATGAATTATATTTGAGTCTTTGCTGATTTCTTATATGCATGATTTGATATCCTTGTAAGTCTCTCCGAGTCTTCGGTTTTGTTTGGCCAACTAGATCCATGATTCTTGCAATGGGAGAAATGCTTGGTTTTGGGTTCATACCGTGCGGTGACCTTTCCTAGTGACAGAAGGGGCAGCAAGGCACGCATCGTGTTGTTGCCATCAAGGGCAACAAGATGGGCGTTCATCATAGATTTGAGATTGTCCATCTACATCATGTCATCTTGCTTAAGGCGTTACTCTGTTCTTATGAACTCCATACACTAGATGCATGTTGGATAGCGGTCAACGTGTGGAGTAGTAGTAGTAGATGCAGAAAGTATCGGTCTACTTGTTTTGGACGTGATGCCTATATGATGATCATTGCCATAGATAACGTCATGACTTTGCGTGGTTCTATCAATTGCTCGATAGTAATTCGTTCATCCACCATCTACTTGCTTTCTGAGAGAAGCCACTAGTAAACACTACGGCCCCCGGGTCTATTCACAACTATCGTCTCCACTTTCACTTTTACTTAGCTTTTTTACTTTTTTGCTTTCAGTTCTCACTTTGCAAACAATTTATAAGGGATTGACAACCCCTTCATAGCGTTGGGTGCAAGCTCTTTGTGTTTGTGCAGGTACTTGTGACTTGACGCGATCCTCCTACTGGATTGATGCCTTGGTTTTCAAACTAAGGGAAATACTTACCGCCGCTGTGCTACATCACCCTTTCCTCTTCAAGGGAACACCAGCGCAAGGCTCCAAGGCCACGTGGGAATCCTTTGCATATTTGCCAAGGAAGTCCCTATAGGCGTAGCCCGTAGCAGAAGGATTCCTGGCGCCGTTGCCAGGGAAGGTCTTTTATTGCCGTAGCAGAAGTATTTCTGGCGTCGTTGCTGGGCAGATATCAAGTCAAGATCTATCCATGTAAGTGTCACAAACTTATCTCTTGCATTTACCTTTTTGCCAATTGCCTCTTGTTTTCCTCTCCCCCCACTTCACATTTGCCTTTTTTCATTCGCCTTTTTCTCTCGCTTGCTTTCTGTTTGCTTGTGTGCCATGTGCCTTCAATATGCTTGCATCTTTGCTTGCTGAAAATCTAGTGATATGGATCCTCATCCGCTTGCTAATCTCTTTAAGAGATCCAATTATTATGATCCAATTTCTAGTAAGTTGAGTGCACTTGACTATCTTTCTGGAGTTTTGCTTGAGATGCGTGAATCTGAAAATTGTGAAGAAGAAATTTATGAAGTGATTCACGAGGGCTCCTTGGATGAAAACCATGATTGCAATGGTTTCACTATAAATTCTATTAGTGACAATCATGCTAAAAATATCCAAAACCCTAAGCTTGGGGATGCTAGTTTTGCTTTGTCCACTACTTGTTGCAATGATCATGAATGGGGTAATGATTTTTCTCATGATCTTGAAAAGCCTCATGATGAATATGATATTTGCAATATTATTGAAAGTGGGTTTGGACAAGTCATGACTTTAGTTGATGATAATCCCACTATTTTTGAAGAGCGTCAACTTTGCATGCATGTGGATCATGAAAGGAATATCCTATGTGATAGTTACATTGTTGAATTTGAATATGATCCCACATGTAATTGCTATGAGAGAGGAAAATATTTTGGTAGAAACTTTCATGTTACCAAATTACCGCTCGTTATGTTGAGATTGCTATTGTCTCTTTCTTCTTCCTTGCATATGGAAACTATTGGTTGTCTTGACAATCTATTTTCCTGTAAAATGCCTATGCATAGGAAGTATGTTAGACTTAGATGTGATTTTCACATGCTTTTTGATGCTCTCGTTGTGCTTCAATTCTTGTCTTTTGAGTGAGCATCATTGAATTATCAACGCCTAGCTAAGGGCTTTAAACAATAGCGCTTGTTGGGAGGCAACTCAATGACTTTATCCTTTTCTTTCTATTTTGTGTTTTCCACACTTTCATAATTCTGTTATGATTGTGTTTTTTGTGATTCTTTTGCGTTTGTGCCAAGTAAAACCGTTATGATTAGTCTTGGGGATGATCGTTTGATCATGCTGGAAAAGACAGAAACTTTCTGCTCACGAAAAGAATTTTCATTTTTTCTGTGACAGCTTTTGAGTTGATTCTTTTTGCTGCTGATTGCTATGCAAGTTCTTCAAAGTGTCGTAAGTTTTCAGAATTTATGAAGTACCAGAAGTATACGAAGTATACAGATTGCTACAGACTGGTCTGCTGTTAACAGATTATGTTTTTGTTGAGTTGGTTGCTTATTTTGATGAAATTATGGATAGTATAGCGGGGTATTAGCCATGGAAGATTGAAAATACAGTAACCCAACATCAACATAAGTAGAATTTAAGTTTGCTACAGTACCTAAGGAAGTGGTGATTTGCTTTCTTACACTAATGATATCACGAGTTTCTGTTTAAGTTTCGTGTTGTGAAGTTTTCATGTTTTGGGTGAAGTTCTTATGGACAAAGAGATAAAGAGTGGCAAGAGCTCAAGCTTGGGGATGCCCAAGGCACCCCAAGTTGATTCAAGGATGCCGAAAAAGCCTAAGCTTGGGGATGCCCCGGGAAGGCATCCCCTCTTTCGTCTTCAATCCATCGGTAAAGTTACTTGGGGCTACATTTTTATTCACCACATGTTATTTGTTTTGCTTGGAGCGTCTTGTATCGTAGGAGTCTTTTATTTTTGTTGTGTCACAATCTTCCTTGCTGAACACCTAGAGAGAGACATGCACTCACCGTGATTTTGTCGAGCTTCACTTATATCCTTTGGGTAGACAATTCAGCCCACATGTGTTTCACTTATATCTTTTGAGCTAGTTGATTTTGCTCTGTGTTTCACTTCTATATTTTAGAACACGAAAAAGCTTGGCGTGGTAGTTGATCTATGCTATGAAAGTAGTCTCAAAAGGGGTAGTTATCCAAAGGGATATGAAAACTTCCACCTTCATGTGCATTGAGTAGTTAGAGAAGTTTGATTCATCTCAATTAGTTCTGAGTTGTGGTTGTGGTAATACTGAAGTTATATTAGTAAGGTGTTGTGGATCTAGAAATACTTGTGTTGAAGTTAGTGATTCCCGTAGCATGCACGTATGGTGAACCGCTATGTGATGAAGTCTGAGCATGATTAGCCTATTGATTGTCATCCTTTGTGTGGCGGTCGGGATCGCGCGATGGTTTCTACCTACCAACCCTTCCCCTAGGAGTATGCGTTGAATGCTTTGTTTCGATTACTACTAAAACTTTTGCAACAAGTATATGATTTCTTCATGACTAATGTTGAGTCCATGGTTTAGATGCACTTTCACCTTCCACCATCACTATCTTCTTTAGTGCCATGCAACTTTTGCCGGTGCACAAAACCCAGCATATAGCCTCCCTCAAAACAACCAACATACCTACCTACTATGGCTTTTTCAAAGCCATTCCGAGATATATTGCCATGCAACTACCACCATGACATGTGCCATAACTTCTACATTGCCATTGCATGATCATAAGATAGCTAGCATGATGTTTCCATAGATGTCTATGCCATGCTAGATCACTGTCACGGTACACTACCGAAGGCATTTCATATAGAGTCATCATTGCTCTAAGTTTTGAGTTGTAAGTGTGATGATCATCATTGATGGAGCATTGTCCCATGTGAGGAAATAAAAGAGGCCAGCGAAGCCCATTTACAAAAAGAGGCCAAAGATGCCCACCAAAAAAAAGGCCAAAGAGCCCACCCAAAAATGAGAGAAAAAGAGAGAAGGGACAGTGCTACTATCTCCTTTCCACACTTGTGCTTCATATTAAGCACCATGATCTTCATGATTGAGAGTCTCTCGTTTTGTCACCACCATATAGCTAGTGGGAAATTTTCATTATATAACTTGGCTTGTATATTCCAATGATATGCTTCCTCAAAATTGCCTTAGGTCTTCGTGAGCAAGCAAGTTGGATGCACACCCACTAATTTTCTTAAGGAGCTTTCACATACTCTTAGCTCTAGTGCATCATTTGTATGGCAATCCCTACTCATTCACATTGATATCTATTGATGAGCATCTCCATAGCTCGTTGATATGCCTAGTCAATGTGACCATCTTCTCCTTGTTTGCCTTGCTACCTCCACCACACTCCATTCCACTTATAGTGCTAAAACCATGGCTCACACACATGTATTGCGTGAGAGTTGAAAAGGTTTGATCAAGTAAAGGTGTGAAAACAATTACTTGGCCAATACCGAGGTTGTGCATGATTTAAATCCGTTGTGCAAGGATGAAAGAGCATAGCCAGACTATATGATTTTGTAGGGATAACTTCTTTTGGCCTTGTTATTTTGAAAGTTCATGATTACCTTGCTAGTTTGCTTGAAGTATTATTGTCTCCACGTCAATAGCAAACTATTGTTTTGAATCTAATGGATCTAAACATTCACGTCACATAAGAGGAGTTACAAAGGACATCTATGCTGGGTAGCATGAAAGCATCAAAAAATCATTCTTTATCACTTCCCTACTCGAGGACCAGCAGGAGTTAAGCTTGGGGATGCTTGATACGTCTCAAACGTATCTATAATTTTTGATGGTTTTGCTGTTATCTTGTCAACTTTGGATGTTTTATATACCTTTTATATCTTTTTTGGGACTAACTTATTAATTCAGTGCCAAGTGTCAGTTCCTGTTTTTTCTTTGTTTTTGACTCTTTTCAGATCTGATTTTGGAACGGAGTCCAAACGGAATAAAATCCCCGAAATAAATTTTTCCAGAACACAAGAAGATCGGGGGATTTGAGGGCCAAGGCACGAGGCCCACAGGGAGCCCACAAGCCCTGACGCCGCGGCCAGGGGAGCCCGCGGCGACCAGGCTTGTGGCCTCCCTGGCGCTCCCCTGCCCTAGCTCTTTCACCTATATATTCCCTAAAATCCCAGAAAAAATCAGGGCGTCCATGAAACCACTTTTCCGCTGCCGCAAGCATCCATTTCCGCGAGATCTCATCTGGAGACCCTTCCCGGTGCCCTGCCGGAGGGGACTTTGGAGTTGGAGGGCTTCTACATCAACATCATCGCCTCTCCAATGACTCGTGAGTAGTCCACTTCAGACCTACGGGTCCGTAGTTAGTAGCTAGATGGCTTCTTCTCTCTCTTGAATCTTCAATACAAAGTTCTCCATGATCTTCATGGAGATCTATCCGATGTAATCCTCTTTGGCGGTGTGTTTTTCGAGATTCGATGAATTGTGGATTTGTGATCAGATTATCTATGAACTATATTTGAGTCTTTGCTGATTTCTTATATGCATGATTTGATACCCTTGTAAGTCTCTCCGAGTCTTGGATTTTGTTTGGCCAACTAGATCTATGATTCTTGCAATGGGAGAAGTGCTTGGTTTTGGGTTCATACCGTGCGGTGACCTTTCCCAGTGACAGAAGGGGCAGCAAGGCACGCATCGTGTTGTTGCCATCAAGGGTAACAAGATGGGCTTTCATCATAGATTTGAGAATGTCCATCTACATCATGTCATCTTGCTTAAGGCGTTACTCTGTTCTTATAAACTCAATACACTAGATGCATGCTGGATAGCGGTCGACGTGTGGAGTAATAGTAGTGGATGCACAAAGTATCGGTCTACTTGTTTTGGATGTGATACCTATATGATGATCATTGCCATAGATAATGTCATGACTTTCCGTGGTTCTATCAATTGCACGACAGTAATTCGTTCACCCACTGTCTACTTGCTTTCATGAGAGAAGCCACTAGTGAACACTACGGCCCCCGGGTCTATTTACAACTATCGTCTCCACTTTCACTTTTACTTTGCTTTGTTTACTTTTTGCATTCAGTTCTCACTTTGCAGACAATCTATAAGGGATTGACAACCCCTTCATAGTGTTGGGTCCAAGCTCTTTGTGTTTGTGCAGGTACTTGTGACTTGACGCGATCCTCCTACTGGATTGATACCTTGGTTCTCAAACTGAGGGAAATACTTACCGCCGCTGTGCTACATCACCCTTTCCTCTTCAAGGGAACACCAACGCAAGGCTCCAAGGCCGCGGGGGAATCCTTTGCATATTTGCCAAGGAAGTCCCTATAGGCGTAGCCCGTAGCAGAAGGATTCCTGGCACCGTTGCCAGGGAAGGTCTTTTGTTGCCGTAGCAGAAGTATTTCTGGCGTCGTTGCCGGGGAAGGTCTTTTGTTGCCGTAGCAATGACAAATATATTGAACGACTTCTTTAAAAAGCCCTAGGTACAACTTGATCATTCCGTTTAAGACTAATAATTTGATAAATGCCCGAGGATGTTCGGCTAAGCCGGACATGCCCGGGAACAACTGATGAGACCAACACGGGAAAGATAAAATTGTGGGCGAAACGAGAAAAAAGAAGTGACTAAAAATTTATGATGATAGTGGTCTAGCCTTAAAAACGCCGAATGCGAGTTGCATTCCATGGGTTCGACTCGAGGCGGTTGTCTTCAGAATTGCACAGGTGATAAGCTCCTCCTGTTAAGATTTCATCAATTATAAAAGGGACCTCCCACTTTGGCTGAAGTTTCTGCTTCTACTTCTCGAGGAGGCATAGGATGACTTCTCCCGCATTATATGCCTTCGCCCGATTTCCACGCTTTGATAGCACCAAGCTTGTTGTTGATTGAAAGCAGATCGGGCCAGAGTTATGTCGGCCTATGTTTCCTCGTACATACGCACCCGAGGTGCGTCATGTATAATGTCACAAGGGAGGACTACTTCAGCCCCGTGCACCATAAAGAAGGGGGTGTACCCTGTGCAACGATTCGGGGTGGTGCACAAGCCCCATAGCACGGAATCGAGCTCCTCCACCCACTGGCAATTGGAGTCTTGAAGAGAGCGGGCCAACCGAGGTTTAATACCACTCATAATGAGCTCGTTGGCTCTTTTGACTTGTCCATTGGCGTGTGAGTGGTATACAGAAGCATAACCGAGTTTAATACCCAAGTTTGTGCACCAGTCTTTTAACTCCTGGGCTGTGAAATTGGATTAGTTGTCTTTTATTATGCTATGCTGGACACCATAATGGTGTACGACACTTGAGATAAATTTGATTACTCGCTTAGCTTTGGCTTAGCTTACCGGCTTTGCTTCAATCCATTTGGTGAATTTGTCAACCATAACTAGGAGGTATTTATTTTTCTTGGTCACACCTTTAAGTGGACCTACCATATCCAGACTCCAGACCATGAAGGGCCATGTGATCGAAATTGTCCGAAGAGCTGTTGGGGGCATGTGGCATTGGTTTTCAAAGAGTTGACACCCCGTACAGTGCTGAACGAGTGCCTCGGCGTCCTCTCGGGCTGTCGGCCAAAAGAATCCAGCTCGAAAAGCCTCGCTGACAAAGGCCTGTGCTGCTGCGTGGTGACCGCCTATACCGGCGTGTACCTCGGCCAAAAGTTGCCTTCCCTCCTCCTCGGATATGCACCGCTGGAGTACTCTTGTGGTGCTCTTATTATATAGCTTACCCTCATGGACCTTGTAATCCTTTGATCAGTGATGGTACGTCGCGCCTCGGTAAGGTCGTCTGGGAGCTTCTTGCGTAGTAGATAAGCAAGGAAAGGTTCGGTCCATGGTGCGACTATGGCCATGACCTCATGGGCCGAGCGCGTCTCTTCAATTGAAGATCCGCACATGACTTGATCATCATGATTGGCTGCTGGGGGTACCACCTGCTCTTCGCCATCGGCTCCTGTGCGGACCATTTCGTCCTGTCATAATACGAATGTTGAACGGCTGCTCTAGAAATATGTTTCTTGGGACGGGGTCTTTCTTTGCACCTAAGAGGGCGAGAATGTTCGTTGCTTGGTTGTTGTCTCTTGAGACGTGGTGGAACTCTAACCCATCAAATTGTGCTAATATTTTGAGGACGACATTCCTATAAACCATATTTTTTAATTCTTTTCATCAAATTCGCTGTTAATTTGTGAGATGGCGAGATTAGAGTCCCCTCGTACCTCAAGCCAGTATATACCCATTAAAGCTGCCATCCGAAGACCGTGTAATAGCGCTTTGTATTCCTCTGCCTTATTTGAGTCGCCGTACATCATCTGTAGCACGTACCGAACATTATCCCCGGTAGGGGACGTGAGAATCACTCCTACCCCCAAACCGGCGAGAGTTTTAGACCCGTCAAAACACATGGTCCAAGGAGCATAAATGTTGTACTCTCTGGGAAGTTCATCCTCGGTCCATTCAGCCACGAAGTTGGCCAGGACCTGAGATTTGATGGCCCATCGAGGTTTGTAGGTGATCTCGAAAGGAAGGAGTTCGATGGCCCATTTTTCTATTTGTCCAATGGCATCCTTATTACTTATAATATGGTTCAATGGAACTTCCCAAGTCATAGTGACCGCACACTCCAGGAAATAGTGTTGAAGCTTCCGTGATGCCATAAACACTATATAGACGATCTTTTGGTAGTGTGAGTACCTGGTTTTGCATGGGGTGAGTACTTCGGATACGTAATAGACCGGCCTTTGAATTTGGAGTTGTTTCCCCTCAGCTTCTTGTTCTATGACGAGTACCGCGTTGACGACTTGATTGGTGGCCAAGATGTATACCAACATCGGCTCCCCTATGAAGGGTGCTACAAGTATGGGTTTGCTGGCTAATATCACCTTGATGTCCTCCAGATTTGTTGTGGCCTCGTCGGTCCACTTGAAGTCTTTGATTTTCTTCAGCAATCGATATAATGGGAGCACCTTCTCTCCTATACGAGATATGAGTCGGCTTAGTGCCGCCACACAGCCTGCCAGCTTTTGAACGTGTTGTAGCTCTGTTAGTGTCGCGAGCTGTGATAGTGCTAGTATTTTAGCCGGATTGGCTTCGACTCCTCTTTGTTACATGATAAATCCGAGGAGTTTGCCGACAGGGACTCCGAAGACGCATTTATCCATATTAAGCCGGATATCATATGCCTGTAGGTTGGCAAAGGTCTCCCTAAGGTCGTCCACCAGCTGGTTGACGTGTCTGGTTTTAACGACCATATCGTCCACATATGCCTCTACTATTTTGCGAATTTGTTTCCTCAAGCGAGTCTGAATCATGCGCTGGTAAGTTGCGCCCGCATTTTTTGCCCAAACCGCATTGTGTGAAAGCAGAATGGCCCGTAGGTTGTTTTAAAAGCGGTTGCTGCCTCATCGGATCCCTTCATCTTGATCTGATGGTATCCGGAATAGGCATCGAGGAAACACAAGGAATCATGTCCGTCTGTAGCATCGATAATTTGGTCTATTCGGGGCAACAGAAAAGGATCCTTAGGGTAGGCTTTGTTTAGGTCTTTAAAATCGACACATAGCTGCCAAGATTTATCCATCTTTGGTACCATGACCAGGTTTGACAACCAATCGGGGTGCTTAATGGCCTTGATAAACCCGGCTTGGCGTTGAGGTTCAAAAAATCGATACAAGGCCTGTTTGACATGTTTCAAACCGACGATTATGTTCAGGCTATGCTTTGCCAGCCCCCAAGGGATTCCTGGCATGTCTGATGGGTGCTCGGCAAATATGTCCCAATTTTCGCATAGAAAGGTGCATAGTGATTCATCGATTTTGGGCTCCAGTTGTGCCCCGATTGATGCTGTTTTATTGGGATCCGTCGGATGTACCTGGAATTTGGCGATTTCATCAACCAGTTTCAAGGATGTGGACTTGGGCCGCTTGACGAGGATCACGACATTTTTTTCCACCACAGCACGTAGTGCCGTGAGTTCTTCTGTGGCATGGGTCTCTGCTAGCACCTCCAGGGCTAGGGATGCTATTTTGTTTTTGGCTCGGAGGGCTCTTTTGGCGCCACCGTTGACTGTGATTACTCCGTTTGGTCCTATCATTTTGAGTTTCATGTACCCGTAATGTGGTATGGCATGGAATCGTGTGAAGGCCTTGCGTCCCAACAATGTGTGGTAACCGTTGTGGAACAGGACAACATGAAAGAGCAGCTCTTCAGATCGGTAATTATCGGGTGTGTCGAATACTACGTCGAACTCTACTCGTCCGGTGCAATGGGCCTCTCTCCCAGGGACAATACCCCAGAAGGTTGTTGTGCTTGGCTCGATTCGAGATAGGTCGACCTATATTTTTTCAAGTGTGTCCTCGTAAATGAGGTTGAGGTGACTGCCCCTGTCCATCAGTAGTTTGTTGAGTCTGAAGCCGTCGACTATGGGGTTCAGGACTAGGGCGGCAGGTACCCGGCCTATGATGGCCATCGACTCGTCGCCTTGGTCGAAGGTGATAGGCGTGTTCAACCAAGGGGTTTCCGTCGCTACATGGTGGATTTGATGGAGCTCCCAAAAATCTCTCTTTCTCTGGTTTTTTGAGGTGGACGTCTCGTAGATCGTTAAGATTTCTTTGGTTGTACGGCAGTGCCACTAGCCAGCACTCCAAGGGTGTTGCATTGAGGATGGTTTCTCCACTTTTTGTGACCTGCCTGAGGACCCAACATGCTTTAAAGCTATGAGTGGAGGTTGATTCAGGCGGGGCAGAATGTATGGGGCATGGCTCATCCAGTAGTACATCCACGACCGATTTTGCCTGCGTCCGAGTTCTTTTTGCCGAGTTTCCGGTAGTGACCAGCCCTCTAACCGAGGTTGTGCATCTTGTCCGGATTGGTCCATAGAGGCTAGGGTCATTCCACATTTTCTGAATTTGCAAAGTACTTTCCATGGCACAGTATTTAAGAACTAGGCTCAACAACTCAGTGAAGGACTGAATCCGGTGACCCGACAGGGCATTGAGGATACCCTCATCGTGGCAATGCTGCTGGAAAGCATGAATAAGCTCCCACTCATTATGGCCTCCGGTCCTGTGGTAGAGGAGGAATCTGGCCCAAAGGTCCCATGTCTTCTCCGTGACTTCATATGTGCCTGAAGAGCCGTACTCTTTCGTCTTATGCTTAATTTGGGTGGTGGGTGGGGAAAGATTTTGAATTCCCGTGATTTGCAGGGAGGAGACCTCGATGTTTGTGTTCCCAACTAGGTTGCGCATTTGGCCTACCGGTGGCCCCGGCACATTGCCAGGACGAGATAGATTTTCTGAACTGTTGGTTGAGTCCGGAAGATCAATTATCAGGATGTAAACTATCCTCAACTCGGGTGATTGGTGTGGGGAGCCCATAACCGGGAACTCGACAACCTTGGTCAAGTGTGTGATGGTTGGGAAGTGAATTTCCCGTTCGTCGGTTCTAAGCCCGATCTGATCGTGGACCATAACCTGGTCATTCGTCATTCCCATGAGTTGTATCTGGTCAAGTAGCTTGTGTAGCGTTGGGTTTTCGGTGGAGCTCGTGCCACTTGATTTTTTGGGTTCAACCCATGTCGTCGATCCCCTGGTAGCGCTCAAGGTCGCTCCCAGAGTGTTCTTGATCCAGGCACACTCCAGCGTGTTCAGCATGCCGGGCTCTAAGGCTGGCGTAGGGACGCAGGTCATCCCGGTGGCGAGGTCCGCGGTTTCAGATGCCGAAGGGTCGGGAGCCACAAGTTCCTCAAGAGGACCTAAGAGTTTTTGTTAATACGAGATCTCCCTGGGGTCACTTGTGAACTCTAGGTTCCCTAACCTAATTTCCTCATCAGGGGCAAAGTTCTCGACCAGGCCGAGGTGGCCTACCGGATTGGCATGCAGAACAATGCTTCCGAAGGCGAAGATTTCTCCAGGGACGAAAACATCCCTATTGACGATCCCTTCGCTGATGACTAGGAGCACCAACGATCCTTCCGACGATCCTATCAGTGGAAATCTCAGTGAAAGCACCAATGTAGGTGTCAAAACCGGCAGATCTTAGGTATGGGGTGCCGAACTATGGACTTTGGAATGATGGGTTGCAGGAGAGAGGGGGAGACAATGTTTACCCAGGTTCGGGCCCTCCTGAGGAGGTAAAACCCTACGTCATGCTTGATTATATTGATGTGGATGATGATTACAGAGTCTACCTCGAGATTGTGTATACTAAACCCTAGGTGGAATAATATGTGTACATGGATGAGGACCCCTGGTTTATATAGTCATCGGGGGGCCTAGGGTTAAATACAACCGACCTAGTCTATTTTACTTGGTTTCCGCACCAGTCTTTGGTGTTCTCCTTGAGCACGAGACAATTGCACAACCCGACCCATCAGAGGTACAGCCCATCAGGCTGACCTCTTCATAGTAAGCCGACTACCTGAGGACCCCTTAATCTCGGACTCCCTCAGCCCCCCACCCAAATTTGATTTGACTAACTTTCTTGATTGGGCTTTTTGTATAAAGTCTCATTTGAATCACAGCTCAACACAACTGTGGAGGATGATCGAGCAAGGATTTCACCCTCCTGATCCCAACAACATGAATCTAAGAGAAAAGGTGAACAATAAAATTAATGCCTCCGCATTGTTCACTCTCCAAGCCGGCATGGCACCTGGAGATCTTGATCATTTGCGCCTCTTCACTATTGCCAAAGATGCATGTGCGCACATCAAATCCTTGTACAAAAGATGCTCAAGTTTTAACGATGCAACTTTGAGGTGGTTCTTGATGAAGCACATGAGTTTGTGATGAATGAAGATGAAAACCCATGGGAGCTTTAACAGAGATTGACCACTCTTGTCGTCTCTCTTTGATACCATGTTTTCAGAATATATGATAACTTATAAGCCATAGAACTAGGTCGAGAGAGCCAGGGAAGCCAAAAGCTAATAGGGCACGACCACCCCCTTGGTGTGCCCTGTTGGAGCTTATGGGGACCCCACGTGGCCGCCAACCTTCTCCAGAAGATTCAAGGTCTTATTTTGTTACAAAAAAAATTTCAAAAAGTTTCTTGGTATTTGGAATCCCTTCGGTACTATAAACCTAAAAAGCCAAGAACATGTACAAAATAGCAACTGGCACTTGCCAGTGGGTTAATAGGTTAGTGCTAAAAAATAATATGAATCGGCAAATAAATGCCCAAAAAGTATCCTAGAATGGTAATATTGTAGCATGGAACAATCGCAAATTAGACTAGGTAAAGGGTGGATGTCTCAGCCTTTTGCCTGGTGTTTTGTTTCACCCTTGCTGCCTTAGTTTCTAATTACTAGTGTAATGTTCCGTATTGAGCGGTCCTAACATGCTTGCGTTTGTTACGGGACCCCCTTGATAATTAGTTTTGGGATAAAACTCTTCCGGCAAGGCCCAATGTTGGTTTTTGAAAATTTTCCAACATGAAAATACTGAACAACTTTATTAATGCATAGAGCCTCATGAACATAGATTTTAATTCAACATAATACAGAGTGGGCCAGTGCCGATAGTGTTGGTCCAAAAGAGAGTCATGTGCGGGGCCACCCTGGGGTAAATCGGGTGTTTAATATGGCCATTGTACGTTGTGCTCAACCGGTTGTGTCTTGAGAATGACATAAGTGCAACTCCTATTGGCATCGTCGACACGTAGGGTGGTCTTGCTGGATTTATTTTGGCTTTAACAAATGCCTTGTGCACCGGGATTCCGAGGACACTTAGGGCTATCTCGAGGTTGAGGTTTTTCACCGCAGCTTATGGTTAGTTTGTGATGGATGAGTTGGAGCAGCCCTGCAGGGATAAATCTTTCAGAAGGTTGTGCCCGTGGTTATGTGGAAACTTGGAAACTTTATAAGACTGAGTTACAGAAAACTTGAAGTAAACTCAATTGGAATACACCAACTGTATGCGTAACTGTGACCGTCTCTTCTTGTGAGGTTTGAACCAAGAAGAGAACATAGTGGGGATATGCATAGATCACTCTTCTCATTAGTGTACTCGTAAGTTAGTCACATATCAAATGCTTAGCATTGTTGCAACATCGACACTTAACAATTTGATACATCCATTTTGCATCATGATTTCCTATTGATATTTATATTGTTCTTGGTCATTATTCCACTTTATGATACAATTCTAATGCCTTTTATCTCTTAGTTTGCAAGGTCTACAAAAAGAGGGAAATTGCCAGAAACAAGAATTCCGGATGTGAAATCTATAGAAAAACCTAGAAAATTCTGGACTCCAAATGGGTGAAACTTCACGGAGGTATTGTATACAATATATAAGAATTATTAGAACAAAGAACCACCGGAGGGGGGCACGTGTTGCTCCCAAGGAAACAGGGCGCACCCACCCCCTTGGTGTGCCCTCATGCCTTGGGAGGCCCACAGGCTGCCTCCAGTGCCCTTCTTCATCTATATCAAGGGTTTTGACCTAGAAAAAGTAAGGATGATACTTTCAGGACAAACCATCGTCATCTCGAGGCGGAAACCTGGGCAGGAGTCCTTTTGCTCTTTGACAGAGATATTTTGTTGGGGAAACTCCCCTTCGGGAGGGGGAAATCGAATCCATCATCATCACCAACGCTTAGTCCTTCCTGTGAGGGCCAATCTTCATCAACATATTTACCAACACCATCTCATATCAAACCCCGGGTTATCTCTTGTATTCAATCTTTGTCTGAAAACCTCAGATTGGTACGTGTGGGTTGCTAGTACTGTTGATTACATCTTGTAGTTGATGCTTGTTGGTTTACTTGGTGGAAGATAATATGCCCAGATCTGTTATCATATTCATTACACCTCTGATATTTAACATGATGATGATTGGTGAGTAGTTGCTTTTGTTCTCGAGTACATGGCATAAGTCTTGTTATAAGTAATCATGTGAAGTTGGTATTCGTTTTATATTTTCATGAAATGTTTGTTGTTACTTCCTTTAGTGGTGTCATGTGAACATCGAC
The DNA here is from genome assembly GCF_904849725.1 of Hordeum vulgare subsp. vulgare. Lineage (NCBI taxonomy): Eukaryota > Viridiplantae > Streptophyta > Magnoliopsida > Poales > Poaceae > Hordeum > Hordeum vulgare. The sequence goes on from NC_058524.1 coordinate 470,250,970, forward strand.
TACATGAAACTTCACCATACCTAGGCCTAAGGGGAGGCATTGTGGGGTAATAAGTAGATGTTGGGTTGCCATGGTGACAGAAGCTTAAACCCTAGTTTATGCTTATTCTGTAAGGGGCTGATTTGGATCCATATGTTTCATGCTATGGTTGGATTTATATTAATTCTTATTTCATACTTGCGGATGCTTGAGAGAGGGGGTAACCATAAGTGGGTTGCTTGTTCTTGTAAGAACAACACCCAAGCATCGGTCCACCCACATATCAAAATATCAACGTATTGAACGTGAATCAACTCAATATGATGAACATGACTAGATGGCAATTCCATGTGTCCTTGAGAGAATTTTACTTTATATAAGAGAACCTTCAGGCTTGTCCTTTTCTATAAAAAAATTGGGCCACCTTTCTGCACACTTGCTACTATTGTTACTTGTTACTTGGTACGAATTATCTTGCTACAAAATTATCTATCACTGGTACTGTTAGAGCATATTTCTCCATATGTGGTTTGGGTAATTGATGACAATCCATATGGACTAATGGTTGCATTAAGTTATATTCTAAGGATTTGTCCATAGGCACTTCTTAAAGTCCATTTGTTGGTTTCAAGGAGTTTATATGATGACCAAGGTGGTATTTAATGTATTATCCAAAGAATGGTCATAAAGATACAAGGTTGATCAAGACTACGTCGAAGGGTAAATCAAGTTGATCAACACATAAAGAATACAAGATGTACCGAGAGGGAGCAAGTGATCACATGGTGTGGTAAGCATTATCCATTACGCTTTTGTGTACTAACCCATGGTCTTCGTGAGAGTTCTATGTGAGTTAGGTGTCTTTCCATGGGCTTGCGTCAAGAGGAATACATCATACAACCCATGGAGGATGATGTCAAGTGGTGATCATCATCAAGATTGCGGTGTGCAAGTTCAAGAGAAGCATCACGAAGATATCATCCTTGAAGCTTGCCGTTCATTGTGGTGCAATGGACTTGTGAAAATGTGCTGAAGAGTGGGTCACCCATAGTGAGTATGGGGGAGATATCAACTTGTTTTCATCAAGCCAACGCAATCAAGAAAGGTGGTCCATCTTGAGGAACATAAGATCTTCATAATCTAGCTCAAGTGGACTATGGGCAAGGTATAGGTTTACCCTTGATAGGTTTCTCTATTTTATGATAGATTGTTGTAGTGTCAAGGGGGCTATCAAGTGAGTAGCTTGATCGTATCGTTCGTTGAGAGCTCAAACCATTCGCATCCTTGCATCATGTTTCGTGGTTCTTGTTTCGTGTTTCTCTTTGTGAGTTTTAGAACTTATGGTCATGTTTATGACAAGCTCGAGTTCATCGAAAATGGAGTTCATGTGCATCTTCTATGATGTTTTTGATGTTGGAGATTTTGCCGGTTCTTAATTCACAGAGGTTTCACATCTCTATATCATTGGCATTTTTCATAACTGCCTCTCCTTAACTTTTTTCCGGTCGCTGTTGGATAGCTCTTGTCGTCCTGAATCCAACAAGCTTGAGTTTGCTCAATTCGAAGCTCATTTGCACGAGTTATGGAAGTTCTCGTATTTCCTGTGTTCTTCCAGCGGTTGTACCGCTGCCCCCGGCGGTTGTACCGCCTGCCCCGTGGGTGGTTGAACCAGCCCAGCACCGGTCCACAATCGGACATGGTTGTGTTGTGTTGTGGTGGTTGGGCGGTGGTGGCCCGGTTGTACCGCTATATTAGTATAGTGGTCAATTCGACTTGAGTAATTGAGAAATAAAATTGATCTTTCAAAACATTGTTAATAGATCTAGAAAGACTTGGTCTAAGAAACTTGGTGATGCATTATGGGCTTATAGAACTGCTTATAAAAATCCTATGGGAATGTCCCCGTATTAAATGGTCCATGGAAAAGCATGTCATTTACCTCTTAAGTTAGAACATAAGTCTTATTGGGCAATTAAAGAACTTAGTTGTGATTTCAAACTTGCCGGTCAAAATAGGTTATTTGATATTAGATCCTTAGATGAATGGAAGACCCAAGCTTATGAAAATGCAAAGTTTTTTAACGAAAAATTTAAAACATGGCATGACAAAGAGAATCCACAAACGGGAATTTAAAGTAGGATATCTAGTTCTTTTGTGTAATTCTCGTTTTAAATTCTTTGTAGGTAAGATTCTCTCCAAATGGGAAGGACCATATATCGTCGAATAAGTTTATTGCTCCGAATCTATTAAGATTAACAATGCCAAATGAACAAATCTAGGAGTGGATAATGGGCAAAGAATTAAACATTATATGTCACATACACCCATTAATGTTGAAACTAATATTATTCAAGTGCTCACATCATAAGAACACTTAGGAGAAATTTTCTAGAACACTCTAGAACCCTAAAAGGGAGTAGGTATGTGATACGGTAAGTAAAGCAACTTTAAAAATTCCATGAAAATATTTTTTATCAGTTTTGGAATATTAGAAGAATTACAAAAATAAAAACCAGTCGAGGGGACCCATGAGGAGGTCCCAAGGCAATAGGGTTCGTCCTACCCCCCTAGGTGTGCCGGCTTGCCTTGGGAGCCCCTCGTGTGCCTCCACGACTCCATTTTCTTCCTCGACACGTATTCTGACTTGTGAAATTCATTATATATGCTCGTGTGTGCTTTGACCGCCACATCAAGAGTTTCTCCTTTGTCCTTATTTGGGGCTATTTTTCCGATAGAATTTTCGTGGTGTGGGAGCTATGTCATCGTCCTCCTCCAATAACATTGAGGACGAGGCATGGCTGGTACGTATGGAGGTCGAATGAGAGGGAACTAAGGAAATCATCATGTGGACGAACCTATGGACTCTAGGATCACCACTCCCCCTATATTTTATAGACACGGCCACATGCATGCATGAACCGGAAATGAGAGTAGAACATGGATGCAATAGAAGGAAATGTGAACTCGTGTAATCACTAAAGTAGACATAATGTAATAGGGAAAATAGTTGTGGGTGTCAGATTTCGGGATCCACAAAACCCAAAGGATTCGAAAACAGGGGAGTGTGCGGCGATCTCTCTCGGCTTGACATTAACTAGCCCGCTACTCGATGGAAACAGCAAAGAACTCACTCGATGGTGTGGGGAACACAGAACACAATAGTTTACCCGGGTTCGGGCTGCTGCGAAGCGTAAAATCCTACTCCTCATTTTGGTGGATTGCCTCTCATAGAGGTTGATGGATGAACTCGTACAGTGCTCTCGAGCCTCCGGAGGCCAAGTGGCTAGGTGTGTTGCTCTAGAATTTTGATGATCCAACCACTTGCCAAGTATCCTACCCTCTCTCTTTATAGTGGAGGCCCGGGTCCTTTTACCTTATCGTAGGTAGGAAGGGATCTCACAACGACCAGTTTTGGTGGGAGACAATGGAACATGCTTCCCCTGTCAAAAGTGGTCTTCGCCTGCAAAGCACCTACCAGCGCCGTAGAGGTGGGCGCAGGGATGACGATTGTCCTGTCAGCGGGTGGCCGTGGTCTTGTTGCGCCACAAGGGAAACCTTTAGAAGATTCCTTTGGGACCCTGATATGTTCCTTCCTCTTTTGCACCAAAGGGGAAACTGTCCCGTCCTGCCATCGGCTGCTCACCTGTCCTTCCATGGCGTCATCCTTGACTCCTTAGGCCCGGTCTTGCCTTGAAATATCCGCCTTTCCGAAGTGTTCCTGAGGAGCCCCCCACGGGTCTTGACGTTGCTCCTCCTCACGAGGCATGGCCCCTCGCGAGAGCATTGTTCAGGGTGGTGTTGTTCCTTGTCGATCTTGCGTTGATGAAGTGGGCCAGCCTTGGGCCGCAGGCAGGCAGGTCTGGGTACCCCGGTTGCAAGAACACCGGCAGTAGCCCCCGGGCCCAAAGCACGCCTGGGTTGGCTTTTCGGCGAAGCCTTGAAGACAGCCCAAAGCATCACGGGCCCCATTATCCTGCGGGTCACGCGACCCACGTGTCTCGAAGCTGCGCGGTGACGCTCTCTCTCCTCGAGGCGCCCGGGTGGTGCCAGGCCATGACAATGCGATTCCCAAGAGTCGCGCAGGCCATCATGTTGCTCATTGAATGTGACCATACCCAACGGCCCTCGTGGATATGACCGATCGGTGGACAGGTGAGGCGACGTGGGCGAGAGCGCTTCTGTCAGCCCACCTCGCGGCCCTCGGGGGCGTGCGACGCCCATGCTCCCGCGACGGTTGGTGGCTAGGGCTCGCCTATAAATTCGCCCAGCCCTCTCCGGGACGGGGGGCACCGCAACCTCGAGCTCCTTCTCTGCTTCATCCATCTGCCGCGAGGAAACTTCTTCCCTTCCTCCGCTCTTCGTCTTCATGGCGTCCCCCGGAGATGGCTCTGGCCAGCAAAGTGTGCGGCGCCTCCTGCACCTTCGGCCGCCCCAGGAGGCTGTGACAGAGGGCCTTCAGGGCCTAAGCGCGTCCGCCACCACTAGGTGATGGATGACGAGTAAACCCTTCGTAGTGTTTCCTTTGCTTGTTGCTTCATCTGTTGTCCCGCGGTTGATCTTCCTTGTTCTTCAGCGCACCCTCCTCCGAGATGCCGAAATCGGAAGGGCTTCAGGAGCAGGCGAAGGGTCTGCGGGCCTGGCTTGCGGATGCCGAAGTCGCCCTCCCGACCGCCCGTGGGCACGAGGCCGAGGCTGTAGCAGAGTTGGCGTCGCTACGGAAGCAGGTCCAAGAGGCGACCGATGCCATCCTGGCTACCAAGGGCGAGGCGTCGAACACTCGAACGATGGCACACCAGCGCGCCAAGCGGTTTGCCGACATTGCTAGCCTGGCAGTTAGTGTGATGCGCCGATTTTTGGGGGAGGTCCCGGCGCTGCCCAATGTGACGAGCGATGGAGGCTACCTCTCCTTCTTCGAGAGGGTGGTGGAGGAGCTAGAGACCGGCATTTCCCACATGGAGGTGGACAACATGGCTGATGCACGCGAGCTTCTGGGCCTTTCCCTTATGCTTGTCTTCTCCAACATGCGTCGCCTTGTCCCGGAGCTCGACCTTCGACGCGTCGTCGAGCCGGCGCCTGCAGAGTCCCATCGTCTCCCCTGGGATGAAGTCCGCCCTCACGTGGCCTCTCTGGTGGAGCAATGCACTCGGATGCCTGTCTCCAGCGAGGAGGAAGACTCCGACACCGAGCATGTGGTCGTCAAGAGCGCTGCCGGCGATTCCTCCTCCTGGTATCCCCCATCTTCTACTTACTTGTTCCTTCGGTGGAAGAAAAGACCCTGCCCGGTCGGCCGTTAAGCTTTTGTCGTTATTACCTTTGTTGCTCTCCTCTTTTCTTTTGCTCCTGAGGTGATGGCTTGCATGTCGGTGGTCGTTGTAGCCAGGCTGCAAAGCTTAGGGCCCGTTGCTGCAGCTGTCATGGCTTGGGGCGGCGAAGGAAGCACGACCTTCTGGGATTTATGTCCTCCAGAGGCACCTCTCGTGCCGCCGCGTGCTTGGGTGTTGGATTTGCTCCTTCATGTCGTCGAATCCTTAGGCCCTCCATCCTTCGTTAGTTCACATGTTTTAATTCACCATTAGTTTGTCATAGGCGAGAGGGTCCAGGTCAGGGCCTGTGAGGCACTTAGCTTGCGGATTTGCGTCGGTCCCTCGCGTAATTCCTCCGGTGCAACTCCTCTTTCGTAAGCGGGATGAGGTGAAGACCCTTTCGGCACTCTATGTCTGCTGGTCCCGGTCATGCACATTTGCGTGCCGCCGTAAGGTTCAACATGTTACCAAGGTTGTCCCTCACGGGGAAAATCCCCGGCACCCTGGGGGGCGAGTGGCTTTGCGACCAGTAAGGCTCCTGAGGTGCACTGCTCAGGAGCCCCCTTTGACACTCAAGCCGCCCTGCGTCGTGAGGCCCCGGCCTCAACGGTCGGTAACGCTCCTGAGGCACGCCCAGGAAGCCCCCTTTCTGGCACTCGAGCGATTCCGCACTTTGTTCCTTAGGTCATCGCCCTAGGAGGCCCTGAGGCCTCCCGAGACTCTTTGTGGTGGTATCAAGTTTTGGTCCAGACCCCAGAGCAGAGGTTGACCACTGAAAAACTTTGCCCCAGAGGTGGCAAGTTCTTGCATTCATGCTCCTTGACTCCTAGGGGTGGCGCGGAGCGGTTGTCTCAAACAGGTCCTCCGGACAGGAGGTTTCAAAGCCAGTGAAATAAGAAACGCTAGAGAAGGTTTTCCCCCTTTTTATTTCTCAAACGTCGGGCATTAAGACTGAAAAAACCAACTTAAGAAATCAGCCAGTTCAAACTCAGTGGAGGACAGTTCGAATCCAGGAAAAAGCAAGCAAGTGTAGCTTCCGACATTTAAAGCTGGCATAGTCATTGGCGGACTATATGGGTTTCCTTGCCAGATGCGAGCATGGTCATCGGGAGGGCATGCTGATTGCCTTCGTCTTTGTACCCAGCGTGGAGCATAGGTCTTCCATTAGGCGTAGGGTGGACCCCTTTCGCGTCCTCGGGGGTGGGGGGGCTGGGCCTATACAGCCTCGGGTCATCATTACGTGAGAGTGTCACAATGGGGGTGTATATGGGAGGTCGCGAGGACACTTTGGCCTCGCGAGTGTCCCTACCCCCGAGGCATTCCGGTCTGAGCTTCTAGAGTCATTGGTGGACTGTGTTGTACCCAGCGCGGAGCATAGGTCTTCCACTAGGCGTGGGGTGGACCCCTTCCACGTCCTCGGGGGGCCCTAGGCGTATACAGCTTCGGCTCGTTATTACATGAGAGTGTCACGGGATGAAGTATGTTCCGGAAGGATTTAAGGACGATGCAGAGGTGCGACGGGTTGATACTGATCTTGCGCGCTCGTGCTGCTTCCTGGGAGGCATATTAAGGGATTTTTATGACTCTACATTGACCGGTCCCAGTCCCGCACATTTACCGACCGCCGTTGCATGGGACCGAGTGAACATATGTAGCCACGGGGTCGGGTCGTGCCTCCCCTGACACCGACCGAATCACCAAGGACGATGTCAAGGGTGGCAGGTGGCCTTATGACCGTTACACCTCCGAAGGCACGATGCTCAGGAGCCTCCTTCTACTGTTCGAGCGGCTCTACATCGCTAGGATCCAGTCCCGCACATTTCCGGACCGCCGTTGCGTGTGACCGAGTGAACATATGTAGCTACGGGGTCAGGTCCTGCCTCCCTCGACAACGGTTTAATCAAGGACGCTGTCAAGGGCGGTAGGTGGACTTGCAACCGGTAAGGCTCCTGAAGCGCCATGCTCCAGAACCCCCTTTTTGACGTTCAAGTTGCTCTGCATCGCCAGGACCCGGTCCCACACATTTCCCGACCGCCGCTGCTTGCGACCGAATAAACGATCTCAGCCACGGGGGTCAGGCCCTGCTACCCCTGATAACAATCAGATCACCAAGCACGATATCAAGGGCGGCAGGTGACCTTGTGATCGGTAAGGCTCCTGGAGCGCCATGCTCTGAAGTCGCCTTGGATGCTCAAGCGACTCTAATTTTATCCTGTCGACCGTGGTCCTGAGGGGCCATGGGGCTTCCCAATTCCCGCGTTGGGGCGATGCGTCGCGGTCGGTGCCCCCGAGCGAGGAAGGTGGATCGCCGAAGGACGCAAGTAAGGCAGCGTGTCAGGTCGCCAAGTGGATGCAATGGAAATTGTAAAAGATACGACTTGCAGGAGTATGCCCAAGCAGTTGAAGTCTCCGCGGTTGGCCGGCACTTCTTAAGGCAGTGAATCCAAAAAATTACCTCGAATATCCCCCTTGCGTTTGAGAAGCACCTCGCGAAGCCTGGCCCCCAACGCCCACGCCTACATCCTGGTTGTCGCGGGTGATAAGTGCTGCTTGCGTCTCGTCACGGCATTCGACTCATCTTCCTGAGGCCTGTGAGTTTTGCCTCACGTAGTCCTACCGTGGGGGGGCGGCTCGTGCCGCGCCCCGCGGCTTGTGGGCACCCCCCTACCCGGGCCTCTTAGGCCCGGCTCAAGGAGGAGCCCCCAAATGCTCCTCACTACTGAGGAGGATAGGCGCCCAGGGGGGACGCCTGAAGCTCTTCCTCGTCAGGGAGGGTTAGGTAGCGCCGGATACTCTAGCAAATAGGGCTCCATGTAGGTGCTTTCCCGTCCCCCGCGGCCGGTCACTAGTGCGACGGTGGCGGTCCCACTAGGTGGCGGAGTGGGTCTCCTCGGCCGTACTGCTTGAAGTTCTTCCTGCAAAAGGCCTCCGCGTGCAAAGTCGCTTGTTCCTGCTGCCACGGTCGGCTGGCCCCTGCACCGCCCCGTGCTAACTCCCACCTTGATGTCCTATCGTGTCTCCGTTGTCGTATTTCATCCGCGTCCTCGCCTTCGCCCTCTGTTGGCTTGGCCGAAGGGAGCCCTCCCGTCTAGCCGCCCCGGGTTGTCGAGGGCCCACCTGGTCTCGGTAATGCGTGCGAGTGTGTGCGTCGGTCATCCCGCCGTTCTCCTCGCGTCCCTGGTGATTGTCGACGTGGTGCGCCTCAAGGCCGGTCGCTAGGGTCTGGAGAATGTGGAGGGCAACGCGAAGCGCGACTCTCTCGGCCCCGCCCAGGCTGGGCAGGGCCTCGAAGCTTGTAGGCTCAGGGGCTAGAACGCGGTGTGAACCCCCGGCGCCCCACGCCTGTGGCCTTGAGGATGCACCAGGCTGGATGGTCTTCTGGGCGATGGAGATTAGCTCCATGATGTGGTCCGCTTAGGCGTCAAATCCCCCTGGTGGTGATCGTTGGCGGAGCATCTCTCTTGCCATCTGCAACGCGTCATGTGCGCTGAGGTCTCCCAAGTTGATGCGGCAAACTGCGGGTGCCTGGGCCGCCGCCCAGCCCCCATGCGCATGGCTAGCACGGGTGGCCATCACGGTGGAGACGATGTTGACGACCTGGTACGAGCCGCCTGGTGCCGCGACGCCGGCATGCGAACTTGCAGCCGTTGTGACGTGGCGGTGAGAGCCAGCTCGACGAGGCTCGGAAAACTGGTTGGTTGCCGGTCAACGGTGGAGCGGCCCGGGAAGGAGGAAGCTAGGAGAAAGCCTTCACACGCCCCCTACCTGGCGCGCCAAATGACGGATTTCGAGCTCCGCAAAACACAAAGGATCTCGGCTCGACCTTACCTAGCCCGCTACTCGATGGAAACGACGAAGAACTCACTCGATGGTGAGGGGAACATAGAACACAACCGATTACCCAGGTTCGGGCCGCTGCGAAGCGTAAAATCCTACTCCTGCTTTTGGTGGATTTCCTCTCACGGAGGTTGATGGATGAACTCGTACAGTGCTCTCGATCCTCTAGAGGCCAAGTGGCTAGGTGTGTTGCTCTAGGGTTTTGATGATTCGATCACTTGCCAAGTATCCTACCCTCTCTATTTATAGTGGAGGCCCGGGTCCTCTTCCCTTATCTTAGGCGGCAAGGGATCCCATAATGGCTAGTTTCGGTGGGAGACAAGGGAACATGCTTCCCCTATCAAAAGTGGTCTCCGCCTGCAAAGCAGCTGCCAGCGCCATAGAGGTGGGCGTAGGGATGTTGCTTGTCCTGCCGGCGAGCAGCCGTGGTCTTGTTGTACCAAAAGGTAAACCTTTAGAAGATGCCTTTGGGACTCTCATATGTTCCTTCCTATTTTGCACCAAAGGGTAAACTGCCTCATCCTGACATCGGCTGCTCACCTGTCCTTCCATGGTGTCATCCTTGACTCCTGAGGCCCGGTCTTGCCTTGAAATATCCGCCGCTCCGGAGGGGTCCTGAGGAGCCCCCCTGCGAGTCTTGACGTCGCTCCTCCTCTCGAGGCTTGGCCCCTTGTGAGGGCCTTGTTCAGGGTGGTGCTGCTCCTTGTCGATCTTGCATTGATGAAGTGAGCTAGCCCTGGCTGCAAGCAGGTAGGTCTGGGTACCCCCGTTCCCAGAACGCCGACAGTGGGGACCCCGACTTACGAGTCGAGTTCGCCGAATAACCGTGCTCAGTGATCCCAGAGATCAATGCTCACTGAACACACAAATACTGAATATTAAGAGTCTTACATCCAAACATATCGTTCGATACAACAACTGACAACCATGGTCAAGTCTCACATAGGTAGGGCCTATAAGGCCAATCACACCAATACATCTACTAGCGGAAATCTTGGTAATAAACGGGAGCCAATGGCATCAGCCTTGACCAACAGGCATTCTGACTTGGAAGCGTCCTAGTTCGTGTGTCCATCTCCGATGATGAATTCTTCTCTGAACAACATTTCCTCCATGTTTGGTCAATAACATAACACGTGGCAAACCACTGAGTACTTTGAATGTACTCGCAAACAGCCCATGATAAGGATAATGCAGTTGCTATGATAATAAAATAATATGCAGCCTTTGTGGAAAGCAGGTCTTAATTGAAACATGTGTACGGTCAAATTCTTGTATGGATATGCATCATAACCTAGAAGGTAATCTTAAGAACAAGTCATAGATATCAACTCATTCTATTGAGGGTTGAACACCATGGGTTCACCCTATATGCCAAGTCACCGAACTTGTCATGTCATCCTTCTTAGATAACACCTTTAAACACACACACACACACACACTCTTGGTTTATGCGGAAAGGAGTGGATGTAGTTTAAGCAGGATTATCCAACTGTTCTTGATTGTGGAGATGGCCATTCAAATAGTATTACACTCTGCAGGGTTTGTACGCTGTACCCACAAGATCCAAGAAACTTCTATGTCATCCGTGACTCTCGGTATATAACATACCCGAGGTAAGTACCCCGATCATTGCCTTTCCCTGATGATACTAGACAAAGAGTCCACTCGATTGGTACCAACCCACATGATGTACGTCTTATGAGCACCAACTATGGACCGTATCATCCATGCGGGACCAACGGCATAGTCGACTTACCTGGTACAACCCTGTCACAAGAGTGACCACATGTCACTCCCACCACTAGTAATGTGGCTCTTTGCTAGCATCGACCAAAGTAAACAACAAAGTCCCATCCCATAAAGGGGTATCGTGGTTGTACATGTAAGGTTGAGACAGTCGACACATCATAAATCTAATCCCATTTCCAAAACCACTCACACCAAACATTCCTGGTGCACCACTTCTTTAACAAGTGGTCACCTAACTCAACATCATCACCCTCGGGAATTAGTGGCACCCGACAGGGTTTTCTTAAAACCTTTGATATCAACTTTGTGTTACCATCATCATGCACATGCTCTTTCTATGTGTAGCACTACTGTCTACTTGTCAACATATTATCAGGATGACGCTCATAGGTGATAGGATCATGCTCAATGCAAATGCTCCAGAGGAGCTAACAGAAACACCATGATGTGGTGCACCAATCATTCTTAACTATATGTATCAGAGTAGGGTAACCAATGTGTCATGCATTGAAGTATTTTTTAGACATGGTCAAAGGGCTGCTTGCCTTGATCAGCTAGGTATCCAGGGTCTTCGGGGTCTTCCGGTCCAAGTCCTTCGTCGAATGAGGAATTTATTGTTCTAATAATAGTAATAAAAATAAGAAGGCCAGGTGCGAGCACGACGTCAGGTTTAAACTTTACGCGCGGGACCCCGTGGTCAGCGGCAGAGAGAGGAGAGAGGGGGAGAGACTGGCCACCGACAGGTGGGGCATGCCTTTCGGGCTCGTCTTCCTCCTCTGGATGGAGGGGAGAGGAGGCACGCCGATGGCTATTCCGATGCCCTCGTGGCCAGGTGATGGCAGGAACATCACTTTGGTGTCGTCGCCTACCTGCTGGTGGTAGAATGAACGACGGGGAGGCCCTAAGTCACCAGCGATGAGGTGGCTGCGGCGGAGGTGATACGGGTGGTGGTGGAGCTGGCTGCTACGGGCAGGGAAACACTTGGGGAAGAGGTGGGGAGGCTTGCTGAGCTCTCTGCAGCCATGGAGGACATGAGAGGAGCGCGAGAGCTGGCCTCTAGCCCGAGGTTGACGGAGCTCCAAAGCGGTGGGGCCTCAGACGATCTCGAGCACCAGAGCTCTCTCTGCTCGAATGGGGTGGCTAGGGCCTCCATTGAGGGTCTGTAGGGGTGGTGTGAGGTGTTGGAGTGAAGGGGGCCTATTTATAGGCTAGCAACGGTGCACCGAGCGGGGGAGCACCCGTGGTTTTACCATGGCTGCAGGAGGGCAAGAGAGGGATCGGGGTCGATACCACAATTTAGCGGACGTGGTTTGAGACCGAGAGTCTCAATGATAGAGAGAGGAGGCTCAGTGCGCGCATGCTGCGGGGCCGCGCACTTCTGGCTGAATCTGGCTAGGCGGGCATGCGTCGCCTAGGTCAGCAGAGAGGGGGAGAAGGGGCCCTGGGGCTACCCCGAGTCAGGAGGTTTGTCGGAGACGCAGAGGGACACCGAGGGGAGGTGAGAATCGGCTGGGCTGGCCTCCTTTTCCTCGGGTACGCCCTGTAGCGCACCTAGAGCGCAGATTTGGCATGCCACGGCATACTGGCACGCTCTGGGTTGCTTTGTCCATGTCTGGCATGTCCGGGGGTTGGCTTAGATGCCCCTTAGCCGTTTGGGAGCCGAGGGACACACTGCTGGTCATAGGAAGTGCTTGAAGAGAAGCTATCAGCCTTAAATCAGAGACTAAAATAGGGATTTTGGCTTACCTGCTTTGAACCAGAGAGGGGCCACTCGTCTGTAGTTTAGGAGTGGTGCTGGCAGCTTGCACTAAGAGTTTAGTGTGAAGGTAGTGGGTGTAGAGGGTGATAAGTGTTGTTTGGCCACCACTGATGCTCAAAGTTAACAGGATTGGGTTTCATGCAAAAGTAGGATGCTCCACCAAATTTGAGCTCCATTGGACAAGTTTAGCAGTGTAAACTTGAAAACGCCCCCAAATGGGTAGTTCTGTCCTTTTAAAAGAGAACTAGGAGGGTGACCCACGCATTTGCGCGGCTAAAATAACCATTTTTGATTGTTTGTTGTTAAACTTTTATTTGGATTAACTAGCCACGAATCATATCTCATATTCACTAGTGATGGCCAATGCTAAGGTCACAATGAATTAATCTTGTGCAATATATTGTTATACAATTTCATTGATGCGGGAGGTTGAAAGACCAAGGCAAGTCCATATATGGGCATTGATACATATATTTGTTTTCCCCTGTTTTATCAACTCCTCCTCTTCCCCCAATGTTTATCATTGCAGCAATATGTTTGTGAGGGACCCCTCACCAATAATTACACTAAACATGATCCTCACATATCTAATGTTCTCTTCTCCCATGCAAAGTCAATGCCTTTCCCTGTATATGAAATATCCTGCGTACGTAAATAGGCGTACATAGATGCTTATCTAACTATCACCACTTATGTATATTGACAATATTGATATTAAATATTGTCTCTGCCTCACTGTCTTCAAATCTTATTCAAACTAATCATGTCCATGCTGATTTATATCATTTTGTATTTTATATATTATTCACTAACTATATGAATCCTCAACTATTAATTATATATAATTTTATGTACTATGGGTTATTAAGTATATTTTGTACTCTTTATCATCTCGACCATATAGTACATAAAACATCTTGGTTCAAGTCCAGTTGTATAACATTGTAATCTCCACATATGCAGATATATAGTTTAACCGAATTAATGTTGTGCTTTCTTTCTCCTACTGGCCTCTTTACAATAATTGAGTAGTTATCGCAAAAAATGAACTAAATAAAGTGATGTTTACATGCATGTACTTTATTATGGCTTTAGCGTTTGTGATTAGTCCTTGTGAACATTAGTTTTCTTCATGTCTTAACCTCCAAACACATTGTGTTTTAGTTTTAGTTGATCGAATTTAATATTCATCTGTAGGGTCTATGTTTTCCTATTGTTATTAATGGATATATTTAGTACATTCTAGTGTGGTGGTTATATGCAATGTTAATCAACCTATGGGCTGACTTCATACCATTGAGCAATTATTCATCTAAATCACGAAGATTTAACAAACTTGCTCGAGAGACATGCAATGAAATGTACACTTTCACCTTGCTATACATCCATACGTTTATTTTAAAAACAACCAAGGTGCCATCAAACAAAATTTTGTATGGAACTAAATTATAGAGTTAAGTCAATTCGTGTGATTAGAAAATAATCATAGCCTAACATATGCAAACCGTGCTGGCAAGTTAGGTGGAGCATGAGTGTCACAATTCAAAATTTTGTAAGTTTGACTTAGGAAAATCTTTTAGCTTCGAGAATTTTGGAATGGAGGGAGTACTTAATAGTGTTTTGTCCTTGCAAACGTCTAAGTAGATTCAGAGATATAGAGACTACTGATGGAGGTGTGACATAGAGTACACATGGCTGCACTATACATCACTAACTGTTCAATTCGGTTGCATATTTTCTAGCTTTAGTGCTACATTCATGGTAGTGTCAGGATGATTGAAAAATAAGGGCTTAATAGTTCAATATTAAAAGAGTTTTGCGATAGAAGATATCTGAACTTCAAATATAGAAGCAAGTTTCAGTATTAGTGTATTAGATGAGTTTTGACATAGATACACACATGAAGAAATTACATGTGAGTATTACGCGAGGTTGAGGCTGATGATGTCATCCCTTCAGTTTGTTGCACGTCTGTTTATTCCATTCATCGCCCAGATGTCACATGCATATATTGGATGCAAGTTGCTAGACTTGTTACCATGCCTTTTATTTGTCAAGCATTGATCGTCTGAGCATCTTGAAAAAAAAGAGTTATTGAGGAAGTGTATCATGGATATGACATAAGAGTTTTATCATGAATGTCGTCTTGTAATATAAGCAGAAGATATGAGCGTGCGACCATACTTCTTTGTTTGTTTGCTGAGACTCTTCTCTAGCAATTCGACTAATATATGTGTATGTCGGGGTTAATATTGCATAGATTTCTTGGGGACAAAAGTTTTCTGAAAATATGTTAGTAGCTGCCAAAAAAGAAAAGATAATGTGGATAACAACCGTCAAAAGGGGAGTTGCTTCAACTTTTTATTTTTTGCAAAAGAGCTTCTTCAAATTTAAGAAAACCCATCAATTGATGATAAGGTGTGTTGATAGTTTTTTTTAGCTTGGATTTTTTTATAGTTAGTAGGACGTTGTATGATGCACGTCCAACGATTATTGAGTTGACATCGGGTACATATTTGTCAATTTTGTTTAGAATGTATGCATTGTAGGAGAAACTAAGTGATGTGTGTCGGGGGGATAACCCCGGGGTAGGCTCATCGAGCCTGCTCCTTCGTCTCCGTCCCAAAAGGAATGACCAAGTATAATTCCCCAAGGCCCAAGTCTTCTGGCCGGCTAGGCTACACCTACCAGCTAGAGGGCGAGACATCCAACTCTTTGGCCGGCTAGGCAGCACCTGTCGGCTGGAAGCAAGACGGCTACCTCCACCTGACCGCCTAGGCCAAGCCAGTCAGCTAGGAACGAGGTGGCCGTCCCCAAGCCGGCTGGCCAAGCGGGCTACCGGCCTGGGATCTCAGGTCACATTAGATCGTAGGTCATGACGAGACCCTACGATTAAAGGTGTCTACGCATCAGCAAAGGTACTGAATTGGAGTGCATGCTAGGTACCAGCGTCGGCGGCCACGCCGCCGACCTACCCCGGCTCTGATCCATCACCCAGCACAGTGTCGACCGTCAAACTCCCACTCCATTACTGCACTGGGCTTGGGAACAGTGGAGGCGGACGTACCATGTGCCCATGACGAATCTAGCTCAGCGACGCCGGACGTACCGCGGGTGCCCTGCGTCAACCTTACGCAAGAGCTTCATTGGCTAGCCGGCGGGTCCCACCTCCACACGGGACCTCGCAGCCGGCGGGCCCCTCAAGCAACAGGACAAGACCCCCGTGGGCCCCCTGGCCAGTCGGGCCCCCCTCTTGTACCCTTATCCATATTGTAGGCCGGTGGGTTCGTTTATAAACCCCCCCCCCCCCCGGCCCCCCTCCATGCAGAGGGTCGGTCAACAGATTACACACAGTCACCAACCACATAGCAGAGGCAGAGACGAGCCGGCTGCTCCCCTCTTCCTCCTCCGCAATACAACTCCAGGAGCAACCTTGTAATCCCATCCATATACATCATACACTCCGACAGGACTAGGGGTATTATCTCTACGGAGAGCCCTGAACCTGGGTACATCGTGCATTCCATGCTTGTACCAACCTCGCCCCTAGCGCCCTCCGTTATCACTTTGGTTCTCACCGACTTTAGCCTACATATGGCATATGTTGTGAGTATTCACCGACATTTGGCGCCCACCGTGGGGCCGATCGCGGCATCGGCTGTCTTTACGCGCTAGGTGGGGCCCCGCACCTACACCACCGGATGCATCGTGTCCGGATCGATCTGCATGCCGGTGGAGCCCGCCTTGGATGAGGCAACACCGACGATGATCGACGTCCCGGTCCGCCATGCGGATTCGGACAGAGAGTCCGATGACGAGGCGCCTCCTAGCGTCGTCGTCGCTGCTATGGAGAACCTCAGCATTCTCTTTAGTGACCTGCGCCTCAACGATGGTCCTCGCTAATTCGGCGAGGACTTCGATGTCGAGGCGCTGTGCGCCAGCTTCAGTAGGCTCTCTATCATTCAGACGCCTACGCACGACGTGTACCCCAGCAATGTACTCGTCTTCGACGGCCCTCCGTTGTCTGTGGGGTTCTTCACCACATACCATGTCGCCACCAGCACGGTTCATGGCAAGGCGTCAACAGACACTGGTGAGCCTGCTGCTGTCACCGCTGACACTCTTCAGGCTGCGCTTACCGGCCTGAAGACACCCATTGCCGCCTCCACAAACCCTAACGATGCGCGAGCCTCGCTGGAGGAGGCTCGTAGGAAGATCTTGGAGGAGGGCACCGCCGTTGCCTCGGCAAAGCGCCGGATGGAGGCCACGCAGCCCGAGTATAACTCCGCATACGGCCTCACTCCGATTTCCGAGGATCCTAGCCGGCTTGGGTCGGTCCGCGGCCGCGGCTGGTTCATTGCCGAGATTCTAGGCGGCAAGCAACCAGTCTATGAGACTCCTGGAGCCAACCTACAGGTGGCACAGGCGTCCATGGAAGAAATGCCAAGCTTGCAGGGCGAGGAGAGCGCCTTCCATGAGAAGCGGGTCAAGGAACTCCTTGACGCCGCCAACGAGCAGCAGACCCGGAGCGCGTCAAGCCCAGTTAGAGTTTCCGGGACCCAACCCCGGAGCGCGTCGCAACCCAAGCGGTCATCAGCACGCGGAGGGATCTTCCTCAGATAGCACTTCTGACAGGAAGGGTTCTTCCTCGGGAAGCCAAGACAGGCGCTCCCAGCGCCAGAGCGAGCATACTTCGAGCAGGCGTCGCGGAGGCGACGAAAGCGGCTCGGTGTATGAGTATCCTCGTCCGGGGAGGACCCATGCCACCGGTTCGCAAGGTGCCCTTCCGATTGCAGCTCGGATCGGTGCTCGCGTTCCCCAAGGCGACCAGGATGCCCGCCGGCGTCTCAACGCCCTGGCCCAGTCAGCCCTCCTGGAGGAGGACGGCCCCATCGGTCCGGCCTGCTTCGGCCCCTAGATCCGAGGGGAGCCGTTTCCCCGAGGCTTCACCTTGCCCCGGGAGACTCCCAAGTATAATGACACTGCCAAACCAGAGGACTGGCTAATCGACTACACCATCGCCGTTGGCATTACGAGGGAAACAAGCGCGTAGCAGTCCGCTACGTGCCACTCATGTTGGCCGGCTCGGCTCGGACCTGGCTTAACAGCCTTCCAGCCGGCAGCGTCAATTCGTGGGTGGATTTTGAGGAGGCGTTCTTCCGCAACTTCACTGGCACCTACAAGCGTCCAGAGGCCTGACGAACCCCTTTCGCGACTAAGTCACTCGCTGGACGGAGCTTCGCAACTCCTGCGAGGGAGTGCATGAGGTACAGGCCATCTAGTACTTCATCGACGGTTGCCAAGATGGCACTCTCCTGAAGCACAAGCTCATGTGCTCCGAGCCCCCCTCTTTGGCGGTGCTCATGGCCAAGGCATACAAGTACGTCACGGCCGACTCCGCGATGCGAGTCAAGGTGACCACCTCGGATAAGGTTGTCCCCACGCCGGTGACTCCCAAGCCGGCTGGAGACAGTCGAGGCGGCCAGAACAACAACAAGCGCAATGCGGATCAGCTAGATTCGGGCTCCAACAACAAGTTGGTAGCTAGTGTGGAGGTTGAGGCGTCAGCTTCTCAAGCCGGCTCTCAACGGAAGCGGCCCAACAGGGGCAACACGAACTGGTTCCCAAGCAGACTTTCGAGCAGCTGCTTGACGCCCCTGCAAGATACACTCTCGGGCAAAGCCTTCTACCCACACCCTTCGACACTGCAGGTTTGCACGCAGGCTGTTGCAAGTTGAGGGCCTCTCGGCTGCCCGAGGTGCATAGGCTGTGCCTCAAGACCCAGCTCCGGGTCCTGCTCCGGCTCTACCACCGCCGCCCCGCGACGACAGCCGCCTCCACGACGACTACCCCCATCAAGACGGAGCATTCGTTGTCTTCACCAGTGAAGGCAACGACAAGCATAGCTTGCGCCACCGACGGCGTGAGGTGAATGCCATGGTTCCCCCAGTTCCCCAATACATGCATTGGTCTGACATGCCAATCACATGGAGCCGGGTCGACCATCCTGCGGTGATCCCCAACCTGGGCTCATACGCGCTTGTCCTTGACCCCACCTTCGCCTCCAAGAGGCTCACCTGCCGGTTCTCTCGGGTGCTGGTCGACAGCGGCAGTAGCATCAACATCCTCTACCTCGACACTCTCCGCAAGCTCGGGCTCAAGGAGATGGACGTCCTGCCGACCAGCACTGTCTTCCACCGCATCGTGGCTCGGCAATCCTGCTCACCTATCGGCAAAATCCAGCTGGACGTCCTCTTCGGCAACAAGGCTCACTTCCGCCGCGAGTCCATATGGTTTGAGGTAGTGGACCTCAGCAGCCCGTATCACGTGCTGCTGGGCAGACCGGCTCTGGCCAAGTTCACGGCTATCCCCCACTATGCCTATCTAAAGATGAAGATGATGGGTCCAAAGGGCATCATCACCGTTGCTGGCAACTACAAGAAGTCGCTCGAGTGTGCACATGACAGCAGCCGCCTGGCCGACGCCATGGTGATTGCTGAGGAGAAGAGACAGATCGACCGACTCGTGGCTCAGGCTACCGAGCAGGCGGCGATCCCTTCTCTTCCGTCCCAGTCGGCCGGCGAGGGCTCCTTCAAGCCGGCCAAAGAAACCAAGCAGGTGCCACTCGACCCTGCAAACCCCAAGCAATGCATCACCATCGGGGCTAGTCTCAGCCCCAAATAGGAAGGCGAGCTCGTCGACTTCCTCCGTGAGAATTGGGACATTTTTGCATGGTCCCCCAAAGACATGTCATGTGTTCCGAGGAAGTACGCCGAGCACAAACTTCACGTGCGACCAGATGCAAAGCCGGTAAAACATCCTTTGCGCCGCTTCGCCGAGGGGAAGCGGCGCACCATCGGAGAAGAGATTACCCGGCTCCTTGCAGTCGGCTTCATCATGGAGGTTTTCCACCTAGACTGGTTAGCTAATCCAGTCCTGGTGCTGAAGATGAACAATACATGGCAAATGTGTATTGACAACACTAGCCTGAATAAGGCCTGTCCGAAAGACCCTTTCGCGTTGCCTAGGATAGATCAAGTGATCGACTCCACTGCAGGTTGCGAAATGCTGTCATTTCTGGATGCTTATTCAGGCTACCATCCAATCAAGCTGGATCTAGCTGATTGCTTGAAGACCTCCTTCATCACGTCCTTCGAGGGCTACTACAACACCACCATGACGTTCGGTCTGAAGAACACTCGTGCGACATTCCAACGATGCATGCAGCAGTGCCTACTGCTACAGATCGGCAGAAACATCCACGTCTATGTGGATGACATCGTCATCAAGACGAAGCAGCACTTCAGCCTCCTCGACGACTTGCAGGAGACGTTTGCCAACCTGCGCGACTACAAGATCCGGCTCAACCCGGAGAAGTGCGTCTTTGGGGTTCCAAGCGGCAAGCTCTTGGGGTTCTTCGTGTCCGCTCGTGGCATTGAGGCGAACCCCGAGAAGATCGGCACCATCGAGCGGATGGTGATGCCGGCTCGGATCCTTGACGTCCAGAAGTTCGCCGCCTGTCTGGCCTCCCTTAGCCGGTTCGTCAGCCGGCTTGGTGAGAAGGCCCTTCCACTCTACCAGCTCATGAAGAAGATGAAGAAATTCGAGTGGAACGACCAGGTGGACGAATCCTTCCGCGGCCTGCCAATCTTGATAGCGCCGGCTGAAAGGGAACCCATACTCATATACATCGCAGCGACCACTCACGTGGTTAGTGTAGTGTTGGTAGTTCAACGCAAGGAGGAGGGCAAGGTGCTGTTAGTGCAGCGCCCTATCTACTACCTCAGCGAGGTCTTGTCCGCCTCCAAGTAGAACTACCCCCACTACCAAAAAATGTGTTATGGTGTTTACCTTGCTGCAAAGAAGTTAAAGCAATACTTCCAGGAGCATGCCATCACCGTGGTGAGCACTACTCCACTTTCAGAAATCATGGGCAACCGTGATGCGACTGGCAGGATCGCCAAGTGGTCCATCGCCATGGCGGACCACGACATCCTCTATGAGCCTCACACCGCCATCAAATCCCAGGTGGTGGCCAACTTCCTGGTCGACTGGGCCGAAACCTAGTTTGAGCCACCACCTCCAGACTCCACGCATTGGCGGATGCACTTTGACGGCTCGAAGATGCGGACTGGTCTGGGAGCCAGCATCGTCTTGACGTCTCCGGAAGGAGACCAGCTCAAGTATGCTCTCCAGATCCACTTCGCCTCCTCCAACAACATCGCCGAGTACGAAGCACTCGCTCATGGCCTCCGGCTCGCCAAGGAGATTGGCATCCGGCGGCTCATCTGCTTCGGCGACTCAGACCTTGTGGTGCAGCAAGTTTCTGGCGAATGGGACGCTAGGGAAGCCAACACGGCAAGCTACCACTTCCTCATCCAGTAGCTCAGCGGCCCCTTCGAGGGGTGCGAGTTCCACCATGTTCCCAGGGTGGACAACAAGGCGGCCGATACATTGGCCAAGATTGGCTCCATGAGACAGGCTATCCCAGCCGGCGTCTCCCTTGAGCAGCTCCAAGCCGTCTATCGGGTCGTCTCTAGAGTTGACATCGATCTTCGTGCCGGCTAATTCTTCGGTGCACGTGTCGTCGGCTCCACCAGCTACACCGCCTAAAACTCTTGTGCCGGCTACGCTGGCTCTGCCGACTCCAATTGCGGCACCGGCTACGACTACTTCGTTGGCTACGACTACTTCGCCGGCTACAACCACTTCGCCGGCTAAGACTACTTCGCCGGCTACAATATCAAATCCGGCTCCGCCCTGCCTCGATTCATGTCGTCTCGACACCCAGTGGGTGGACGTCATGGAGGTAGACGGCGAGTCGGCCGCCACGACGGCATCAGAGACACCTTGTCTCGAGCCCACGACTACTGCTTCATCAAGCGCGGGGGCTGGGGAAGCCCTGACAGTTAGGTCGAGACGGAGCCAGCCCTTGTGTCGGCTCCGTCATGGACTCAACCCATCCTGGACTTCATCCTTCGCGGCGAACTTCCTCAAGACAAGGCGGAGGCGAGACAGATCCAGCGCAGATCTTCTTCCTACGCCATCATCAATCGCGAGCTGGTTCGGCGTAGCGTGACTGGCGTGTTCCAGCCGTGTGTCGAATCAGAAAAGGGACAGGAGATCCTGAGAGACATTCACCAGGGGGAGTGCGGGCATCATGCCGCCTCCAGAACCCTGGTGGCCAAGGCGTTCCGCCACGGATTCTACTGGCCTACGACCCTCGAGGAGGCCGTGGACATGGTCAACAAATGCGAGGGCTGCCAATTCTTTGGGACACAGCTCCACATGCCGCCTTCGGCCCTCAAAACCATCCCCTTGTCATGGCCTTTCGCCGTCTGGGGTTGGACATGGTGGGGCCTTTCAAGACGTCTCGCGGTGGCATGACTCATCTCTTGGTGGCCGTCGACAAATTCACCAAGTGGATTGAAGCTTGGCCCATCAAGAAGCTTGATGGCCCCACGACTGTCAAGTTCATCACGGACATCTCTGTTCGATATGGCGTCCCCCACAGCATCATCACCGACTATGGCACTAACTTCACCAAGGGCGCTCTAGCGCTCTATTGCTCCAAGGTAGGCATCCGACTTGACTTGGCGTCAGTGGCACATCCCCAGTCCAATGGCCAGGTGGAGAGGGCCAACGGCCTAATCATGGTCAGCATCAAGCCAAGACTGGTGGCACCACTTGTCAGGTCAGCCGGCTGTTGGATCGAAGAACTACCGGCTGTACTATGGAGCCTCCGCACCACGCCCAACCGGTCAACCGGCTTCACTCCGTTCTTTCTGGTATACGGGTCGGAGGCCATCATCCCTACAGATATTGAGTTCGACTCGCCTCGGGTCACCTTGTACACGGAAACAGAGGAGAAGGAGGCAAGAGAAGACGGTGTTGATCTCCTCGAGGAAGCAAGGGACCTGGCCTTGAGTCGGACGGCCATGTATGAACAGAAGCTGAGATACTACCACAGCAAGAAGATCAAGCCTCTCTCTTTCAGAAGGGAGACTTTGTGCTTAGAAGAATCCAGCACACCGCTGGCCAGCACAAGCTCTCAT
This sequence comes from Hordeum vulgare subsp. vulgare, assembly GCF_904849725.1. Classification (NCBI taxonomy): domain Eukaryota; kingdom Viridiplantae; phylum Streptophyta; class Magnoliopsida; order Poales; family Poaceae; genus Hordeum; species Hordeum vulgare. Next base: position 470,273,655 of record NC_058524.1, read on the forward strand.
CCCCATGGGAGGGACCCTTCATCATCAGTATGGCATTGCACAACAACGCATACTACTTGATTGATGCCCAGAAGCCAAGGAAGCACAAGAGGGACGACTTCAGCCAGGAGACGGAACGTCCATGGAACGCAGCGTTGCTTCGCCCGTTCTATTGCTAGAAGTCAAGTATCAAATATGGAAAGAGCATGCACATATGTATCTTTCTCCCTCTTCAGGGATTTCCAATGAATGCAATGAAAAGAGCATGCCATATGCTTCTTTTTAAATTCATACTTAGAGTGGTCACTTGCCGGCTCTAATAAGCTCGGAGGTTCGTTAGCCTCCCGGACGACTTCCTTATGTTGTAGTAAAATACATAGTGTACGCCGGACCGATCCCTGGTCACCTCGTAACAGCTACAGACCGGCTCCTGGCTGTCCGGCTAGCGAGGCGACGCCAGGTAAGGCCGGATGCATGGAAAGTTTGACTACAAAAAGGGTGGCCGGCTCGGGTTGGCTTGATCTATTTTACGATCTCATTCTAGCCGGCCTCTGCTGGTTTATGTCTGAATCTTTAAGTCTTGATGGCTTCGAAAAATCTAAGTCTTATATTCTCAAAGTCAGAAACCTCGATCCAGTCAGAGACCGGCTCCCGGCTGTCGGGCTGGCGGGGTGGAAACTTGGGGGGTAGAGGAGTTGGAGAAAAAGAAGTCAAACAGGAATCAAAAGATGAAGATATAAAACAACACACATGGAATACGAATATAATGTTGAATCCATACATTCAAAATGCATTGTCCCACAGACGAAGTTCATTACACCCCCAGTGGGTGGAACTATTGGACTGACAAGATAATTGCAGACAACAAAAAGACAAAACAGGATCGTCTAAGGGGTTGCAGCCTCGTCGGTCTCCCCGGCTGCTGCTCCTGAAGTGGTGGTTTCACTATCGCCGGCTGCTCCCGAGGCGGTGGCGTCGTCTCCTCCGCGAGGGCTTCCAGCTCCGTCTGCGTTGGAGTCGGCATACGCCTCGCCGCTGGAGGCGGCAACATTCTCCACCTCATGGGCTGCCTCGTCAGAGCTGCCATCAGTGTCATAGGGCTGAAGGCCATGCAGATCCTCAGGGATCACACTGCCACCTTCGCCGCGCTCCAAGTTGAGTTCATCCTAGGCGGCGTACGAGGCGATGTCGCTGGCCCTCACGCGCAGCTCCTCCTCCATGGCCTGCAGCTCCACCTCCGAGCTATTGCGCTGAGCGACGAGCTTGCCCAAGTTTAGGTTTTGGTACCAGGACTTGGCCAAGCTCAGGGCCATATAGGCTCCAGCGCGCGCGGCCGAAGCGCGCCAGACGTCAAGATGGTCTTCGCGAGCCGCAAGCCAGCGGGAGAGCCGGCTCATCGACGTCGGCTCCACGTCGTCAAGCCACAGGGCCTTCACCATCGACGAGCCTGTGATCTGGAGACGATCCACGGACTCGCCTAGGATGCACACATGGGCTCTGAGGCCCACCCCGATCTCCTCCACGCTCCAGCCGGAGGTAATGTCTACCTCCTGCCCGACCGCGCGGCGCTCCTCGCGGCTCACCTCGACGGCCGTGTCGGCCACGTCCCGTGTCTCAGGGAAGAGGCCTGAGATAGGGGATGGGGTGCAAAGAAGAGTAAGAAGAGGAGGTGGCAAAGAAAAATTCAAGACAATACAGAAGAAGACTCACGGTGGAAGTGGCTATCAGTCTCATGGGCGCCCTCCAGGGCTTCGAGCTCCCGCACCTTGCTCACTTGAGTGAGGCGGGCGACTTCGTCCTGGAGGGCCACCGCCGCGTCCAGGGCCTTGGCCAGCTGCGACTGGTTCTGGATCAGGGTGTCCTCCTTCTCCTTCAAGGCAGCATCCTTGAGCTTCATCTCCTCGAGATGAAGCGTCTCAAGACGCTCCACGTCAGTAGTATGGGAGGCGTCCTTCTCCTGCAGGGAGGCACGCACCTGCTCCTTCTCGGCCTGGCGGGCCGCCTCGAGGTCCTTCTTCTCCGTCTGGAGAAGAGTCAGCTGCTGCTGGAGCCGGTCGTCCGCCTCGCGTAGGGCGTCCCGCTCCACGACAGCCTCGCCAAGCCGGGGCTAAAGCTCGGCAACCTGGCCATCAGTCGCCTAGTTTTGAGCCCGCAGCATGTTGTAGGCTTGCACCTGGGCATCATAAAGATCCTACAAAGCAATGAAGAAGCAAACGTAAGATTCGGCCTGGTTAATTCGTAACCAGCCCGATTCTCGGGGGCTACACCCAGTGGGTGCGCTAGCGCGCCCCCACTAAAAAAGCAAAGCAAGATAAGAAGCTCAAAGAGATTCGGCCCGGCCGATGCTCGGCCAGCCCGACTCTCGGGGGCTACACCCATTGGGTGCACTGGCGCCCCCCCCACTGATTCAAGAAGAAGAAAAGAAAAATTGAAGACAGAGATGAGGCACTTATCCTGGTGCGCTCCTCCAAACGCTCCAGATCGCTGCTCACCACGCGGGCCGCCTGGTCCACCTTGTACCGGCTGCTGGCAAACATCGATACCAGCTCCGGAACACCATGGAGCATGGTGCCTACGGGCAGCTTCTAGCACTCCAAATTAGCCGCTCGCCAAGCCTTCTTCGGCCGGCTCCCGACTCTGGGACCGGCTCCTGGAGCAGTCGGACCACGATTGGAGACGACGATGGTGTCGTCTCCACATGATGGCATGACGGCCGGCTCCGCCGACGTCCCAGCCGGGGCCGCCTCCTCAGCAGAAGGTGGATGGGCCGCGTCCGGCGCATCCATGTTCACCCCTGGCGCATCCAGGGCCACGTCTGGCGCGTCCAGGTTTAGTTCCGGCGCGTTGGGCGCCACCTCATCCCCAGGTGAATCAGGGATCACCTCAAAATCCACCAACGCAGAGGCGTCCGGCTCGGAGGGATGGGCCTCCTCGGTCCTCGGGGCACACCTCGGGTCCGCCACACTAGCCTTCGTACGCTTCTCCACCGGCTTCTCGGCCCGATTGGGGCGAGACTGTCCCTCGGCCGTCTTCGTCGCGGCTGAATCCCACCGGCGGGTGGACTGGTCCTCGAGCTCCTTCTGGGCAGCGTCAGCCGCTGCCCAGCCGGCTCGCTCGGTTGTGGAGGCGGTGTCTTCCTACACGTCTTCCGCCTCCCTGCCAAGCGACACTTTGAGGAACGAAGCTTCACACAAGACAGAGTAAAAGAGCGAAAGGGGAGCCCTTACCCTGCGACGATGGGCACCTGCCTCCTGCGGCCACCAATACGGCGCTTCTTAGCACCGCCTGCTCGTGCCCCGGCTGGAGGGCCCGTCGCGGATCGCTTAGGAGCCGGCCTGGAAGCTGTGGCACGCTTGCCTTTCTTCCGGGCCGCCTCGTCAAGACCGGCCGCCTCGGCCTTATGGCGTCGTCCGCGCGTCAGGGGCAGACTGGTGACCTCCTCGGCCCCGTCGGAGTCTTCCGCGAAGGCTGCATCAGATAGGGAGGAGCGAGTCTCATCATCATCCGTCCAGTCTACAATGGAGGGCCTCAGATGCTCACCAGACGGCTCCGTCCCCTCCGACTCCAGCGCATCCTCCGAGCCTTCGGAGGAGACAGAACGGGACTCGATCATGCCCTCGTCCTCAATCTCCGAGGCGTCAGACGTCGCCACGTCAGGGGCAGGCGGGTTGAGTGCGTGCAGCTTCTCGAACACCTGCGCCAAGGAGTTGATGGCTGGCTCAAAAAGACGGCGGACCACGAGACAAACAGCAAGAAAAGAGCAACGAAAAATGCTTACCACCGGAGGCGGACGGGGCCTGCTGTAAGGGGCCATCCCCCACGCCCAGTTCCCATTGTCGTCCATGCGGGCGATGGAGATGTGGTTCACCGCCCGCGCCACCGCGCTGGCGGTGAATCTCTTGGTGGAGGTCCGGCAGGGGTCATGCCGGCCACTCATCTGGCACACCAGATGGGGCCGCCTATGCAGCGGAAGAATCTTGCGGGTAACCATGGTGGTAAGTAGGTCGCGGCCAAGGAGGCCGCGATCCTGCAATATGTCGAGGTGGGCGCCATTCTGCGCCACCTGAGGAATCGGCTTCGGGAACTTCGCCCCCCGGTTCAACTTCGTCGGAGGATTGATGTTGAATGGAGGCATGTTGAGGGCGTCGTGTGTAGGGTCGGCATTCTTCACATAGAAGAATCCCCTCTGCCACTGCTTGAAGGACTCTTGCAGCGGCATCTGGGGGAAGCCAGGTTTCGAGCGATGATGCACCAGTGCGGCTCCACATGGTGTCATCGGGCGTTGCCCGGCGAGCTTCTCCAGCTCGGCCTTGTCCATCTTAATGGACTGCTTCTTGAAGAAAAACAAGCTTCGCCAGAGGTCGAGGCGGGGCTCGATACCCAGGAATCCCTCGCACAAGATAATGAAGGCCGACAGCTGCAGGATGGCATTTGGTGCCAGGTGGTGCAGCTGGAGGCCAAAGAAGTTGAGCCAGTCGGAGAAGAAGGGGCTCGCCCGGAGCCCAAAGGCCCTGTAGAAGTGCTCGTCGAATACGACGATCTCTCCCTCTTCCGGTCTTGGAGCTGTCTCGGCGCCAGGGATCCGCACCGATACCTGGGAGGCCGGGGCAGCATCCGACGGTGGTGGAGTGCCTCGATACAACCGTCGCAAATCTCACTGCCGAGCCAAGCTCCGTGAGAACAAGTCTTCTTCGAGGTAGTCTTCTTCGAGGAAGAGCCACCGACCATGACTGCGGGCGACGAATGCTCGGGAAGGCTGGTGGTGCGACGACGACAAAGAAGAAGAAGACGAAGGTGGACGGGCTCTTTCTCTCTGGGCTCAAGTAGGAAGAGGGCGTCGATGCGGGGCGAGAAGGGGCCAAGTGGCCTCCTCGGAACCCCCGCATCCCATTTAAACCGCACGAAGCGTCATGGGGAGGGTATCCGATGCGCGTGGGGCCCCACTAACCCCGTGTATTACTGGGGGTAGCGCTTCCCGAAACCCAACCATCGCGGAGTAAATCCGCAGAGGATCTTCCACGTGGAGGCCGAGAGGGCGTCGTGGTGGGACCCAGGGCCCAGGGCCGGTCTAGTCACCAGTAAAAACCATCATCACGACAGGCCGGGTTTGGCACGTGGCGTGATTTGCGCAGCCTACGACGAAGCTGAGGCGTCGCTTCGAAGCCAGCCGGCTTCCGAGCCGGCGATCCATGCCGCCGGTGGCGACAGGAATACAATGACAAAAATCAAGCCGGTGAGGCCACCCGCCAGCATGCGGCGTGCCTCTCCAGCTTTGGGGACTACTCTCGGGGGGATAACCCCTGGGTAGGCTCATCGAGCCTGCTCCTTCGTCTCCGGCCCAAAAGGAATGACCAAGCATAATTCCCCAAGGCCCAAGTCTTCTGGCCGGCTAGGCTACACCTACCGGCTAGAGGGCGAGACGGCCAACTCTCTGGCCAGCCAGGCAGCACATGCCAGCTGGAAGCAAGACGGCTACCTCCTCCTGACTGCCTAGGCCAAGCCAGCCGGCTAGGAAGGAGGCAACCGTCCCCAAGCCGGCTAGCCAAGCGGGCTAGCCTACCGGGGATCTCAGGTCACATCAGATCATAGGTCATGACGAGACCCTACGATTAAAGGTGGCTACGCTTCAGCAAAGGTACTGGATTGGAGTGCACGGTAGGTACCAGCGTCGGCGGCCACGCCGTTGACCTACCCCGGCTCTGATCCATCACCCAGCACAGTGTGGGCCGTCAAACTCCCACTCCATTACTGCACTCGGCATGGGAATAGTGGAAGCGGCCGTACCGTCTGCCCATGACGAATCTCGCTGGGCGACGCGGGACGTACCGCGCTTGCCCTGCGTCAACCTTATGCAAGAGCTTCATTGGCTAGCCGGCGGGTCCCACCTCCAAACGGGACCTCGCAGCCGGTGGGCCCCTCAAGCGACAGGACAAGACCCCCGTGGGCCCCCTCGCCAGCCAACGAGGCTGCCAGCAGGGCCCCCATCTTGTACCCTTTATCCACATTGTAGGCCAGTGGGCTCGTCTATAAAACCCCCCCGGTCCCCCTCCATGTATAGGGTTGGTCAAAAAATTAATCACACACTCACCAACCACATAGGAGAGGCAGAGACGAACCGGCTGCTCCCCTCTTCCTCCTCCGCAATACAGCTCCAGGAGCAACCTTGTAATCCCATCCGTATACATCATACACTCCGGCCGGACTAGGGGTATTATCTCTACAGAGAGCCCTGAACCTGGGTACATGGTGCGTTCCATTCTTGTACTAACCTCGCCACCAGCGCCCTCTGTTGTCACTTCGGTTCTCACTGACTTTAGCATACCTATGGCATATGTTGTGAGTATTCACCGACAATGTGCTTCTCAGTTTATACGTGTGTCCTTACCCAATATACAATATAGCTTTCTTTGTGTGTTACACGTGCATGCTTGTTTTTCTTGTATGCCTCGTACTGTGGCAGCAAACCAATCAGTTTGTGTGTTTTCCTAATATCTGGACGTATATTAGACCAGGAAACTAACCGGTGGCCAGTTCTTCTCTATGTTGCGTGTACATGCTTGTGTTAGATTATATCTGTCATACTGCAACAGGAAACAAATCATTGTTTTTTTAGCTGCACGTACAAGCATGTTTAGATATGCTTGTTTAGATTATATGTGTCATACGACAGCAGGAAACAAATATTTTGTTTTTTTGAGTGTGTAGATTCTATGTGTCGTATTATAACAGAAAACCAATCCTTATCCATGTCATGCCCTAATATTTTCACGTGCAATAGAATAGATCTTCACCGTTGATACATCTTAATTTTTAGAGTGTCCAATCACCATCATTCATTTTCTATCGTTTTAAGTATATAATAGATAGATGTAGTTAAATTAATTCCCACAAATCCAACCTTTGGTAGGGTCTCCTCATTTGGAGTGTTGAGCACTCCTGCAAAGTTTCAGGCCAAATGAACAAACTTTGCTATGTAGAGTTGCTACAACTTGATTCTGGACACAGAAGGTTTTAAGAATATTTGGTGAACCAAACCATCTTGGAATGAGGTGAAACTTGGCATGACCACCAAATATATCTTGGGAAGCATGCTAGAATTTTCTAAGAGTTTATTGAAAATATTTCCTTTGGAAATATTTCAAAAGGCCAAAACAAATAGAATACGTTTTTAAGGATTTGCTCAAATATTTTGAACATAAATAGGGATTGATAATCTTATGTATGGAAAATATATGTCCTGTGATTATCTCCAAATTTTATCAGATTTTTCTAAGGCAAAAAAATAATTTCCTATTCAGAAAAATCATTTCTGGCCTAGAAAAGGACAAGCAAATAAAATAGAAAAATATTTTATAAAATAATTATTTTATGATTTTGGAAATTAAAATAGTTCCAAAATCAGAATACAGTATTTGGGTGAAGGCACTCCCTTCGAGTCAGGGACTTGTAGGTGCAAACCCAAAGCAAGGTTTTGAAATAATCAAAAATGAGAAAAGGATCTTTTTGGAAATATCATGCTATAAAAATATTGTTTTTGGATCCACTCACTCAAGCATTCACACAAACAATGGCAATCATGGCACTCATATCAATTGCTTATAAAGTTTCAATAAACTCCAGTTTTTAAGAGACTACGGTTGAAATAAGGTAAAAACAGGGTGTGACAGACCTATCCCCCTTACAAGAATCTCGTCCCCGAGATTCCCAAGCTAGGTGCTAAAAATGTATGGAAATTCGGATCAGAGATAGTCTTCACGCTCCCATTTTGCTTCTGCTTTGGTGTGGTTTCTCCACTGAACCTTCAAGTACTTGATGCTGCGGCTCCTGGTACATCGCTCGACTTCGTCCAGGATGCGGATCGGCCTCTCGCGATAAGTGAAGTCAGGTTGAAGGTCAATGGCTTGATGGTCGATGTCCTTATAAAGATCTGGATGGTTTGGCGCTTGAAGGCACTTCCGAAGTTGTGACACGTGGAAGACGTTGTGCACACCCGAAAGTTTCGGAGGTAGCTCCAACTGGTAAGCAACTTCTCCACGCCTTGTCCTGATCTTAAAAGGTCCAATGAACCTTGGAGCAAGTTTCCCCTTGACGTGGAAACGCTTAGTTCCCTTGAGAGGTGTGACGCGAAGGTACACCTGGTCTCCGGGGTTGAACTCCACTTCTCTACGGTGAGAATCTGCATAGATCTTTTGTCGTGAATTGGCTTCTTTCAGGTGTTCCCTGACAAGTTGTACCTTGTCTTCTTCTTGACAAAGAACGTCTTGCCCGAAAATCAATCCTTCACTAGCTTTGTACCAGTTGAGCGGGGTGTGGCACTTTCGTCCGTACATCACTTCAAATGGGGCCATCTGGAGACTGGACAGATAGTTGTAGTTGTATGAGATCTCAGCGAATGGTAGACAGTCTTCCCATTTGGTCCCATGTGCTAAGACACAAGCGTGGAGCATATCCTCAAGTATCTAATTCACTCACTCTGTCTGTCCGCCCATCTGCGGGTGGAAGGCGGTGCTGAAAGAGAGCTTCGTTCCAGAGCTTCTTGGAACTTTTTCCAGAATCTTGACGTGAACTGTGTGCCTCGGTCGGATACAAATTCCATGGGAACTCCATGGAGGCTCACAATTCGCTCAATGTAGAGACTACCCCGCTTGTCACCACCATAAGTGGTGCTGACTGGAATGAAGTGAGAGACCTTGGTCAGATGGTCGACAATGACCCATATGGAGTCTTGGCCTCTACTGGACCTAGGTAGTCCGGTGATGAAGTCCATGCTGACTCTGGGCCACTTCCATTCGGGCACTTGAAGTGGTTGCAACAGCCCAGCAGGTCGTGATACGTCTGCAACGTATCTATAATTTTTTATGGTTCCATGCTATTATCTTGTCAACTTTGGATGTTTTATATCCATGAATACGCTATTTTATATCTTTTTTGGGACTAACCTATTAACTCAGTGCCAAGTGCCAGTTTCTGTTTCTTTCGTGTTTTTGACCCTTTTTCGGACGGAGTCCAAATGGAATAAAACTTTTGCGATGATTTTTTTTTCGACCAAAAGAGACCCCCGAAGCTTTGGAAGTAGGCCAGAAGAGCCACGAGGGAGTCACAAGCCCGGGAAGCTCCCCACCCCCCTAGGCCGCACCTACCAGGCTTGTGACCTACTCGTGGGCCCAACCGACGTAATTCCACCGCCATAAATTCCTATATATTCAGAAACCCCCAAAAAGAAACCTAGATCGGGAGTTCCGCCGCCGCAAGCCTCTGTAGCCAACAAAAACCAATCTGGAGCCCGTTCCGGCACCCTGCCGGAGGGGGACCCATCTCCGGTAGCCATCTTCATCATCTCGGTAATCTACATGACGAGGAGGGAGTAGTTCACCCTCGGGGCTGAGGGTATGTACCGGTAGCTATGTGTTTGATCTCTCTGTCTCTCGTGTTCTTGAGATGTCTTGACCTCGATGTACCGCGAGCATTGCTACTATAGTTGGATCTTATGATGTTCTTCCCCCTCTCCCTTCTTGTAATGAATTGAGTTTTCCCTTTGGAGTTATCTTATCGAATTGAGTCTTTAAGAACACTTGATGTATGTCTTGCACGTGTCTATCTGTGGTGACAATGGGATATTCATGTGAGTACTGGATGTATGTTTTGGTGATCAACTTGTGGGTTTCGTGACATCGGGAACCTATGCATATGGGTTGGCACACGTTTTGACTCTCCGGTAGAAACTTTGGGTCACTCTTTGAAGTTCTATGTGTTGGTTGAATAGATGATTCTGAGATTGCGTGATGCATATCGTATAATCATGCCCACGGATACTTGAGGTCACAATGGAGTATCTAGGTGACATTAGGGTCTTGGTTGATGTGTGTCTTAAGGTGTTATTATAGTACGAACTCTAGGATAGATTGAACGGAAAGAATAGCTTCGTGTTATTTTACTACGGACTCTTGAATAGATCGATCAGAAAGAATAACTTTGTGGTGGTTTCACACCCGAGAATAAACTCTTCGTTTGTTCTCCGCTATTAGTGACTTTGGAGTGACTCTTTGTTGCACGTTGAGGGCTAGTTATGTGATCCAATTATGTTATCATTGTTGAGAGAACTTCACTAGTGAAAGTAGGAACCCTAGGCCTTGTTTCCACGCATTGCAATACCGTTCGTGCTCGCTTTTACTATTAACTACCTTGCGGTTTTTGTAATTTCAGATTAAAAAACCTATATCTACCATCCATATTACACTCGTATCACCATCTCTTCGCCGAACTAGTGCACCTATACAATTTACCATTGTATTGGGTGTGTTGGGGACACAAGAAACTCTATGTTATTTGGTTGCAGGGTTGCTTAAGAGAGACCATCTTCATCCTACGCCTCCTGCGGATTGATAAACCTTAGGTCACCCACTTTAGGGAAAATTGCTACTTTCCTACAAACCTCTGCACTTGGAGGCCCAACAACGTCTACAAGGATAAGGTTGCGTAGTAGACATCAAGCTCTTTTCTAGCGCCGTTGCCGGGGAGGCTAGGTAAGCGGCACTAACATCCCGTCAACGAAGCTCTTTTCTGGTGCCGTTGCCGGGGAGGTTAGCGCTTGAATGTATATCTTTAGATCTTGCAATTGAATCTTTTAGTTTCTTGTTTTATCACTAGTTTATTCTATAAAAGAAAACTAAAAAAATGGAATTGAGGTTGCCTCATATGCTTCATCTTTTTCATGTCTTTCGTGAAAATGATGGGAAGGAAAATTGTGCTCAAGTGTTAAAAGAAGAATTACATAGAATGCTTGGCATGAAATATGTGAATGATGAGCATGATTGCAATGTTGTTAGTATGAATTCTTTGAATACCCATGATGCTAATGATATGCAAAGCCACAAGCTTGGGGATGCTATGTTTGATGAAGATGATCTTTTTAGTTCTCCCACTTTGAATGATCAAAATTATTATGATGAAAGCATGCCCCCTATCTATGATGATTATTGTGATGATACTTATGCTATAAAGAAGAGGGATGATAAAACTTTTCATACTCTTGAGTATCCTTTCACTGAACATTACTCTTTTAATGTGGAAACAATTCGTAGTGTTCAAGTCTTTTACGATACTCCCACTACTATTGATGAGAATAATTTGCTATTGTGGAGAGTAGTAAAATTTCTATGCTTGTAGATCATGAAAAAAATGCGTTATGTTCTGGTTATATTGTTGAATTCATTCATGATGCTACTAAAAATTATTATGAGAGAGGATCATATGCTTCTACGTATTGCAATAATATCAAGTTTCCCCTCTATGTGTTGAAATTTTTGAAGCTATGCTTGTTTTGCCTTCCTATGCTAGATGATTCTTGCTCCAATAAGTTGTTTGTTCACAAAATCCCTATGCATAGGAAGTGGGTTAGACTTAAATGTTCTAGTCATATGCTCCATGATGCTTCCATTATGTTTCAATCCTTATCTTTTATGTGAGCATCATTGAAATCATCATGCCTAGCTTGAAAGGCATTAAAGAAAAGTGCTTGTTGGGAGACAACCCAATATGTATCCTTAATGTTTTTGTGTGTTCACATGATTAATCTAATGTATTAATCATGTTATTTCCTTAGTTTCAATAATGTGCCAAGTAAAGCCTTTATGATTAGTTTGGGTGATAATTGTTTGATCATGCTGAAAAAGACAGAAACTTTGCGCTCACGAAATTATATTCCATTTCTACGCAGAGAGTGATTTTAGGTTGATTCTTTTTTCTGCCGATTTACATACAAATTTCCCTAATTTCCATAAGTTTTCAGGATTTTTGGAGGCGCATAAGTATGGTCATTGTTCTGATCATTACAGATTGTTCTATTTTTGACATATTCTGTTTTCAATGCATAGTTTGCTTGTTTTAGTGTTTCCATAGATTATATTAAGTGATATAAATTGGGGAAATAGTAAGATAAAGTAGGCATTGTGTGAAAATAATTATGAGTCTTGTTTTGACAGTACCCAAGTGATTGATTTGCTTGTTATCATACTAACCCATCTCACAAAGTTCTGTTAAGTTTTGGGTTGTGAAGTTTTCAAGTTTTGGGTAGAGTTTCGATGGACTATGGAACAAGGAGTGGCAAGAGCCTAAGCATGGGGATGCCCAAGGCACCCCAAATACATATTCAAGGACACCAAAGAGCCTAAGCTTGGGGATGCCCTTGGAAGGCATCCCCTCTTTCGTCTTCAATCCATCGGTAACTTTACTTGGGGCTATATTTTTATTCACCACATGATATGTGTTTTGCTTGGAGCGTAATTTTATTTTGTTTGAATAAGGTACTTAGGATCTGAAATTCTTAGATGGGAGAGTCTTCACATAGCAAAATAATTATTCAACTACTCATTGAGCTTCACTTATATCTTTTGGAGTAGTTTTCCTTTTGCTCTAGTACTTCACTTATATCTTTTTAGAGCACGGCGGTGTCATATTTTGTAGAAATAAAAACTCTCGATCTTCACTTATATCTTTTTGAGAGTGCTCTCTCTAAGTAACTTGGTCATTGGCGTGTGCTATGAAATTAGTCCTAAATATGATAGGCATCCAAAGAGGATATAATAAAAACTTCCATATTCAAGTGCATCGATTAGTAAGAGAAGTTTGATTCCTCACAATTAGTTTTGAGATATGGATATGGTAATATTAGAGTCATGTTAGTAGGGTGTTGTGAATCTAGAAATACTTGTGTTGATGTTATTTATTCCCGTAGCATGCATGTATGGTGAACCGCTATGTTAGGAAGTCGGAGCATAATTGGTTTATTGATTGTCATCCTTTGTGTGGCGGTTGGGATCGCGCGATGGTTAACACCTACCAACCCTTCCCCTAGGAGTATGCGTTTAGCACTTTGTTTCGATTACTAATAAAAACTTTCGCAATAAGTATATGAGTTCTTCATGACTAATGTGAGTCCATGGTATAGATGCACTTTTACCTTCCACCATTGCTAGCCTCTCTAGTACCGCGCAAGTTTCGTCGGTGCACAAACCCACCATATACCCTCCTCAAAAAAGCCACCATACCTCTATGGCATTTTCATAGCCATTCCGAGATATATTGCCATGCAACTCCCACCGTTCCGTCTCATGACATGTGCCGTCGCTTTCATATTGTCCTTGCATGAGCGTAAGATAGCTAGCGAGATGTTTCAACGTCATACGCTAAGCTAGATCATTGCACATCCCGGTACACTGTCGGAGGCATTTCATATAGAGTCATCATTGTTCTAAGTATTGAGTTGTAAGTAAATAAAAGTGTGATGATCATCATTATTAGAGCATTTTCCCATGTGAGGAAATAAAAAAAATAGGCCAAAGATGCCCACCAAAAAATGAAAAAAAGAGGCCAAAGAGCCCAAACAAACAAAAACAAAGAGAAAAAGAGAGAAGGGACAATGCTACTATCTTTTTCCACACTTGTGCTTCAAAATAGCACCATGTTCTTCATGATAGAGAGTCTCTCGTTTCGTCACTTTCATATACTAGTTGGAATTTTCATTATTTAACTTGGCTTGTATATTCCAATGACGGGCTTCCTCAAAATTTCCCTAGGTCTTCATGAGCAAGCAAGTTGGGTGCTCACCCACTAGTTTTCTTTTGAGATTTCACACACTTATAGCTCTAGTACATCCATTGCATGGCAATCCCTACTCATTCACATTGATATCTATTGATGGGCATCTCCATAGTCCGTTGATACGCCGAGTCGATGTGACCATCTCCTCCTTTTTGCCTCACAACCTCCAGCACACTCTATTCCACCTATAGTGCTATATCCATGGCTCACGCTCATGTATTGCATGTGAGTCGAAAAATTTTGAGAAAGTAAGAGTGCGAAAACAATTACTTGGCCAATACCGGGGTTGTGCATGATTTAAATTCATTGTGTGGGGATGATGGAGCATAGCCGACTATATGATTTCGTAGGGATAACTTTCTTTGGCCTTGTTATTTCAAAAGTTCATGATTACTTTTCTAGTATGTTTGAAGTATTATTGTTTTCATGTCAATAGTAAACTATTGTTTTGACTCTTACGGATCTGAACATTCATGACACAAGAAAGAAGTTACAAAGGACAAATATGTTAGGTAGAATTCCACATCAAAAATTCGGTCTTTATCACTTCCCTACTCGAGGACGAGCAGGAGTTAAGCTTGGGGATGCTTGATACGTCTCCAACGTATCTATAATTTTTGATGGTTCCATGCTATTATCTTGTCAACTTTGGATATTTTATATGCATGAATATGCTATTTTATATCTCTTTTGGGACTAACCTATTAACTCAGTGCCAAGTGCAAGTTTCTGTTTCTTCCATGTTTTTGACCCCTTTTCAGACGGAGTCCAAATGGAATAAAACTTTCGTGATGATTTTTTTGGACCAAAAGAGACCCCGAAGCTTTGGAAGAGAGCCAGAAGAGCCACGAGGGAGTAACAAGCCGAGGAAGCGCCCCACCCCCCTAGGCCGCACCTACCAGGCTTGTGACCTCCTCGTGGGCCCAACCGACGTAATTCCACCGCCATAAATTCCTACAAAAAAACCTAGATCAAGAGTTCCACCGCCGCAAGCCTCTGTAGCCACCAAAAACCAATCTGGAGCCCATTACGGCACCCTGCCGGAGGGGGAACCCATCTCTGGTGGCCATCTTCATCATCTCAGCGATCTCCATGACGAGGAGGGACTAGTCCACCCTCGGGGCTGAGGGAATGTACCAGTAGCTATGTGTTTGATCTCTCTCTCTCTCGTGTTCTTGAGATGTCTTGATCTCGATGTACCGTGGGCTTTGCTACTATAGTTGGATCTTATGATGTTCTTCCCCCTCTCCCATCTTGTAATGAATTGAGCTTTTCCTTTGGAGTTATCTTATCGAATTGAGTCTTTAAGAACACTTGATGTATGTCTTGCACGTGTCTATCTGTGGTGATAATGGGATATTCATGTGAGTACTTGATGCATGTTTTAGTGATCAACTTGTGGGTTTCGTGACATCGGGAACCTATGCATATGGGTTGGCACATGTTTTGACTCTCCGGTAGAAACTTTGGGGCACTCTTTGAAGTCCTATGTGTTGGTTGAATAGATGATACTGAGATTGTGTGATGCATATCGTATAATCATGCCCACGGATACTTGAGGTGACAATGGAGATTCTAGGTGACATTAGGGTCTTGGTTGATGTGTGTGTTAAGGTGTTATTCTAGTACGAACTCTAGGATAGATTGAACGGAAATAATAGCTTCGTGTTATTTTACTACGGACTCTTGAATAGATCGATCAGAAAGAATAACTTTGTGGTGGTTTCGTACCCGACAATAATCTCTTTTTTTGTTTTCCGCTATTAGTGACTTTGGAGTGACTCTTTGTTGCACGTTGAGGGCTAGTTATATGATCCAATTATGTTATCATTGTTGAGAGAACTTCACTAGTGAAAGTATGAACCCTAGGCCTTGTTTCCACGCATTGCAATACCGTTCGTGCTCGCTTTTACTATTAGTTACCTTGCTGTTTTTGTAATTTCAGATTACAAAAACATATATCTACCATCCATGTTGCACTTGTATCATCATCTCTTCATCGAACTAGTGCACCTATACAATTTACCATTGTATTGGGTGTGTTGGGGATACAAGAGACTCTTTGTTATTTGGTTGCAGGGTTGCTTGAGAGAGATCATCCTCATCCTACGCCTCCCGCAGATTGATAAACCTTAGGTCACCCACTTGAGGGAAAATTGCTACTGTCCTACAAACCTCTGCACTTGGAGGCCCAACAACGTCTACAAGGAGAAGGTTGCGTAGTAGACATCGGGTCGCTGGTGCTCAACCATGACACGTTGTCACACATCGCACTAGGCGATATAAGAAGCTATTTCCCTTTTCATGCCATGCCACTAGAATCTTTTCCTGAGGTCTTGATACATCTTGGTTCCACCAGGGTGAATTGAGTAGGGTGTGTCGTGGGCTTCTTGCAAAATTAAATTCTTGAGTTCTTCCTTGTTGGATACGCATAAACATTTCCCAAACCACACAACTCCTTGCTCATCCACTGAGCATTATGGGGCCTTGCCTTCCCGGATCTTCTTCTTGATGCCTTCAATGCTCTTGTGTCCCTTCTGGGCCTCTTGGATGTCGTCTACTAGAGTGGGTCTGACGTCGAGGTTATCTAGGAATCCTAGTTCAACCAGCTCTAACCCGAAGCTTTCTAGCTCGTCATATAGGGCGGGTAGCCTTTCCTTGATTATAGCATTCAAGGTGCAGGCCTTCCGGCTCAAGGCATCAGCCACCACATTGGCCTTAGCGGGGTGGTATTGAATGCTGAGGTCGTAGTCTTTGATCAGTTCCAACCATCTTCACTGCCTCATATTCAACTCCCTTTGAGTAAAAATATACTTCAGACTCTCGTGGTCGGTGTATATTTCACATCGCTTCCACAGAAGGTAATGTCGCCACGTCTTCAAGGCACGCACTACTGCTGCCAACTCGAGGTCATGAGTGGCGTAGTTCTCATCATGCAGACGCAGTTGCCGCGATAGGTAAGCCACGACCCTGCCGTCTTGCATTAGGACGCCACCGAGCCCAATTCTGGGGGCATCATAGTATATCACGAACTCCTTGTTGATATCTGGAGTAGAGAGTACCGGGGCGGTGGTCAACCTCTTCTTCAGTTCCTAGAAGCTTTCTTCGCACTCCGGCGTCCATTCAAACTTTTTGCCCTTCTTCAAGAGTTTAGTCATTGGTCGGGCGATGCGGGAGAACCCCATGAGTCCGAGGAAGCTTCTGACTTCCTTCACATCGATTGGTGACTCCCAGTTGGTTAATGTAGTAATCATGGAAGGATCGACTGCCAATCTGATTGCCGTCATGGTATGACCCAAGAATCCAACTTCGTACAGCCAGAATTTGCATTTGCTAAACTTGGCATAAAGTTGGTGCTCTCGAAGTTTTTCCAACACTAGCCTCAAGTGTTTCTCATATTCTTCTTCGGACTTGGAGAAGATTAGTTATTTCATCGATGAAGACGACAACAAACTTTTCCAGGTATTCCATGAAGTCTTTGTTCATGAGGTACATGAAGTATGTTGGGCCATTGGTCAACCCAAACGACATGACTGTGCACTCGTATAGACTGTACCGGGTCATGAATGTCGTCTTAGGTATGTCCTCGGGGCGGATCTTTAGTTGGTAACACCCAGATCTAAGGTCGATCTTGGAAAGTACCTTGACACCATTTAACTGGTCAAATAGGTCCTCAATCTTGGGGAGTGGGTACTTGTTCTGTATTGTGACTTCATTGAGGGATCAGTAATCGACGCAGAGCCTGATAGTCCCATCCTTCTTGGACACGAATAGAATAGGTGATCCCCAAGGTGATGCACTCAGACGGATGAATCCCTTCCTGAGTTGCTCATTCAACTGCTTCTTCAACTCTGCTAGCTCTTCGGATCCCATCCTATAGTGCTTCTTATAGATAGGCCTTGATCCGGGCATGAGCTCAATGATGAACACGATATCTCGGTCAGGAGGCATCCCAGGCAGCTCATGAGGAAAGACGTCTGGGTATTCGCAGACTATCGGTACTTGGTCCAACTCTTCTTCCGAAAGGCAATTAACCTGAGGGACTTGAGTGGAGGTAGGTTCATGGACATACTTGACTTTGACCCCTTGGTCACTTGTCATGGTAATAGCCCTCTAGGCGCAGTCCAATGTGCTTTGGTGCCTAGCCAACCAATCCATACTATGGATCATGTCCAAGCCTTGTGACTTAAGGACGATGAGATCTGCTACGAAGCTTATCCCATTGATGTTGATCCCAACTGCTCTACATCCTAGGTTTGTCCTTAGCACTGCTCCCTGGGTATGTACTGCCATTTGTCCATTTAGTACAGTAGGTTTCAAACCACATTTTTTAGCAAATTTTTGGGTGACAAAAGAATGGGAAGAACCACAATCAAACAATATTGTTGTTGGGGTGGAGTTGATGAGGAACGTACCTAGAATGTAGTTCGGATCCTCCTGGGTTTCTGCTACGGAGATGTGATTCACGCGTCCCCTACTTTGATACTGCTGGTTGCCGGGAGCCTGGTTCCTGCTTGGTGCTCCAGGACCTTGTCCTTGATTAGGCGCATTGGGGCGCGGTGCATCGGGCTTCTTGTTGGGGCACTGCCTGTAGTAGTGCCCAGTATGACCACATCCAAAGCAGGTGACCTTCCTTGGAATGTTGGACTTGACCCCACTGCTATTGGGTGGATTGATCGCTCGCTTGGGATTCGCATACTGCTCGGGCTGGTAGTTTTGGCGGAACGTTGGTTCCTTGTGCTGTTGTTGCTAAAAGCTAGGTTTTGCCGGGGCGGATTGCCACAGACATGCCTTCTGGTTATTGGAACCACCATTTCTCATCAGCTTATGCTTGCACGTGTCATCCATCGCACGATGCTTATCCTCCAGCATGAGGGTTTTGTTTACCAGATCACAGAAGGTCTGACATTCATAGACAACAAGCTGATACTGAAGCGACTGCTGAAGTCCTTCCATGAAGCATTCCACCTTCGCGGCTTTAGTGTCAACGTCTTCTGGTGCATATCTTGACAAAAGGTTAAACTTCTGCAGGTACTCCTTGACTGTCCCGATGCCTTGCCTCAGAGCTCAGAATTCCGCCTTCTTAATGTTCATCATTCCAGGGGGAACGTGAGCGGCGCAGAATCCTTCCTCAAAGATAGTCCAAGAGATAGCCTGCCCTTCCCGCATAATTTGGAACCCGTCCCACCAAGCCCTGGTTGTGCCTCCGAGACAGTGAGAAGCATTAAGGACTTTCTCGCAGTCGTCGGTGCATTTCACCAGTGCGAGGAGGTCTTCTATGGTGCAGATCCAGTCATCAACATCTAGTGGTTCAGTTGTCTCCGTGAATATGGGAGGCATAGTCCTCATAAACTCAGATAGAGTGGAGCGACCATTGCCATTTCCGTTTTGTGTTGGATTGTTCACTAAGACTTGAGCCAACTGCTGGATGGCGGCATTGTTGGCTTGAAGTTCCTCTCGGAGAGCCTGCAGGAACTGATCCACGGTCATGCTCTACGGAGGAGGCGGTGGTGGGGAAAGGTCACCTTGCTGTTGCTCGGGGTGATCTCCAACTTGGGTAGACCCACCGGTTCCTGGCTGCTAGCTAGAAGTGCCAATGCTGGGGTTGCTGAAGGTGCTGGTGCGAGTAGAAATCACCATCCTGTTTGGGAGCAGACAGGTCAATATTCCGAAGTGGTCAGGGGAATCATAAAGGGATCACGCGCCTAGATAGGGGGGTTTGGTATAGTGCAAGTGTGTGAGACAAACAAAAAGGTTTGAGGAACCTTATGCAAATACTTAATTAAAATAAGTGATGCAGTCGCTTCCATGCTGCCTAAGGCAGAAATTCGGCTCGCATTGAAACATGAACAGGAAGCACACAACACTCGTGGTTCTCATGAACCGATACACGGACTCGACTTCGCAGCGGAGACACGTATCTTGCCTAAGACGATCCTCTAAGCGGCAGACTGCTCGGACACGTATGCAGGTTCTACAGGGTATTCTTCTTCATCCTCGTTGGTGTCCTCTTCCTTCAGAGGTGTGGGGGAAGGAAGAGGTCCATCACAACGTCACTTTGTTGGTGAAGCGGTGAGGAGTTCAGTGTATTCTTCTGCAGTCAGAAGACGACTCGGTATAGGAGTGGCCTGGAGCGGAGGTATTCCTCCTCAGAAGGCAATGGTAGGCTTCCCTCCGGGTGCTCCTTCCTTCTTGACCAGGCGAAGTAGGTCCTTCACTTGGTGTAGTTCTTGGCGAAGCGTCACAGATTCCTTGATCAGAAGATGAGTCAGGGTGTGGGCGGAGAGGCTGTAGTAGGTATGTAACCTGAGCAGTGTCCCGTCCTCTGGGATGGGTTGAGCGTCTAGCTCCTGTAAAACATGTCCTTAACAAAAGGCATGTGACGAGTAGTCGGCTCGTTGGCCATCTCGGGAAGGACATCGCGGAGATGCACGAGCGCCTCTCGTGCTGCTATCTCCACTTCCAACACTAGGTTCTCCATCTGTGGTCCTTCAAAGAACCAATTAGTTGGGGAGTCGTTTGCCTTCACGATCACCTCTACGTGATATTCCTTTGTGTCGTCGTTGACCCAGTGCTCGTGGTAGAGGAAAATGGGCATGCGGAGTATTTGACACTTCTCGAGGTTGTCTCCCAAAAGCATGGGAAAGCCAGTTTCCAGAAACATCTCAGGTACGACGGCCATCTACAAGGTTTTTTAGGAGAGGGTTAGAAATTTGTGGGTGGTATGAAATGGTAGTAGGGTGTAGAAAATCTGAAGTGTAAGGGCAGAGTGTGATATTCATCTCGGCTATCGTTCATGCTACCTAAGGCTTCCTACAGTCAAGATGGCTATGGTACCAGCTCTGTGGGGACCCCCGACTTATGAGTCGAGATCGCCGAATGAACGTGCTCAGTGATCCAAGAGATCAACGCTCACCGAACACATAGATACTGAATATTAAGAGTATTACATCCAAACATACCGTTCGATACAACAACTGACCACCATTGTCAAGTCTCACATAGATAGGGCCTATAAGTCCAATCGTACCAATACATCTACTAGCGGAAATATTGGTAATAAACGGGAGCCCATGACATCAGCCTTCACCAACACGCATTCTGACTGGGAAGCGTCCTAGTTCGCGTGTCCGTCTCCGGTGATGAATTATTCTCCGAACTCCGGTTTTCTCCATGTCTGGTCAATAACATCACAAGTGGCAAGCCAATGAGTACTTTTAATGTACTCACAAACACCCCACGATATCGATAATGCAATTGGTACGATAATAAAATAATATGCAGCCTTTGCGGAAAGCATGTCCTAATTGAAACATGTGTTTTGTCAAATTGTTGTATGGATATGCATAATAAGCTAGATGGTGATACGTCCCAAACATATCTATAATTTTTGTTTGTTACATGCTCTTTTGGGTGACATTGTTATGTGCTTTGCTACACTTTTGTAACTTTTTACACATATTTGGACTAGCCTACTAACTCAGTGCATCCACTGCGAGTTTCTGTCTGCTGATGTCTGTGAATTGCAGGTTTATCCCATATTTACAGTGCCCGGAAAATTCCACAAAAAATAGATAAAAAGCTGCGTTCCAGAAGACTCCGAAGGAGAGCCAGAGGGGGGCCACCACCCACCCAGGAGGCCACCTGGCGCGGCCTAGGGGGAGGTCGCGCCACCAGGCCGCCTAGGCGAGTGGGACCTCCCCTCGCGCCCCACTTTGGCCCTATTTTACACCCGTGGAGGAAACCCTGATTCCAGAACCCTTTGCTCCAAAAGAAATTCCGATCTCTGCCGCCATCGCCAACAAGTTCCGGGGAACCAGAATTCCTGTGCCGGCACCCTGCCGGGACGGGGAAGTGCCCCCGGATTCATCGCCATCGACATTGCTTCATCTCTCCATGAAGCGAGAGTAGTTCCTCCTCGGGGCTGAGGTCTTCTACAATAGCTATGTGGTTAATTCTCTCTCCCATGACGTGATCTTGATTGTGATCATAGGCTATGTTAATCTAGGGTGATCCCACGATGTTTCCCCTTCTTCTATGTATTGGATTGATGTACTCACTTGATCTTATCTAGTATAATCTCCGATACCATGGTGACAGCGGTCTATTGGACATGGATTAGAAGAATATTTTCATGAGTGATTTCCTCTTTTGTGAATTGATTGAAGATTGAGAGTCTCTTGATGTTTGTCATGGACTATCCTTGAGATATGTTGTGGTGATTGTGGTACTCTCTTTGGATGCCCGCGGTGACATTGGGAAATCCATAGATGAGAACTACGAACTCTGAGGTGTGCTTTTGTAGCCCTACATAATTCTTGTCCTCCCTTGATCACAAAGGAATGACCTTCGAGTATGTCTCCATTGCATGTTTTAGTGGAAATATCATGTGATTATACTATGTTAATGTTGTTGGGAGTTGCCACTAGTGAAAGTATGAAGCCTAGGCCTTGTTACTCACCATTGTTACACCATTTGTGCTCACTTTTGTCACTTGCTACCTTGCTGTAATTTTTTATTACAGATTTATATTACCTTGCTTTGCCACACCTATCACCCATATTTTACCATCTCTCCGCTAAACTAGTGCACCTATACAATTTACCATTGTACTAGGTGTGTTGGGGACACAAGAGACTTCTCGTTTCTTAATTGCAGGGCTGCTTGAGAGAGACCATCTTCAACCTCTACTTCCATGAGTTCGATAAACCTTAGGTCATCCACTTGAGGGAAATTGCTGCTGTCCTACAAACCTCTGCGCTTGGAGGCCCAACATAGTCTACAATAATAGAAGCATGCGTAGACATCAAGCTATTTCTGGGGCTGTTGCCGGGGAGGTGTGTGCTTGAAGGTATATCTTTTGATCTTGCAATTAAATCTTTTTGTTTCTTGTTTTTATTTTCACTAGTTAGGCTTATGGAAAGCTGCACTTTTAGTTCGCTGCTTGGGGAAGGCCGCTTTACCACACCCGTGGTAGAGAAGTCTCCTCCACCTATTGGATGTATCCCATTCGAAATACCACTTGGGATAATTGAAATAATTAGGAATGATTGTTATGCAGGATATGGAATAGTCAATCCTAGTATTCATTTGTTGAAACTTACAGAACTTTGTGAGTTGTTTAAGATTTCAGGTTTGACAAGAGATGGAGTCATAAGGAAATTATTTGCCTTGTCACTGAAAGGAAAAGCATTGGAACGGTATAGGCTACTAGATGATTCTCACCTACGGGATTGGGAAGAGATTCAGTCTCTCTTTTACTCCAAGTTTTATCCTCTTCATGAAGCCCATGAGAATAGGAATTATGTTTATAATTTCTATCCTCATGACGGAGACAGCATAGCTCAAGCTTGGGGGAGACTTAAAACTTTAATGCTAAAATGTCCTAACCATGGGCTTCCCAAAGATATGATTATTACTAATTTCTATGCGAGGCTCTCTCGACGGGATCAAGACTTGCTCAATGCTTCGTCTATGGGTTCTTTCACAAATGAACGAATTGATGCTAAATGGGAACTCCTTGAAAGAATTCAATGCAATACTGAAGATGGGGAGATCGACAATGGTAAAGAGTCAGGTATAAATTATGAGTATGATTGCATTGAGGCCTTTGTTGAAACTGCAAGTTCTAATTAGTTTAGTGCTAAGTTTGGGCTTGATTCTCAACTCCTTGTTGATTTCCTCAAATCTTTTGCTTCACATATTAATATGCCTATGGATAATTGGATCAAGCATCATGAACCCTTTTAAACAGTTTTGCAAAGAAAATGAAATTGTTAATGATAATTGCAACATGCATGATCCAATTCCTGAAAATGAAGTTTTATATAAGCATGTTAATTTTTGTGGACTGGATAGACCTTGTGAAAGGCCTACGATTGAAGAAGAGAAGTATTGTAAGAAACATAAGCATGAAAGAACAATCACGTGGTTTAGCGATTTAAATGGAATTGCTAGAGAATTGTGTGACCTTTATCCTTTTACTTGTGAACTTTGTGGTATAGAGGGTCACTTTAATTTTCAATGCATGTACTTTCAAAACATAACTGTTAACCAGTTGTGTGATAACATGATCACTTCTGATCTTTATGATTAACTTATGTCATTTTTGATGTGTGAAGAGTTATCAGAAAAAACTTGTTGGCTGGATGATAATGCCTTAGGAATAAACAACAATTTGCAAAAATGCCATCTCTATTGTGTTGTTAATTGCCATGAAAATGATTACATAAGTAAGATTAGAAAGGAGGGAACTTTACCAAAGCATAAAAATGTCTCTCATGTTTCCACTAATAAAAAGGAGAGTTTTTCCCAAGTTTCCCCTTTGTTTCTAATGATAAACCAGAATATTTGGAGAAGCTTCCTCTCCAACCACTCCCTCCTAAGGTGAATAAGAAGAAAAAGAAGAGGAGGAAGAGGAACAAGAAGGAATAAGAATGACTATCAACCTAGCCTGAGCATATTCCTCGCATCAACTTTTATCCTAACGGACATAAATTTATGGAGGATGGTGAGCTTGATGGAATTCATTATTATATTGATGATAAGTCCGTAGGTACTATTGAAGATGATTTTGATTATGATATGCATGTTACTTATTGTGATTGGGAAGATGATGATAATGCTACTTATGATCTTGAAAATCTTTTTGGTACCAACTCTGAAAATGATGATATGGAAAGCTCTAAGCGTGGGGATGATAGGATTGCAAGTCATCTACCCATTAGTGATGTGATAATTGATAATTCATTTTCTAGTAAGAATAAAGACAACATGTTTACTAATATAGTTGCTAGCAATAATAATGCTCTTCTCTACCATGATGATGTTATAACTCCTATCTATAGTGATTGTAAAGATACCTATGACATAAGGAGAAATTATCCATATGAAACTGGTCATAATCATGGAGGGAATTACTCCCTTGTTGAACACCATCTCCCCAGTACACAATTAATCTATAGTGTTCAAGTTGTTTATGATAGTCCTAGTCCCACTATTACCAATGAGAAAGATTATGCTTATGTGGGGAGTAAGAGTACCTTTTTGCATGTGGATCATGGTAACAATGCTTTATGTGATACTTACATTGTTGACTTTATTCATGATCCCACTGAAAATTACTATGAGAAGGGAACATATGCTTATAGATATTTCAATAATATCAAGTTCCCTCTCTTTATGTTGAAGGTTTTGAAGCTGCACTTGTTTTGCCTTCCTATGCTTATTGCTTTGTGTTATTGCAATATTACTATGCATAGGAAGCATGTTAGACTTAAATGTGTTTGGTATTTGCTTCTTGATGCTCTCTATTGTTCTACAACTCTTATTCCTACGAGAGCATCATTAAAATCTTAAGCCTATCTTTATGCCTATAAAAAAGAGCTCTAGGGAGACAACCCTTGTTATCTTTACTTTGAGTTTTTACTTTCAGTTTTCAGTGATCTTGATGTGTGTTACTACTATAGAAACATCATTGTATCTTTATTTTTAAGCTTTGTGCCAATTTTTAGCCTCTGATTGCGAGAAAGTTCAAAAGTTGTGACATGCTGTCCAGAAACAGATTTTGTCTGCTTGACAGAAAAATTCACCAAAAATCACCAGATCATCTTTTTGATCTAAATTGTTTTGATAGTATGATATATACAATTGGCTTTCTGGCTTCTGTTCTCAGTTTTTTGATTTGATTTGCAGAAGTGCCCTAAAAAAATTATTTACTACATGCTGGTCTGTTTTTGTCAGATTCTGCCACGTTTTGCATTTTCATCGTTTTGCAAATCTTAAGCTTTCTTTTTCTTTGCAAAAACTTTTTGGAAATCTTTATAAATAGTAGCTATTCATGAAAATATTTATTTACAGTGGATAAAAAATATTTTATTATGGTACTAACCACTCTAATCAGCTTATGATGAGTTTGTATGAAGGGAGTTTTCAAGTATGCGATGGAAGATGATGAAAGAAGATCCAGGAGTGTCAAACGCTCAATCTTGGGGATGACCCCATGAACCCCCAAGAAATATCCAAGGATAATCAAGTGTCTAAGCTTGAGGATTCCCCCGTGCACCCCCTTCTCCATCAACAATCATCAACTCGTCCTTCTCCATGCTATATTTTTATCTCTTCATGTGTTATGTGCTAAACTTCAAGCGTCTCGCTCTTTACTTTTTAGTTTGATTTAGTTTTGCTTTTTGTTCCTAATAAGTTGGACCCTAGCATTCATTGTTTGGGATAGAAAGACGCTCCACTCCACCCTAGAACACAACATAGGTTTTCATGCTTATCTTCTTGTGTGTTCTTTGTATTTTCATAGCTGCTGTCGTTCTTGGCTCTTAGTTTTCATGCTTATCTTTTTAAGAGATTTTATTTAGGTTGCTTTTGGAACTCTCTTGAGTTATCATTCTTATCTTGTTTAGAGAGTTGGCTTGTTGCACAGGGTTGTCTTGCATGAGTAGGTAATTGAGGTTGCTATTTAAGTATAGTAGTAACTTGTAATAGTTTTGAGGTATAGATTTGAGTAATGTTTGGACTTTTGGTGTCAAGAGCTTGAGCCTATTAGTGATAGGTGTCGTATTTTGGGCAGTCCATGTGTATTCTCAAAAATAAAAAAATTAGTTGAGAACTCTAGCTACTAGATGGATCGCTAACCTCTGGAGGGGTTGGAATATATAGAGTACCCTCACATTATCATGGGTCGAGGATGCGCAAGGATAAACAAACCCCCAAACACTCCTCCTTGGGGTACGTGTATCTTTGTGAATCTCCTGACTAGATAGAGAGTTACCGATAATAAGTGCATGAGTTCTTCGGACTAATGCGATTATTCGATTGTTGGCACTTCCGCCATCCATATTTTGCTAGCCTCTTTAGTACCGTGCATTGCCCTTTCTCATCTTGAGAGTTGGTGCATACTTCGCCGGTGCATCCAAACCCTTGGCATGATACGCTCTTTCATCATAAGCCTCATTATATCCTTCCCCAAAACAGCCACCATACCTACCTATTAAGGCATTTCTATAGCCTTTCTGAGATACATTGCCATGCAACATCCACCATCTCATGACTTGATGTTCATGTCATACATGTTTTTGCTTGATCGAGGCGCCACATGCTAGTTGGGCTTTTCCCTTATTATTGCTACATGACGCACTAGTATCATTGTATATCCTGCTATACTGGCAGAGGCATACATTTGCATACATCATGATAGTTTTCATTTATATTTATGTTGAGTACTTCTTATGAAGTGTGAAGATCTTCTTTTTATTTCTTGTAAAATATAGAGTGTTGCCCTTAAGTGAGGAAAAGATCCCAAAGAGGACAAATTAAAAGATCACAAAAGAGGACACATGAAAAGATCCCAAAGAGAACAAATGAGAGATAAATAGAAAGAGCCAAAGAGGCCACAAAAAATTAAAAAAAAAGGAAAGAAATAAAAAGAGAGAATGGGGCAACACTATTATTCCTTTTGAAAGATCCACACTCGTACTATTGTTATATTTGTACTCCATAGAGATTATCATTCATGCATAACTATGTGGGGACCCTTACACTATAGAACTTGTCTTGTATATTCCAATGATGAGCCTCCTCAAGTGAGCTCTAGGTCTTCATGAGAAAGAAAGTTGGATGCACCCCCACTAGTTCCATTGGAGAGCTTTCCTTAGCTCATATGTGCATCCGTTGCATGGCAGTCCCTACTCCTCACATCATATCTATCATTTGGCTTTCTCTCACCTATCATTGTCCTCATTGATGTGAGCCTTTCACACCTTTTTTTTGTCTTCCTTCCCCATCATTATTCTCTTTTCCATCCTAAGTGCCAATATATCTTGCTCGCGCTCATCCATTGCATGAGTGCTCAAAGTCGAAAGGGAGAGGATCGTTTTGACTTGTGCGTGACTAGGGGTCTGGGATGAGTCGAAATAAGATTCCGAAGGAGACCAAGTGCAAAGTTTTAGTATATTGAGTTCTCAATTAAACTATATAGTAATTTTATGCTCTAAACCCATCTCCCACTTCTTGCACGCAAACACCATTTGGAGACATTCGAGTCACGGACAGCGAGAACTCTTGCACCTTTATGTTCTTACTTTGCTAATTTCAATACTAGATATAGGCTCTTGCTTGTTATTGTCTTGACTTGAATTGCATATCTTACTTGATTTACTTTGAAGTTCTTATATGTGTGTTAGCATGTCACCACAGAAATTATTTGTGTTATCATTTACATACTTGAGGACGAGCAGGAATTAAGCTCAGGGATGTTGATACGTCCCAAAGGTATATATAATTTCTCTTTGTTCCATGCTCTTTTGGGTGACATTGTTATATGTTTTGCTACACTTTCATGCTTTTTACACATATTTGGACTAACCTACTAACTCAGTGCACCCAGTACCAGTTTGTGTGTGCTGCTGTCTATGAATTGCGGGTTTATACCCATATTTACAGTGCCCGAAATATTCCACAGAAAATATATAAAAAATCAGCGTTCCAGAAGACTCCAAATGCCAGAAGGAGAGCCAGAGGTGGGCCACCCCCAACCCAGGCGGCCACCTGGCGCGGCCTAGGGGGAGGCCGCGCCACCAGGCCTCCTGGGTGAGTGGGACCTCCCATGGCGCTCCCCTTTGGCTCTTTTTTACCCCCATGGAGGAAACCCTGATTCCACAACCCTTTTCTCCAAAAGCAATTCCGATCTCCGCCACCATCGCCAACAAGTTTCGGGGAACCAGAATTCCTGTGTCGGCACCCTGCCGGGACGGGAAAGTGCCCCCGGATTCATCTCCATCGACGTTGCTTCCTCCCTCCATGAAGCGGGAGTAGTTTCTCCTCGGGGTTGAGGTCTTCTATAGGAGCTATGTGGTTAATTCTCTCTCCCATGATGTGATCTTGATTGTGATCATAGGCTACGTGAATCTAGGGTGATCCCATGATGTTTCCCCTTCTTGTGTGTATTGGATTGATGTACTCACTTGATCTTATCTAGTACAATCTCCGAGACCATGGTGACAAAGGTCTATTGGACATGGATTAGAAAAATATTTTCAAGAGTGATTTCCTCTTCTGTGAATTGATTGAAGATTGAGAGTCTCTTGGTGGTTGTCTTTGACTATCCTTGAGATATGTTGTGGTGATTGTGGTACTCTCTTTGGATGGCCGTGGTGACATTGGGAAATCCATAGATGACAACTATGAACTCTGAGATGTGTTGTTGTAGCCCTACATAATTCTCATCCTCCCTTGATCACAAAGGACTGACATCCGAGTACGTCTCCATTGCATACTTTAGTGGAAATATCATGTGATTAGTCTATGTTAATGTTGGTGGGAGTTGCCACTAGTGAAAGTATGAAGCCTAGGCCTTATTTCTCACCATTGTTACACCGTTTGTTCTCACTTTTGTCACTTGCCACCTTTCTGTAATTTTTTATTATAGATTTATATTACCTTGCTTCGCCACACCTATCACCCATATTTTACCATCTCTTCGCTGAACTAGTGCACCTATACAATTTACCATTGTATTAGGTGTGTTGGGGACACAATAGACTTCTTGTTTCTTAATTGCAGGGTTGCTTGAGAGAGACCATCTTCAACCTCTACTTCCATGAGTTCGATAAACCTTAGGTCATCCACTTGAGGGAAATTGTTGTTGTCCTACAAACCTCTGCGCTTCGAGGCCCAACATAGTTTACAAGAATAGAAGCGTGCGTAAACATTAGATAGTAATCTTAAGGGAAGGTCACGCATATCAACTCTTTCTGTTGAGGGTTGAACACCACGGGTTCACCCTATATGCCAAGTCACCGAACTTGTCATGTCATCCTTCTGAGATAACACCTTTAAACACACGCACACGCACACACACGCACACACACACACTCTTGGTTTATGCGGAAATGACTGGACGTAGTTTAAGCAGGATTACCCAACTCTCCTTTACTGTGGACACGGATATTGGAATAGTTTTTCACTCTATAGAGGTTCGCGAGTTCCTGGAAACTTCTTTGTCATCCACGACTCGCGGTATATAACATACCCGAGGTAACTACCCGACCATTGCCTTTCCCCTGAAGATACTAGACAAAGAGTCCACTCGATTGGTACCCAGCCCACAACATGTACGTCTTACGAGCACCAACTTTGGACCATATCATCCATGCGGGGACCAACGGTGTGCCCGGAACACGTAAAAACGGCATTGTCGACCTACCTAGTACGACCCCATCACGAGAGTGACCACATATCACTCCCGCCACTAGTAATGTGGCTCTTTGCCAGCATCGACCAAAGTAATCAACAAAGCCTCGTCACATAAAGGGTTATCGTGGTCGTATATGTAAGGTTGACACGGTCGACACATCATCAATCTAATCCCATTTCCAAAACCACTGACACCAAACATTCCTGGTGCACCACTTCTTTCACAAGTGGTCACCTAACTCAACATCATCACCCTCGGGCATTAGTGGCACTCGACGAGGTTTTCGTAAAACTTTTGATATCAACTTTGCGTAACCATCATCATGCAGATGCTCTTTCTATTCGTAGCACTACTCTCTACTTGTCAACATATTATCGGTGTGACCCTCATAGATGATAGGATCATGCTCACTTCAAATGCTCCAGAGCAGCTATCGGAAACACCATGCTGGGGTGCACCGATCATTCTTAATTGTATGCATCGGAGTAGGGTAACCAATGTGTCATGCATAGAAGTATTTTTTAGACATGGTCACACGGCTGATTGCCTTGATCAGCTAGGTATCCGGGGTCTTCGGGTCCAAGTCCTTCGTCGAACGCGGAATCTATCGTTGTAATAATAGTAATAAAAATAAGAAGCTCATTCAAAAACAAAGCACAAACTTACTTTAAAAATGTTAACCTAGTTTGATAAATCTTTACTATATTTTAAAAATGTTCGTCTCTGGTTTTGATGCAAATAGGTATTTTTAAAACCTAATTAACACGGTCCAAAATATTTAAACTAAGCATTTTAATCAAAGTCATATATAAACGTTTTTGCAAAAATTTGTGCAATAGCACTATTAAATTCCACCCATTTCTAAAAGAATTGTCTTGGAAAAATATTTAAATTTTATTAAATGTTTAACTTTACAAAAATCATTTAGAATCAAAATAAAAGAAAAGGGGGAAAATGGCTTAACCCTCGCTTGGCTCAGCCAGTGGCTGGGCCTACCCAACTAGCCAACCGGCCAGTTAGTCAGCTATCAGCCCAAGTACACGCGCGTCGTCAGGTTTAAACCTGACGCACGGGCCCCTGCGGCTAGCGGCTGAGAGAGGAGAGAGGGGGGAGATTGTCCACCGACAGGTGGGGCATGCCTGTCGGATCATCTTCCTCCTTTGGACAGAGGGAAGGGAAGGCACGCCGGCGGCGATTCCAACGTCCTCGTGGCAAGGTGACGGCAGGAACGGCACCGTGGCATCGTCGCCTACCTGCTGGTGGTTGAATGAACGACGGGGAGGCCCTGGGTCACCGACGACGAGGTGGCCGTGGTGGAGGTGATACTGGTGGTGGTGGAGGTTGGTGCTACCGGCAGGGGAACGCTCGGGGAAGAGGTCGGGAGGCTTGTCGAGCTCTGTGTGGTCAGAGAGGAGATGAGAGGAGCGCGAGAGCTCGCCTGTAGCCCGAGATCGACGGAGCTCCAAAGCGGCGGGGCCTCGGTCGATCTCGAGCACCGGAGCTCTCTCTGCTCGAATGGGGTGGCTATGGCTTCGATTGAGGGTCTGGAGGGGTAGTCTGAGGTGATGCAGTGAAGGAGGGGCTATTTATATGCCAGCAAGGGTGCATCGAGCAGGGGAGCGCCGGTGGTTTCACCGTGGCTGCAGGAGGGGAAGAGAGGGCTCGGGGTCGATACCACGGTTTCGCGGACGTGGTTTGAGACCCCAGAGACTCAACGAGAGAGAGAGAGGAGGAAGCTCGGTGCGCGCGTGCTGCGGGACCTTGCACTTCTGGCCGAATCTAGCGCGCGGGGGCACGCGTTGCCTGGGTCAGCAGAGAGGGGTAGAAGGGGCCCTGGGGCTGCCCCGAGTCAGGAGGTTTGTCGGAGATGCGGAGGGACACTGAGGGGAGGTGAGAACCGGCTGGGGCTAGCCTCCTTTTCCTCGGGTACACCCTGTAGTGCGCCCAGAGCGCAGATTTGGCATGCCACGGCATGCTGGCGCTCTTTTGGGTGCTTTGGCCGTGTGTGGCATGTCCCGAGGTTGGCTTAGATGCCCCTTAGCCGTTTGGCAGCCGAGGGACTCACTGCTGGTCTAAGGAAGTGCTTGAAGAGAAGCTGTCAGCCTTGAATCACAGACTAAATTGGGGATTTTGGCTTACCTGCTTGGAACCAGAGAGGGGCCACTCGTCTGCAATTGAGGAGTGGTGCTGGCAGCTTGCACTAAGAGTTTAGTGGGAAGGGAGTGGGTGTAAAGGGTGTTAAGTGTTGTTTGACCATACTGGCAGAAGGTGTTTGATATGTGTTTGGGGTAGTTAACCTCCATCACTGATGCTGAAAGTTAACAGGATTGGGTTTTATGCAAAAGTAAGATGCTCCACAAAATTTGAGCTCCATTGGACAAGTTTGACAGTGTAAACTTGAAAACACCCCCAAATGGGCAGTTATGTCCTTTTAAAAGAGAATGTGGTTACATTAATCCACATAAATCCAATTTTTGGCAGGGTCTCCTCATTTGGGGTGTTGAGCACTCCTTCACAGTTTCAGGCCATATGGACAAACATTGCTATGTAGATTTGCTAAAACTTGATTCTGGATAGGGAAGGTTTTACGAATATTTGGTGAACCAAACCATCTTGGAATGAGGTGAAACTTGGCATGACCATCAAATATAGCTTGGGAAGGATGCTAGAATTTTCTGAGAATTTATTGAAAATATTTCCTTTGTAAATATTTCAAAAGGTCAAAACAGACATAATAGGTTTTCAAGGATTTGCTCAAATATTTTGAACATAAATAGGGGTTGAAAATCTGATGTATGGAAAATATATGTCATGTGAGTATCTCCAAATTTTCTCAGAATTTTCTAAGGCAGAAAAATAATTTTCCATTCAGAAATATCATTTCTAGCCTGAGAAAAGGACATGCAAATAAAATACAAAAATATTTTATAAAATAATTATTTTATGATTTTGGAGAGTTATAATAGTGCCAAAATCAGAATACAATCTTTGGGTGAAGGCACTCCCTTGGAGTCACGGACTTGTAGTGCAAACCCAAAGCAAGGTTTTTGAAATAATCAAAAATGAGAAAAGGGTCTTCTTGGAAATGTCATGCTATAAAAATATTTTTTTTGGATCCACTCACTCAAGCATACACACAAACAATGGCAATCATGGCACTCATAGCACTTGCTTAAAAAGTTTCAATAAACTCAAGTTTTTAAGAGACTAAAGTTGAAATAAGGTAAAAAGAGGGTGTGACAATAACATATGTCTGACACCTTTAGTTCACGCGAGTCATGGTAACACAAACCAAAGCAACCAAATAAATAAAATGAGTTCACGAGAGAGCAAAGCAAATAATCTATAAAGAACTCGTGACTCTACAAATCCAGCTCAAACTAAGACACTCTCTCCCCCTTTGGCATCGAGACACCAAAAAGGGCAGACAGGACGAAAAGAGGCTCGAGTGATGATAAGCTTAGTACTACTCATCATCATCGCCCTCAGGCTCATCTGACTCAGCAGACACCTCTTCCTCAGGCTTCATCCACTGACAGTTGGCCTTCATCCAGTCCTCCTCATAAGTGATCTTGTCCTTTGATCGGCTCTGGACATCAAGGCCAATCTTCCGCATGATCATCTTGTCACGACTAGGCGCCTTCTTGGCGTCAACATGAGCCTTATACTATCCCTTGGCCTGGAAGCAGAGGAGATTCTTCATCTTCTTCCTAAGCTTGGAAGCCCGAGAAGGTTCAGTCTTAGATCTAGGTACAAACTCGTAGTCAGGCTCGGGATCATCATCTGAGTCTGTGGGAGCGATCTCAGGAACAGCGGGTGGAATCCCCAAATCTTCTTTCACCCGGAGCTTGAGACCACCATGATGCACCATGCGGTCAGTCACCAAAGCCTCAGCAGGAAAGGTAGCATGCCAAGTATCCTCATTTAGCTTGTATAGATATGGGCCATAGATGGGTACCTTCTTCTTGTCAAGAACATCGAAACGCAGCTCCATCCACATGATGTGGGAAAATATCCAGAGTGTACCGGCGGCCTCGCTCCTTGAAGCAAAGAAGTAATAGGTTCACAAGATAAGAATGCACCTGTTCTTTGTTTCCAACTCTAGGGAATAGAGTGTTGCAGAAGATCATGTGCATAATATCCAGAAAGGGAATGAGCTCAGCGCACTCTCCCTTCACAATCTTCACAATCCTGGAATGATGGATAAGTTTGGACTTGTGAATAGCAGCAACATCCTCAGTATGTATCCTTAGTCCAATGGCCACATCCGGGCCACGATCTGCATAGCCCACATAGTTGATGAAAGTATTCTAGTAAGTCTTCGAGTCGGAGTGCAGCACACGAGCACCAGTCATCCAAGTCAGACGCCTCTCATCACCCTCGTGAAAGTGGATCGTGGCATAAAATTGTGCCACAATATCGCTGTCCAAGTCCTCGTTGAAGCTAATAATAGGACCAAGATTCCACTTTGACAAAGAGCATGAGCTTCAGCAAAATATGTAGTGTGAGGCTTGGAAGTCATGTGTTGTGTATTAATAATTTTCGCCTCCACAAAGAGATTGGTCCTTGTCTCAATTATATTGGAATAAATAAGAGAGTGAGCCTTATTCTAGAATGGACGCCCAACAAGAGCCTCGGACGGAGGAACATTGTAGAGATTCTGCTTAAGAAAATTTACAAACTCCTCTTGAGTCAGTTCTTAAGGTTCTTTTGGACCCTTCTTCTTGCGAACTGCTTGCTTTCCACTCTCTCGTTGCGGTTGAGTACTAGAACCATCTACTGCCTCATCAGAGGAGAGTATCGTCACCTGGAACTCGCAAGAAGAATGACACGAAAAATTGGTCTAAAAAGGACTGCATAAGACGAATAAGCAACCAGAGAAGAATAGGCAAGACAAAAGAGAAAGCTGGGAACTGGTTCCAGGGCGGTAGTACTGCTTGTGCAGGAGCGATACTTCTGCCACAACGGTAGTACTGGTCATGCATGGGCGGTAGTAACGCCCGGAGAGGAGAAAACCTCCGTGGCAATGGGGATGGCAAAGTCGGAGCCCTAGATCCCAAGTTTTTGATACTACTGCCTAATCTACTACAACTAGGTTTATCACATATCCCACTCATGCCATGAAAAAGCAAACTAGACAAGAAATCCTCAAGCATTGACCTAGATCAAGATTCAACAAAACATCACTAGAAGGAAAAGGGATCGGGGGCAGTATCTGAGTCCATGGCACGAGGAAGGTGGGGGAGTAATCACATCGAACGAAAAAAAACAGAGGACGACACGGACTGGGAGATCCGGAGCCGGCCACCGGAGGTGATCCTGGCCGCCTCAGAGAGAGAGCGAGTCATGGGGAGGGGGGTGAATGGGTATGGGGGAGTTATAACTCCCCCTGCCCATTACTTGAACCGCCCATGGACTCCTTAGGGCGGTAGTACCGCTGACCAGTACGATAGTACCGCCGAGGTGGTAGTACCGGCCTGAGGGCGGTAGTACCGCCTAGAATGAGAGGAACAACCCCCAAAATCAGGTAAACAAGACCTATTTGTCTATGAAGTGAAGAGAAGTATGACACACAAGCACCTTAAAGGGAACAAGATGGTACTCCAACACAGAAGAGTGCAAAACGAGAAGAAAAATGAATCGTGGGGTGACCATGCAAATCAACAACAATCTGGGGACGGTGGCCGAAGCCACCTATGTTTGAGTTAGATGGTATGGCACCGCGAAGATTTTAACCTTGGGCCCATGACCAAAACTCGCCTTGGAAGCACAAGTGTCATCAACGATGACTAATGTGAAAGTCTTGATCGATTTATGCATATTACGGGGAGGGAGAGTTCATTGAGAGAACAACACTCCCTCTAAATTCATGCCTGCATCTAAACAAGATAGTATGATGAGAGTGGTGGGATGTGCCTGGTTTCAATCCACGTTACTCAAATCAATGATATTTAGCTCATGCTTTAACTCGCGAAATCTTGCTTCATTCAATGGCTTCGTGAAGATGTCAACAAGTTGATCATCATTCTTGAGGTAAATGAGATCAATCTCCCCACGCTTGATATGATCCCAGATGAAGTGGTGAAGAATACTAATGTGCTTTGCCTAGCAGTGTTGAACCGAGTTGTTGGAGATCGAGATAGCACTTACATTATCACAACATAGAGGCATTTTGTCACATGGGACACTGTAATCCTTTAAAGTGTGCCTCATCCAAAGCAACTGAGCACAACAACTTGCAGTAGCGACATAATCGGCCTCGATGGATGAGAGAGAAAGATAGTTTTGTTTCATGGAAGACCAACTTACCAGAGAGCAACCAAGAAATTGGCAACCTCCGGAAGTTGACTTATTCTCCACACAATCTCTCTCCCAATCCGAATCCGAGTATCCTATGAGATCAAATGAAGCACCTTTCGGTATGAGCCAAATATCGAAAGATTCGCTTGACAGCCACATAGTGACTTTCTTTGGGTGCGGATTGAAATCGTGCACAAATTCCCACACTCAAAATAATATATTGTCTAGATACACAAAGGTAAAGCAAGGAGCCAATCATGGAGCGATATACCTTTTGATCCACAGCTTTACCATTGGGATCAAGGTCAAGATGGCAGTTGAGAGGCATGGGAGTGTTTGCCTTTGTTGGTTTGAGGTCATCCATCTTCAACTGCTTGAGCATGTCTTGAGTATATTTGGCTTGGTTGATGAAGCTTCCTTGACTTTGTTTCTTGACTTTGAATCCAAGGAATCACTTCAATTCTCCCATCATAGACATCTCAAACTCTTTGGTCATTAGTGCGGCAAACTCTTCATTAAAAGATTTGTTAGGAGAACCAAAGATAAAATCATCAACATATAGTTGGCATATGAACAAGCTCCCTTTAACCTTCTTAGTAAAAAGAGTGGGGTCAATTTTCCCAACTTCAAATCCATGATCAGTAACATCTCGGTAAGGTGCTCATACCACGCACGTGGGGCTTGTTTAAGGCCATAGAGTGGCTTATCGAGAACGTAAACATGATTTGGGAGTTTGGGATCCTCTAACCCCGGGGGCTACTTGACATAAACCAAATCTTTAAGGGGATTGTTAAGAAATGCACTCTTCACATCCATTTGATATAATTTAAAGTTGTGATGCAAAGAAAATGCAATTGACATGCGAATAAATTCAAGATGAGCAACAGGAGCAAAGGTTTCACCATAGTCGATACCCTCGACTTGGGAGTAACCTCATGCTACCAATCTTGCCTTGTTACAAATGACGACACCGTTTTCATCTTGCTTGTTCTTACAAATGACATTGTGGTTCTCCTTTGCGCTCGAAATTGTTGAATTCTTCATGCATGGCTTCAACCTAGTCCATGTCTTCGAGATCCTCTTGTACCTTTAGGGGTTCAATGCAAGAAACAAACGCAAGGTGGGAACTAAAGTTTGTTAATTTATGATGAGTAGTTACCCCTCTCATTAAGGTGTCGTACACATTCTCTAGTACATGAGAATTATTTATGAGCTTTTCGGCATTCCTCGCAACACGTATTTCTCGAATGTCCTCGGGGTAAGCTGAGGAGGAGCCTTTTGGAGACCTTTACTGCCTTTGCTAGCTTGATCTTGATCTTGAGCTTGGCCTTGATCGGGAGCTTGCCCTTGATCTTGAGATATCTCTGGGTGAGCTTGATCAAGGGAATCACTTGGTGCAGCACCTTCATGAGGTTGATCGTCTCCTTTATCTTGATCATAGGGTTGAGGGCCTTGAATTTGTTCTACGGAAGCATGTGGGTCTTGATTTGGTGATGGTTCCACTTGAGTGGAACATTGTTCTTCTCCTTCTGCCACAAGGGGTTCCTGAACGGGCATGAAGTGTCCCACACCCATGCTTCTTATGGCTTGTGGAGGAATTTCATCACCTACATCGCAAAGACCACTTTGCTCCACTTGGGAGCCATTATTCTCATCAAACTCCATGTTACACATCACCTCAATGAGTCCAGTGGATTGTTGAGAACGCGGTAAGCATGAGAGTTTTTAGCATAACCAACAAATATGCCCTCTCGAGCTCTAGGTTCAAATTTAGACAAACGAGCACCTTTGTTAAAAATGAAACACTTACAACCGAACACCCGGAAGTACTTGAGGTTGGGCTTGTTATCGATAAGAATTTCATACAGAGTCTTTTTCAAGCCTTTATAGAGGTGGTGTTGATAAGTTCGGCCCAAAAGTTATACGGAGATTTAAACTCCACCATCATGGTTCTTGCCGCATCCATCAACGTCTGGTTCTTCCTTTCTGCTACACCATTTTTTTGAGGAGTATAAGGTGTATAGTATTGATGCTTGATTCCTTAATCACTCAGAAATTCATTTAAAGTGTAATTCTTGAACTCGGAGCCATTATCAATTCTAATCATAAATATCTTTGCATCATGTTGTCGTTGAGGTTCATTGGCAAAGTCGATGGTGGTTTGTTGTTTCTCACTCTTCCTATTGAATAAATATACCCAAGTATATCTTGAGTAATCATCCACTATCACCAAGCAATATTTTCTTCCCCCAAGACTATCGAAGGATGGAGGACCAAAGAGATCCATGTGCAGGAGCTTTAAAGGCCTCTCCGAGTATATGGTAGTCGTGGGGCGGTGAGCTATCTCGTGTAGCTTTCCTTTAATGCATGCACTGCAAGCACGATCTTTAGCAAAACTTACATTTGTTAGTCCAAGAACATGGTCCCCTTTGAGGATACTTTGCAAACATCTCATACTGACATGGGCTAGTCGCTATCAATATCAACTTTAGCCATTAGGCAAGTCACAGTCTTAGTCGGTCGCTCCGAAAATTTAACCACACACAGACCATTCTCTACATGCCCAACAAAAAGGTACTTTAAGAGTCTTGCACAAAAGGGCAACAAAGTCAATGCAAAATAAAGTACTAAAAACCATAAGTGCAAGTTGATGAACCGAAAATAAATTGTATGAGAGGGTCTGAACAAGTATGATCTTCTCAATGGAAAGTTCCGGAGGAATTACCACCTTGCCGAGATCCATTACCTTTGAAAATGCATCATCACCAAAGGAGACTTGGGTGACAATGGATGGGTTGGGATGAACATCCACCACCAAGTCCTTGCTTCCGGTCATATGATTTGTTGCTCCACTATCAAGCAACCATGACACCCCACTGGAAGCAAACTCCTGCATAAGATCAATGCTTGGATTTAGGTACCCATTCTTTAATGGGTCCTTTCAGGTTAGTAACAAGGGTCTTAGGAACACAAATACACCATTCAATGTACTCATAAGGGAAATAACAAATTTAGCAAAGATGTTTCCATCACTAGCATGGCACAAAACATAAGATGGGCTAAACTCGTCGGCATTGTTAGGAGGGAGGGCTTTTCCCTTCTTGGCATTACCACCCTTAGCTTTGATCTTCTCCTTTTCGTGAGTACCCTCCCTAGCCTTGACAAAGGATTCTTTAAGCAAGGGAGGCTGCTTGGTCTTGATCTTCTTGTTCTTCTTGGCCTTTGGAGCAAACCCAACTTCTTCCGTAGCAACCACTTCCTTTTGATTGCTTAGGAGATCATTGAGATTCTTTTCGCCATGGATGCATGTAACAATGCCTTTCTCAATCTGCTCCTTTAGTTTGGAATTCTCATCCATGAGATGTACATGCTCACAACATGGGTTAGTAGCATGTGCGTTATCAATTAAAACAAACGGATAACACGTGGCTATCTCCTTAGTAAGTTTTACTTGGAGTTGAGCATGAGACTCTTTCAACGAAGCATGATCACTCTTCAAGGCCCTCTGAGCTTTGTCAAGTATGTCAATCTCTTTCTTGAGTCTAGCATAGTCAACCACAAGTGCAACCTTTTCAGATTCAAGCACACGAGTAAGAACAAGAGCATGATTATGATCTTTTTATAATTTAGCAAGGTCATCATTGTGTGACTCCTAAAGAGTCTAACTTAGCCCTTGGTTTTTCTCAAGAGCAATGGATAGATCAGCTATCTCATCGACATAGTCACGACTATGTCCTTGCAAAGTAGAGATAGTTTCTTAATGAGTTTCGATGAGGTCATTAGCCTCTTCGAGTTGTTCCAAGAGAGAAACAAAGTGTTCGTTGGTTTTACCCTTGATTTTTCTCATGAAGCTATCATATGATTTTCCTTCATCATTAACCTCCTTTTGTTCATCTCCACTAACCATAGGAGAGGGGGTAGTATAAATGATAGTTTTCCTATTGGAGGTTACCTTGTTGGATGCCTTGGCGAAAAGGCACTTGGCAATGTGGTTCTCGTTTGGGGCTTTGAAGAAGGACACCTTGCTTGGGGAAGAATATGCAATGCCCACCATGGCCATTCCCAATACTTCACCACTTGCATCATCATCATCATCCTCATAGGATAGATACTCTTCTTGAACCACCAACACCTTTTGGGGCTTGTGAAGAAGTTTTTCTTGTTGGGGAAGGGCTTGCTCTTGTCTTAGCCTAGCTCACTTGGCTAGTGGAGTGGATGTACAACCCAGCCACCTAGGTTCAAGTCCCCACGGGCGCAAATTTGGGTTCTTATTATTAAAAAAACTCACTATGGGTGGTTTCCCTTATAGTTTTCTTTCAAAAAAAAGTAAGTTTGCCACCATTGTCTTCCCTCTTCTCATAAAGACAATCAACCACAAAGTGACTCACATTACCACAGTTGTGGCAAGTCCTCACACGTTGCTTGCCTTTGGGGCCATTTGAGTTGTTCTTGGAGAAATTGGGCTTTGAGTTTCTTTTGTTGCCCCAAACTTGTCTTGATGCAAGACCCATATGCTCGTGATAAGCATACCTGGTGTCTTCGGGGTACAGTTCCTCTTATTCTTCATCATCTTCCGCCAAAATAGCCTTGGCCTTCAAAGCAAGGTTGGGAGACTCTTTTCTTCATCATTGAACATGAGATAGAGCATTGTCAGCGGTCTTGTTCAATGGCAATGAACTCATCCAACACATCGCTTGAGGACATTGAGTGAATGTCTGGCCTCTAACGGATGACAAAGGACATGGATTTGTTGAAAG
This sequence comes from Hordeum vulgare subsp. vulgare, assembly GCF_904849725.1. Lineage (NCBI taxonomy): Eukaryota > Viridiplantae > Streptophyta > Magnoliopsida > Poales > Poaceae > Hordeum > Hordeum vulgare. The sequence continues at coordinate 470,314,494 of NC_058524.1, forward strand.
GCATAATGGCCTTGAGAAACTTACGCTTGGTCCAATTGTCATCCACAACTTGAAGAGAACCCGCAAGAGTTGTCAACCTTCGATATAGCTCATGAGGATCCTCAACCTCAATCATAACAAATTCATCGGCCTCATCAAGTATCACTTCATAGTTCGACCATTGAATACTAGAACTTCTCGTGTACATGGAAATGATGTGCTCCCAACAATCTTGGGCACGAGTGAAGGGACACAAATGAGAAAGATCTTCAATAGGAACAACTGCTTGAAGGACGAACAATGTGGAGTGATTGAGCTGATTGTCAACCTCATCTCTTGGAGTGAGGTTTCTTGGATCATGTGGGTAATAGCCTTGCTCAATGATTCTCCAAAGTTGTGTTGAGCTGTGATTCAAATGAGCCTTTATACAAAAAACCCAGTTAGCAAAATTGTTCTTAACAAGCTTAGGTGGAGTACCAAGCTTAATAATATGTGGTGGGTCAACCGTTCCTCCATAGACCATGGGAGGAGGAACCGAGGCAAAGGTATTTCCCCCCATTCCTTCCTTGAGTCAATTCATCTCTATCACTACATGCATTTTCCTATTTTTAATTGGTCCCCACATCCGAAGTTGTGCAATTAACCACATGCAACGGGTTGGTAGACAATTTTAAATTATCGAGGAAATCCTTGAGCAAGTTCTTGACCTCTATAGACACTGAGGATCAAAAGGTGGACATGGCCTCATTTAGGTCCTCTCGGGAGATCGAGTTTGCAACAGATGCCTAGGGCAACTCTACCGCCCTAACCTCGTCGTCAGCCATACTCTTTGGGTGGTGAAACCCTTAATCAAGGGACGAGGCTCTGATACCAATTGAAAGGATCGATATGGTTGACTAGAGGGGGTGAATAGGCAACCCCCAAATTTTAAGCTTATCTTAAAATACTAAGGATTAACAACAAATAGGTTGACTAGATATGCAATTAGATGATCAACCTATATGATGCTATCAACAATAATAATAACAAATAACTTTGTAACACCCTGTTTTTGGCCTTCCTGATTAACTAACTTATTTCAAAATTTAGGACCAATTAAAAAAATTGTGAAATACTTGTGATGCTTGAAGTGACTATTGTTTGCCTTGCTTGTTTGCATGATTGTGTTTGATACCTAATAGAGCATGTCACTCTCCTAATCACCTCCTCATCCCATGATCTCCTGCCTAATTATAATGCCATGTGGTTAGGATAAATATTTATTTTCACCAATATTTATTTTTACCCAAAAAGCATTTCTTTGAATTAAACTTTCAAACCCCTGAGATGAGGTTTGTACTACAATTCCTCAAATTAGGGAATTTATTTTGCAACAATACTTTTATTTAAAACCTATTATCAAAATGTCTTCCAAAAACCATCATATTATTATTTTAATGGTTATTCTATTATTTTATTTAAAAGCGTTTCTGTGAGGCCAGAAATGGTCTCCTATGAAGGAAAGTTGTTTTTATTGATTTCAAGATATTTAAGAAAATTTAGGGAAACTCAGTGGATATATTTAATCCATATTTATGAGTTTCAACACATGGTCATATTCAAAATATTGGGCAAATCCCTCCAAAACCATTCCTTTCTATTTCAAGCTTTTGGAATATTTCTATAAGAATTATTCTCAATAAATTCCAGTAAAATTCTAGCATGTCATATATGATATTCTTGATGATCTTGCCAAGTTTCATTTCAATCCAAGTTGATTTGTCTCCCCTAACCACTCTAAAACCCTATGTGTCCAGAATCAAACTTGAGCAACTTTACATTGTGAAGTGTCTCCAATTGTGCTCAAATTTGGTGGACATGTTCCACTACTCCAATAAGGCATCCACACCAAGTGGTACACCAAGGAGAATAGAACAACTTGTCCTAAGACCCTCAAAACCCTCTATGTTGATTTCTGACTTTGACAAACTTTACATTATAAAGTTTCTCCAATTGACCTCAAACTTTTTGTGCATGCCTTAATGCTCAAATAATGCCCCTACACCAAATATTGGATTTGTGGGAATTTATTTGAATAGGGTTGTAAGCAGAAACCCATTTCTGCCCATTTTTGGGGTTTTTCATGTCTACATTGTAAAACTCCTCCAGCAAATCCCAAATTTGGTGTTCAAGCCTATTTTCAACTATTATTTGACCCTGTTAAGTTTCATAGCCATTGGAATTCATCTGGTAGCCCAACCACAGATCAAACACCTTGTGTGCACTCACTAATTTGGCTTCTTTTGCCCATTCCACTTTTACCCTTGAGCTCAACTTTCTACCACAGCCTCACATAGTCACATTTTACCTCCACTAACTTTCCCATGGCCACTGGTCAATTATTGGGGAAGGTCCCTTTGTAACTTTCTCTCATTTTCACCCTTGGCAGCACTGTTTTACCGCTCTTTCCATTCTTCTGCTTAAGCTATCACCCCCAACTCTTTCCAGAGCATCTAATATATGCCAAGGCTTCATTTAGAACCAAGATATGGCATGCTCATGTGGAGAAAATGAGCAGCACCTCCTCAAGTTCATTTCTGGCTGAAAAGTAGCTTTGTATAGCAAGTGCTAGCTACACTTCTTTTCTTGAGCTGAATTTTTGCACGTGTATAGTCCTTCCCTACCAGATGCTCCAGGACATGGTTTCACCTCCCATCCTTGCCTCTAAAAACCACTTGTATCAGCCCCTAGTTTCCTGCTGAAATGTTTACAGCAGTCAAAACTTGTCCTCTTGGGTTCAAACTCCACCAGTGCTTTGTGGCACGCATGACTTGCATGCTTGACACCTTGGCCTGGCCAAGGGGTGGCCCAGGACACCAGGTGGGTTGGTGACCACCTCCCTGACGTGCAGAAACGGTGCTCTGCACCTTGTCTTCCTTCTCCAGGGCGTGTCCCGCCGTTTCTTCATGTCTCAAAGCACGAGAGCATCCCCTTTTGACCGTTCAAACCGCTTCCCCCCATCAGCTAGCCTCCAAGCTTCTCCTAGGGTGCGTGGCGACCATGCACTGAGAGCTCCACAGAGCTCCTGAGCTCTCTCGGTCGTCCCCTCTCCTATCTACTCTCCCTTGAGACCTCACTTGCTCTCCCTCATTCTCCCTCTCCTCCTAGGCTAGACTCTTAGCCAACCCTCGGCTCCTTCTGAGCCCATGTCCTCTCCATCAACCGGCGTGTGGCCGCGGCCATGGCTGCGAGCGCATCGCGTCTCCCGAGCCCTCCCCTCTGTGTTGCTGCTCTAGGACGATTCCTCGTCCCCCTAGAGTCCTTCCCCCGTTTTCCCTTCCTCCTCTTGGTGGCGTGGGAAGCCGTTCCCTCGGCCGTCGTTGCTGGATCTGCTGCGGCCAAAGCAGCGCCCATCTTCTTGTCCTCCGGTGGAGGTAAGTCACCCAGGAGGGTGCGGCTCCTCCCCGCTAACGCCCCGGTGGCCCGACTGTCAGGAACGAAGCCTCGTGGCGCCGGCAAGCTCTGGTGAGCCCCTCTGCCGCGGAACACCAGGAGGTTGAAGAAGAGACCAGCAGGCACGCGCGTCAGCCGGGGAAGGAGGCCGCTAGGTGGGCCGCGCCACTTAAGTTGCCACGCCTTGGTGGAAGGCCGCCTCCTTGCGCAGAAGGCATATTTCACGCAAGGCGCCTCCTGCGTGACTCGGCTGGCCAAGCCAAGCCAGTGGGCCATCCCGAAGGCCTATCTAGCGCCTAGTGCGCACGATAGCCATGTCTGGAGGCCCATTTTCCCTTTTTCAATTATCTACAAACTTATAAATTCCACCATAAATTCATTCTGACTCCTATTTCATTGATTCAAATTTCTGCAGGCTCCTAAAAATGAGTCCTATCCAAATAAGTGCTTTGCACATTTTTCCCTACCCACTTTCTGTGGTGTTTTATTCAAAATCCCAATCTGGATATAAAATATCCCACCTTTCAAAATTCCTAGCAGATTCAAAAAAACTCCAAATTGAGTGATTCCAATTCATAGGGCCTTCTAAAATCCTTCCCCATTTTAAGAACCCTGGTCAACATTTTTGTGTGGCTTACTTCTGTTGCAATAAATAAATATCTCCTATTGATATTTATTCCACACTGTAAAATCTCTAGAATATTCATACCAACTCCAAATCTAGTGAAACCACTTTCTAAATATTTCTAAAATCATTCTCTGTTAAATGGGTGCCTCCGCTCATTTTTAACAGAATGATTTCTGCTCACTTCTTCAATGATCACCTACCCCTCCTTTCCTTCCATCTAGACACCCCTGATGATTCAAACCCCTTGGCAATGATTCAGGTATTTTTCATATGACCACAGAAATCCAAGAAAAATAAAACTTCTATTTATAGAACACTTTTATTCTACTTGCTATGTGGCTCACTATGGTTGTTTCCGACGATAGTTGACGGTAGACGGAGTATTCGGAGTTGGAGCGGAAGACCTCGAAGACCCCGAGGACTTACTTGAGCAATGCAAGCAGCCCTTTGACCATGACTTAAGCATATGAATTGATGCATGCTAGAACAGCAAGTACTTTTCCGTTGCATGTGATCATAGTGCCGGTTCATCATTGGTGTGATGGTACCGAAGGCTTCTTCGAAGCACTTGCATGATGGTGATGTTATACATATGGCTCCTCGGAGCACAAGCATGATGAGATTTATCCTACCATCTACGAGGATCATGCTACTATCATGTTGACTAGTAGAGTTAGAGAGTCCTTGCATGAGCATGATGATGAATTAAATCAAAGGTTTATGAAAACCCCGTCGGGTGCCACTAATGCCCGAGGGTGATGATGAGATGGGTGGTCACTTTTGGTGAAGTGATGCACCGGTGTTTTGCATGAGTATGGTTTCGGAAATGGGATTAGATTTATGACGTGTCGACCGTCCCAGCCTTACCAGTATGACCACGTTACCCCTTTATGGGACGGGCCTTTGTTGATTACTCTGGTCAGTACTAGCAAAGAGCCACATTACTAGTGGCGGGAGTGATTGTCGTCACTCCCGTGATGGAGTCGTGCCAGGTAGGATGGCTATGCCATTATTATGAGTTCCAGGCACACCGTTGGTCCCCGCATGATTGATACTGTCCATAGTCGGTGCTTATAAGACGTACAACATGTGGGCTGGGTACCAATCGATGGGACCTCTTTGTCTAGTATCGTCAGGGGAAAGATAATGATCGGGTACTTACCTCGGGTATATGTGACATACCACGAGTCGTGGAGGACACGGAAGTTTCCCGATGTCGTGGGTCCAGCGTACTACCTCTGCAGAGTGTCAAACTATTCTGATAGCCGTGTCCACGGTCAAGGACAGTTGGGTAATCCTGCTTAAACTACGTCCAGCGTTTCCGCATAAACCAAGGGTGAGTGAGTGTGTGTGTGGTGTTAAAAAGGTGTTGTTATGGAAATAATAATATGACCAAGTTCGGTCACTTGGCATATAGGGTGGACCCGAATGGTTTAGCCCTCAGCTGATACATTGAGGTTATGACCAAGTTCGATGACTTGGCATATAGGGTGAACTCGGATGGTTCGGCCCTTAGCAGATATGTTGGTATCTGTAACCAGTTCTTCAAGAGTAATTCTTTAACTTCATGCATATTCATGATCATTCCACCCAGATGAGTTATAATAGAAAAGGCATGATATTGTTATCCTTCACTTTCATTGTTCGTGTCATGGGCTGTTTGTGAGTACATTCAAAGTACTCATTGGCTTGCCACTGGTTATTTCATTGACCATGTGTGAAAGAATAGGATATGGTGAAGATTAACTCGGTGACGTTCTTGCGACCTAGGACGCTTCCCAGTGAGAATGCCTGTAGGTTAAGGCTGATGGCATTGGTTCACGCTTTCAACCAATAATTGCGCTATTGGTTCAGTTTCAAATGTAGGCCTTTAAGGCCCTATATATGTAAGACTCGACCGAAGTGGTCATTTATTGTATCAAACGGTATGTATGGATGTAAGACTCTTTTATTCGGTATCTGTGTTCGGTGAGCATTGATCTCTGGGATCACTGAGCACGGCGGTTCTCGACTAGTAAGTCGGGGTCCCCACAGAGCTGGTATCAGAGCCATCGTGACTGTAGGAAACCCTTAGTTAGCACGGACATTAGGTAGGATAAAACTATTTTCCGGGTCCTTAAAAAATACTTACAAAACCTATATATTTTCTCAACTCTCCTAAATATTCAAAGAAATTGAAGGTTATGCTCTAGGCTTCCACTCTTATTTCCTTGACCCTCCTCGTCTACTTTTTCAAAACTTGCAAATGGTCGCTAGTACCTTAAGCCCTCTGACCACGGGATGAATTGAAATCCTCGTCGGCAGCCCAGAAGGAAGTTACCTTTCCAGGCAAACACCTGTGCCGAAGGACAGTGAAGACCACTCCGCGACCAGACGACACCAATAGAAGTACCTCGAAGAGTAGCGAGGACATCGAGGCTTAGAAGATGGTGAAACCCTGGGCACTGTTCCAGAGTGATGCCACTTTCGCCTATGATAATCTGGACATAATATATGCAAACCTTGATCTGCATCACTAATAGAGCGACCCTGTCCGTTATGAGGTAATTGTGTCGACCACCACCGGTGGATGAGAACCTCGCCATTTGGTCCGCCTCACCTTAGTGAGCAGGAAAACGGTTCTTTTCATCCCCCGCTCTAGGTGTCGATATCGCAATTAGTATGATTGACAGATCAGAACTCTATCATGTCATGCAAATATCGGTGCATGAAGGTGTCCACCTCAGACTCTCGAGGCCTCGGAAGACAAGAAGACACTAACGAGGTCATGAAGACAACAAAAGACCCTGTCAGTGACAGCCATGAAGGACCACCTTCGTCAGCAACTTCCCAGATGAGAAGACAACCAAAGTTCTTTACAACTCAAGCGAATTGCTTCAGCAAGCGACAACAAGAGGCGTGACAACACCCTGAGAAGGTCCAGAAGACTTAGCGGACTCCTCTACGAAGCAAGAAGCAAGCACGACTGTCGAGTCCCAGAACCTAGGATAGGATGAGTCGTCAATTCCCTATGCGAAGTCGAGTCCGTGGAATGGTTCGGATGGACCATGTTGTGTGTTGTTTGCTTTTGTTGTTTGTGCTTTGATATAAGTCACACTTTTGCTTAGGCAACAAGCCTGCGGTTATATCACTTGTCTTATTCTGTTGTTCAAAACGATTTTTGGCACTTGTTTGAGTTGACTTTCCAATGTTTGCTTGATTGCACTAAGACCCTTAGACACTCCCCTCTGTGCTCTCTCTCTTTCTCTCACCTCTCTCGACAACTGAAGACAACAAGACAAGATGCACCAAGGATCCACTTCAAAGGACAACTGACACTGAAGACATTGACTGCGTTGTGCTTAACCACATGCAACCCGTAGGAGTGTGCTTTTCCCTCAAGACTGGAAAACCAAACTAGACCAGACTAACCTCCACAAGCCTTTCCGGCTCAAATTTTGTGGTCACGTGTCTAGTACACGGACTTGCCAAAACTCGTGTAGGTCCCCGATAAACCCCGCTGAGCACCGGGTTCTTAATGGAACGAGTGATCACAGCGAACAAGTATCCTTCACTCTTAAGCTAGCACTGTAAACCTGATGCCATAAGAGGATCGTTCTCGGATGTAGAGTATTAGACTAAGATTGTTGTGATGACAATAGTTGTCTTGAGGATATAGCTAGACTATTTTGGAGGATCGAGAGACCCTTATAAAGGTAGGTAAACTTGGTGGAACAAGTTGGTATATTAGCATAATCTACATAATCTGGAGTAAGATTGGATTTAGTAGGATGATTATGATCGCGAACATTATTCTTGGTGGTATACATGACTTTAGAAAGTAGTTGGCATGATTTGATGCCTTTACCATAACAACTTGGAGTATCAAGTAAACTTCTTATTGGATCTGAGTCCTGGATTTAAATAGGTAATCTTAATAGAGTATTGAGGATGACAGAGACCACATGGTTCGGAGTAAATTGGATTTAGCTCGATAATCTCGATCATGATACCATGTTTGTTGGTGGATATAGAGTGCGTGTACCTGGAGTTGTCAGATTGGTTTACAACCTATGTGGTTTGACCTTGGAGATTAGATGGCCATGATTATTGAAGTTGGTGGATATACTATGACGTAATTCTTGCAGTAATTTGTGAATTATGAAGACCCCAAGAGATTATGTAGAACCCCATCAATGTTGGATTTCTAGGAGTGATAGGTCCAGTAATGATTGATCGGACTCATAGGAAGGAAGCAAGATATTGGATTGGTGTACTATGTATTTCCTTAATATAGTAATGCAGTTCCCTGTCCATTGGATGACTTAGGTGGACAATTGGATTTGTTATACCTCAGATTCAATCGTGGTAGCTGTATGTCTCCCTCGAGGTTCTTGCATAGTAATGCATGTGCATTTGGGGCTACACCATACTTGTAGTGTTTGGGTTTAGTTCTTCCTTCAACCCGGAGTTGAGTAGCATGAGCAGTGTGGAGTTGACCCACGTGGGATGATATCCTTGACGAGATGAGGTGATGTTGTCTCAAGTTAGCGGTCGAACTACTGGCATCTAGGGAAAGTGCTTAGAGATAAGATGCTAACTGTTGGCCACATCCTAAGTTCCTTGAGACCCTAAAGCTTCGCTGAGCCACAAGATGGACGGACTACGACCATAGGAGACGACTCTAAGTCGTTGATATATGGCCAGTACCGCCCATAGAAAGTCCCGTTCTCCTCACCTGACTTTTGAGCACTCTGCTTATGTCGTGTTTGGGAAGGTAGGTTGTCATCCTCACAGATGACACGCTTACTCACCCAGTAAGAGGAAGAAAGCCTTAGTCTTGTTTGGACGAGCCTAGGAACGCCGACTGTTATGCCTCACGAGGGTACAGTGATATCTCAAGAAGGTGGAATTATTGAAGCAATCCCAAGACGACGGAAATCTATCCTACTCAATTCAAGACGAAGAACCGTCGTGATGAGGAAGCCACAACAATGATGATGAAGCAACAGGAGCCAACCACCGACCGTGCACCGACTACATCAACGACGTCAAGAAGCCTCGAAGATTCAAGATGACGAAGCCCTTGGACAAGTGAAAGAATCAGACGACCTCTCCTTGGTCCATATTAAGGACGCAAGTACTAGTAGGTCGCTTGCTAAAGGTGATTCCCGCTCGCCGAGTCGCAGAACTTGGGAATGGATGGCTGGTCTATACTCTTGGGTAGCCAGCTCGTCCAGAACCCTCCCAAATGGTAGGACCTGTTCTGAACCTTGAGCCTCCGCGCTTGAACTCATAGGTGAGACCCAGCCCGGACCCTTTCACGAGAAGCCTATGAAGACTATTTGCGACCATAGCTTGACTGCCGAAAGGAAGTCAAGGACTTCCCCGTAAGCAGGAAGCCATGCGAAGACTTTGGCAGTGCGTTCTAACATGAGACATCTTGATGTCACTAACCGGCATGCGAAGCCTAGGACCAGAACCCAGACACACTATCTTTCCACGTATTCTGACTTGGAATGCACTTGCAAGCCAAAACCTTGCACGGACTTAGTTCACCAAACCCTTGACCTCGGTCAAGCCTAACTTACTACTATACCCCACCCACGATCAGGCAAGGACGTGCGAAACATTCTAAGTTGTATCATCAAGCACCTCAAGACCACCAGAGCAACATGGAGACATGAAGACTACCTCCGACTCAAGATTTTGTACCTCACCAACCGCTAGCCTAGAAATCTCGGGGACGAGATTTTCTTAAGGGGGTAAGGTCTATAACACCCTGTTTTTGGCCTTCCTGATTAACTAACTTATTTCAAAATATAGGACCAATTAAAGTTTTTTGTGAAATACTTGTGATGCTTGAAGTGACTATTGTTTGCCTTGCTTGTTTGCATGATTGTGTTTGATACCTAATAGATCATGTCACTCTCCTAATCACCTCCTCATCCCATGATCTCCTGCCTAATGATAATGCCATGTGTTTAGGATAAATATCTATTTTCACCAATATTTATTTTTACCCAAAAAGAATTTCTTTGAATTAAACTTTCAAACCCATGAGATGAGGTTTGTACTACAAGTCCTCAAATTGGGGAATTTATTTTGGACCAATACTTTTATTTAAAACATATTATAAAAATGTCTTCCAAAAACCATCATATTATTATTTTAAAGGTTATTTTATTATTTTATTTAAAAGCCTTTCTGTGAGGCCAGAAATGGTCTCCTATGAAGGGAACTTGTTTTTATTGCTTTCAAGATATTTAAGAAAATTTAGGGAAACTCAGTGGATATATTTAGTCCATATTTATGAGTTTCAACACATGGTCATGTTCAAAATATTGGGCAAATCCCTCCAAAACCATTCCTGCCTATTTCAAGCTTTTGGAATATTTCTATAAGAAATATTCTCAATAAATTCCAGTGAAATTCTAGCATGTCATCTACGATATTCTTGATGATCTTGCCAAGTTTCATTTCAATCCAAGTTGATTTGGCTCCCCTAACCACTCTAAAACCCAATCTATCCAGAATCAAATTTGAGCAACTTTACATTGTGAAGTGTCTCCAATTGTGCTCTAATTTGGTGGACATGTTCCAATACTCCAATAAGGCATCCACACCAAGTGGTACACCAAGGAGAATAGAAGAACTTGTCCTAAACCCCTAAAACCCTCTCTGTTGATTTTCTGACTTTGACAAACTTTATATTATAAAATTTCTCCAATTGACCTCAAACGTTTTGTGCATGCCTTACTGCTCAAATAATGCCCCTACACCAAATATTGTATTTGTGGGAATTTATTTGAATAGGATTCTAAGCAGAAACCCATTTCTGCCCATTTCTGGGGGTGTTCAAGTCTACATTGGAAAACTCCTCCACCAAATCCCAAATTTGGTGTGCAAGCCTATTTTCATCTATTATTGACCCTGTTAAGTTTCATAGCCATTGGAATTCATCTGGTAGCCCAACCACAGATCAAACACCTTGTGTGCACTCACTAATTTGGCTTCTTTTGCCCATTCCACTTTTACCCTTGAGCTCAACTTTCTACCACAACCTCACATAGTCACATTTTACCTCCAATAACTTTCCCATGGCCACTGGTCAATTATTGGGAAAGGTCTCTTTGTAACTTTCTCTCATTTTCACCCTTGGCAGCATTGTTTTACCTCTCTTTCCATTCTTCTGCTTAAGCTATCACCCCCAACTCTTTCCAGAGCATCTAATATATGCCAAGGCTTCATTTAGAACCAAGATATGGCATGCTCATGTGGAGAAAATGAGCAGCACCTCCTCAAGTTCATTTCTGGCTGAAAAGTAGCTTTGTACAACAAGTGCTAGCTACACTTCTTTTCTTGAGCTGAATTTTTGCAGGTTTATAGTCCTTCCCTACCAGATGCTCCAGGACATGGTTTCACCTCCCATCCCTGCCTGTAAAAACCATTTGTATCAACCCCTAGTTTCTTGCTGAAATGTTTACAGCATTCAAAACCCAGTCAAAACTTGTCCTCTTGGGTTCAAACTCCACCAGTGCTTCGTGGCACGCATGCCTTGCATGGTTGACACCTTGACCTGGCCAAGGGGTGGCCCAAGACACCAGGTGGGGTGGTGACCACCTCCCTGACGTGCAGAAACGGTGCTCTGCACCTTGTCTTCCTTCTCCAGGGTGTGTCCCACCGTTTCTTCATGTCTCAGAGCACCAGAGTATCCCCTTTTGACCGTTCAAACCGCTTCCCCCCATCAGCTAGCCTCCAAGCTCCTCCTAGGGTGTGTGGCGACCATGCACCGAGAGCTCTAGAGAGCTCCTGAGCTCTCTCGGCCCTCCCCTCTCCTATCTACTCTCCCTTGAGCCCTCACTTGATCTCCCTCATTCTCCCTCTCCTCCTAGGCTAGACTCTAAGCCAAGCCTCGGCTCCTTCCGAGCCCCTGTCCTCTCCATCGGCCGGCGTGTGGCCGCAGCCATGGCTGCGAGCACACCGCGTCTCCCGAGCCCTCCCCTGTGTACTGCTGCTCTAGGACGATTCCTCGTCCCCCCGAAGTCCTTCCCCCGTTTTCCCTTCCTCCTCTTGGTGGCGTGGGAAGCCGTTCCCTCGGCCGCCGTCGTTGGATCTGCTGCAGCCAGAGCAGCGCCCATCTTCTTGTCCTCCGGCGGAGGTAAGTCACCCAGGAGGGTGCGGCTCCTCCCCGCGAACGCCCCGATGACCCGACCGTCAGGAACGAAGCCTCGTGGCGCCGGCAAGCTCTGGCGAGCCCGTCTGCCGCCGTGCAGCGGGAGGTTGAAGAAGAGGCCAGCGGGCCCGAGCGTCAGCCGGGGAAGGAGGCCACGAGGTGGGTCGCGCCACTTAAGTGGTCGCGCCTTGGTGGAAGGCCGCCTCCTTGCGCAGAAGGCGTATTACGCGCAAGGCGCCTCCTGCGTGACTCGGTTGGCCAAGCCAAGCCAGTGGGCCGGCCCGAAGGCCTATCTAGCGCCTACTGCGCAGGATAGCCAAGTCTGGAGGCCCATTTTCCCTTTTTCATTTGTCTGCAAACTTATAAATTCCACCATAAATTCATTCTAACTCCTATTTCATTGATTCAAATTTCTGCAGGCTCCTAAAAATGAGGCCTATCCAAATAAGTGCTTTGCACATTTTTCCCTACCCACTTTCTATGGTGTTTTATTTAAAATCCCAATCTCGATATAAAATATCCCACCTTTCAAAATTCCTAGCGATCAAATAAAATCCAAATGGAGTGATTCCAATTCCTAGGGCCTTGTAAAATCCTTCCCCATTTTTAGAACCCTGGTCAAGATTTTTGTGTGGGTTACTTCTGTTGCAATAAATAAATAGCTCATATTGCTATTTATGCCACACTGTAAAATCTCTAGAATATTCATACCAACTCCAAATCTAGTGAAACCACTTTCTAAATATTTCTAAAATCATTCTCTGTTAAATGGGTGCCTCCACTCATTTTTAACAGAATGATTTCTGCTGACTTCTTCAATGATCACATACCCCTCCTTTCCTTCCATCTACACACCCCTGATGATTCAAACCCCTTGGCAATGATTCAGGTATTTTTCTTATGACCAGAGAGGTCCAAGAAAAATAAAACTTCTATTTATAGAACACTTTTATTCTGCTTGCTATGTGGCTCACTATGGTTGTTTCCGACGATAGTTGACGGTAGACGGAGTATTCGGAGTTGGAGAGGAAGACCTCGAAGACCCCGAGGACTTACGTGAGCAAGGAAAGCAGCCCTTTGACCATGACTTAAGCATATGAATTGATGCATGCTAGAATAGCAAGTACTTTTCCGTTGCATGTGATCATAGTACCGGTTCATTAATGGTGTGATGGTACCGAAGGCTTCTTCGAAGCACTTGCATGATGGTGATGTTATACATATGGCTCCTCGGAGCACAAGCATGATGAGCTTGATCCTACCATCTATGAGGATCATGCTACTATCATGTTGACTAGTAGAGTTAGAGAACCGTTGCATGAGCATGATGATGAATTAAATCAAAGGTTTATGAAAACCCCGTCGAGTGACACTAATGCCCGAGGGTGATGATGAGATGGGTGGTCACTTTTGGTGAAGTGATGCACCGGTGTTTTGCTTGAGTATGGTTTCGGAAATGGGATTAGATTTAGGATGTGTCGACCGTCCCAACCTTACCAGTACGACCACGTTACCCCTTTATGGGACGGGTCTTTGTTGATTACTCTGGTCGGTACTAGCAAAGGGCCACATTACTAGTGGAGGGAGTAATTGTCGTCACTCTCGTGATGGGGTCGTGCCAGGTAGGATGACTATGCCATTATTATGAGTTCCAGGCACACCGTTGGTCCCCGCATGGTTGATACTGTCCTGAGTCGGTGCTTGTAAGACGTACAACATGTGGGCTAGGTAGCAATCGAGTGGACCTCTTTGTCTAGTATCGTCAGGGGAAAGATAATGATCGGGTACTTACCTCGGGTATATGTGATATACCGCGAGTCGTGGAGGACAATGAAGTTTCCCGGATGTCGTGGGTCCAGCGTACTACCTCTGCAGAGTGTCAAACTATTCGACCGTCCCAGCCTTACCAGTATGACCACGTTACCCCTTTATGGGACGGGCCTTTGTTGATTACTCTGGTCAGTACTAGCAAAGAGCCACATTACTAGTGGCGGGAGTGATTGTCGTCACTCCCGTGATGGAGTCGTGCCAGGTAGGATGGCTATGCCATTATTATGAGTTCCAGGCACACCGTTGGTCCCCGCATGATTGATACTGTCCATAGTCGGTGCTTATAAGACGTACAACATGTGGGCTGGGTACCAATCGATGGGACCTCTTTGTCTAGTATCGTCAGGGGAAAGATAATGATCGGGTACTTACCTCGGGTATATGTGACATACCACGAGTCGTGGAGGACACGGAAGTTTCCCGATGTCGTGGGTCCAGCGTACTACCTCTGCAGAGTGTCAAACTATTCTAATAGCCGTGTCCACGGTCAAGGACAGTTGGGTAATCCTGCTTAAACGACGTCCAGCGTTTCCGCATAAAGCAATTGTGAGTGAGTGTATGTGTGGTGTTAAAAAGGTGTTGTTATGGAAATAATAATATGACCAAGGTCGGTGACTTGGCATATAGGGTGAACCCGGATGGTTTAGCCCTCAGCTGATACATTGAGGTTATGACCAAGTTCGATGACTTGGCATATAGGGTGAACTCGGATGGTTCAGCCCTTAGCAGATATGTTGGTATCTGTAACCTATTCTTCAAGAGTAATTCTTTAACTTGATGCATATTCATGATCATTCCACCCAGATGAGTTATACTAGAAAAGGCATGATATTGTTATCCTTCACTTTCATTGTTCGTGTCATGGGCTGTTTGCGAGTACATTCAAAGTATTCATTGGCTTGCCACTGGTTATTTCATTGACCAGGTGTGAAAGAACAGGATATGGTGAAGATTAACTCGGTGACGTTCTTGCGAGCTAGGACGCTTCCCAGTCAGAATGCCTGTAGGTTAAGGCTGATGGCATGGGTTCACTCTTTCAACCAATAATTCCGCTATTGGTTCAGTTTCAAGTGTAGGCCTTTAAGGCCCTATATATGTAAGACTCGACCGAAGTGGTCATTTATTGTATCAAACGGTATGTATGGATGTAAGACTCTTTTATTCGGTATCTGTGTTCGGTGAGCATTGACCTCTGGGATCACTGAGCACGGCGATTCTCGACTAGTAAGTCGGGGTCCCCACAAACTTTGCATAAAATAAAGGTTAGAAATAACCACATGTGGAACCATTGGAGACGAGGATCTGTTACCGAAGTTCCTTCCCTTTGAAGGGAAGTACGTCTCTGTTGGAGTTGTGCGAAGGCACAATGCTCCCCAAGATGCCAATAAGGCCACCGTATTCTTGTCTAGGATCTTTTTCTAGCCAAAAATTGCACTAAGTAGAGAGGCTACTTGTGCATCCATAACCCTTAAACCCGGTTTGTTGCCACGGGAGTCCACCATACCTACCTATGGATTGAAAAAGATCCTTCAAGGAAGTTTTCATCGCTGAATAAAGCAATAAAAATTGCTCCTAAATATGTATGATCTTCTATTGCAAGGGAAAAAGCTTTGTACGATATTGTGATGGCAAAGAGATAAAATCGACACATTGCATAATAAAGGTTGCTATCATAAGGGGTAATATAAAGTTATGTTCCTTTGCATTAAGAGTTTGCTCATCCCATATTAAAAAGTGCATGACAACCTCTGCTTCCCCCTGCGAAGGGCCTATCTTTTACTTTCGTGTATTTACTTCTATCCAAGAGTTAATAATGTTCGCCCCTATTCCAATTTATTAATTATTTAGTTGGCAAGCATCATGTGTTGGGGAATGATCGAGGCATATATATCCAATTGGATGTAGGTGATCATGTGTCATTATTGTTGACATTATCCTTGAGATAAACAAGTTGGGAGGCAAAATCAATAAAGCCCCTATCTTCCTATTTGTCTGACGGAAACGTTTGCTCCAAAAATATGCATTGAGTGTCAGCAACCATAGTAGACTAAATGATATTTGAGTATGTGAACTTGCTAAATGAAAGCTATTACATAGACTCTAATCTGAAATATGATGAATTATGATTGTCTCGATGACTAAGAACATAGTTTGTTGGTTGTCGGTAAAGTTTATGATTCATACTTTCATATTTTGGATAGATTGTTACTTGATGAAAACTTGCTGCTATGTTAATAATCATGATGTTGTATTTTATTTTATCGCACCGATCTCTCTCTCTCTCAACACGCGGTCATTATTATCGAGTTTGGCTCTCACTTGAGGACAAACGAGGTCTAAGCTTGGGGGGTTGATATGTCCATTTTGTATCATGATTTCCTACTGATGTTTATATTGTTCTTGGTTATTATTCCACTTAATGATACAATTATAATGCCTTCTCTCTCTAAATTTGCAAGATCTGCACAAAGAGAGAAATTGCCAGAAACTAGAATTCTGGACCTGAAAGCCATGGAAAAATTACGGAAATTTTCTAGACTCCAAATGACGTGAAACTTCACGAAGATTTTTTATCTATATGTAAGAATTTTTTTGAGAAACCAACACCATTTGGGGCTTGTTCTTGAAGAAGTTGTTTTTTTTGGGGGAAGGGCTTGCTCTTGTCTTAGCCTAGATCACTTGGCTAGTGGAATGGATGTACAACCAAGCCACCCAGGTTGAAGTCCCCACATGCACGAATGTGGGTTCTTATTATTTCAAAAAAACTCGTTGTGGGGCGTTTCCCTTACAGTTTTCCTTCAAAAAAGTAAGTTTGCCACCATTGTCTTCCCTCTTCTCATAAGGACAGACAGCCACAAAGTGACTCACATTACCACAGTTGTAGCAAGTCCTCACACGTTGCTTGCCTTTGGGCCCATTTGAGTTGTTCTTGGAGAAATTGGGCTTTCAGTTTCTTTTGTTTCCCCAAAACTGTCTTGATGAAAGAGCCAATGCTCGTGATAAGCATACTTGGTGTCTTCGGAGCACAATTCCTATTCTTCTTCATCATCTTCCTCCAAAACAGCCTTGGCCTTCAAAGCAAAGTTGGGAGAGTCTTTTCTTCACCATTGAACATGAGATAGAGCATTGTTAGCGGTCTTGTTCAATATGTTTATGGCAATGAACTCATCCAACAGATCGCTTGAGGACATGGCGTGAAAGGCTGGCCTCTAACGGATGAAAGAGTACATGGATTTATTGAAAGGCATAATGGCTTTGAGAAACTTACGCTTGGTCCAATTGCCATCCACATCTTTGCTTCCATGATATTGAAGAACAACCGTGAGAGTTGTCAACCTTCGATACAGCTCATGAGGATCCTCATCCTCAATCATAACAAATTCATCGGCCTCATCAAGTGTCACTTCCTAGTTCGACCGCTGAATACTAGAACTTCCCTTGTACATGGAAAGGATGTGCTCCCAACGCTCTTGGGCACGAGTGAAGGGACGCAAATGAGAAAGATCTTCAATAGGAATAGCTGCTTCAAGGATGAACAAGGTGGACTGATTGAGGTGATTGTCAACATCTTCTCTTGGAGTGAGGTTTCTTGCATCATGTGGGTAATAACCTTGCTCAATGATTCTCCAAACTTGTGTTCAGCTCTGATTCAAATGAGCCTTTATACAAAAAACCCTGTTAGCAAAATCATTCTTAACAAGCATAGGTGGAGGACCGAGCTTAATAATATGCGGTGGGTGAACCGGTCCTCCACACACCATGGGAGGAGGAACGGAGGCAAAGGTATTTGCCTCGTTCGTTCCTTGAGGCAATTTATCTCTATCACTACTTGCATTTTCCTTTTCGTAATTGGTCCCCGTATCCGAAGTTGTGGGATTAACCACATGCAATGGCTGGTAGACAATTTGAAATTATCAAGGAAATCCTTGAGCATGTTCTTGACCTCTATGGCCACTAAGGATCTAAAGGTTGACATGGCCTCATTTAGGTCCTCTCGGGATACCGAGGTGACAACAGATGCCCCGGGCAACTATACCGCCCTAACCTCGTCGTCAGCCATACTATTTGGGTGATGAAACCCTTAATAAAGAGACGAGGCTCTGATACCAATTAAAAGGATCAATATGGTTGACTAGAGGGGGTGAATAGGCAACCCCCAAATTGTAAGCTTATCTTAAAATACTAAGGATTATCAACAAATAGGTTGACTATATATGCAATTAGATGAGCAACCTATATGATGATATCAACAAAAATAACAACAAATAACTTTGCACAAAGTAATGGTTCAAAATAACCACATGTGGAACTGTTGGAGACGAGGATGTGTTACCAAAGTTCCTTCCCTTTGAAGGTAAGTACGTCTCCGTTGGAGCTACGCGGAGGCACAATGCTCCCCAAGATGCCACTAAGGCCACCGTATTCTCCTCATGACCTTACACAATGCAAGATGTTGTGATTCACTATTGGTGCCCTTGAAGGTGGTGATCGAACCTTTACAAACAAGGTTGGGGAAATCTCCACAACTGAATTGGAGGCTCCCAGCGAGACCATGAAGCTTCACCATAATGGAATATGGCTTCGAGGTGACATCTTCCATCTAGGATGCTCAAACACCCAAGAGTAACAGGATCCGCGAGGGATTAATGGGCAGAACAACTTTTCTCTTGGTGGAAGTGTGGATCAAGGTCTTCTCATCCAAAACCTAGAGAATCAACAAGGATTGATGGCTAGGAAGGGAGATCAGGCAAGATTGGGCTTGGGAGTGGCAATGGAGCTTTTGACAGAAAAAGGTGAAGTCTCCTCGAGGAAGAAGACCCATATTTATAGTGGGGGGTCTCGCCCTTATTCAGCCCACTGGCTCAACTAAGCGGTAGTACCGTCCAGGTGGGCGGTACTTCCGCTTGCACAGAAGTACCGATCAACACAAACGACATTTAACAGCCAAAGGTGCGGTAGTTCCGCCAGAGCGGTATGATACGTCTCAAACGTATCGATTTTTCCAAACACTTCTGCTATTCTTTTGGCCTCATTCTTGCATGATTTGAATGAAACTAACCCGTACTGACGTTGTTTTCAGCAGTGCCGCGTGTATGGTTTCCTTGTGTGGACGAAAATGAATATTTAGACGCCCCGGAAAAATCCCATGAAAAATAGATAAAATCCACACACCAGGAGGGACCATGGGCCAGAAGATGGGCTAGAGGGGAGCCACAGGGCCCTGAGGCGACCAGCTGGCATGGCCTGCCCCCTGGCCGCGTGGGAGGCCGCCTGGGCAGGGCCCACCCCCTCTGGTGCCCTACTTTGGCTCCTACTTTTACCCTTGACGAGGAAATTCCAGAACAGAAGTCATTTTGCAAGTTCTCAACTCGGAGCCGCCGCCACCCTCGGTTCTTCTTCGGGAGAGCTAATCTGGAGGCTGTTTTGGCCTCCGAGGAGGGGAAATCGTCGCCATCGTCATCACCTTCACCACTTCATCATCCTTCCATGTCTTCTCCCATCATGTGTGAGTAATTCCCTGCTGTAGGTTAAGGGGATGGGAGAGATTGGATGAGTTAGATCATGTAATAGTTCGTCGGATTGTTGGGGGCATGTTGCCTATCATCTACTATGGTGTTTATCATCTTTGCTACTACTTGTTACTCTTAATGCTTGTCACTTTGGGCCCGAGTTCCATGATTTCATATCTTAATTCATTATGTTTTCATGAATATATTTGTGTTCTAGATCCTATCTATGAGTAGTATGCACCTATTATAGTCCGGAACCGGCGATCCCAATGGTGACAGCTTGGAACACCAAAGGGTATAGGCTATAGTTTGAGGATTCCATGTATCCATTGATTGTTAATGCTTTGTTCCGATCCGCTTTGACAGGAGCACCTTAATCTCCATAAGTTCCTTTTGGCCCCGTTGATAGCGGGGTGGTAGGACAAAAGATGTTGTGCAAGTTCTTATTGCAAGCACGCACAACTACCTCGGGATACATGCCTAATGTTTGATATATGCCTAGATGATCATTACTTTTCTATGTGCCTTGCCCCAAGTGAAATACATGATATCTCTCATCCATGACCAACCATCCATCTCCTTAGCCTACAGTGTTTTAATCCTACTAGTTACAAGTTATTTTACTTTCGCCATTTTACTTTCGTTTGCTTTGCCACTATTATTTCCGTTGCCACCATCACTTCCATATCACCGTTGCTACTAATATTTCGTTGCCAAGCAAGTATCTTTCAGGTGCGATTTAATTGGCAATTCAACTGTTAAAGCTTATAAATATTCTTTGGCTCCCCTTGTTTCGAATCAATAAATTGGGTTAACTTACCCGCGAAGACTGTTGCGATCCCCTACGCTTGTGGGTTATCAAGACCTTTTTCTGGCGCCGTTGTTGGGGAGCATAGCTTTATTTACAAGTCTACTTGGAGTTACTTGCTATGGTTTATTCACTATGGGTAAGAAAGGAGACCCCAAGGTTCCAATTTTACCATCCACTACGAGAAAAGGTACGGTTCTCAGCACTAGCACTACGCTTGATTCACCTTCTGTTATGAGTAAGTTCGCTTCACCACCATCACATGCTGCTTCTACCGAGTCTGTTACTATGCCTGATACTTTTGATGATGCTTCCCCTACTATTGATGAGCCCTGTTTGCTTTGTTATTTTATTGAGGCTCGAATTGGTAAGGCTGCTAAGCAGTGTGGAATTGAACTTCCTGTTACACGCTACCCCATTGGTAGATCTTTTGGTTACCCAGACTTGAGTGGTCTCAAGGATAGAATTCTTGATGATGATTATATTGAACTTAATGATAATTTATGCAGGGAACTTACAAAGTGTGCTGACTCTGACCCTGCTTCTGTTAAGAAGCTGCTTGAAAAGCATTCTATGAAGAACAAGTTTACTCGTGATCCTAAGTTTGCTTCATCTCCTATTTGCATTGTGGATTCTGATTTTGATTTCTTTGTTGATCTTTCACTTATATCCATAGTTGAAGCTGACCTTTTTTATGGTAGAGAAGATGACGATGCTATTGCACACCTTACCAAACTCACTGAGTTGGGTGGCTTATTCCCTACAGAGGACAAGAAGAGAAATTATTATGTTACTAAACTACTTCCTTTTTCTTTGAAGGAAGATCCTAAGGCATGGTATGACGTACTACCATGTGATTCCATTAAGAGTCCTCAAAATTTAGCTCAATCTTTTGTTGCTAAATATTTTTCTGCTCATAAGCAACATGCTGCATTACAAAAAAAATTATAACTTTAAATAGTTGCAAGATGAGCACCTCCCTAAAGCTTGGGGGAGGTATTGCACTTTGCTTAAGGCTAGACCGATACATGGAATTCATAAGAATGAATTGCTTGATATATTTTATGCTGGTCTAACCGATGAATCTAGAACCTATCTGGATAGTTGTGCTGGTATTGTTTTTAGGGAAAGACCACCGGACGATGCCGAAGAATTAATGGGCAAGATAGCTAAGAATCATGATGATTGGTCCGTTCGTGAACCACCTCCATCACCCAAGAAGAGAGGTACGCTTTTCTTGAGCCCAGAAGTTATGCAAGAAGCCAAGAAGTCTATGAAAGAGAGAGGTATTAAAATTGAAGATGTGAAGAATCTACCTCCTATTGAGGAATTATGTGAGCCTACCACTCACCCACCTATGGTAGACGTACACTCTCTTTTAGAATTCAATGCAAGTGACGTCCCTCATGGTAAGCCTCCTGACCAATGTTTAGATGAGCTTGATAATTTCATTGTCAAGCAACATCACTTTAATGAGAGGATTCAAATCCAATTGCATGATAACTCCCTTGCTATAAAAAGTTTGCTTGATGTTTTAAGTAGAACTGTTAATGATGTTAAAGGTCTTGTTAAGCATTTTCATATGGTTCAAACTCAGCTTGGACAAGTTTCTAATGCGCAAAAAGATTTGCTTGCTAACGATGCCAAACAAGTTGATACGCATGCATGTGCTATAAAGACCCGAGGATGTACACATACCCCGGACCCCCTTTATCCGGAGGGGCATCCAAAGAGGATCGAGCAAGATTCTCAATTGCAGGAAGAAGACATTATTAGCTCCCCAAAGAAGAAGAAGAGATACAAGGAGGCTGACAATTCCAATGATCCCATAATTGATGAAGAACCTATTGTTGATCTTAATAGTATATCTATTTCTGATGCTGAAACTGAAGATGGTGCTGAACTTGATAAAGATAATGAGAAGATTGATCCTTCTGAGATACGAGAAGAAGAAGCACCAGACAAGAGCAAAATGTATACTAGAGAAGATTTTGTTGCAAGAAAGCATGGGAAGGAAAGAGAACCATGGGTACAAAAATCAATGCCCTTCCCAAGTAATTCTTTCAAAACTAAAGAAGAAGAGCATTACAATAAATTTTGTGAATCGAAGAAACCTCTTTTTCTCCAAATTCCTTTGACTGATGCTATTAAGTTGCCTCTGTACTCAAGGTATATGAAAGATATTGTTACTAACAAAATAAAAGTTCCTAATGAGGCAATATCTAGTATGCTTGCTAATTACTCTTTCAGTGGCAAGATTCCTGAGAAGCTTGGTGATCCAGGTATACCGACCATTCCTTGCTCCATAAAAAATAATTATGTCAGAACTGCTTTATGTGATCTTGGTGCAGGAGTGAGTGTTATGCCTTTCTCTCTTTACAAAAGGCTATGTCTAGATAAACTAATCCCTATAGATATCTCTCTTCAAATGGCTGATAAGTCAAGAATCGTTCATGTAGGTATTTGTGAGGATGTTCCCGTTGAAGTTGCTAATTGCTTGATCCTTACTGAGTTTGTTGTGCTTGACATGCGCGAGGATGGGAGCATGTCTATTATTCTTGGTAGACCTTTTCTTAACACCGCATGTGCTATTATTGATTGCAATAAAGGAAAGGTGACCTTCAATGTTAATGAGAAGGAGCACACGGTATATTTTTTGAAGAAGATTTATAAAAGGCATGGCCTTAATTCTATTGAAACTATTGGGACCGTGAAGGTTGGAGAGTGGGATTGTCCTCTACATGTAACCACAAATACAAAACCATTATGGTGGGGACAATGTCCATTGAAATAAAGGTACCATGATTTCTTTATAAGAAGTGAAACTTTTTGCTCAAATATAACATCTTTGGTAGTAAGATTTGATCAACCTTGCTAACAAATATGTTCTATATGAGTAAAAAGAGAATCCTGTTATGTTTTCATTTCTTTTACCTTTCATCCTCCTTGTTGTACCAAAGTTTTATGTTTTTGAAGCTTCATTTGTTTAACCATTGTTTCAATCCTACCGAAAGTTTTTGCAGCTTTCAGTATTTCAAAAAAAATTCAAAAGTGAAGTTGTCAGAAAAATTCTAGAAAATTTAAAATAAAAATTTCCTTCCAAAAAGGGATGCGGGGGCACCTGGAGCCAGCTAGGGGGGCCACCCTCTGTCCAGACGGCCAGCTGGCACAGCCTCCCCCCAGTCGCGCCCACGAGACGCCTGGGCCCACCTAGGCCCCTTTCCAGGTATTTATTCGTCCCTTCTGTCTCTCTCACTCCAAAAATACCTATTTTCTGCTGGAGCTCGAGTTCTTGGTGTTGTTGGTGGCAAATTTCAATGTCTCTCTACAGCCATCATTTGCATTGAGAATTTGACCATTTGCTCCCTGGTATGTGACTCCTCCAATTAAAATTTTTATTGGTGGTCTTATTTGTGAGTATTTAGGAGATCTTGGTGATGTTCATATGAGCTTGCTTACATGCCTAGAAATTTATTTTTGAAGTTTTGATGCAAGCTTATGCATAAGGGGAGTGAGTAGAATAGTTTGCTCCAACTCATTTTTGCTTAAACCTCCAATTTTGTGGTGACCCAAATATTTCAGAAATAAGCTTGTTTGGAAAGGCAAAGGGATGGCTTGGGAAGAAGAGACCCGAGCCTACCGATAGATTAACTAGAGCTGCAGCTTCATCCTCTACTGCGAGGACAAGTTACAATGATGATATCGTGCCACCGGACTTGTTCCACGAGATGGGCAAGGCACGTGCCATGGCATACCCGTGTTCATATTTTCTTATGGTGGCAGGTATTAAGAATGAGTTTGATAACCTCTGTGCAGCTGCAAGTTTGACACACCTCGTAACACGACATGTGCAACAATATCCAAAACTCACCTATTATTTTGTGAACTGGTTTAGATATAATGATAAAACTTCCATGATTGAATTCAGATTATATGAGGATGTCTTTACCATGTCTTTGGCAGAATTTTGTGATATTATAGGTGTGCGGAATGTCGGGAAGACAACCAAAATGAACGTTCAGTCTTACAAGCTGAAATCCCTATTCGCTTCCCTTTGCAGTAAGGACCCGCGAGAAATTCACCGGGGCAAGATCTCCAACATCTTGTTTCCCCACATTAGGTATTTTGCATATTATATTGCTCGAGGGGTGTTAACTCGTGACAACACGAGCAACATTTCGGCTCCGGATCTCGCTATCTTGGCACCTGCCCTCTTAGGAGATAACGTGTATAATATTGGTGCTTTGATTGCTCGTCGCCTCGTCGCTAAAAGCGGCGAATAGCCTCACTTTGGTGGCATTTACGCCACGCTTATCCTCGAGCACCTTGGGCGCACAGTGCGCACGGATGATACGCCTTTTTCATTCATAAGCTTTGATCTTACCGCTATGAAGAGGCATGAGTTTGTTACTAGGAGTTCCGAGTTTGGTAACCTTGTTTATATTATGAGATTTGGCGAGCTTACTACTCACGAGATCCGTCAACCTGCACCACTTTTGTTTGATTGCACTAGCAGGAACGGATGGTCTTTCACCTCGACTGAACTGGACGAGTTCGTGATCTAGCAGTTGTTCCACAACCCCATGGAGGAGGTTGTTCCCGAGGAAGAAGAGCCTTCTCCTTGGGAGGCCAGCCGGGCATCAGTGTACGCGCCCGAGACTTCCTATGATTCTTGGAGCCACAAGTACCACTCGGAGCCGGAGGAAGCTCCCCGAGCCCGAGTAGCCGAGCTCAACTTAGGCCCAAAGCCTTAGCTTGGGGGAGTATGTATCCTTCTCCCCTTTCATTGGATCATCCGTAGTTTCCTTTTTAAAGTCTTTTCTGACTTTTTGCCTGTTCTTTTTTGTTCTTTCTTTGCAAAAACAACAAAAAGATTTCTCGTTTCTTTTGTTTTCGTTTAACCTTTGGAAACCCAAAAATATTTATTTTCTCTCTTTAGTCTTGTAGCGATCCGACTCAAAATGAGTCAATCCTCTGTGTATTTGTGCCATCCCTGGATCAGTATGCTGGCACACACAGTACATCAATGTATATATCAAAGTGCAATCACATGTAAATAACGTTAAATTGATATATGCCTCAGAAATCTCAGCGGGAATAGTCAAAAGGGAGTGGAGTCCCAATAAACACCAACGGCAGGTTGAGTTCAGACCATAAACCTGAATCGTACTCTTACTCATCGAAGGAAGTATCTGCAACATAAGACATTGCACTCGTGTAGCTCATCATATTGAACATGTTGGCAAGTCACAAAAGAGAGAGGTGCAAATATCATGTATACTATATGCATATATGGCAGGTGGGGCTGAAGTTTATGTTTTTGCGTAAAGCAAAATTTTCCTACAACAAGAGAGTGGTAAAAGCAAAATTTACTACATTGTTGGTTGTTAATGAGAAATGTTCCACCAACCATTAATCATACCCAAGTTATCAATATTACCAACTTCAATAAGTTAATGGTGTTGAGAATTCTTGATAGTTTCACTTCCTTTGGCTCAAATTATCCATGACCGTGGACACGGCCAATCGATTAGGTTTGAGTACTCTGCAGAGTTTTGCACACGTTCCCCACAAGATTTGATCGCCTCCGTTGGAGTCCTCCCACTGCAGGGTGTTTCAGAACCGGGTAATCAAAACATGGTCTTCCAAAGGGTCCCTCTGAGCCACTGTCGGTGCCCATCCAATCCTACCGTTCTTCTACATCTCGTAGCACCGCCCGACCAAAGTCACCACAATGTCCGACCAAGCGAGAGCCCATAATGACTTGTGGTTGTGCAGGTAAGCCTCGGGTCTTGAAGTATCCATGCATCTCTTCGTTCCTGGGTGAAGCTTTCCGCAAGTTGTCATGGCGCTTCCCCATGCATCCCGGGTCATCCACTGGTTTCCCTAGGAAGCCCATCAAAATCGTCCTTCACCCAGAGGTATATTGCATCATGAGGTCTTGAAAGACTTGAAGTTTCAGGTCTTGATTATGAAGTTCTCACAACACTCATGGTAAACACTCAACCAGACCCCGTCTACTAGGAGCATAGCAAAATTAACGTCCCGCCAAGTACCAAGAGTTTATGAGAGCCTAGCACATGATACTACATCAAGAACCAAAATTTCCAAGTACCTACTTGCATGCAATGGGTGAAGAAGGCTGATCTAATGCAATAAAACCATAGGTAAATTACGATCAAAGTGAACTTGCCTGGTAAGGTTGTTGAAGATAGATATCGCTCATAGGAAAAACTGGATAAAACTATTCATCAACCTCCGATGAAATCTATATAATCAAATATAGTATTCATATAAGAAATCATACTAGCATTCAATATCACAACATCAAATAGAATTAATCCAATAAATCAAATCAAACGAGAATCCAAAGAAACTTGAAAGAAATCTCTCGGGCCTTCTAATATAACAACACAAGATAGTTTTTATCCTATTTAAATTTAACAGTAAATAAAACACTAAAATAGTAAAATAACAGAAAATAAAATATAAAATAACTAAGATAACAAAAAATATTTTTTATTTTCATCAAACTTTGTTCGTAAAAGAGCTAATGGAAAATTGTTTTATCCAACTCTACTTATGAACTAAACAAGGTTAACTTGAAATTAAATCAAAACAAATTCAACTTAAATACAAATTGTTGCTCACCTAATCAAAAGTTTACAAAGAATTAAACTCATAAAACAAAATATAAAAAGTATTTTCAAAAAAACATATAATTTGGCAATGAAATCAATTTGCAAGTTATTACCGAACTAGAATTGACTCCATGCAAACAAATAAGAATAAATAAAATAAAATTTTGTTGTTGCTGAAAAGTTACTAGTAAATATCACGAAACAAAATATAACTTGTCACAAATATAAAAGAAAACAAATTAAGAACAATTAATGCAAAAGAAATAGCAAGAAAACTGAAAAGAGCTAAAACAGAATCTATTTTGCTCAAAACCCTAATTTAAGGTATCCTAAAAATTCTGAAATTAAACCCAGTGATATATAATATCACTAGTGATCAGTAGAATAAAGAATCAAATCAAAATCTATTTTTAAACTCCCGATATTCACAAAACAAGGTTTAAACCAAATCTGTTTAAATTCAAGATTTAAATATGCAAAAACATTTTTCTGTTGGTTCCACAGGATATATGGGATTTTTATGAACCGGTAGCAAAAAGAACCACTGGATTTGGAGTTGTAGACTAATAGATATGAATTTTCTAAGTTTGCTCTTTTTCTGGAAAAAAGTTGTTACGAGATTTTTGAAGCTCAACGGGGATAGCCGCCGGAGTTGGAGAAGACTTCAGGAAGGTGGCTCCGGTGGCCGGCCAAGGCAGCGGAGGGGTCCTGGCGGAGGAGGAGGGCTCTGGCCGAAGGTTGGTGGTGCCGGCGGGGCCTAGGGGCGACGGGAGGGAGCAGTAGAAGCTCGTGGAGCTTTGCTGGGGGCGAGCTCCGACGAGGGTGGCGGGGCGGCGTTCCGGCGAGGGGAGTGCGGGGCTTGGGGGGAAACGGAGAGAGGGGAGGCTCCTCTATTTATAGGCGGCCTCGGGAGGGTCGGTGAAGGAAGGAGTGAGGAGATCGGGTTGATTTGATTTACTCCTCACCATGGAAGGTTCTTTATGTGAGGAGAGGAAGGAGATCGTTTGGAGGAGGAAGAAAGAGATTTGGGCCAGATTTGCTAACGGGCCCAAATCACTTTCCTAATAAAACAATTTATTACCTATTAAATAAAACTAGAAAGAAATCCTAAATAAAAGAAAATCTTTAATACTTTCATACAAACATATTATATATCAATATTTGCAGAAAAAGATTTCCTATGAGATGAACATATTTTCAAGGCCAAACAAAAATCTCACAAATTTTAATAATTCAAACAGTGCTACTGTTTTAAATAAAAGGCAAAGAAAACATTTTGAAAATACTAAAATATATTCAAATTAATTTCTGTCCATTTTTATATTGAAGGGAATCATTTTACCCTATTTTCCATGTATTTTATTTTTGGAGAAAAATAAATTTGAAAACCACTTCAAAAATTGTTTTTGAAACATAATATAAAACATTTTCAAAATAGTCTTGTGAGTTTCATAAGTTCAAATATAATTTCAAATGGCCCCTGGTTTGGACTGTCATATTGCTCGTCTCAAGATTTTGAATTTGGGAAACGGGGTTTGAATTCACTTAAACTTTCAAATAGAACCAAATATGAAATAGATTGTGAAAGGAATTATTTTCACGGACCACCTTTTTCCCAAGTCCTTTATTTTTAAGAAGCCATGTTATCTTCTCTCAGTGATTTGTATTGGATGAAACTGGAATTCAAAAGAAACTGGGAAAGTCATTTTATTCCCTCTCATTCAAAAGTTTTAAAAAGTTTTGAATTTCACTCAAGTTTCAATCACTCGATCAAACAATCAATCAATCTAGTAATTATTATAACATACCAAAATTCGGGATGTTACAAACCTACCACACTTAAAATGAATCTCTTCCTCGAGATTCGAAGGGGCTAGAAAGAAAAGGTTAGGGTTTGGGGGTCTTCTAACAAATCCAAACTCCTACAAGGTGGGGTGCTACCACACTTAAAATGAGAGTTACCGGTACCTCAATTTTTTATAAGAATCCTCTGGGGTCTTGGCATCAGACTCCTCATATTCTTCATACTTACTCCTTTGGTGATGCTCTTCCATTATATTCATAACGTTTCACTCAAAATCCGATGTATTTACGTTGATATAAGCTTCTTCCATCACTGGTTTTCTTAACTGACAAGTCTCCTGACCATTCTAAATAACCTATCGATGATTCTAATGGTGCTCTACCATTTGTGGTTATCCTGAAGTGAGAAGGGTCTTGGCTTCATCCTCACCATAAAAAATTCCTACGCGTGACAACGATTTCCATGTACATGGGCTTCCAATATACCATTCTTAGGCTTAAACAAAAGCTTTAAAGAACGTTGTCTCTCACTATGGGTAAGTCTCTCAGATTTACCATTCCAAATAGCAAGGGAATGATAAGAGTAAGTCGTCATGGTGGCCAAGTCATGTCGCGCTGAAATCATTACCTTGTATAAGGTTTAGTGAATCTCATATTCTAACACTTGGGCATCGTCACAAGCATAGCAGAATTTCTCTTGTCCACGAATGATGTTCGGATAAATCCAATGATTCTGCAAGCTGAACAAACATCTATCGTTTCTTCATAACTCTCGGGTTTTCATATCCTCCTAAGAAATCGTGTGTTGATGCATCATAGCTTATTCCTTCATGCTCTTGGGGCAACCTTCAAGAAAATCTTGGGATGCATCCTTGGTGCCGAGTGAATTCCTTCAACTCATTTTTCCTTTCCATTGGTTTGTTTACCAATAAAAGTGTTTGTTCCTCATATTAAATCTCTCCTCAAAATTCTAATTCCAAGGTACATTATTCTTCTGTTGTCATCCCCATGGTTTGATATGATCAGCATTTACTTCAATTGTATTCAGTGGGTTTGGCTCCTTGGTATGCATGGTACGTTCCTACTCATTGGATCATGTGGGTTTACCGATTACTATCACACTTAAAATGAAATATAATCATGCCTGCATAGACCATATTTTCTCATATCCTTGAAAATGGTCAGAGATGTTTGTATATGGAGCAACAACTCTTACAATTCGACATAGGAAATCATGACACAACAAATATTATTGATCCATGAAGTTATTACCATCTCAAAGACTTCCGTTACAAAATTTAACTCCATAATCTCATGAAGACAAGAGTGCTTTAGGTGACACTTATTGCCATTGTCAAAACATTAACTACTCCATTTTAGCTTTCTTCCCATGTGGACATTTAGTAGCATAATGTCCTGCTTCCTTGCAACGAAAACAAATGACTTCCGACCTGTCTTGGGGCTTCTTGGTGTTTGCTCTTGCTCCTTGTTTTTCCTGCTTCTTTCCTGGGCACATATTGATGTAGTGGCCCAATTCCTTACACTTGAAACATTTGATATGACTCAGGTCTTTATGTGCAAGGATTTGACTCTGGCTAGTGTACTTTCTCTTCTTTCCGGACTCCTTCATTATGGCCAGTTCTTCTATTTCAAGTGGATCAAACTCTACTTTTTCTGTCGTGAAGTCTCCCCGGTATTTATGGCTTTCCTTCATGCAATCCTCTGAAAAATGTCCTTCTTCTCCACATGAGTAACAGGCATTGGAGAAAAATCCGGTTAGGCTCTGTTGGGGATGTTACCTATGGGTAACCCGCCCTTAATGGGTCGGGTCACCAAAGGGGCGACTCACCTTCGGCCATGTGTCCAATGGCCCAGAAGTTGTGAGGCGGTTCAAGAAGACCGTACGGATGATGGAACGCCATGGAATCTCTGAGTCGTGAGGAGCACGGCAACTTAGAGATAAGGAAAACTACCAAGTGTAGGATAGCGGGACTTTGTAAACCCTAGGGCCTCGACCTGTATATAAAGGCGAGTCCTGGGGAAAGGTCAGGGAAGTTAGAGAGAATCGAGAGCTAGGTCAGGCGAATTACGCCCTCCTTGTAATCGAAACCATCATCAATCTACACAAAGAAGGATGTAGGCTTTTACCTCCTCCCGAGGGGCCGAACCTGGGTAAATTTGAGTCTCCCTTTCGCTCACCCCCTTTGAGTCGCCACCAAGGTGCGATGGCTCCATCTTTAAGTCCTTTCACGAGGACATCTTCCGTGACAAAACTACGACAGTTGGTGCCTACCGTGGGGCTAGCGCACGGTGGAGTTGAGTTCTCGAAGGGAGCCTTATCAGGGTTAGAAAGCTACGCCGTTGGCATCATGACCAAGAGTCGTTGTGGGAAGTACTACATCGACAACTCACTATGGGAATCGGAGGCCGATTCCGTCGAATCTGGCTACCGAGTCCCCTTCGGCAAGATCAACATCTTCATCGGCATGATCGGGAAGCCTGTTCCTGAGCCTGACACCTCCATCGACATCGTTGAGCCGGCCAGGTACGTCCTCCCCGTCACACGGCAGTTTTCGTCGGCTTTACGCAGGGAGGCGACTCGCAAGACGAAGAGGCGGGCCAGGACGTCACCCCCGTCAACTCCTATGGCGAGTCATCCATGGGAGAGACGGCCTCGATCCACCCCCTTGAGGAAGGGCAGCTCGAGGGGCTATCACTGGCGATGGATCCTGAAGTCCTCGAGAGATCTCGCCGGCAAATCGCCATCTACATGGCGGGATCAGCACCGCCTCCTCGGAACCCGACTGGCAACAACGAGACCAGAGGGACGTCCAAACCACCAGCGCAAACCATGACGGAACTGGCAACGGAGATTGCGAACCTTATGGAAACCCGGGTCACGTCTGAGAATCAGGAGTCGGTCAATGCTGAGCTGGCCAAGCTGCGGGAGGCAATGGCCAAAGCACAACGCGACATGGAAGCAGAAGCCGCCAGGATCGAGACGCAGCAAGCTGCGGTCGCTGCAGAGACCGATCGGTTGAACACCGAAGGTTGGCGGCTCGGGATACAGCAACGCACGTCGGACGCCGTGCACCAAAGAAGACATGGCGGGCGCATCCCGGCCGACTTACACCCAACTCGCCTCTTTGACACCCCCCACACCCCCGGGGCGGGTCCTGATCGGCCTCTGCAAGCCGCCCCAAGGGGAGGAACGATTCCGCCACCCAATCTGTCGCCAGATCAGCCCATGGACGCTCATGCGACTCGATTCCAGACACCACGGGGTCACTTCTCAAACCCCGTCGACAACGTGCTGGCTGCAACCCGCCACCTGGAGTCTCTTCCGATTTACGGAAACACCCAGCCGAGATAGAAGCTAGAAACGCCATCGATATGCTGAAAACGGCCGTGGTCCAGCACGTGCAGTATTCCCATAGCCTTGATCGGCTCCACTCTACGCCTCAGGCGAGTCACACCAGAAGCCGCCACGAGGATTTCCCCGCGGTGACCAGCTGATACGTCTCAAACGTATCTATAATTTTTTATGGTTTCACGTTGTTATCTTGTCTTCTTTGGTTGTTTTATGTACCTTTTATATATTTTTTTGGGACTAACTTATTAATTCAGTGCTAGTTCCTGTTTTTTCCGTGTTTTTGACTCTTTTCAGATCTTATTTTCGAACGGAGTCCAAACGGAAGAAAAACCCCGAAATGATTTTTTCCCGAATGGAAGAAGACCAGGGGCTTTGGGCCAAGCCAGGTGGGCTCCAGGGAGCCCACAAGCCCCCAGTCCGCCACCAGGGGGAGGCGGCGGTGGGCAGGCTTCTGGCCTCCCTGGGCGCCCCCTCACCTAGATCTTTGGCCTATAAATTCCCAAATATTCCATAAAAAATCGGGGGAGCCTCAAAAATACTTTTTCGTCGCCGCAAGCTTCCGTTTCCGCGAGATCTCATCTGGAGACCCTTCCCAACGCCCTGTCGAAGGGGACTTTGGAGTTGGAGGGCTTCTTCATCATCATCATCGCCCCTCCAATGACTCGTGAGTAGTTCACTTCAGACCTACGGGTCCGTAGTTAGTAGCTAGATGGCTTCTTCTCTCTCTTGGATCTTCAATACAAAGTTCTCCATGATCTTCATGGAGATCTATCCGATGTAATCTTATTTGGCAGTGTGTTTGTCGAGATCTGATGAATTGTGGATTTGTGATCAGATTATCTATGATATATATTTGAGTCTTTGTTGATTTCTTATATGCATGATTTGATATCCTTGTAAGTCTCTCCGAGTCTTGGGTTTTGTTTGGCCAACTAGATCTATGATTCTTGCAATGCGAGAAGTGCTTGGTTTTGGGTTCTGCCATGTGTTGACCTTTCCCAGTGACAGCAGGGACAGCAAGGCACACATCAAGTACTTGTCATCAAGGGTAAAAAGATGGGGTTTTTATCATTGGTTTGAGATTATCCCTCTACATCATGTCATCTTGCTTAAGGCATTACTCTGTTCTTATGGACTTAATACACTAGATGCATGTTGGATAGAGGTCGACGTGTGGAGTAATAGTAGTAGATGCAGACAGTATCGGTCTACTTGTTTTGGACATGATGCCTATAGAAATAATCATTGCATAGATATCGTCACGACTTTGCGCGGTTCTATCAATTGCTCGACAGTAATTTGTTCACCTACCGTCTACTTGCTTTCTTGAGAGAAGCCACTAGTAAACACTATGGCCCCTGGGTCTATTCACATCCATCGTTTACGTCTCCACTTTTACTTTGCTTTGTTACTTTGTTGCTTTCAGTTCTCACTTGGCAAACAATCTATAAGGGATTGACAACCCCTTCATAGCGTTGGGAGCAAGTTTTTGTGTTTGTGCAGGATCTTGAGATACTCCTCCACTGGATTGATACCTTGGTTCTCAAACTGAGGTAAATACTTATCACTACTACGCTACATCACCCTTTCCGCTTCAAGGGAACACCAATGCAAGGCTCCAAGGCCACGGGGGAAATCCTTTGCATACTTGCCTAGGAAGTCCCTTAAGGCGTAGCAACAGTAGAAAGATCAAGCCCAGTATTCTCCCATCGACGTGCCTATTTCTGGCGCCGTTGGAAGGTCTTTTGTTGTAGTAGCACCAGCGGTCCGCGGTGGCTCCCCCAACATGATATGCTTGGGATGCCTGACACACGAGCTCAGGATATTGTGGACGCAGCACGAGCCGCGCGGCACATGGAGCCAACGGCCATGGCGGGTCAGGTCTATCCGGCCTACGTGCCACCAACTCCTGCGCCTCTGGATGGTGGAGGCAAGCACATTGGAGTGTCGTGTCTCGCACCGGCTATTCGCAACGAGCGCATGCCAAAGGACTTCAAAGGACCCAGGAAGGTTCCCAATTACTCGCTAGATCTCGAGCCCGGGTCATGGATCGAGAGCTATGAGCTCGCAATGGACAT
Organism: Hordeum vulgare subsp. vulgare; assembly: GCF_904849725.1. Lineage (NCBI taxonomy): Eukaryota > Viridiplantae > Streptophyta > Magnoliopsida > Poales > Poaceae > Hordeum > Hordeum vulgare. The sequence goes on from NC_058524.1 coordinate 470,348,731, forward strand.
GCTGGACGTCAGCGACGCGGTTTGCGCGAAGTACTTCACCATGATGCTCGAAGGGACGGCACGCACTTGGTTGAAAAATCTGCCGCTTAACTCTATCAACACCTGGGCGGAACTGAAGGAGCGCTTCATCAAGAACTTCAGAGGGACCTGCAAACGCCCGAAGACCATCGTCGACTTACAGCACTGCGTTCAACGGCCGGATGTGTCGGCCCACCACTGGACCCGGCGAGTTGCGGTAGTTATTCATTCGTCGGAAGGTATTTTGGCGGCTCAGGCGGTGTTGATCCTAGAGAAAAATTGCCACTACGAGCCCAGGTGCTGAAGCTAGGGAGACTCAAGCGAAAGCTACAGGACATGGGCGAGCTGATGGACGCCCTTACCAGATATGCTGAGTCGGATGACACTAAGGATCCCGGGGAGGGCGACGAAAAACCGGAGCTACCCGCAAGGGCGAGTTTAAAAGGGCCAATCTCAGTTCCAGAACCAGGGAAAGAACCAGCATGGCGGGCATGGCAAGAAGCGGCAGCAGGAGGGTCCTGTAGAGTTTGTGGCTAATACTAATACTGGCAATTCAAACCCGCGTCAGAAGAAACGGGGCTTCAGTGGGAAGAAACCCCGTAACTACCATGAAATGCTTCAAGGCCCGTTCCCACACAACGCCACAGCTGATGGACCGGCGACTCACTCATTGGAGGATTGTTATGTGATGCAAGAGTTTCGGGCTGAGGCGCTCAAAAGGAGCCAAGGCGGCGAGCAGGGTTAACGGCAGGAGCAACCCGGCACGTCCGGGTCACGACAGGTCACCTTCGGGGGCTTCCCCAACCAAGGACCACAGGGCGGGTCACAGCACAATGCCGGTCAATACCAAGTTCATAACCTGCAAACGGGGTCGCAAGGTAAAGCACAAAACTTTCGTAGCTGAGCCGACGCTTCCTCGATACCTTCACTGGTCAGAGCAACCCATAACGTGGAGCCGGGAGGACCATCCGCCCCGGGTCGACAACCCTGGCGACTTAGCCCTGGTCGTGGCTCCTCAAGTCGGAGGATACACCCTCTCCAAAGTCCTTATGGATGGGGACAACAACATCAACATCTTATACTTCGACACTTTCCGACGGATGAACCTCCTCGAGAAGGACCTGATGCCATCGTCCACGGTCTTCCACGGTATTGTGCCTGGTAAGTCGGCGTACCCCATTGGGCGGATCAAACTTAATGTGGCTTTTGGCACGGAGTCAAACTACAGGAGCGAGTCTCTCTTGTTTGAGGTGGTCAAGATCAAAAGCCCCTACCATGCGCTGTTCGGACGACCGGCTTACACCAAGTTCATGGCCCGCCCATGTTATGTTTATCTCAAGCTCAAGATGCCTGGACCCAAGGGTCCCATCACCGTCCACGGCGACAGAAAAATAGCCCAAGAATGCGAGGAAGGAGATGCCGCCTATGTCGAGTCAGCTTGCACGGCCGAGGAGCTCAAGTTTCACCAATCCCGCGTCGACCCGGCAGACATGACGCCGCTCAAAAAGCCGACTATCGATTCTGAGCCGCCCCTCAAGTTCAAACCAGCAGACGACACCAAGGTCATTGATTTTACGCTGGGCGACTCAACCAAGCAGTTCCCTATTGGGGCGGGTCATGACCCCAAATAGTAAAGCGCGCTCATCGAATTCATCCGTGAGAATCGGGACATCTTTGCATGGAAACCTTCTGACATGTCGGGTGTGCCGAGAGAATTCGCTGAGCACCATCTCAATACTGACCCCAAGGTTAAGCCGGTGTGGCAGTACCTCCGCCGGTTTAACGAAGAGCGTCGTAAGGTGATTGGAGAAGAAGTGGCCCGGCTCCTTGCCGTCGGGTTCATCATCGAGGTCTTTCACCCGGAGTGGCTGGCTAACCCGGTCTTGGTACTCAAGAAGAACAGCATTTTCCGTGTGCGCATCGATTACGCGGACCTCAATAGAGCCTGCCCAAAGGATCTGTTCGCCCTTCCTCGCATTGATCAAATCATTGACTTGACGGTGGGTTGCGAACGTCTGTGCTTCTTGGACGCTTACTTAGAATACAACCAGATAAAAATGGCGATGGCGGATCAGGAAAAGACATCCTTCATAACCCCTTTCGGAGCTTTCTGTTATGTTTCCATGCCATTTGGGCTTAAAAGCGCGGGGGCGACTTACCAGCGCTGCATCCAGAACTGCCTACACAGCCAGATAGGCTGTAATGTCGACACTTACATGGACGACATCGTGGTCAAAACTCATTGCAAGGAATCGTTGTTGGAAGATCTCAAAGAAACATTCGACAACCTGCGTGTTTACCAGATGAAGCTCAACCCCACCAAGTGTGTGTTTGGTGTCCCGGTGGGGAAGCTGTTGGGTTTCTTGGTGTCAGAACGAGGAATCGAGGCCATCCCAGAGAAGATTGTCGCGATTACTTTGCTTGGGAAACCAGACAACATCAACCAAGTACAGTGCATGGCGGGTCGAATCGCAGCTTTGAGCCGTTTCGTAAGTCGCCTTGGGGAGAAGGCCATCCCTCTCTATCAGCTACTCAAGAAGAGCGATCGTTTCTTGTGGACGGATGAGGCCAACAATGCTTTCGAAGCCTTGAAGCAGCAATTAGCTAACCCGCCGGTGCTAGCGGCCCCGACAGACAAAGAGCCTATGTTCTTGGACATTGGGGCTAATTCCAAAGCCGTCAGCGTGGCAATAATTGTCGAGCGAAAGGAGGAAGGGACGGAATACCCCGTCCAAAGGCCGGTATACTTCATCAGCGAAGTCCTTACTCTCTCCAAGCAATGTTACCCGCATTGGCAAAAGTTGGTCTTTGGAGTGTTCATGGCTAGTCGAAAGTTAAAGCATTACTTTCAGGAACACCCAGTCACGGTTGTCAGCTCCGCTCCCCTCGGCGACGTTATACATAACCGAGAGGCCACTGGACGGATTGCTAAATGGGCCATCGAGCTGGGTCCTCATCAAATTCGGTATACACCGCGGATGGCTATCAAGTCTCGGGCGCTCGTGGACTTCATCAATGATTGGGCCGAGTTACAAATCCCTGAGGAAAGACCAGATCTTATATATTGGACCATCTACTTTGATGGGTCTAGACAGTTGGAAGGCTCGGGGGCTGGCGTGGTGATAACTTCGCCTCACGGTGACAAGTTTTTCTATGTCCTCCGACTCATGTTTCCATGCACTAACAATGCAGCAGAATACGAAGCTTTGCTTCATGGTTTGCGACTCACCAAGGAGATGAACCTCACAAGAGTGAGATGCTTGGGCAATTCCGATCTGGTGGCGCAGCAGGTTTCTGGCACTTGGGATTCACGAGACCCTTTGATGGCAGCTTACAGACGGGCTGTGTCGGACGTGGCGGGTCATTTCAGTGGCTACCAAGTGGATCACATCGATCGACGGCTTAATGAAGCAGCGGACGCTCTTTCCCACCTCGGTTCACAGCGTAAGCCGGTTCCTCCCAATGTCTTTTTGGATATATTATATAACCCGTCAGTAAAACTGCCTTCGGAAGAAGACCTGGCGGTACCAGACCCCGAATCTCAACTTGTGGCGGTTCTTCACGCTACTCCGGATTGGGCGATTCCCTATATGGCGTATATCATGAGAGGCGAGTTACCTACCGATGAGTTGCTAGCTCGCCAAGTTATCCGCCGGTGCAAATTAATGGTCATACATAATGGCGAGTTACATAAGCGTAGCACCTCCGGAGTATTCCAAAGATGCGTTTCTTCTGAGGAAGGCTGTATGATCCTCAATGAGATTCATGCGGGCGACTGTGGTCATCATGCTGGATCGCGATCCTTGGTTTCTAAAGCCTTCAGGCATGGGTTCTATTGGTTGACGGCTCACGCAGACGCGGAGGAAATTGTTCGCCGATGTGATGGCTGCCAAAAGTTTGGGCGACAGACGCATGTGCCGGCTCAGGAATTGTGGATGATACAAATCACTTGGCCGTTTGCAGTCTGGGGGCTCGATATGGTCGGCCCTTTCAAAATGTCATCTAATAAAAAGACTCATCTGTCCGTGGCGGTTGACAAATTTACCAAATGGGTGGAAGCAGAACCTGTTAGCAGTTGCGACGCTGAGACGGCTGTCAAATTCTTGAAAAAGCTAATTTTCCGGTTTGGATATCCACATAGTATCATTACAGATAATGGTACCAACCTTTCCAAAGGTGCAATGCAAGAGTTTTGCTCACGGGCGCACCCCCAGCCTAATGGATAGACAGAGAGGGCGAATCAGGCAATATTACGAGGGATTAAGCCCCGACTCATGGTGCCCTTGGAACGCACGCCAGGATGTTGGGTGGAGGAATTGCCATCAGTTTTGTGGAGTATCAGGACGACTCCAAACCGCTCCACGGGTTTTACTCCCTTTTGCCTGGTCTATGGGGCAGAGGCGGTGTTACCAAGCGACATCAAATATGATTCTCCGCGAGTCGCCGCTTACGTGGAGCAGGATAACGAGTCAGCACGGCAAGACTCACTGGACGCCTTGGAAGAGGAACGTGACTTGGCCGCGTCACGGTCGGCGATTTACCAACAGGATCTACGCCGTTATCATAGCCGCCGGGTCAAGAGTCGAGCTTTCCAAGAATGTGACTTATTGCTCCGTTTGATTCAAGATCATACCGGTATGCACAAGTTGTCGCCTCCATTGGAAGGGCCGTTTGTCATCAGCAAGAATCTTCGAAACGGCTCCTACTATTTGATGGATCTTCGTCCAGATCGACCAACCACGAAGGTTGAGACAACTCGCCCCTGGAACATAGCCCATCTGTAGCCTTATTATACGTAGAGCCATCAGCTCCCTTTTTTCTATTTTATCAAGTTTTTTTAATACATGAATTATGAAAGCAATAAAGCCGGCACCCACGAATTTTGAGGTCCTTTGTCGTTTCAGCTTTGGAAAGCATGAGTCTTTATTGTTCTATAAGTCGCCCAAACATGGACGCTATCAGCATGAGAGAGCATAAGTCGCCATGCTGCACTTATTTCAAAACTGGATGCTGGTAAGCCAAAGAGGACCAAAAGTTTCCATGTCGCATGGTTCAAACATAGGCGCCCTATATGGTTTTTTGAGAAGTAAACCAGCTTACTTAGGGGCTACTAGTCCCCAAGTCGTTTTGCAGTAAGAGCGTATACGCTTCTGTAATCCTATGACTGGTTTCTTCCTAGACCATAGGTCATTGGGGGGCTTCCACTCATTGAGTTCAGCCTGAATACCCTTTTGGCTAGCGAAAAATTACCGCATTACAAATGGTTATACTGGACTATGTGTTGAACAAGTCGCCACATAGACCTATGTACTCAAGCCGAGTCAATCTTTTATTTGGACCCTGAACTCGTCTTGGTTAAAACATAAAAGGTGCCGGCCAGAGTCACACATGGAAAATAGAGAAATCATTGGTTCATTGAACCCACTTCATAGAAGCATTGACTCGCGCCTGATCAGCCGGTCTAAAATAAACAAAGCTTTCTTAAAAAGCTTCCCAAGGGTAACACTAGAGTTATTTAAACTCGTCTTATCCTATCGAAACTCATTGAGTCGCTAAACTTTTCTTTGCACTGGTCTTGATTATAAATCGCCCTGGCTTATGTTTTTCCTAACCCGGGGGCTGATTTATCTCTCGCCATGATTCAGGGGGCTGGTGTATTCCTCGACATACACTTGCTGAAGTAAAGGTATGGTTTTCCTAATAGACCAGGACAAAATTGGAGCCATTGCTTGAATCATGCAAAAGTCGAAGGCGAGTCATAAAAAGGTTCAGGGACTACAAGTAGGTTCCATCCAGAAGACAATATGGCATGTTTGGTGTTTCACACACACTAGCAAAATAATAAAATGGCTCTCATGGCCAAAATGGGCATCATTCCTCAGCAAAGGAAAAATCCATGGGCGAGTCAAGCCACCGCCGAGTCGCCTTGCCTTGAGCTTTCGCCTCTTTCAATTCGTAAGTCGCCCAGTTTCCAGTTACACTTGGACAAGGCGATGAAATCATCCTCCTCAGCCAGGAAGTCAGACAAGTCCAAGTCAAGGTTAAAAGGATTCCTGGGGCGGTTGGGAACCAAGCTAGCAATCTGATATGAAGGAGGCGTCACTTTCTTTTTATTTTCATCATAGGCGGATTGATACTTCTTCAAGTCAAAACTCGCCGCCAATTGAGTTGCCGCGTAGCGCGATTCTACGATGGATTGCTTATAATCCACTTCGGTGAATTTTGTACCATCAACCTTCATCTCAGGGTAGCCGGCGACTATTTCCTCAGTTTTAAGCTCCGGAGCATACGCAAGGCACCGACTTAGGGTGTTCAACACACCTGTTCGGGCGGCTGATCTCTTTAGTTCTTCTACTTGAGGAGGAAGCGTGGACAAGAAGCCGAGCATTTGCTTGATGGTCATTGTTGGTTCCTTGCTGCCCATCACCACCTTGATTGATAACACGCCTCCCGTGTACAGCTGCTCAGCAAAGGTGTATATGGCTCTCAATTTAGTCATAGAGTCGTCTGGTAGTTTGACGGCTCGGGCACCTGCCACAGTGGCATAAGTATTTGGAGATTTTTTTTGATCCTATCCTGGTTAGTCAAAAGAAGTTCGGCGATCAAAGTTACCAAACATGGCGACTGTCATATTGGATATATGCTTTTTCAAGCCAGTCAGCTCTTGTTGGGCGGCTTTCAATTTTTCTTCTGCTTGTTCAGCACGCTTCAAGATGGCGGCTTTGTCGACGTTGGCTTTCTTCTCAAACTTCTCCTGGTCAGCCTTCATCTTTTCTAACTCGGCTTGCAGCAAGTGGAATTTAGCCTCTAGCCGAGAGTAAGCATCTTGTTGACCTGTCAAATTCTTCTTTAAGTTAGCTACCGTTGCCTCACTCTGGGCCATAGACTCCTACACATAATATTTGGGGAGACAAGTCTCAGAATTTTTGCAAGCAATACTCCTGACACTTGGGGGCTAATGTATGATTTTTTATCAAAAAGTCATACCACATAAAAGACCCGGCTCATCTTCTAAAAAAGATGACCCGGCCCTTGGGGGCTACAGGTTGAAGTTTTCCATTACAAGACCCGGCTCATCTTCTAAAAAGATGACCCGGCCCTTGGGGGCTATAGGTTGAAGTTTTCTATTACAAGACCCGGCTCATCTTCTAAAAAGATGACCCGGCCCTTGGGGGCTACAGGTTGAAGTTTTCTATTACAAGATCCGGCTCATCTTCTAAAAAGATGACCTGACCCTTGGGGGCTACAGGTTGAAGTTTTCTACTGCAAAGACCCGGCTCATCTTCAAAAAGATGAGCCGGCCCTTGGAAGGCTAATGAGTATAGGAACATATATCTGCTTACCTCGTGTTTGATCCTCATAAGTCGGAGAAGGCTTTTGTTCAGCTCAAAATCCTTCTCCAGGTGAGTTGTGAAGCCGGAGCATAGTTGGTCGAACAACAGCTTCTCGTATTGAGGAAGTTTGAGGTGTTCTGAGTCACCATCAGGAGAAAGGTGACTTCCCTTCGATGTATGTTTGGAGAGCATGGCAGTTGGAGGAGTAGAGTAGCCAAAGCCGGTGACCACGACGTCTGGATCGTCGGTCGCCTTGAGAGGGCTTGGCGGGTTACTCGGGCCAGCGGTTTCTTTCAAAATGATGGGCGGGTCATCCCGGGCATCGGGAATGTCGCGTGCAGGAATGTCGCAAGCCGCCTTTTGCTCCCTTTCAGCCTCAGGAATAGATGTGTCCGCACCTAAGGCATCAGATGATTGTTGTGCAGGAGAAGAGTCGCCGGTTTTCCTTTTCTTTGCTTGTGCCCTGCAATAAAGCGCCAAGGTTAAAAGCATATGTTATGGTTTAAACTACTTGGGTTAACAGTGTAAACTTACGCTTGCACGCGAACCATCGGCGGGAGAGCAGAGATAGCCGAGTCACCAGATGAGGGAGGAGAAGTCTCGCAAGACAAAGATTTGAAAGTCACAAGGATGGCAGGTTATATTTCACACATCAAAAGATATAACAAGACAGGCGTACCTCACTGGTCTGTTTGTGACCGGTAGTCTTCTCGAGCAGTCCAGTGATCAAGTCGCCAAAGCGACTGCGGGTCTTGCGAGAGGGGGTGAATCTTTCTTTCTTCAAAAGGAAATCAGGGTCCATATAAGGATGAGGATGAGATATGGGCACTTTTCCACAGATCCGCCTGGCTGGTCTAGGCCAAGAAGAAGGTGAGTCAGAAGAAATGGAAATTACCTCGACGGCATCATTCTTGCTCTCGTCATCATCACCCTACATGAAAAGATATATGGTATAAACTTAAGTCGGAACATGTAGAGAAGGGACAAGGAAAAAGCCTTACCTCAAAAATTGCCTCGTCTGCATGAGAGTCGCCAACAAAAGATGAATCTTTGATGGCGGTTTTCTTCCTGCTCACCGTCTTCTTCTTCTTGGGTGGCGCCTTGGTGGACTTTGGGGGGACGACTTTGGGACCCCTCCTCCAAAACACATCGGTTCTCTGACAAACAAAGGCAGGTCTTTAATTTGCTAAAGTATAAACAAGACAAATGGCGGCTTAGATTCTTACTGGAGGCACCGGGTGGGTACGGTAGAAGCCTCTAAGGCCGATCTTGGCGCATTCTTCCAGAGACTCGCCAGTTAATCTCTTGATGACTCCGACGATTTCGCTTTCTGAAAGTTGGCGGCGACTGGCGCGCTGTGGATGCTCTAAAGTGCCATCATAATCATACATCAACCCATCGCGGCGGCTCAAGGGAAGGATATTCCACTCTATCCAGCAGCAGAACAGGTCGATCCCGATGAGCCCATTGTTGTACAAGAATTTCATATCTGAAAAAAGTGGAATGAACTCCGACTCTTCTTCTTCAGTAAGCTTGTCAGGGAATTTGAAATCCATAGACAAGCGATCCGCTCTGAAATACGGAAGAGGGTTCTCGCCTGGTGGAGTAGTGTTCTTGCAGTAGAACCATGACTTGGCCCATCCTTTGGGGTGTCTGGGCAAAAGAACTGCCGGGTATCCACGCTCGCGGCGTCTCTGAACGTTGACCCCTCCAAGCTCATGGTTAGGACCGTTGGAGAACTCGGTCTGGCGGTTTAAGTGGAAGAAGTTCCAGAACAAAGGGATCGAGGGTTCTTTTTGTAAGTACACTTCACAGAAGACCTGGAATTGGCATAAATTGGTGATGGAATTGGGTCCTAGGTCTTGAGGATGAAGGTTGAGGAAGTGCAGGGCATCTCGGAAGAACTTTGATCCAGGCGGCTTAAATCCACGCTCGAGGTAGTCGGTGAACATCACCACTTATCCTGGCCCCGGGTTTGGAATCGGCTCGCCCGGGGCGGTTCTCCAACCAATAATCTCTTTACTGTCAAGGAGACCCGCCTCGATGTATTTCTTGAGTGTGGCATCGTCGACTTTGGTTGGCAACCAATCACACTTCGTGATGGCCATGACTACAAAAAAATGGAGTGCGAGGCGACTCAGCAAAGATTAGAGAGTATTCTAACCCACTGGTATGGGTCCATGGTGTTCACAAAAGGGTTTAGTAACTCGCCCACCAGACTGAAAGAAAGGGGCTTCCTGACTACAGTAATTAAACTGAGTCGCCGTGAAGGCTGAAGTTAAAAGGCAACTCTTGAAAACACTCTCGTCCTTAGAGATATTCTCGATGGGTGAAAAAACATGTTCCTATGGACAGGCGGAAAGCTATAGGTCTACGGACAGGTAAAAAATACGGAAATATCATTCGAGGTAATGGCGATGAACTGCTCGGACAGTACAACTACAGAGCTGGTCAACAAAGCACGAGTTTTGAACTAGCGGAAGGTTGAGATTAAGATGGTCGATGCCTATTGCAATCTGAAGCTAATCATGGCAACGGGAGGCAGATCTAACATATCTAGAGGTGTTCATCCTGCCATGAAGTTAAGAGCTACGGCCATGGAGGTCTTGGTCTACACCTAAGAGAGGGAAAAGGTGTACCTGACAACAGGGGATCGCCGCCAGGAACGGAGGCTCGGGCCTTCGTGTTCCTTGCCGCCGGGAGAGCCGCGATCGATGGAGAAAGACTCCGGGAGCCGAGGGTGATGCCAGGTGATGGAGCCGAGGACGATGCCGGGATGCTGGAGCTCGGAGACGACGTCGGGAGGCCGGTGCATGGAGACGAAGGCTAAGACGAAAGTGGAATGGGGGTAGGTGACGAGGCTCCTCTTCCTCCCATTTCTCTCGGTATTTAAGCAGCAGGAACGGGAAACGAGGCTGTCAATGCGGGAGTCGAGGCGACTAGTCAGTAAACGCAATGATGGCGCTTGGATTTTCGGGATAAACAATTATGGGCGAAAGATTCGCTCACAGTTACAGTGTTTGGGAACTGGAACCGAGGAGCTGAGGTGACACCCTTTAACACTGTATGGTGACTCAGGGTAGAGTGCTACGAATGGCGGCTCAGCGTTTACCGAAGGTTAGAGATAAGGAGAGTCGCCAGAAGATTGAAAGGAGTTTATTGACACGAATGAATTCATGACAATCGGGGGCCTAATGTTGGGGATGTTACATGTGGGTAACCCGCCCTTAATGGGTCGGGTCACCAAAGGGGCGACTCACCTTTGGCCATGTGTCCAATGGCCCAGAAGTTGTGAGGCGGTTCAAGAAGACCGTACGGATGATGGAACGTCGTGGAAGCTCTGAGTCGTGAGGAGCACGGCGACTTAGAGATAAGGAAAACTACCAAGTGTAGGATATTAGGACTTTGTAAACCCTAGGGCCTCGACCTGTATATAAAGGCGAGTCCCGGGGAAAGGTCAGGCGATTTAGAGAGAATCGAGAGCTAGGTCAGGCGAGTTACGCCCTCCTTGTAATCGAAACCATTATCAATCTACACAAAGCAGGACGTAGGCTTTTACCTCCTCCCGAGGGGCCGAACCTGGGTAAATCTGAGTCTCCCTTTCGCTCACCCCCTTTGAGTCGCCACCAAGGTGTGATGGCTCCATCTTTAAGTCCTTTCACAAGGACATCTGCCGTGACAAAACCATGAAGGCTCTATCCATCAGGGTCTTCTATATTTTCCTTCATCCCAGGTTCTTCTAAAATCTTGTTCTTGAGCGTATCCTTCATTGCTTCTTTCTACTCCTTGATAACTTGTTGCACCTTGGGGTAAATGTGACACTGAGCTGGGTAGTGGGTGATTCCTTCACACAAGAAGCAAGTCACCTGACTAGTTGGGCATTCCTCCACTGGGTGATTTTCTTCACAATGAGGGCATCCATCCTTGTGTTCTTCCTCGGTGTGTCCTATTTCTCCATAGATCTTGCATGCACAAGGCTTCTTCATCGGGCTATCATGGCACTTTTGAATCAGACGGGATCTCAACAGAGTCTTCTTGAATTCGTCCCAGGTTTCTTTGCCACTAAATCCTTGTATGGCATGATGCATTTTCCACCAGATAGCAGCACCTTGGGTAAAGTATTGAAGAGCGTGTGCCACTTCATATTTCCTTGAAATCAAATTGATCCCGAAGTGGTTCTCCATGTTCTGAATACATATTTCAAATTCTAGTTGGGTCATTGGTCCAGAGATTACAAGTCCAGCTTCATACGCCATCTATTGGGTCCAACGTTTTTGGGATGAGATGGGTAAGAGACACAGGGAAAGAGGGAGATATGCACAATACAAACAATATTTTTGAGAATAGATTTTATTTGTGGCTGTCGGAAAACACACACAAATAACGGCTCACAAATCATCGTATCTAAGGTGGGTATATAACAGGGGTTTGGAATTCTAATGGCCATATAAATATTGGAACACTTCAGGGTCTTCAAATTTCTTCGGGTCTTCAGAGTTTTCAATTGGTGCAGCTTCAATTCTTCAAATGCATGGTGAAATCCTCTTTGCTTTCAAGTGGAACTCAGTTGATCCTTCATGTGGTCAAAGGGGAAAGGGTATTGTCTAACTATATGAGGTGAGTGAGAACATCTGATGAAATCAAAAGAGATGAAAAGTAAAGGATGTTCTTGGAAATAAAATTTTAGAGAGATCCTTTCCTAAGGGATTTCCAGTTTTTAGGGTCACTCCCTACAGTCGACGTGTGCTCTCATACCATATCTGTAGAGACCCGACTCAAAATGAGTCAAGCCTCTGTGTATCTGTGCCATCCCTAGATAAGTATGCTGGCACACACAGTACATCAGTGTATATATCAAAGTGCAATCACATGTAAATAACGTTAAATTGATATATACCTCAAAAATCTTAGCGGAAACAGTCAAAAGGGAGTGGAGTCCCAATAAACACCAACGGCAGGTTGAGTGCAGACCGTAAACCTGAATCATACTCTTACTCGTCGAAGGAAGTATCTGCAACATAAGTCGTTGCACTCGTGTAGCTCAGCATATTGAACATGCCGGCAAGTCACAAAAGTGAGAGGTGAAAATATCATGTATACTATATGCATATATGGCAGCTGGGGCTGAAGTTTAAGTTTTTGCGTAAAGCAAAATTTTCCTACAACAAGAGAGTGGTAAAAGCAAAATTTACTACATTATTGGTTGTTAATGAGAAAGGTTCCACCAACCATTTCTCATACCCAAGTTATCAATATTACCCACATCAATAAGTAAATGGTGTTGACAATTCTTGATAGTTTCAATTCCTTTGGCTCAAATTGTCCATGACCGTGGACACGGCTAATCGAGTAGGTTTGAGTACTCTGTAGAGTTTTGCACACGTTCCCACAAGATTTGATCGCCTCCATTGGAGTCCTCGCACTGCAGGGTGTTTGAGAACCGGATGATCAAAACATGGTCTTCCAAAGGGTTCCTCTGAGCCATTGTCGGTGCCATCCAATCCAACTGTACTTCTACATCTCTTAGCACCGCCCGTCCAGAGTCACCACAATGACCGACCAAGCCAGAGCCCATAATGACTTATGGTTGTGCACGTAAGCCTCGGTTCTTGAAGTATCCATGCATCTCTTCGTGCCTGGGTGAAGCTTTCCGCAAGATGTCATGGCGCTTCCCCATGCATCCCGGGTCATCCACTGGTTCCCCCAGGAAGCCCATCAAAACCGTCCTTCACCCAAAGGTATATTGCATCATGAGGTCTTGAAAGTCTTGAAGTTTCAGGTCTTGATTATTAAGTTCTCACAACACTCATGGTAAACGTTCAACCAGACCCCGTCTACTAGGAGCATAGCAAAATTAATGTCCCGCCAAGTACCAAGAGTTTATGAGTGCCTAGCACATGATACTACATCAAGAACCAAAATTTCCAAGTACCTACTTGCATGCAATGGGTGAAGAAGGTTGATCTAATGCAATAAACTCATAGGTAAATTATGATCAAAGTGAACTTGCCTGGTAAGGTAGTTGAAGATAGATATCGCTCACAGGAAAAACTGGATAGAACTATTCGTCACTCTTCGATGAAATCTATATAATCAAACATAGTATTCATATAAGCAATCATACTAGCAATCTTCCTAGCAATCAATATCACAACATCAAATAGAATTAATCCAATAAATAAAATCAAACGAGAATCCAAAAGAAACTTGAAAGAAATCTCTGGAGCCTTCTAATAGAACAACACAATATAGTTTTTATCCTATTTAAATTTAACAGTAAATAAAACACTAAAATAGTGAAATAATATAAAATAACTAAGATAACAGAATTTTTTTTTGATTTTCAGCAAACTTTGTTAGTAAAAGAGCTAATGGAAAATTGTTTTATCCAATTCTAGTTATGAACTAAAGAAGGTTAACTTGAAATTAAATCAAAACAATTTCAACTTAAATACAAATTGTTGGTGATCTAATCAAAATTTAACAAAGAATTAAACTCATAAAACAAAATATATAAAGTATTTTCAACAAAGAATTTAATTTGGCAATGAAATCAATTTGCACGTTATTACCGAACTAGAATTGACTCCATGCAAACAAGTAAGAATAAATAAAATAATTTTTTGTTGTTGCTGAAAAGTTAATAGTAAATATCAGGAAACAAAATATAACTTGTCACAAATATAAAAGAAAAATGAATTAAGAACAATTAATGCAAAATAAATAGCAAGAAAACTAAAAAGAGCTAAAACAGAATCTATTTTGCTCAAAACCCTAATTTAAGATATCCTAAAAATTCTGAAACTAAACCCAGTGATAAATAATATCACTAGTGATCAGTAGCAAAAAGAATCAACTCAAAAGCTATTTTTAAACTCCCGATATTCACAAAACAAGATTTAAACCAAATCTGTTTAAATTGACAATTCAAAAATGCAAAAACATTTTTTTGTTTGTGCCATGGGATAGATGGGATTTTTATGAACCGGTAGCAAAAATAATCAGTGGATTTGGAGTTCTAGACTAATAGATATGCATTTTCTAAGTTTGCTCTTTATTTGAAATAAAAACTGTTACGGGTTTTTGAAGCTCAGGGGAGATAGTCACCGGAGTTGGAGAAGACTTCACGGAGGTGGCTCTGGTGGCCGGCCGAGGCAGCAGAGGGGTCCAGGCGGAGGAGGACGGCTCCGACCGAAGGTTGGTTGTGCCGGGGAGGCATTGGGGCGACGGGAGGGAGCAACAGAAGCTCGTGGAGCTTCGCTGGGGGCGAGCTCCGACGAGGGTGGCGGGATACGTTCCGGCGAGGGGAGTGCGGGGCTTGGGGGAAAACGGAGAGAGGGGAGGCTCCTTTATTTATAGGCGGCCTCGGGAGGGTCGGAGAAGGAAGGAGAGAGGAGATCGGATCGACTTAATTTATTCGTGACCATGAAAGGTTCTTTACGTGAGGAGAGGAAGGATATCGTTTGGAGGAGGAAGAAAGAGATTTGGGCCAGATTTGCTAACGGGCCCAAGTCATTTTCCTAATAAAAACGATTTATTTCCTATTAAATAAAGCAGGAAAGATATTCTAAATAAAAGAAAATCTATAATACTTTTATATAGACATATTATATATCACAAGTTGTAGTAAAAGATGTCCTATGAGATGAACATATTTTCAAGGCCAAACAAAAATGTCACAAATTGAAATAATTCAAACAGTGCTACTGTTTTAAATAAAAGGCAAAGAAAACATTTTGAAAATACTAAAACAGATTCAAATTAATTTCTCTCCATTTTTATATTGAAGGGAATCATTTTACCATATTTTCCATGTATTTTATTTTTGGAGAAAAATAAATTTGAAAACCACTTCAAAAATTGTTTTTGAAACATAATATAAAACATTTTCAAAATAGTTTTGTGAGTTTCGTAAGTTCAAATATAATTTCAAATGGCCCCTGGTTTGGAGTGTCATATTGCTCATCTCAAGATTTTGAATTTGGGCAAGGGGATTTGAATTCATTTAAACTTTCAAATAGGACCAAATATGAAATAGATTGCGAAAGGAATTATTTTCACGGACCACCTTTTTTCCAAGTCCTTTATTTTGAAGAAGTCATGTTATCTTCTCTCAGTGATTTGTATTGGATGAAATTGGCATTCAAAAGAAACTGGGAAAGTCATTTTATTCCCTCTCATTCAAAAGTTTTAAAAAGTTTCGAATTTCACTCAAGTTTCAATCACTCAATCAAACAATCAATCAATCTAGTAATTATTATAACATACCAAAATTTGGGATGTTACAAGTCTCCTTTGTTTGCAGAGTTCAGCTCACGTCCATGGTTGCAATTACACTTGATTATATCTTTCTATGTTCAATCATGCAAGTGACGATGCAATAATGACGAAGATCGACGGAAGGAATGCAACAAGGAAAGCCGGTATGAACTCTATTTGTTTCTACTTTTGTACATATGCATGTACTTATGATCTAGAGACCAGCTTGTAGCGACATACTGCTACGATTACAATGCTTTCCAAGTAGTCCATACTTTTTTGTGACTAGAAATAGTTGGAGTGCATAATGTGTTATTGAAATGATTTGCATGCATTGCATTATTCATGATTTAGCATATTAGAGTGGTATTTCCCTTCGGTGAGTATTTAGATTGACTTGGCACATGCTTACACATGTTTATGACTAAAAGTTTATCAAGCCTCGGCAATCTTTTAATTTCAGAATAGTTATATCGCTTTCATGCCCGATTCAATGTTGCTTTGTCGCTCTGCATGATTATGACCGTTATTGCTCTCTAGTTGGTCGCTTCCCCGTCTTTTGCTAGCCTTCGCCTGTACTAAGCGGACTGACTGCTTGTGCTTCCAAAATCCTTAAAACCAGTCGCGCCATATCAGTCAACCATACCTACCTATATGCGGTATTTATGTGTCGTCCTAAGTAAATTTGCATGTGTCGTGTTCTAAATTTTCAAATAAATATTTTTTTGTATCCCCGAATTGCTCATGTAGTGACTAGGGGCTATCAGTATCTTCCATGCTAAGTAGGTTTTTCTCAAGATATGTGTTGATTTACTATCATTCACGAGAAAGTGGCTGGTAACCGGGATGCCCAGTTCCATGCTCTGAGTCAAATCAAAATTTAATGAAACAAAACTCCCCCAGGATTGTTGTTTGAATGGACGTTACCCTGGATTCAGCCCACCTTGGAGTGTGATCGATTGGTGGAGGGGGAGTTAAAACTTTACTTTTCTGTTTGGGAACCGCCTATAATGTATTTAGCATGGAAGATATTGAGAACTCTTAGTTGTTACGTTGACAATGAAAGCATGCCATTCAAAATGTTGATTTATCTCTGTTTTAAAGCTCAAGCTCTGGCACCTCTCCAAAACAATGCTTCCCTCTGCAAAGGGCCTATCTGTTTTACTTTTCTGTTGAGTCGTCCTCTTCTTATAAAAAGCACCAACTGTAGAGAGCATAATTTTCATTCTGAGTGTAATGTGCATTGTCCCAAAGCACCACATTGTCTTCTGCATGATTGTGATATTGCTTATTCTGAAATATTTATTTCTAGTCTCCTTTAATACTCCGAAGGAGCGTCTGCATTTATGTTTTGCTTCACTCATGGGGGCTAATGAGATATCACTCTAGTATATCCAAGTCATGTGCATTGTGATCTCGCTATGGTTTTCAGTTAGATATCATTCTTTCTTAGTTGTTTGAAATTCTTCACATGATTGCAGGATTGCTTTGTGTATTGTTTTTGTAGCATTATTGCAATACTTGTTGGGCTTGTTCGTAGTGCATGCTTATATACATCTGATGAAGAAAAAAAGTTTGTCAAAGTTTTCTTTACCACGTTCAGTTTGTTACACTGAATTTCTTGAGGACAAGCAATATGCTAAGCTTGGGGAAGTTAATACGTCTCAAATGTATCGATTTTTCCAAACACTTTTTCTATAGTTTTGGTCTCATTCTTGCACGATTTGAATGAAACTAACCCGGACTGATGCTGTTTTCAACAGAGCTGCCTGTATGGTTTTCTTGTGTGCTGGAAAATGAGTATTTAGACACCCCGGAAAAATCCCATAAAAATAGAGAATATCACGCACCGGGAGGGACCATGGGTCAGAATATGGGCCAGAGGGGAGCCACAGGGCCCCCAGGCGACCAGCTTGCTCGGCCTACCCCCTGGTCGTGCCGGGAGGCCGCCTGGGCAAGGCCCGCCCCCTCTGGTGCCCTATTTTGTCTCCTATTTTTACCCGTGGCGAGGAAATTCCAGAATAGAAGTCGTTTTGCAATTTCTCGGCGCGGAGCCGCCGCCACCCTCGGTTCTTCTTTGGGAGACCTAATCTGGAGGCTGTTTTGGCCTCCGGAGAGGGGAAATCGTCGCCATCGTCATCACCATCACCACTCCATCATCCTTCCATGGCTTCTCCCATCATGTGTGAGTAATTCCCTGTTGTAGGTGAAGGGGATGGGAAAGATTGGATGAGTTAGATCATGTAATAGTTCGTCGGATTGTTGAGGGCATGTTGCCTATCATCTACTATGGTGTTTATCATCTTTGCTACTACTTGTTACTCTTAATGCTTGTAACTTCGGGTCCGAGTGCCATGATTTCATATCTGAATTCATTATGTTTTCATGAATATATTTGTGTTCTAGATCCTATCTATGAGTGGTATGCACCTATTATAGTCCGGAACCGGCGATCCCAATGGTGACATCTTGGTACACCAAAGGGGATAGGCTATAGTTTGAGGATTCCATGTATCCATTGATTGTTAATGCTTTGTTCCGGTGCTCTTTGATAGGAGCACCTAAATCTCCATAAGTTCCTTTTGGCCCCATTGATAGCGGGATGGTAGGACAAAATATGTTGTGCAAGTTCTTATTGCAAGCACGCACGACTACCTCGGGATACATGCCTAATGTTTGATATATGCCTAGATGATCATTACTTTTTTATGTGCCTTGCCCCAAGTGAAATACATGATATGTCTCATCCATCACCAACCATCCATCTCCTTAGCCTACAGTGTTTTAATCCTACTAGTTACAAGTTACTTTACTTTCGCCGTTTTACTTTCGTTGCGTTGCCACTATTATTTCTATTGCCACCATCACTTCCATATCACCGTTGCTACTAATATTTCGTTGCCAAGCAAGTATCTTTCAAGTGCGGTTGAATTGACAACTCAACTGTTAAAGCTTATAAATATTCTTTGGCTCCCATTGTGTCGAATAAATAAATTGGGTTAACCTACCCACGAAGACTGTTGTGATGCCATACACTTGTGGGTTATCACGGTACTTCCACTTAGTCTATAGAGGGGTAATAAGTAAGCTAGATAAAATATTTAAGCAGAAGAGGGAGCAGCAGGGGAGGGAAGTAGTAGCGCTGGAGCGGTACTACCTCTCCTAGAGCGGTACTTCCGCTTGTAAAAATAAAAGGGCCCCTCGGGTGCCACAGAAAATATTTTAGCAGAACTGGGAGCGGCAGAGGAGGGTGGCGGTACCTCTGGAGCGGTACTTTCGCTTGTACTATTTCAGGGCACTTTCAGGAAAGCTCCATTGCATAGGAAATGGATGGGGTGCAAGTGTGTGAGAGTTTGTCCACCCAACCTTTCCAAACGCGGATCCCCTCTTGAAAGTACGGGATTATCTATGACTCGAGTCCACCAACCCTAAATCAATAGCTAAGCACCGTCTTCACTCTCACTCACTGAGGGGAAAATAACCATCTTGTGCCACTTGATAATTCTGTGAAAGCTTAGCACACACGATTAGCCTGCAAGGGGTATCGTCATCAACCACCAAAACTAATTGGGATAAATTGTGCTCTTACACCATCCAATTGGGACATCTCTCGTCCAAGTGATAGTGATGCAGAGAAAAGCTCTTGGTGGACAGAGAATAAACATCTTGTGGTGGAGCTGCAAAAGAACATTGCAATGATTTAACAGTTACTCCATGAGATGTGAGAGCTAAAAGCTACCCTGCTATCCATTATGGAAAATAATCCTACTACTTCATCACTGCCATCACCAAGGAGGACACTTGAATACATGGGTATGTGCACCTCCCGTAGCTTGTACCAAGATTGGGGGAGGTGCCCCGGTATTATATCACCATCACTTTTACGTTATCATCTATCTTAGTTCGATTCTTAGCTATTTTCTTATTTAGAAGAATAAAACTTTGGTATTGTTTGCTTAGAGTGTTTGCTTTATGATATATCTATCACTATAACCGAGGGTGAGAGTTCTATAATAATGATGAGTTTTTTTTGCTTTGCCATCATGTCTCAATCATAGCAATGAAATAAAAGAAATAAAAGGATCATATGTTAATCCCATGGGGAGTAATGCCTTCACATAAAGAAGAAGTATGCTCGATAAAAGTTGTTGGGAGTTAACAAACATAGTGTTACTCATTGATACATTTTTTGCAAAATTATGAAAGGGGAGAGGAGATTCACATACAAATATACTATCTTGGGCATCTTTTATGATTGTTAGCCCCCATCAAATATTTTCTACATGATTGAATAGTTGATGTTGGACAAGGACGATAGTATAACAAGTTATGTTTGTTTACATCCACATAGAATTTATATTGACATGGATCCTCTAACATGTGTTTCTTGTCTAGGATCTTTTGCTAGCCAAAAAAATTGCATTAAGTAGAGACACTACTTTTGCATCTATAATCCTTAAACCATGTTTCTTGCCACGGGAGTCCACCATACCTACCAATGGATTGAATAAGATCCTTCAAGGAAGTTTTCATCAATGAATAAAGCAATAAATATTTCTCCTAAATATGTATGATCTTTGATTGTAAGGGAAAAAGCTTTGTACGATCTTGTGATGGCAAAGAGATAAAATCGACTCACTCCATAGTAAAGGTTGCTATCATAAGGGGTAATATAAAGTGACGTTACTTTATATTAAGAGTTTTCTCATCCCATATTCAAAAGTGCATGACAACCTCTGATTCCCCCTACGAAGGGCCTATATTTTACTTTTATGTGTTTACTTCTATCCAAGAGTTAATAATGTTCGTCCCTATTCCAATTTATTAATTATTTAGTTGGCAAGCATCATGTGTTGGGGAAAGATCAAGGCATATATATCCAATTGGATGTAGGTGATCATGTGTTATTATTGTTGACATTATCCTTGAGATAAACAAGTTGGGAGGCAAAATCAATGAAGCCTCTATCTTCCTATGTGTCTGACGGAAAAGTTTGCTCCAAAAAGATGCACTGAGTGTGAGCAACCATAGAAGACTAAATGATAGTTGAGTTTGTGAACTTGCTAAACGAAAGCTATTACATAGACTCTACTCTGAAATATGATGAATTATGTTTGTCTCGGTGACTAAGAACATAGTTTGTTGGTTGTTAGTAAAGTTTATGATTCATACTCTCATATTTTGGATAGATTGTTACTTGATGAAAACCTTCTGCTATGTTAATAATCATGATGCTTTCGTGCCAGTATTTTATTTCATCGACACCCCTCTCTCTCTCTCTCAACATGCGGTCATTATTATCGATTTTGGATTTCACTTGAGGATAAGCAAGGTCTAAGCTTGGGGCAGTTGATATGTCCATTTCGCATCATTATTTCCTACTAATGTTTATATTGTTCTTGGTTATTATTCCATTTTATGATACAATTATAATGTCTTTTCTCTCTTAATTTGCAAGATCTGCACAAAGATAGAAATTGTCAGAAACTTGAATTCTAGACCTAAAAGCCATGCAAAATGATGGAAATTTTCTAGACTCCAAATGACGTGAAACTTCACAAAGATTTTTTATCTATATATAAGAATTTTTGGAATGAAGAACAACTGGAGGGGGGCCAGCTATTGCTCCCAAGGCAAGAGGGCGTGCCCACCCCCAGAGCGGGCCCTAATGCCTTGGGAGGCCTATAGGCTGCCTCTGGTGCCTTCTTCTCCTATATCAAGGGTTTTGGGATGAAGCGCCATCATCTCGAGGCGGGAACCTGGGCATAAGCCCTTTTGCTCTCGAGCAAAGCGATTCTGCTGGGGAAACTTTCCTCCTTGAGAGGGAAATCGAAGCCATCATCATCTCCAACCCTTAATCCTTTGTGGGAGGGCCAATCTTGATCAACATCTTTACCATCACCATCTCATTTCAAACCCCAGGTCATCTCTTGTATTCAATCTTTGTCTCAAAACCTCAGATTGGTACGTGTGGGTTGCTAGTGTTGTTGATTTCATCTTGTAGTTGATCCTTGTTGGTTTACTTGTGGTAGATAATATGTCCAGATCCTTTATCATATTCATTACACCTCTGATCTTGAAGATGATGATGATTTGTGAGTAGTTTCTTTTGTTCTCGAGGACATGGTAGAAGTCTTGTTATAAGTAATCATGTGAAGTTAGTATCCGTTCGATATTATGATGATATATATGTTGTTGCTTCCTTTAGTGATTTCGTGTGAACATCGACTACATGACACTTCACAACACTTGGGCCTAAGGTAAAGCATTATGGAGTAATAATTAGATGACGGGTTGCCAGAGTGATGGAAGCTTAAACCCTAATTTATGTGTTATTCTGTAAGGGGCTGATTTGGATCCACATGTTTCATGCTATGGTTAGATTTATTTTAATTCTTCTTTCGTAGTTGCGGGTGCTTGCAAGAGGGGTTAATCATAAGTGGGTTGCTTGTTCGAGTAATAACGGCACCCAAGAATCGGTCCACCCACATGTCCAATTATGAAAGTAACGAACATGAATCAACTCAACATGATGAACATGACTAAATGACACTTCCCATGTGCTCTCGAGAGCGCTTTACGTTCTATAAGAGAACCTTCAGGCTTGTCCTTTTCTATAAAAAGGATTGGAACATATTTTTGCATACTTGCTACTATTGTTACTTATTACTTGTTACAAATTATCTTGCTACAAAACTATCTATCACTATTACTCACAACACTTGCACGGAATACCTTGTTCAAAACTGCTTGTCATTTCCTTCTATCCCTTATTTGGCTTGACACTCTTATTTACCAAAAGGAATATTTGAAATATGCCCTGGAGGCAATAATAAATTGGTTATTATTATATTTCCTTGTTCATGATAATCATTTATTATCCTTTCTATAATTGTATTTATTGGAAACTCAGATACATGTGTGAATACATAGACAACACACTGTCCCTAGTGATCCTCTGAAGGACTAGCTCATTGATCAAAGATGGTCAAGGTTTCCTGGCCATAGACATGAGATGTCGTTTGATAATGGGATCACATCATTAGGAGAATGATGTGATGGACAAGACCCAAACTATGAACGTAGCATATGATCGTGTCAGTTTATTGCTACTGTTTTCTGCATGTCAATGTGTCTGTTCCTATGACCATGAGATCATGCAACTCTCGGACACTGGAGGAATACCTTGTGTGTATCAAACATGACAACATAACTAGGTGACTACAAAGGTGCTCTACAGGTATCTCCGAAGGTGTCTATTGGGTTAGCATGGATCAAGACTTGGATTTGTCACTCTGTGTGACGGGGAGGTATCTCTGGGCCCACTCCATAATACAACATCACAATAAGCTTGCTTGTATTACAGAACGAGTAAAGGGACATACCCGTAACGAGATTGAACTAGGTATGGAGATATCGACGGTCGAATCTCGGGCAACTAACATACCGATGGACAAAGGGAACAATATACGGGATTGATTGAATCCTTTGCATCGTGGTTCGACCGATAAAGATCTTCGTAGAATATTTAGGAACCTATATGGGCATCTAGGTCCCGCTATTGATTATTGACCATAGAGGTGTCTCGGTCATGTCTACATAGTTCTCGAACCCGTAGGGTGTGCACACTTAACGTTCGGTGATGCTAGAGTAGTATTGGGATTTGTACGTTGGCGACCGAATGTTGTTCGGACTCCCGGATGAGATCCCGGATGTCACGAGGAGCTCCAGAATAGTCCGGAGATAAAGATTTATATATGGTAAGTCCTATTTTGGCTACCAGAAAAGTTTTGGGTTTTATCGGTATTGTACCGGGAAGCTTATGGAAGGTTCCTGAAGATTCCAGAGGGTTCCAAGGAGTCCAGAAGGGTCCCTCCAGCCCCTAGAACGTGCATGGACTGCAAGGTGGTGTCCAAGCCTTATTGGGCCAGTCCCCAAGGGCCCATGCAGTTTGGAGGGAAGAGTCCCTAAAGGAGAAGGCACCTCCTAGGTGCCTTGGGGAGGGAGGAAACCTCCCTAGGCCCACACCCCCTCTTTGGAGGAGGGGGTAGGGCTGCGACCCAACCCTCCCTCTTGCCTCCTATATATAGTGGGGGAGAGGGAGGGGCTGAACACACCAATTCTCACGCCCCGGAGGCAGCCCTACCTCTCCCATAACTTTGTTTTCTCCTCAGATCGGTTTCGGCAGCGCTTGGCGAAGCCCTACTGGCACTGCTCCACCATGCCATCGTGCTGGTTGAGATCCCATCTACTTATCCTTCCTCTCTTGTTGGATCAAGAAGGAGGAGACGTCATCGAGCCGTATGTGTGCTGAACACGGAGGTGTCGTCCGTTCGGCGCTAGATCGGGACGGATCATGATGAGATCGGGGGACGGATAGTGATTGGATCGCGAAGACGTTCGACTACATCAAGCGCGTTATATATGCTTCCGCTTAGCGATCTACAAGGTTATATAGATGCACTCTTCCCTCTCGTAGATGGTCATCACCATGGATATATCTGTTGTGTGAGCGTAGGATTTTTTTGTTTCCCATGTGATGTTCCCAACAGTGGCATCCTGAGCTAGGTCTATGCGTAGATGACATCTCGAGTAGAACACAAAGGACTTTGTGGCGTTGATATTCAGATTTCTTCTCTCCTTAGTCTTTTCTTGATTCAGTGGCATTATTGGATGTAGCGGCCCAGACCAACATTACTCGTACGCTTACAAGAGAACGGTTTCATCGACTAACATGCAACTTGTTGCATAAAGATGACTGGCGGGTGTCTGTTTCTCCAATTTTAGTTGAATCGTATTTGACAAAGGCGGTCCTTGGAGAAGGTTAAATAGCAACTTGTATATCACTGTTGTGGTTTTGTGTAAGTTGATGTGATCATACTAGAAACCCATAGCAGCCACGTAAAACAAGCAACAACAAATTAGAGGACGTCTAACTTGTTTTGCAGGGTATGTTGTGATATGATACGGCCAAAGACATGATATGATATATTTGATGTATGAGATGATCATGTTGTAATAGTTAAATATCGACTTGTATGTCGATGCTACGGCAACCGGCAGGAGCCATAGGGTTGTCTTTAAAAAATTTGCGCCTCGTGATGCTTTGCTTTATCGCTAGTTCTATAGCTTTAGTATTAACAGCAAAGATGACGCGACAACCTCAATGGCAGCACAATGATGGATATCATGATGATGGAGATCATGGTGTGGCGTCGGTGACGATGGAGATCATGTCGGTGCTTTGGTGATGGAGATCAAATCATGTCACTTATGATTTGCATGTGATGTTAATCCTTTTATGCACCTTGTTTTGTTTAGTATGACGGTAGCATTATAAGGTGATCCCTCACTAAAATTTCAAGATAAAATTGTGTCCTCCCTGAGTGTGCACCGTTGCGACAGTTCATCGTTTCGAGACACCATGTGATGATCGGGTGTGATAGACTCTACACTCACATACAATGGGTGCAATACAGTTTTGCACACGCGGAACACTCGGGTTAAACTTGACGAGCCTAGCATGTACAGACATGGCCTCGGAACACAAGAGACCAGAAGGTCAAACATGAGTCATATAGTAGATATGATCGACATAGAGATGTTCATAATTGAAGCCAACTCAACTCACGTGATGATCGGACGTGAGTTGGTGAATTTGGATCATGTGTCACTCGAATGACTAGAGGGATGTCAATTTGAGTGAGATTTCTTAAGTACGTAATATGATTAATTGAACTTATTATCATGAACATAGTCAATATATCTTTGCAAATTATGTTGTAGCTTGCGTTGTAGCTCCACTGTTTTTTATATGTTTCTAAAGAAAACTTAGTGGAAAGGTGATAGTAGCAAATATACGGACCGGGTCCATAAATTGAGGATTGTCCTCATTACTGCACAGAAGGCTTATGTCCTTAATGCACCGCTTGGTGTGCTACCCCCCGAGCATCGTCTGTGGATGTTGTGAACATCTCACATACACGTTTTTTATGACTACGTGATAGTTCAGTGCATAATGCTTAACAGCTTAGAATTGAGGCACCAAGACGTTTTGAACGTCACGGAACATATGAGATGTTCCAAGAGCTGAGATTTGGATTTCAGGCTCATGTCCGTGTTGAGAGGTATGAGACCTCCGAGAAGATTCTATGTATACAAAGTAAGGGAGAAAAGCTCAATCATTGAGCATGTGCTCAGATTGTCTCGGTACTACAATCGCTTGAATCAAGTGGGAGTTGATCTTCCAGATAAGATAGTGATTGACATAGTTCTCCAAAGTCACTGCCACCAAGCTACTAGAGATTCGTGATGAACTATAGCATATCAGGGATGCTCAAGATGATCCCTGAGTTATTCGCGATGTTTGATACCCAAAAGTAGAGATCAAGTAGGAGCATCAATTGTTGATGGTTAGTGAAACCACTAGTTTATAGAAGGGCAAGGTAAGAAGGGATACTTCATGAATGGCAAACCAGTTGCCGCTCTAGTGAAGAAACCCAAGGTTGAACACAAACCCGAGACTAAGTGCTTCTAATATCAAGGGAACGGTCACTGAAGCAGCACTACCCTTGATACTTGGTAGATGAGAAGGCTGGGAAAGTAGACAAAAGTATATTGGATATACATGATATTGATGTGTACCTTACTAGTACTCCTAGTAGCACCGGTGTATTAGATACCGGTTCAGATGCTAAATGTTAGTAACTCGGAATTATAGCTACGGAAGAAACGAATACTAGCAAGGGTGAGGTGACGATGTGTGTTGGAAGTAATTCCAAGGTAGATGTGATAAAACATCACACGCTCTCTCTACCATCGGGATTAGTGTTGAACCTAAATAAATGTTATTTGGTGTTTGCGTTGAGCATGGACATGATTAGATCGTGTTTATTGCAATACGATTATTCATTTAATGAGAATAATGGTTACTCTATATACTTGAATAATACCTTCAATAGGCATGCACCTAATATGAATGGTTTATTGAATCTCGATCTTAGTGATGCACATGTTCATAATATTGATGCCGAAAGATACAAAGTAGTAATGATAATACCACTTACTTGTGGTGCTACCGCTTGAGTCATATTGGTATAAAACGCATGAAGAAGCTCCATGCTGATGGATCTTTGGACTCACTCGTTTTTTAATCGTTTGAGACATGTGAACCGTGCCTATTGGTGTAAACGCATGAAGAAACTCCATGCAGATGGATTGTTTAGACTCACTTCATTATGAATCACTTGAGACATGCAAATCATGCCACATGGGCGAGATGACTAAATGCCTTGTTTTCAATGAGATGGAACGAGCAAGTGACTTGTTGGAAATAATACATTTTTATGTATGCAGTCCAATGAGTGCTGAGGCACGCAGTGGATATCGTTATGTTACTTCACTAATGATTTTAGTAGATACAGGTGTATTTGCTTGATGGATCACAAAGTCTGAAATATTGAAAAGTTCAAGCAATTTCAGAGTGAAGTTAAAGATCGTCGTGACAAGAGGTTAATATATCTACGATGTGATCATGGAGGTTAATATATATCTGAGTTGCGAGTTTGGTAAACATTTAAGACTATGTGAAAATTGTTTCGCAACTCATGCCACATGGAACACCATAGTGTGATGGTGTGTACGAACGTCGTAGTCGCGCCCAATTGGATATGGTGCATACTATGATGTCTCTTAATTATCGAATTACCACTATTGTTTTGGAGTTAGGCATTAGAGACAACCACATTCACTTTAAATAGGGCACCACGTAATTCTGTTGAGATGACATCGTATGAACTATGGTATGGAGAAACCTAACTTGTCATTTTTTTAAGTTTGAGATGACATCGTATGAACTATGGTATGAACTATGATGTTTGTGTCAAAAGGCTTCAACGTGATAAGCTCGAACCCAAAGCAGATAAATGCATCTTCGTAGGACACCCAAAACAGTTGGGCATACCTCCTATCTCAGATCCGGAAGCAAAGTGTTTGTTTCTAGAAACAGGTCCTTTCTCGAGAAAAACTTTCTATGGAAAGAATAGAGTGGGAGGATAGTGGAAACTTGATAAGGTTACTGAGCCATCACTTCAACCAATGAGTAGCAGGGTGCAGGAAGATGTTCCTATGGCGCCTACACTAGTTGAAGTCGAAAGTTGATGATGGTGATCATGAAGCTTCGGATCAAGTTACAACCAAACCTCATAGGCCGAAAAGTGTTGGGTAACGTAGTCATAATTCAAAAAAATTCCTACATGTCACCAAGATCAATCTAGGAGATGCTAGCAACGAGTGAGGTAGAGAATCTTCATACCGTTGAAGATCGCAAAGCGGAAGCGTTACTATGAATGTGGTCGATGGAGTTGTACTCGCGGTGATTCAAATCGCGGAAGATCCGATGTGAACACCGAACGCACGGTGTCTCCCGGTTCAACACACCTACAGCCCGGGGACGTCTCCTCCTTCTTGATCCAGCAGGGAGGGAGGAGAAGTTGAGGGAGAACTCCGGCAGCACGACGGCGTGGTGGCGGTGGAGCTATGTGGTTCTCCGGGAGGGCTTCGCCAAGCACCGCGAAGGAGAAGAAGAGGACAAGTAGGGATGCGCCATAGGGTGAACAAATCAGGTGTGTGCAGCCCTCCCAAATCCTCCACTATATATAGGAGGGAGGGAGAGGGGGTGCGCCACCCCTAGGGAAACCCTAGGAGGTGCGGCAGCCCTAGGAGGAGGAGGGGTGGCGCCCTAGGTGGGTGGCTTGCCACCCAAGGCAGCCACCACACCTAGGGTTTGGCCTCCCTAGCACCTTGAGCCTCCTCCCCTTGGTGTACCAACCCACCACGGGCTAGTTCCTCTCCCCTTTCAACCCATGTGGCCCTCCGGGACAAGTGGACCCTCCCGGTGGACCCCCGATACCCTTTCGATGGTCCTAGTACAATACCGATAAACCCTGAAACTACTCCGGCACCGAAAGTGGACTTCCCATATATAAATCTTTACCTCTGGACTATTCCTTAACTACTCGTTACGGCCGGGATCTCATCCGGGACTTCGAACAACCTTCGGTAACCACATATACGATTCCCATAACAACTCTAGCGTCACGGAACCTTAAGTGTGTAGACCCTACGGGTTCAGGAAACATGCAGACATGACAGAGACACCTCTCCGGCCAATAACCAACAGCGGGGTCTGGATATCCATGTTGGCTCCCACATGTTCCACGATGATCTCATCAGATGAACCACGATGTCGAGGATTCACTCAATCTCGTATGCAATTCCCTTTGTCTACCGGTATGACACTTGGCCGAGATTCGATCATCGGTATCCCTATACCTTGTTCAATCTCGTTACAGGCAAGTCTCTTTACTCGTTTCATAACACACCATCCCGTGGCTAACTCCTTAGTCACATTGAGCTCATTATGATGACGCGTTACCTAGTGGGCCCAGAGATACCTCTCCGTGACACGGAGCGACAAATCCCAGTCTCGATTCGTACCAACCCAACAGACAGTTTCAGAGATACCTGTAGTGCACCTTTATAATCACCCAGTTATGTTCTGATGTTTTTTACACCCAAAGCACTACTACGGCATCCGGGAGTTGCACAATCTCATGGTCTAAGGAAATGATACTCGACATTAGAAAAGCTTTAGCAGACTAACTACACGATCTTGTGCTATGCTTAGGATTGGGTCTTGTCCATCACATCATTCTCCTAATGATGTGATCCCGTTATCAATGATATCCAATGTCCATGATCAGGAAACCATGATGATCTATTGATCAACGAGCTAGCCAACTAGAGGCTCACTAGGTACATGTTGTGGTCTATGTATTCACACATGTATTACGGATTCCGGTTAATACAATTATAGCATGAACAATAGACAATTATCATGAACAAGGAAATATAATAATAACTAGTTTATTATTACCTTTAGGGCATATTTCCAACAGTCTCCCACTTGCACTAGGGTCAATAATCTACTTCACATCACTATGTGATTACAATGAATCTAACACCCATACAGTTCTAGGGTTCGATCATGTCTCGCTTGTGAGAGAGGTTTTTAGTCAACAGGTGTGAACCTTTCAGATCCGTGTGTGCTTTACAAATCTCTATGTCATCTTGTAGATGCATCTACCACGCGCTATTTGGATCCATTCTAAATGACTGCTCCACTATACGAATCCGGTTTACTACTTAAAGTCATCCGGATTAGTGACAAAGCTTGCATCGTCGTAATCGTTTACGACAAACTCTTTTTGCCACCTCCATAATTGAGAAAAATTCCTTAGTCCACTAGTTAAAAGGATAACTTTGACCATTGTCCAGTGATCCATTCATGGATCCCCCTTGTACCCCTTGAATGAATCATGGCAAGTCACACTTCAGGTGCGGTACACAACATAGCATACTATAGAGCCTACGGCTAATGCATAGGGGACGACCTTCGTCCTTTCTCTCTCTTCATTCGTGGTCAGGTTTTGAGTCTTACTCAATATTCGCACCTTATAACACAGCCAAGAACTCTTTCTTTGCCAATATATTTTTAACTCCTTCAAAATCTTGTCACGGTATGTATTCATTGAAAGTACTATCAAGCGTTTTGATCTATCTTTATAGATCTTGATGCTCAATGTCCATGTAGCTCAATCCAGGTTGTCCTTTGAAAAACACTTTTCAAACAACCCTATATGCTTTCCAGAAATTCTACATCATTTCCGATCAACAATATGTCAACCACATATACTCATCAGAAATTCTATAGTGCTCCCACTCACTTTCTTGGAAATACAAATTTCTCATAAACTTTGTATAAAACCAAAAGCTTTGATCACTCATCAAAGTACTTATTCCAACTTTGAGATGCTTGCTCCAATCCATAGAAGGATTGCTAGAGCTTGCATACTCGTTAGCATCCTTAGGATTGACTAAACCTTGTGGTTGTATCACATACAACCTTTCCTCATGGAAACCGTCGAGGAAACAATGTTTTGACATCCTATCTGCAATATTTCGTAAATAATGCAGCAACTGCTAACATAATTCCAATAGACTTTCAGCATCGCTACGATTGAGAAAGCCTCATCATAGTCAACTCTTTGAACTTGTCGGAAACATCTTTGCGACAGGTCGAGCTTTCTTAATGGTGACTTTTCACCATCATCGTTTGTCTTCCTTTTAAAGATCCCTCTGTAGTCTACAGTTTACGACCATCAAGTAGTTCTTCCAAATTCTACACTTTGTTTTCATACATGGGTCCTCTCTCGGATTTCATGGCCTCGAGCCATTTGTCGAAAGCCGGGCCCACCATCACTTCTCCGTAGCTTGTAGGTTCAATGTTTTCTAGCAACATGACATCCAAGACAGGATTACCGTACCACTCTGGATTAGTACGCGTCCTTGTCGACCTACGAGGTTTGTAGTGACTTGATCCGAAGCTTCATGATCACTATCATCAGCATCCACTTCAATTGCTGTAGGCACCACATGAACAACTTCTTATGCCTTGCTACGCACTGGTCGAAGTGATGGTTCAATAACCTCATCAAGTCTCCACCATACTCCCACTCAATTCTTTTGAGAGAAACTTTTCCTCGAGAAAGGACCCATTTCTAGAAACAAACACTTTGCTTCCTGATCTGAGATAGGAGGTATACCCAACTGTTTTTGGCGTCCTATGAAGATGCATTTATCCACTTTGGGTTCGAGCTTATCAACCTAAAACTCTTTCACGTAAGCATCGCACTCCCAAACTTTTAAGAAATGGCAGCTTAGGTTTATCCAAACCATAGTTCATATGGTTTCATCTCAATGGAATTATGTGGTGCCCTAATTAAAGTGAATGTGGTTGTCTCTAATGCCTAACCCAAAACCGATAGTGGTAATTCGATAAGAGACATCATAGTATGCACCACATCCAATAGGGTGCGGCTATGACGTTCGGAAATACCATCACACTACGGTGTTCTAGGTGGTATTAGTTGTGAAACAATTTCCACAATGTCTTAATTGTCTACCAAACTCGCAACTCAGATATTCAACTCTATGATCATATCGTAGACATTTTATCCTCTTGTCACGATGAACTTCAACTTCACTCTGAAATTACTTGAACCTTTCAATAATTCAAACTTGTGTTTGATCAAGTAAATATACTAGTATCTAGTAAAATCATCTGTGAAGTAAGAACATAATGATATGCACTGCGTGCCTCAGCACTCATTGGACTGCACACATCAAAATGTATTACTTCCAACAAGTTACTTTCTTGTTCCATCTCACTGGAAAACGAGACCTTCAGTCATCTTGCCCATGTGGTATGATTTTCATGTCTCAAGTGATTCAAAATCAAGTGAGTCCAAACGATCCATCTGCATGGAGTTTCTTCATGCGTTTATACCAATATACATGGTTCGCATGTCTCAAACTTTTCACAAAAACGAGTGAGTCCAAAGATCCATCAGCATAGAGCTTCTTCATGCGTTTACACCAATATGACTCAAGGGGCAATGCCACAAGTAAGTGGTACTATCATTAGTACTTTGTATCTTTTGGCAACAATATTATGAACATGTGTATCACTACGATGGATATTCAATAAACCATTCATTTTAGGTGCAAGACAATTGAAGTTATCATCCAAATAAACAGAATAACCATTATTCTCTTTAAATGAACAATCATATTGTGATAAACACAATATAATCATGTATAGGCTCAATGCAAACACCAAATAAAAACTATTTAGGTTTAACACTAATCCTGATGGTAGAGGGAGCGTGCGATGTTTGATCACATCAACCTTGGAAACACTTCCAACACATATCGTCACCTCACATTTAGCTGGTCTTTGTTTATTCCGTAGCTTTTATTTTGAGTTACTAACACTTAGCAACCGAACTGGTATCCAATACCCTAGTGCTACTAGGAGTACTAGTAAAGTACACATCAATATCATGTATATCCAATATACATTTGTCGAGTTTGCCAGCCTTCTTATCTACCAAGTATCTAGGGTAGTTCCTCTTAAGTGATTTTCCCCTCATTACAGAAGCACTTAGTCTCGATTTTGGGTTCAACCTTGGGTCTCTTCACTAGAGCAACAACTGGTTTGCTGTTTCATGAAGTATCCCTTCTTGCCCTTGCCCTTCATGAAACTAGTGGTATTACTAACAATCAACAATTGATGCTCCCTTTTGATTTCGACTTTCGCGGTGTCAAACCTCGCGGATATCTCAAGGATCATCACATCCATCCCTGATATGTTATAGTTCATCACGAAGCTCTAGTAACTTGGTGGCAATGACTTTGGAGAACCATCACTATCTCATCTAGAAGATCAACTCCCACTCGATTCAAGCGATTGTAGAACTCACACAATCTGAGCACATGCTTAACGATTAAGCTTTTCTCCCTTACTTTGTAGACAAAGAATCTTGTCGGAGGTCTCATACCTCTCAACAAGGGCACGAGCATGAAATCCCAATTTCATCTCTTGGAATATCTCATATGTTCTGTGACGTTCGAAACGTCTTTAGCGCCTCAATTCTAAGTCATTTTAAGCATTATGCACTGAGCTATCATGTAGTTATCAAAAATGTGTATGTTAGATATTCGTAACATCTACAGACGATGTTCGGGGTTCAGCACACCGAGTGGTACATTAAGGACATGAGCCTCCTGTGCAGCAATGCGGACAACCCTCACTTAACGGACCCTAGTCCTGATAATTGCTACTATCATCTTTCAACTAGTTTTCTCTAGGAACATATCAAAAAATAGTAGAGCGACCGCGCAAGCAACAACATAATTTGCAAAGACCTTTTGACTATGTTCATGATAATTAAGTTCATCTAATCAAATTATTTAATGAACTCCCACTCAGATAGACATCCCTCTATTAATCCAAGTGATACATGATCCACGTCGAGTAGGCCGTGTCCAATCATCACGTGAGACGGACTAGTCATCGATGGTGAACATCTCCATGTTGATCGTATCATCCATATGACTCATGTTCGACCTTTCGGTCTCTCGTATTCCGAGTCCATGTTTGTACATGCTAGGCTCGTCGAGTCAACCTAAGTGTTTTGCGTGTGTAAATCTCGCTTACACCCGTTGTATGCGAATGTTAGAATCTATCACACCTGATCATCACGTGGTGCTTAGAAACAATGATCATCCGCAACGGTGCACACTTAGGGGAATACTTATCTTGAAATTTAATGAGGCATCATCTTATCTTTGCTACCGTCGTTCTAAGCAATAAGATGAAAACATGATGAACATCACATGCAAATCATATAGTGACATGATATGGCCAATATCATCTTGCTCCTTTGATCTCCATCTTCGGGGCATGGCATGATCATCATTGTCACCGGCATGACACAATGATCTCCATCATTGTGTCTTCGTGAAGTCGTCTCGCCAACTATTACTTCTACTACTATGCCTAACGGTGAGCAATAAAGTAAAGTAATCACATGGCGTTGCATCTCATACAATAAATTTAAGACAACTCCTATGGCTCCTGCCGGTTGTCATACTCATCGACATGTCAGTCGTGAATCCTATTACAAGAACATGATCAATCTCATACATCACATATAAAACATCATATCCTTTTGGCCGTATCACATCACATAGCATACCCTGCAAAAACAAGTTAGACGTCCTCTAGTTGTTGTTGCAAGTTTTACGTGGCTGGTTTGGGTTTCAGCAAGAACGCTTCTTACCTACATGACAGCCACAACGTTGATATGTCAATGCTATTTACCCTTCATAAGGACCCTTTTCATCGAATCCAATTCGACTAAAGTGGGAGAGACAGACACCCTCTAGCCACCTTATGCAACAACTGCATGTCAGGCGGTGGAACCAGTCTCATGTAAGCGTACGTGTAAAGTCGGTCCGGCCGCTTCATCCCACAATACCGCCGAAAAAAGATTGGACTAGTAACGACAAGCAATTGACAAAATCATCACCCACAACTTTTGTGTTCTACTCGTGCATAGAATCTACGCAAAGAACCTGTCTCGGATGCCACTGTTGGGTAACGTAGTAATAATTCAAAAAAAATCCTACATGTCACCAATATCAATCTAGGAGATGCTAGCAATGAGTAAGGTAGAGCATCTTCGTACCATTGAAGATCACAAATCGGAAGCATTAGTATGAACGGGGTTGATGGAGTCGTACTCGCGGCGATTCAAATCACGGAAGATACGATCCGAACAACGAGCGTACGGTATCTCCGCGTTCAACACACCTATAGCCTGAGGACGTCTCCTCCTTCTTGATCCAGCAAGGAGGGAGGAGAAGTTGAGGGAGAACTCTGGCAGCATGACGGCATGGTGACGGTGGAGCTATGTGGTTCTCCGGCAGGGCTTCGCCAAGCACCGGAGAGGAGGAGAAGAGGAGAATTAGGGTTGCGCCATAGGGTGATCAAATCAGGTGTGTGCAGCTCTCCCAAATCCTCAACTATATAAAGGAGGGAGGGAGAGGGGGTGTGCCAACCCTAGGAGGTGCGGCAGCCCTAGGAAGAGGAGGGGCGACGCCCTAG
Source organism: Hordeum vulgare subsp. vulgare (assembly GCF_904849725.1). Classification (NCBI taxonomy): domain Eukaryota; kingdom Viridiplantae; phylum Streptophyta; class Magnoliopsida; order Poales; family Poaceae; genus Hordeum; species Hordeum vulgare. The sequence continues at coordinate 470,383,915 of NC_058524.1, forward strand.
GTGGGTGGCTTGCCACCCAAGGCAGCCCCCACGCCTAGGGTTTGGCCTCCCTAGAGCCTTGGGCCTCCTCCCCTTGGCACACCAGGCCACCACGGGATGGTTCCTCTCCCGTTTCAGCCCATGTGGCCCTCCAGGACAGGTGGACCCTCCCGGTGGACACACGGTGCCCTTTCGATGGTCCCGATACAATACCGGTAAACCCTGAAACTATTCGGGAGACCAAAACTCGACTTCCCATATATAAAACTTTACCTCCGAACTATTCCGGAACTCCTCGTGACGTACGGGATCTCATCCGGGACTTCGAAGAACCTTCAGTAACCACATATATGATTCCCATAACAACTCTAGCGTCATCGAACCTTAAGTGCGTAGACCCTACGGGTTCGGGAAACATGCACACATGACCGAGACACCTCTCCAGCCAATAACCAACAGCGGGGTTTGGATATCCATGTTGGCTCCCACATGTTCCACGATGATCTCATCGGATGAACCCCGATGTCGAGGATTCACTCAATCCCGTATGCAATTCCCTTTGTCTACCAGTATGACACTTGCCCGAGATTCCATCGTCGGTATCCGTATACCTTGTTCAATCTCGTTACCGGCAAGTCTCTTTACTCGTTCCGTAACACATCATCCCATGGCTAACTCCTTAGTCAAATTAAGCTCACTATGATGAGCATTACCGAGTGGGCCCAAAGATACCTCTCCGTGACAAATCTCAGTCTCGATTCGTACCAACCCAACACACACTTTCGGAGATACTTGTAGTGCACCTTTATAATCACCCAGTTACGTTGTGACGTTTGGTACACCCAAAGCACTCCTACGGCATCCGGGAGTTGCACAATCTCATGGTCTAAGGAAATGATACTCGACATTAGAAAAGCTTTAGCAGACGAACTACACGATCTTGTGATATGCTTAGGATTAGGTCTTTTTTGTCACATCATTATCCTAATGGTGTGATCCCATTATCAATGACATCCAATCTCCATGATCAGGAAACCATGACCATCTATTGATCAACGATCTAGCCAACTAGAGGCTCACTAGGGACATGTTGTGGTCTATGTATTCACACATGTATTACGGTTTCCGGTTAATACAATTATAGCATGAACAATACAAAATTATCATGGACAAGGAAATATAACAATAACCAGTTTATTATTGCCTCTAGGGCATATTTACAACAACAAGGAAACGTACTAATCGAGAGTACTACGGTAATCCTGTCTTGGAGGTCATGTTGCTGGTCAACAATGAACCTACGAGCTATGGAGAAGCGCTGCTGGGCCTAGATTGCGACAAATGGCTGACGGCCGTGAAATCCGAGACTGGATCCATGTATGAAAACAAAGTGTAGACTTTGGAAGAACTACTTGATGGTCGTAATGCTATTAAGTAGAAGTGGATTTTTAAAAGGAAGACAAACGGTGATGGTGAATGTCACCATTAAGAAAGCTCGACTTGTCGCAAAGATGTTTCTGACAAGTTCAAGGAGTTGACTACGATGAGACATTCTCACCCGTAGTGATGCTAAAGTCTGTTGGGATTATGTTAGCAGTTGCTGCATTTTTCAATTATGAAATCTTGCAGATGGATGTCAAAACATTGTTTCCTCGACGATTTCCTTGAGGTAAGGTTGTATGTGCTACAACGAGAAGGTTTTTTTGATCCTAAGGATGCTCCATCAATCCTTCAATGGACTTGAGCAAGCATCTCAGAGTTGGAATATGCGCTTTGATGAGATGGCCAAAGCTTTTGGGTTTATATAAAGTTTATGAGAAACTTGTATTTCCATGAAATTTAGTGGGAGCACTATAGAATTTCTGATGAGTATATGTGGTTGACATATTGTTAATCAGAAATGATGTAGAATTTCTGGGAAGCATATAAGGTTGTTTGAAAAGTGTTTTTCAAAGGAGAACCTGGATTGAACTACTTGAACACTGAGCTTAAGATCTATAGAGATAGATCAAAATGCTTGATAAAACTTTCAATGAATACATACCTTGACAAGATTTTTGAAGGAGTTCAAAATAGATCAGTCAAAGAAGGAGTTATTGAATGGGTTCTAAAGGAGTGAAATTTGAGTAAGACTCAAAACCCTACCACGACAGAAGAAAGAGAAAGGACGAAGGTTGTCCCCTGTGCATTGGCCATAGGCTCTATGGTATGCTATGTTGTGTACCGCACTTGATGTGTGCCTTGCCATGAATCTATCAAGGGGTACAAAAGTGATCTCGGAATGGATTACTGGACAGCGGTCAAAACATATCCTTAGTAACTAGTGGACTAGGGATTTTTTCACGATTATGGAGGTGATAAAAGAGTTCGGCGTAAAGGGTTACGTCGATGCAAGCTTTGACACTAATCCGGATGAATCTGAGTAGTAAACCGGATTCGTATAGTGGAGCAGTCGTTTGGAACTGTTCCAAGTGAAGCATGGTAGAAGGATCTACAGTGTGACATAGAGATTTGTAAAGTACACACGGATCTGAATGTTTCGAACCCGTTGACTAAAAACGTCTCCCACAAGCAAAGACATGATCAAACCCCAGAATTGTATGGGTGTTAGATTCATTACAATCACATAGTGATGTAAACTAGATTATTGACTCTAGTGCAAGTGGGAGACTATTGGAAATATGCCCCAGAGGCAATAATAAATTTGTTATTATTGTATTTCCTTGTTCACGATAATCATTTATTATCCATGCTATAATTGTATCGATTGGAAACTCACATACATGTGTGGATGCATAGACAACACACTGTCCCTAGTGAGCCTCTGAAGGACTAGCTCGTCGATCAAAGATCGTCAAGGTTTCCTGGCCATAGACATGAGATTCCGTTTGATAACGGGATCACATCATTAGGAGAATGATATGATGGACAAGACCCAAACTATGAACGTAGCATATGATCGTGTCAGTTTATTGCTACTATTTTCTGCATGTCAATGTATTTGTTCCTATGACCATGAGATCGTGCAACTCCCGGACACCGGAGGAATACCATGTGTGTATCAAACGTCACAACGTAACTGGGTGACTATAAAGGTGCTCTACAGGTATCTTCGAAGGTGTCTATTGGGTTGGCATGGATCAAGACTGGGATTTGTCACTATGTGTGATGGAGAGGTATCTCTGGGCCCACCCGGTAATACAACATCACAATGAGCTTGCAAGCAATGTGACTAAGGAGTTAGTCACGGGATCTTGTATTACAGAATGAGTAAAGAGACGTGCCGGTAACGAGATTGTACTAGGTATAGAGATACCGACGATCGAATCTCGGGCAAGTAGCATACCGATGGACAAAGGGAACAATATACGGGATTGATTGAATCCTTGACATCCTCGTTCGACCATTAAAGATCTTTGTAGAATATGTAGAAACCAATATGGGCATCCAGGTCCTGCTATTGGTTATTGACCGTAGATGTGTCTCGGTCATGTCTGCATAGTTCTCGAACCCGTAGGGTCTGCACACTTAACGTTCGGTGATGCTAGAGTAGTATTGGGATTTTTACGTTGGTGACTGAATGTTGTTCGGAACCCCGCATGAGATCTCAGAAGTCACGAGGAGCTCCGGAATGGTCCTGTAACGCCCCGGGCACACCCGCCGGCGGTCGTTACTCCTGGCAAGATCTAGACTGGCCCCACATATCAATACTAGTCTTTTCTGCACACTTTGTCCTCACTCATGCACACCCGGGACCAACTTCTCGGTTGGTCACCCATCCTAGAACTACTCCAAGCTGAGCACGCTTAACCTGGGAGTTCTGTTCGAATGGGCTCCCAGAAAAGAAGGAATTCCTTATTTATATGAGTAGTCTATCATCCCTAATAGGTCAGGTTATCACATACACCACCACTCAGAGGAACCGACGTCCTCGTCGGGCCACAGGAGCGTTCCCTCTTGGTACAAATGTCTGTGCATCCAGTCTAGTACATGTACCATGTCGTGTGCCACGACGGGTCACAAACGTCATGAACAACATGACCGCACACCTGTCCGCAAACATCTGTGTAACCGCGAGGGTCGGCTCTGATACCAAACTTGTAACGCCCCGGACACACCCGCCGGCGGTCGTTACTCCTGGCGAGATCTAGACTGGCCCCACATATCAATACTAGTATTTTCTGCACACTTTGTCCTCACTCATGCGCACCCGGGACCAACTTCCCTGTCGGTCACCCATCCTAGAACTACTCCAAGTTGAGCATGCTTAACCTGGGAGTTCTGTTCGAATGGGCTCCCGGAAAAGAAGGAATTCCTTATTTATATGAGTAGTTTATCATCCCTAATAGGCCAGGTTATCACAGGTCCGGAGGTAAAGATTTTGATATGGTAAGTCCTATTTTGGCTACCGGAAAAGTTTTCGGTTTTATGCCCTCCCTCTTGCCTCCTATATACATTGGGGGAGAGGGAGGGGCTGAACACACCAATTCCCACTCCCCGGAGGCAGCCGTACCTCTTCTATAACTCCGTTTTCTCCTCAGATCGGTTCCGGCAGTGCTTGGCGAAGCCGTGCTGGCATTGGTCCACCATCATCTCCACCATGCCGTCATGCTAGTTGAGATCCCATCTACTTCTCCTTCCTCTCTTGCTGGATCAAGAAGGAGGAGACATCATCGAGCCGTACGTGTGCTGAACGCGGAGGTGCCGTCCGTTCGGCGCTAGATCGGGACGGATCGTGATTGGATCGCGAAGACGTTCGACTACATCAACCACGTTATATACGCTTCCGCTTAGCGATCTACAAGGGTATGTAGATGCACTCTCCCCTCTCGTAGATGGTCATCACCATGGATAGTTTTACTTCCAATTGATGCTAATGCCATCTTGAAGATACCAGTGTGTACTACAAATACTGAAGATTTTTGGGCATGGCACACAGACAGGAAAGGTAGATTCACAGTCAGTTCGGCATACACATTTTTTCTTAAGACGAAGTTAGAGAGGGAAGAGTGGTTAGTAGGCATAAGCGGGTCATCGAATGAATTTCTAGAGGAGAAGTCTTGATCTTCGTTCTGGAAACTTTTGTTTCTTCGAAGATCAGAGCATTCCTATGGAGGTTAGCCCGCCACTCGCTACCCAGCACAGAAGTTTTACACCACCGAAATATGTCAACAAAATATGCATGCCCGTTGTGTGGTTGCCACGACTCGTGGAGGCTTGCCCTGATGTCATGCACGATGTCAAGAACTGTGTGGGCGCTCTCTGATGAAGCTCTTTTCTCAAAACCCAATGCAAGAAACTAGATGTTTGAGCTCCATGATACGTTTGATCACTCAGCGCTCAGAAGGATGGCAGTGACCCTATGGTCTATATGGTTCGCCCAGCAAAAACCAATCTTCGAAGGGATCTTCGAAAGCCCACATCAAACATCATCGTTTGTGAACACTTTTAGTGACGAGCTTGCGCAGATAGCACAACTACATGAGCGACCAACGGCTCGCATGGTCACACCCGCGCAACCCCAAAGGTGGTTGTCATCCCAAGCTAGTGTCATGAAAGTTAATGTGGGTGGGGCTGTAGCAACGAGTCATCACGGGGGCAGTCGCAGCTATTTGCTAATACCATGGAGGGCTATATTTGGGTTCATAGGATTTGGTCTATGAGGGTGCTAGGGGGCTTTTGATCTCGGAGATCGTATGCATGCCAGGAAGCTATTGCTTTGGTGGAAGTCCTAGCCATCCAGCAATTCATGGTGCCTCCGATTGCCAAGGGGTGGTAAATGATATCAATGTTGGAAAAGGGGTCCCCATGCGGCGATTGTACATGAAATAATAGGTCGCCGCAATACATTTATTTCTTGTTCTTTCATACATGTACGTAGAAACTTCAATTACCAAGCTGATGATCTTGCTAAATTTGCTTGTAACCCACTAATAGATAGACACGTTTGGTTGTGCAATCCTCCCTCCAAGCTCTTGTACCCATGACTGTTGCTTTGGATAAATAAAGTGAGCGCGATTTTCTTTAAAAAAATAATCTTTTATAGGCAAGGCATAGACGCGCCTCATATGTGTCGCGTGTTGTAACCATATCACGCGTTCACTAGTGGGGCGGTCAATCAAGCGTTGCTAGGCGTTTTCCTAGGAGCGGATTTAGGACTTCATGGAGCTTCTCTCCATTTTTGGAAGCTTCCCGTTCAATATTTTTCCTTCTTATTTGTTGGTTTCTTTGTTTCTATCTGTTTTGTGGGTTTATTATGATTTTTATATTCTTCTTTTATTTTACATTTCCAACTTGAGAAATTGATTTAAATTTCGTGCATTTTTTTAATTCACAAAGTTTTTAGGAAATTTACATGGACTTATTTCAAATTTCCAACAATATTTGAATCCGCACATATTTTTAAAATTAGGAGTACTTTATGAATTAAACAAAAAAATTGAGAAAGTGAACATTTTCTAAAAAAATATTAGATAATTTCCAACTCTCTGCATTTTTGCCAACACTTCTTGAATATGTAAACTTTTTTTTCAATTCTCTGACGAGTTCTCATTTATGGTTTGTTTTTAGTTTCCAAAGTTTATTGAATTTTGAATTTATTTTCAGAATTATACAATTGTTTTTGGAAAATTCACGAGCACTAGTTGAATTAGGGAACTTTTTAAAGTCAAATTTTTTAATTCCATGAAGTTCTTTGAATTTACGGATATGTTTTTATTTCATGAACATTTTTTAAATTTTCCCCTTGTTTATTGTTGAATTTGAGCGAGCAAAAAAAAGGCGAGCAAAAAAAAGGCGAGCAGAAAAAACCGAAACAACCCACTTTGTACCGCTGATGTGCGTTATACTCCCTCCGTCCGGAATTACTTGTCGCACAAATTTATAAAATAGATGTATCTAGAACTAAAATACATCTAGATGCATCCATTACTGTGATAAGTATTTTCGGACGGAGGGAGTATATCACAACCCACGGGAATAGGAGGAGGCAAATCCTATTTGTCGCTGCAGGCGCCGGTTAAAGTGCATTTTTCTTGACCGGCGCCTGCTGCGCCGGCCATGGGCCGGCCCAGTGTGAGGACAGTTTTACAGGAATTTTTTCATTTATTTTAAGACTTGTTTTCTTTAGTTTTCATTTTTTTCTTGTTTCTTTTATTTACTCTTTTTATTATTTTTTCCATTTAAATTTTCCTTTTTTTTCGAAAAAGTGTAGCCTTGTTTTTATTAATTGTTTTCCAAATTCATGAATTAGTTTTCAAAATTCATGAACTTTTTTGAATATTGGTGAACTTTTTCCAACTTTTTAAGATTTGTTTTTGAAATTTCATGATTTTTTTTAAATGCATGAACTTTTTAAAAAATTGATGATTTGCTTTACGGTTTGTGAACTTTTTTTCAGTTCGACGAAATTTTTTTGAAAATATTTTTCAATTCATGAACTAAACTTAAAAATATGTGAAGTTTTTAAAAATTGTGAACTTTTTTTGGAGCACAGTGAATTTTTTCAAATTGATGGACTTTTATTACGAAATTTATGAACCATTTTCGCTTTTATGAACTTTTTGTGTTCATTTTTATTCATTTTTGTTTTTTCTTGCAGAAAAATCAGCATTGGAACGGCCCATTTTGTAGGGCCTATAGGCGCTGGTTCTCCTAGCCGGCTCTTAAGGCGCCGACTAGGAGCTCCCATAGCAGGAGGTAGCTGCACTGATTCCTATTTGGCATCAGGGTCCTAACACGTCTCACCGGAAGGATATGGTAGCTGCACTTGAATTTTTTGGTAGTCTAATCTATTTTTCACTATTTGGCATCAGGTTTTTCTTTACTTTTTCCCTCTTCCATTTAAGTTTTCCTTTGGTTTTCTTCAGTTTTTATTCAATACGTGTTTAACTTTTTTTATACATAATTTACACTTTTTTTGTAGATCGGGAAAATTTTCATGTTCATTTCACATATTCAAATACATGATCAACATGTTTTTCAAATATATGTTTTACTACCACTTTCATCCACAATGTACATTTATTTATGCATCTAAACCAATTTTAATATATGTTTAACATTTTCCAAATAAATAATTAACAATTTTGAAAACAAATGGTTTGAAATTTATTGTAATAAGTTTTAAACATTTTGTTTTCAAGCACACGTTGAAACTTTGCTTTTAACAATATAAAACCTTTTTTAAAACTACACGAAGGATTATTAACATTAGAGACTAAGCCATAGCCTAGTTGTGGAAAGCGGATGATGCATTCCCACCTATCCAAGTTAAAGACATGGTACTTGAAATCTGGGTTTAGTAGACCAATTATACTGTAGGGGACTCCCATAAAGTCTTTCTGTCAAAAAAACATTATTTATAGCATATATACTTTTTCAAATGCCACGTATACTTTTTGAAACGCTTAATATTTTTCGAAATGTCACAACCATTTTTATGATGTCACCAACATTTTCGTAAATTTCATTAACAAAATTTTAACACTGCTTTCATATTTTTGAAGTTTGTGGTTTTAAGTATTGAAATAGATGTATTTGGAGGGTTTTTTAAACATAAACTAAAGTAAAAGATCAAGCATATGATTGAATAGAAAAACATAAAGTAAAAACTAACCAACTAGGAAGTTGAGTTAGCCCAATACTAATGGGTGGGAGGCACTCCTTCAGTCGACACCTATGTTCGGTCTCGCATGAAGTCATATAAGTTTTAACCAACCTATTCAGCGTGCGGGATCGCACACCTAGTTGGAATATCCTATTCGTCACTCTCTGTGAAGCTGGGTCGTGGCTTCGCACACAGCGGGAAAGTAAGCGATTTTAAATGGGCTGGTCCATTTATTGGGTTGAAGCGCTCCGGTTTTGGGAACCTTCCAGCCTTTTTTTCTGTTTTTTGGAAAATTTCTAGAAGTTTTCATAAACTGGTTTGTTTCTCTTTTTTTTTTAATCATTTTCTGCTTTTTTTCTTTTCTGTTTGTGTTTCAAAAATTGTTTTAGATTTCAAAAAATGTTTTTGGATTTTCAAAAACATTTCTAAAATTTTTTAAATGCCTTAAATTTTACATTATGTTATGTATTTTCCAAAAACTGATCGCGGTTTCAAGTTTTGTTCTTAAGATTCAAATTTATTCTTGGTTTCAAAATTTGTTCTTAAGATTGAAAAATGTTCGTTCTTTAAAAAATTGTTTGCGTTTCCAAATTTGTTCAGCAATTTTCAAAATTGTTCTAGGTTTTAAAATTTGTTCCCAAGATTCAAAAAATGTTTGTGATTTCATAAATTGTTCGCATTTCCAAATTTCTTCGGGCTTTTTAAAAAAAAATTCACTATTAGAAGTTTCGTTCTCAAGATTCAAAAAATGCCCCTGCTTTTAAAACTTGTTCGCGCTACCAAATTTGTTCAGGATTTTTCTAAATTGTTCTCCTATTCCAAATTTGTTCTCAAGTTTCAATAAATGTCTGTGCTTTAAAAAAATGCGATTTCAAATTGATTGGGGGTTTTTCAAAATTGTTCTCGTTTTCAAAATTTTGTTCTCCAGATTCAAGAAATGTTCGTGTTTTAAAAAATTGTTCGTGTTTCGAAATTTGTTCAGGGTTTTCCAAAATTGTTCTCGGTTTCAAAATTTGTTCTCAAGATTCATGTAATGTTTGTGCTTCAAAAATTTGTTCACGCTTTCAAATTTGTTTGGTGTTTTTCAAAATTTTCTCCGTTTCAATTCTTTTTCGCAAGATATAAAAAATATTCGTGCTTTCAAAGTTTTTTTAAATTTCGAATGTTCTTTCTTTTTGAAAAAATCCAAATTTTAAAAATTGTTCTTGGCTTCAAATTTTGCTCTCAAGATTCAAAAAATATTGGTTATTTAAAAGTTTTCGTAAATTTCGAATGTTCTTTGTTTATAAGAAAAATCAAAAAAAAATAAAAAAATATTATTATTCAAACTTGGTTCATAAATTCTAAAACTGCTCTGGTTTTCAGAAAATGTTCTTCAAATTGAAAAAATGCTTTTGCTTTAAATACAAAAAGGAACAAAACGAACCAAAAACGGAAAAAGGAAAAAAATTGCAGAAAAGGAAAAAATAAACAGAAAAAGTAAAAAAATAATAGATTTTTGAAACGAAAAGAAAACTTGGCTGGGCCAGTTGGGGCCTACCCCTGTGCGTGGCAGCGTTCTCTGCCGCACAATGCGGTAGGTAGGAGCTCCCCTCAAGTACATTTTTTGGGACGGGCCGACTAGCATTTTACGGACGGTATTGCTGTCTAGAACCTTTCCGGCCCATTTTTTGCCTTTTCCTGTCTTTTCTGGACTTTTTATATTTTTTTCTCTCCTTTCTTTTTTTATTTTAGTTTTTATCATGTCATCAAAATTTTAATGGGTCGCGATAACGTCCACACGTATGGTGGGAGCAACATTCGTCCATATGTGTATAACACACAGATTGAGCCGTGTCACCGCATGCGTGCATGTGGGTATTTTTTTAATTTCATGTTTTCAAAATATTTTATCTCTTAAATAAAAAATTCGATTGAAGATCATTTTCGTCATTAAATCCATCGCGGCGAGATCTTCAAAACTAGATCTCATATCAATATGTTTCTACGGCTTTTTATTTGGGTTAAAAGTTGTCATGTCTATTACACATGAATTGCCATGGTGTTTATACTGAAGTTGCCATAATATGTTTCAAATATTTTTTTTCTACCTTTAAATGTAATTTACGATTGATAGTAAAGAATTGCCATCATCCATGCATTAAAATTTTCATGATTAATTACTAAAAATTGCCATTGTCAAGTAATAATATGAAAACAAGTTAAGCACCTATAAACAAACCTTAATATGAAAACAAGTTAAACAGGTAAGAAGACAAGTACCCACAAGTAAGGATCTAGGGTTAGGAATAAATGCAACTCCGAGGGACGAGGATGTATCCCGGTGTTCACTTCCTTGGAGAGAAGCTACATCGTCGTTTATAGAGGTGGATGTTACCACGAAGGCACACCATTGCCACAAAGGCTCACTCTATTCTCTCCTTGAGACAACACCACGAAGGCGTTTATCAACCACTAGTGGTAGGCCTTGACGTGGCCTACAAACCCTCACAAACTTTTCGGGGGGAAATCACTATTGTTTGATTCCTCTCCGAAGAACTCCTACCACCTCGGACTCTCCAACCTCCAAGAGTAACAAGATCAAGGGAACCACTCAAGACTTGCTCAAATCATGAATTTCGTTGGTTGAGAGGAGGAGAGAGGGACGATCTATATTTTGACTAGAACAACACTCAAGAATACTCATAAACGCTCTTGGGATCTCGTATTTGGTGAGGAGGGGAGAGAGTAAGAGAGAAAGGTGTTCTTGGAAACTTTCTAGTGTGTTGGACAACCCTGACCCGAGCTGGCAAGAGGGTATATATAGTAGTAATGGAAAATGGTTGTTGGATGTCACTTATCCTACGCACTTGCCGGACGTCCGACACGCTCGGGTCGTCCGGACCGAAAGGAAGGGTCGGACGTCCAATAGGGGTCCGACGACCGAACACTCGAGAGAGCAGGTCAGCGCAGCAAAGGAAGGTTTCAACAAAGTGTACGGACAACCGAAGGGCATTGACTGTCCACCGCATGGTCGTCCGGAAGGGTCGGACGTCCGACACTTTGGTTCTATTGGGATGGCATCAGATTTGTAGCCACACATGGACGTATGAAGGTCGGTCGGTTGGAAGGACCAGAAATCCAAGGATTCAATGCTCGTGAGGTAGCTCCAAACCTCCCGGGGCACCGAACATCCAAGAGTTGTGAAGCGTCGGACATACGAAGACCGTCGGACGTCCGAGCCATTAGAGGCCAAAACAATTTAGTCAAGACACGAACTCAACCATGGGGATTTTCTTAGAGTTTTAAGCAAGTCTATCACGAGAACCAGCGATCCCCTCTTAATAGTGCGGGATCCTATACTCAAGAGTAAACCAAAAGAGATAGAGTTTTTTGTCTTGTTTCTCTATACTTGAGTATCGTGAAAACGTCAGTTATGATCCAAACAAATAATCTCATGGGAACAAAATGTGAAATGCACTTGACATATATGATTAGTTCCCTATGTGTATGTTGTCAACAACATCAAAATATGATTAAGGGCATGATTGCACTTCAAATCTCCCACTTTTTGATAGTTGATGACAACACACATACAACACTCAAAATAAATGAATTATACTTATGAAGCTTAGTAAAGATTTGTTACAGAGCTCCCCCTTATTGTATGCATAGTGAACTAATTGTGGGCAGGAGCTCCCCCTTACTTCATAATGAGCACATCAAACATGTCATATAAATAGAAGGATAGATCATGATAGCTCCATAATCTCAACAACATAAAACATAATGGTTTACCAAGAGATCAACATTCATTGGTATCATGATGGTTTAATCTCATACATAGTAGTTCAACATTCATATGTAGCATGATGGTTTGATCTCATACATAGTAGTTCGACATGCATAAATAGCATTACATAGTGCCAAGAGAGCTTAGACAACAAAGCAAATACTAATATAATCTCCTCCCACTTGGCATCAAGTACCGAAAAGGGGAGAGAAATAGAGAGAACTCATGTAGTCAGAGATCATCATCATCGTCGTCGTTAGCACCATGGGTCCAATAACCTCCTACCTCATCAAATAAATCAGCCCATTCAGGACTAGATAGGAAGCCAAAATCATAAGGAGGAGCCTCAGGGAGACGCTCATCCTCCCTCACATCAGTTGCCCGGAGTCTCTCAGACGAGCCTTCAAAGCATTCTTTGTGAGTGACCACATCGTAGTTTTGTGAGGACTGAAAGGAGAAAGCCTTCATCATGGCAGAGTGGGACTTCCCTAGAAAGCGAGCAATGCAACCGAAGGGGGCTGAGCCAGAGGGCGCAGAATGAGACCGGGTAGAGCTCGTCGAACGGAGACAGAGGAGGATTTCTTCGGATCCTAATCATCCGCCATATGAGGTGGAATGACCAACTGCTGATGCACATGAGTGCAAGCAATGAAGAAAGGGGCCACATGCTCGACGAGAGTCTGAATAAAAGGAGCATTAGGATCTCATGCCATAGAAAGTGAGGAACATTAATCTTCCCTTTCGGATGCGCATTAAGGCGAGACATAAGATCAATACAATACCCGCTACACGCCCCCTCGTCACCCATTTTGGTATAGATGGTGCGAATGACACACTGAAACTTGATTAAGATCCTTGCCCTTTTCATCTTTGTCAAGCTCATCAATGGATTTTAGAAGATAGCCACAAGCCTCAATAGCTTTGGGTTCATGATGAGGATCATCCTTTTGGATTTTGAAAACAGAGTCTAGGAAACCAAGAGTAGTGACAAACTGAGAATAAGTAGCATAGATTTCGGTGTCGGAAGTCATCTAAGTGATGGTCTTGTTAGGACCAAAGAAACAAGTGGCATAGAACTAATGAATGGTGGCATGATTGAAATCATGTCTAAAGGAAAACGTGGCAGCAAGACCAGAAGACTCAATGAGCGCAATGGCACCCACATATTTCACCGGGTGAGTGCGAATATGATCTAAGTCAATGTAGTGATGAACACACATACCCTTGGGAACAATGACAGTGGAGAAAATGTCGGCATGAACATTTGTATAGAAACAAGAATCCATAGAGTCATGCTCAACAGAAAACTGGTCAATGTCGCGATGAAACTTAAGATAAGCTGGCTTGGAAACTAGGGAGAAATCCTTAATCTCGCGACCAAGAGAGGGAGGTGGTTCAAGAGATATGTGACAAGCATCACGTTGAGGCTGATTTGGAGGTGGATAATGCATGTACGAGGGTCTCCTAGTAACATGCTTTGGGGCATTGACGTGAGAACCGACATATTAAGCTCGTTCTTCATACTCCATGTCATCCTCATAGTTAAAGCCCTATGAAGAAGAAACAGCATCACGAATGGGATGCTTGGCAAGGCGCTTATGAGGACGAGCCCTATCTTGGGAGTCATTGGAGCCATCATGATGAAAGGCTTGGGCAGACAATCCCCTTGAGGTCTTGAGCCCGGTGTGCTTAATCTTCGGCATGGGGAGTCGCCAACAGTCTCGATGAATAGCCTATGAGAAAAGAGGCTCCCAGATCCAATATTCAATCAGAAACTTTCGAAGAGAGAATCGGTTCTAGAGGAAGGGGATTAAAAGAGCTACCTTGTGCGAGAAATGGAGGCAGACCGCCGGCGGAACAACCAGAGTTCGTCCGGCGGTGGCCCAGCGGTGAAAGGCGGAAAAGTAGATCCGGACGGGTGAAACATGAAGAGTTAGGGTATGCCCAGCCATGTGAACCCCCTAGATTTTTTATATATGCGCGATCGAAGTGTCGGACAACTGAGAGGAGTTGGACGTCCGGGGACTGTCGGACGTCCGGGGACTGTGAGACGACCGAACATGGCCAGACGTCCGTGAGGATAACTAGAGGCAATTTTAGTGACACAAATGGTCCTAACAATAAGATGATGAAATGCAATATATAGAGCACAATGAATACGACCATACCTAGCAATGATTACCATATATGTGATAACTGAGCTACTCTAATATTTCTCATAGGATGGCATGGCCACCATGTTTGACCGAATGTGGCATGAGACTGCGAAGATATGAACCTTGAGCCCATCGCCACAACTCAATCATTTAAAGTACCAAGTCACGAAAGATATCATAGTAACTTTGAGAGTGTTTGGTTTACTTATGCATCACATAGGGTGAGAGAACTCATGAATTGAGTGTCTCCCCCTAGATAAATGCCTACATCTAGACAAGACATGAAATAAATGTATGCATGTGTGCAAATTTTCACATAATGCTATCAAGGTCCAAGATACCAAGTTCACGCCATTGTTGACAGAACCTATGTTCATCTAGTGGTTTGGTGAAAATGTCAGAAAGTTGCATATCCGTGCCAACATGAGCAATGTCAATGTCACCCTTTTGCACATGTTCTCTTAAGAAGTGATATCGAATGTCAATGTGCATGGCGCGATAGTGATCACTAGGGTTTTCAGCAATCTTGATGGCACTTTCATTGTCGCATAGTAGAGGCATGTGTCTGTAAGTTATACCATACTCCTTCAAGGTTTGCCTACATAGCAATTGTGTTGCACAACTTGCCGTTGCAATATATTCGGCTTCAGAAGTGGATAGGGAGACGTACCAAGGAGCGTCCAAGAGACTGACATGCCCTAGGGGTGGACTTCCTTCCCACCTTGTCTCCGACCCAACCCACAACTGTGTACCCAACGAGATCAAACTTGGCATCCTTAGGGTACCGTAGACCCAACTTTGGGGTCTGAACAACGTATTTGACAATATGTTTAACCGCCTTATGATGACTTTCCCTAGGGGAAGCTTCAAATCTTGCACAAATGCCTACACTTAACGCGATGTCTTGTCTAGATGCACAAATATAAAGCAATGAACCAATCATAGAGCGGTAAAGAGATGGGTCAAACGGAATACCGTTTGTGTCTTCATTAAGAGCAGTTGTGGTTGGCATGGGCACCTTGCATGGATTGGCGTTTGTCATTCTGAACTTCGCAAGAATGTCCTTGAGATACTTAGTTTGCGACAAGAAAATTCCTTCTTGACATTGTTGAATTTGAAAACCGAGAAAGAACTTCAAGTCTGCATTAAGTGACATCTCAAAGGTCTATGTCATGGATTCCACAAACTTCTTGCATAAATGGATGTTAGGGTAACCAAAAATGATATCATCTACATAAATTTGGCATAAGATCAAATCACCGTTTTCCATCTTAGTGAAGAGAATAGGGTCAATCATCCCTCTCACAAAATCATCATCGAGTAGAAACTTCTTAAGATGATCACACCAAGAACAAGGTACTTGTTTGAGTCCATATAAGTCTTGTGAAGTTTGTATACATAGTCCTTGTGATCGGGGCCGATGAAACTGGGTGGTTGTGCTACATATACTTGTTATTGTAGAGGACCCTTAAGAAAATCACTCTTCACATCCACTTGGTGCAAACTAAAACAATTGAAAGCAGAATAAGAAAGTAAAATGCAAATTGATTCAAGACGGACAACGGGGGCAAAGGTCTCATCAAAGTCCAAACTTTCAACTTGTGAGTACCCTTGTGCCACTAACCTTGCATTGTTTCTGATGATTACGCCATTTTCATCTTGTTTGTTCTTGAAGATACATTTTGTTCCAATGACATTGTGCTCCTTGGTTGGCCTTTTGACTAAACACCACACTTTGTTGCGCTCGAAGCTGTTCAACTCTTCTTGCATACCAACAAGCTAGTCGTGGTCTATCAATGCATCTTGTGCGTTGAGCGGCACAACACTAGAGACAAATGAAAAGTGAGCAAAAAAGTTTGTTTACAAGTGACTCTACCTTCCAATATCTTGGTGAGAATTTGGTCAACGTCAACATGACCGGCCACACGAGGCATGATGGAGGTTAAGGTTTCACGAGGTTCAACTTTGTTCCCATCATCAACATCTTCAACAGAAGGATATATAATGTGTGGATGAAGATCTTCTTATTCATGCATCATTTGTTGAGGTTCATCATCATGAGAAGGTTCATCAACATCGACATGTGCATGTTCTTGTTCTTCTACTTGATGATGGACTTGTTGTTGTTCTTGTACTTGACGTTGAACGTGTTCTTATTCTTGTATCTGATGGTGAACATCTTCTTGTTGTTGAATTATGGACTCCACTTGAGGGATGATATGATGGAGGTATATTAGTTGGTTGAGCATGAGTGGTGCTTGTGTCCTCATCTTCACCTTCACAAGGAACATGTTCCTACACCATGGTCAAAATGTCTTACGAAGGATCTTCTTTACCTGCATCACTTAGATCAACTTTGCTCCCCATGTGAGCCATTAAATTCATGAAACACCACGTCACAAGTTTCTACAACACATCAGGTGGATTTGTTGTAGATCCTATAGGCATGAGAGTTTGATCCATAACCGACAAATATTCCTTCGGTCGTTTTAGATTGAAATTTTCCTAACCGTTATCTCTTGTTGAGAATGAAGCACTTGCAGCCAAATACCCGGAAATACTTGACATTTGGCTTGTTTTCGATTATGATCACATACGGGGTCTTCTCCAAGATCTTGCAGAGGAAGACATGATTTGATGCATGGCATGCGGTGTTTATGGCTTGTGCCTAAAAGCTATGGGGAAACTTGTACTCATCTAACATGGATCTTGCCATATCCACAAGAGTGTTGTTCTTCCTTTCGGCTACCCTATTTTGTTGTGGGGTATATGGTGCGGAGTATTTATGCTCAATTCCTTCATCACTAAGGAACTCTTCGAGGGTATAGTTCTTGAATTCGGATCCATTGTCACTTCTTATTGCTAGATTTCTTTGTCAAACTTGCGTTCAACTTGCTTGGCAAAATCAATGAAAGTGATCTTTCTCTCATCCTTGGATTTAAGAAAGAACACCCATGTGTATCTTGAGTAATCATCAACAATGACAAACCCATAGTTCTTCCCACCAACACTATCCCATGAAGAAGGCCCAAAGAGATCCACATGAAGGAGCTACAAAGGTATTGAAGTTGATACTATATTCTTGGGGGGATGCTTTGATTTATGTTGCTTCCCGGCTATGCATGCACTGCACACATGATCTATCTCAAACGATAGATTGGTTAGTCCAAGGATGTGTTCACCCTTTAAGAGATCTTGAAGATTTACCATACTGATATGGGCTAGTCAGCGATGCCATAGCCATCCCTTGTCGGCCTTGGCCATGAGGCAAGTTGCATGGAATGTGCTCTCTTTCGAGAAATCAAACGTGTAAAGGCTACTATCCAACTCCCCCACAAAGTTAACTTCAAGAGTATCTTTATTAAAGACTTTCACATTCTTTAGTCCAAAAAGTGTATCATAAACAACATTGGCCAATTGACGAACAAATAGTAAGTGATATTTAAGAGATTGGACAAGGATGACATTTGCAAGTGACGTGTCATTTGTGATAGCAACCTTGCCCAAACCAAGTACCTGTCCTTTGGACCCACCACTAAAGACAGTGCTCATAAATGGTTGAATTGCTTCCATGAAGTCCATGAGAAATGTGCTATCTCTGGTCATATGATTGGTGCATCCGCTATCAATCACTCATTTGACTCCAACGGAGAAGGCAACCTACACACATTTCGAGCCTTGGTTAGAGGCACCCATTTTACAATGGGACCTCGCATGTTAGTAACAAAGAGTCTTAGGGACCAAAATTGCATAGAAACGAAAAGCATTTAGAAGCCCAACAAATTGAGCATAGACATATCCATCTTTTGCCTTAGAGAGCACATATGATGGAGGCATGCATTCTTTTGGCTTGTTGGGAGTAGGCTGGGCCCTTGTGGCCTTCCTACTCGCAACCTTCCCGACGTTTCCTAATCTGTTTTCCTTGTGCCCTTCTCACACAAATATCTCCTTGAGGGGAGTTGTGGACTTATGTGTCGTCATTGCATTCTCGCTTATGCTTGGATAAAATCCAAGCCCTTCCTTATCCACTACCTCCTTGTGTGGACTCAACACTTCAGTGAGGTTCTTTTCTCCTTGGGCACATGACATGAGACCTTTTTCAATTTGAGCCTTTAGCAACCGGTTCTCCTCAAGTACACTAGCTAGGTCACCACTGGGGTTAGTAGCACAAGCATCAACATTTACAATAGGAGAGGAGTAAACTTTGCCAAGAGTGTTAAGATATGTAAGCTTGAGTTCGTTAAACTTCTTTGTAAGAATGTCTAGCTCCTCTTCCTTTGTCTCGAGAGACAAATGTAAGATCTCAGAATCCTTAGAAAGAGTGGCATGAGACTCTTCAAGCTTACACTTGTCATTTTTAACACTTTATAAGTGCTTTTAGTCTTTGTCAAAGAGGCAAGTTCTTTAGTGTGCTTCTGAATGTTTGCACATATTTTTAAACACAATTCGTCATTACGTGCTTCATCATATAGGACTTTCTGCTCAAGGATTTAACATTTCTCCTTTTCCTCGGTAACGAGGGTTTTGAGTTCTTTCATGGAGGTGGTGTGCTTACTCACTATCTCCATAAGCATACGAAACATAATGAGTTTCTTTCCTTTGAGAGAGCACATGACTTTCTTCATTTTAGTAAACATAGCACCACTTATTTCACATTCATGATCATGATCCTTTGCATCAAGATATTCATCACTAGATGTGGTAGAGGAAAATAGAGGATGTTTAGGTCGTGGAGTTATCTTCACTTTGTCCGAAGATGTTTGTACCTCATCATCTTCTACCACTCCTTTTCCATGAGACATTTGTGTGTGTTACCCTTGTAATCTTTCATGTAGTTGTATATGACAACATCACCACTTTTGTTGACAAGTCTCAATATGGTTTGAATGTCTTGGGCTATGCGTGCAACACCCCCAACACCATCGGGGTCAGATTTATCTTGAGCAACCATTGCTTCCCATCTCTCTTCCTGAACGTGGAGTTTTAGGGTTGGGAAACTTATTCTTTACAAGATTCTTCGAAAATCTTGGTTTGTTTTCTCTCTTCTCATAGGGACACTCGTTTGGGAAGTGGTTGGTTTCTTCAAATTTGTAGAAAGTCCTTATTTTTCTTATTTTGGAATCTTCCCTTGAATTTTCCAGCACTAAACTTCTTCACAAAGAGGGACATGTCTTCATATGAGAGCCCGTCATCTGAGTCATCTTCATAACCTTCTTCTTCATCTTCCTTTTCTTCTTCACTAACATCATCATCCCCGACATGCTTGGCCTTCAAGGCAATATTTGTCTTGGGTGATGAGGAGCCATGCATGGCAAGATATATTGTAGCATTGGCCTTTGATTCTTCAAATAATTGGAAGGTTGAAATGACATCATCGGGATACATGTCCTTAAGTCCATGCTCTGTTCTTATGTCCCATACCATTTGATGGTGATATAGAGCTAGAGCGTTTAGCAGTTTATCCATAAGAAACTGTTTGGTCAAGTTGAATCCATCTTGGCACTTGTCACAATCATATGATTCTATAACGACAACAAGTGTCATCAATCTCTCAAGTGTAATGTCCCTTTTGCGATCTCATATTATGCAAGATGGAGAGAGGACGTTCCTCTCTTGGTCATCACAATCATATCCCAAAGTTCTTTTGCATTTGATAGGTGAATGTATGGCCTTTTCTGCTTGTGAGACATGCCCTTTCTTATGAGCATGATCACGGTTTAATTTATATGCTTTTCATATACTTCACCCGGTGTGAGATCCTTGGGGTTCACGGGGTTGTAACCTTTCTCCAAGATCTCCAACATCTCATCGTTGGCAAACCTAAGATGATCTTGCATACCAACTCTCCACAAAGAAAAATCGGTAGTGTCATCAAGTAAAGGAGGGTTTCCCCCATCATTATACTTAGATTTCTCCACTCTAGGTTTTGCATATAGCCATGGAACACCAGTCTTGTTATAAACTTGAGGTTGTTTGCCCAAATTAGGGAGAGATGCATTTGGTTGTTTTATCACACCCATTGGGTTCTACATTGGTGGAGTTTTTGCACCTAATGCAACAACCTGATTTTGACCAAGGCCTCAATGGAAGCATCATCCTCCTCTTCCTGCTTAGCAAGGGCCCTTTCAAGATCCTTAGAAATGAAGGATCTCCTTTCATCCGTAGATGAGGATCCTCTCTCAAGAAGAAGTGCAATCAGAGGGTTCCCATCGTTATCCATCTCGCTCTAGGGCGATTAAGCCACACGATTGGAGCATGAGGCTCGGATGCCAATTAAAAAGGATCGGGATGGACCTAGAGGGGGGTGAATCGGTACAATTACAAATTTTAGTTGTTACTTAGCAATTTTAGGTGATAATATGGAATATGAACTTTAGCCTAACAATTGCATCGGTGATAACATGACAAGTATGATATACAAGTTAAGCACCTAACTAGATAAACAAACCTTAATATGAAAACAAGTTAAATAGGTAAGGAGACAAGTAACCCCCAAGTAAGGATCTAGGGTTAGGAATAACCTCAACTCCGAGAGACAATGATGTATCCCGGTGTTCACTTCCTTGGAGGGAAGCTATATCACCATTTATAGAGGTGGATGTTACCATGAAGGCACACCAACGCCATGAA
The DNA here is from genome assembly GCF_904849725.1 of Hordeum vulgare subsp. vulgare. Taxonomy (NCBI): domain Eukaryota; kingdom Viridiplantae; phylum Streptophyta; class Magnoliopsida; order Poales; family Poaceae; genus Hordeum; species Hordeum vulgare. The sequence continues at coordinate 470,405,060 of NC_058524.1, forward strand.
GGCTCACCCTATTCTCTCCTTGAGACAACACCACGAAGGCGTTTCTGAACCAATAGTAGTAGGCCTTGAGGTGGCCTCCAAATCCTCACAAACTTTCCAGTGGAAATCACAATGGTTTGATTCCTCTCCGAAGAACTCCTACCGCCAAGGAGTCTCCAACCTCCAAGAGTACCAATATCAAGGGAACCGCTCAAGACTTGCTCAAATCACGAATTGCTTTGGTTGAGGGAGGAGAGAGGGACGATCTATCTTTTGATTATAACAACACTCAAGAATCCTCATAAACACTCTCAGGATCTGGTATTTGGTGAGGAGGGAAGAGAGTGAGTTAGAAAGGTGTTCTTGGAATCTTTCTAGTGTGTTGGACAACCCTCACCCGAGATGGGAAGAGGGCATATATAGTAGTAGTGGAAAATGGCCATTGGAAGTCACTTATTCTGGGCACTTGCGGGAAGTCCAACAGGCTCCGGTCGTCCGGACCGAAAGGAAGTGTTGGACGTGCGACATGGGTTGGACGACCGGCCACTGGAAAGAGCAGGTCAGAACAACAGATGGAGTTTTCAGCATAGTGTACAGACGACAGAAGGGCATCGGCCGTCCGATGCACGGACGCACGGTCGTCCCAAAGGGCCAAACGTCTGACACTTTGGCTCTGTTGGGATGGTGTCGGATTTCCGTCCACACACGGACGTCCGAAGGACGGTCGACCGGAAGGACCAGAAATATGATGATCCAATGCTCGTGAGGTAGCTCCGGACCTCCGGGGGTGTCGAACATCTGGAGATCGTCAGACGTACGAGCCATCAGAGGCCAAAACATTTTAGTCAAGAGAGGAACTCAACCATGGGGTTTTCTTAGATTTTTGAGCAAGTCTATCACGAGAACCAGTGATCCCCTCTTAATAGTGCACGATCCCTATACTCAAGAGTAAACCAAAAGAGATAGAGATTTTTGTCTTGTTTCGCCGTCTTGAGTATCGTGAAAACATCAGTTATGATCCACACAAATAATCTCATGGTAACTAAACCTTAAACGCAGTTGATATATGTTATTAGTTCCCTATGTGTATGTTGTCAACAACATAAAAATGTGATTAAGGGCATGATTGCACTTTCATCTGTACTCAGGTATTGTTTGCTTCCGCTGACTCATCTGTATTCGAGCCCTCGAGGCCCTTGGCTTGTAATATGAAGCTTGCATGACTTTAATTTGTGTCTAGAGTTGTGTTGTGATATCTTCCCGTGGGTCCATAATCTTGGTCGTACGCATTTGCGTGTATGATTAGAATATGATTAAGTCCGGGGCATCACAAGTTGGTATCAAAGCCAGGTTTTGATCCCGGGACCTATGGGTTATGGGCCCACATGTCAGTTGGGTGATATTAGGATCTTTTACTCCTCTTCTATACTCTCGGTCGTGATGTCTCTTCTCTTTCGGGTTAAAGTTTTTGCTAACTCTAACATTATGTTCTCGTAGTCACATCCATCGGAGAGCCATTGTATCATCTTTCGTTTCTTTGAAAGTATGATGCACACCTTGTCTTTTGACATCTTTGAACCTCCTTGTTATAGGTGCGTGCCGCAAGGCAGTTCGTACGCCTAACTATGGATGTCGATGCGACTGGGTTCTCGACCATTCTGTTCTACCTCTTTACCAGGATGGGATATTGCTTGTACCCCGAGTATATTATTTATGAGGACTACCGCGAGTTCAACCAGGAGCAGTACGAGGCTGCAGTTCGTATCTTCGATCAGCAGAACCTCTCCATCACTGAGCTGCACACCTATTGCGGTGTTGGGGTGACTGTTAATATGGTATTCCATGATGCTTCCTTTATTGCTATCACCTGCCTCGGCGGACAGTACACCAGCTTCGAGGAGACTAGATTTAGATGCATCGTGTATGCCCCCGATGGGGATGAGACTGGATCCGACACCACTGCCTACACCCCTTACGTGCGGTAGCGTAACGACCGGTCCTACACCGCTGTATGTACCCCTTACATGAGTCGTCGTTATGACCCACATTGTTCTGGTTCAGTACACTGAGGCCCTGGATCATGTTGTCTGAGCTCTGACTTGAGTTTTATGCCACCTGAACTCGTCTCTATGATGCCATGACGCAGTTGCTACCAACAGTCAGCGCGATGATACATCATGAGAGCATACTTTACCCACGCAGGACAAAGCTACCACCAAGTCTTGTGTGGCCTGCTGTAGGAGGTCATACTCCTCCACGTGGACCTCTGCTCCCCTCTCAGGACCGGTATGTGCATCAGAGTGTTCTTGGATTGCAGAATCCCTCCCCCTAGTTTGCCATTCATGGTCACCGATAGTTACGTGGTTTCAGTGGTTGTCCCCGACGTTGGTGTAGCATATCACTGTGTCTCGTTGTTATATCACTCTATCGCATGCCTACGCGCCGCCTAGTTGTCTAAGGTTTTACCTTTCCGAACTTGTAGCGCTGGTTTGTAATAGACCTATGTGTGGATCTGTGTGTCATCTTCTACTACTATGATGTATCTATTGCACTTTTTTTCGTTGTGCATGTTACCTCATGAATGATTCATTGTCTTGCTATTACCCAATATTGAATTTCCACTCTTACAATTTGATAGGATGGTTAGACTAGCTCGTCGTGGCCGTGGTGCCGACAACCCACCACCGCTCAAATACATTGCTGGAATGATACTTAGTTTGAGCTGAACCATTAGTTTATGGAAGGACTCATGGATCAATTCCCGAGGCCGAATATGCACCAGCAGCCAGCCCAGTAACTGTGCAGGACTTGGTCCGCCTCAACCATGTTGTCTACTGCAGCTCAACTCAGCCCCTTGATGCTGATGACTGGCTCCGCGACATCACTTATGAGCTGGAGTCTCCTAGTGTTCCCCTAGCCAGCCATGTCACTTTTGCGGCCTACTTCCTAAAAGGTCTTGTTGCTCAATGGTGGGAGAATCATAGGCGTTCTCACCTGGCCGGAGTTCCAAGCTGCTTTCCATGCCTGCTACATTCCTCAGGGAATCATGGACAGGAAGAAGTGAGAGTTCCGCTACCTCACCCAAGACAACAAGACTGTGGATGCTTAACAGTGGGACTTTCTGGACTTGTCCCGCTATGCTAAAGAAGATGTTGCTACTGATGCTCACATGCACGAGAAGTTCCACGAGGGCCTTCACCCTGATATCAAGCTCACACTCCTTGTTCCGGACTATCACGATTTTGCCACCTTGGTGAACAAGGCCATCCATGTTGAAACGGGTCTGCAGGGATACAAGGATGATAACAAGCACAATAGTGTCATCGGCTCATCTTCGGGCTTGTCATCACAGAAGCGAAAGATTTGGATTCCCCACAACATGTACCATGCACCTGCTCCTGCTCCAAGACCGTCTTATGTTGCACCTCATGTGCCTCCTCCACCAACTAGGCAACCGAGACTCCCAGCTCCACCACCCCGAGTTTCTCCTTCCCATCCCGAGGACGGATTGTGCTTATAGTGTGGTTGTCTAGGTCACCGTGCTAGAGATTGCACGCAGAAGCAGAATCAGCTTGCACTACCACTACTGCAATATGGTCCGAACGTGACACTACAATCACAGACCATTCAAAGAAACTATGTGCGATGCATTAATAGAAAATGGTGTTGTGAGAAAACCGTCATAAAAGATGCAAAATGTTTGCGATGGCAGAGATATCAAACACGGTTCATATTATACTTGGGTGTGCAATGTGTGACATACGGTTAATCCATAAGAACTGTTTGCGGTGAAGCAGAACAACAGAAACTGGCAGCTATATCAAGATGTGTGCGATATACGACATACAATTTGCTTGGATGAACTGTTTTCTATTAGGGAATGCAACAAAAACGGTCAGCCAAATCAAGGTGTGTGCGATATACGGCATACAGTTCACTCAGACGAACTGTTTTGGATTAGGAAACAAAAAAAAAGGTTCAGTTTAACTAGATGTGTGGTTCACATAGATGAACTATTTGAAATGAGTTAAAAGAACACAAACGATTCGTGTAAACAAGATGTGTGTGATACGCGGCAAATAGCCCACACGAGGGAACTGTTTGCGATGAGAAAATATAACAACACGGTTACTATAGTTAATGCGTGTGCGATTTTGTGTGTAGAAAAAACATTGAAAAATGCAAACTACAAGTTGCTTGCGGTGGCTAGCAGTATCGCACACGATGCGTATGCGAGTACTCGTGTGCGATGATTAGTAAGTTACATGCCACCTCTTGAGCTTGCGTTGGTTTTTCCTTGAAGAGGAAAGGGTGATGCAGCAAAATAGATAAGCATTTCCCTCAGTTTGTTGAGAACCAAGGTATCAATCCAGTAGGAGGAACAAGCAAGGCCCCAATAGTAGTACCTACACAAACAATCAAACACTTGCACCCAACGCTATAAAGGGGTTGTAACTCCCTTCAGAGTTATTTGCAAGGATGAGATATGATAGAGATAGATATAAAATATTGCGGAAACAAAAGTAAATAAATTGCAGCAAAGTATTTTTGGTATTTTTGGTTAATAGATTTATAAATATAATATGGAAAATGGACCCGGGGGCCATAGGTTTCACTAGAGGCTTCTCTCATAAAGAAAAATAATACGATGGGTGAACAACTTACTGTCGAGCAATTGATAGAAAAGCAAATAATTATGAAGATATGTAAGGCAATGATTATGCATATAGGCATCACGTCCGTGTCAAGTAGACCGAAAAGATTCTGCATCTAGTACTATTACTCCACACATCGACCGACTCCTGCCTGCATCTAGAGTATTAAGTTCATGAAGAACAGAGTAACACATTAAGTAAGATGACATGATGTAGAGGGATAAAATCAAGCAATATGATGAAAACCACATCTTTTTATCCATGATGGCAACAATACAATATGTGCCTCGCTACCCCTACTATGTCACCGGGTGAGGACACCACAAGATTGAACCTAAAACTAAGCACTTCTCCCATTGCAAGAATTACCAATCTAGTTGGACAAACCAAACCAATAATTCGAAGAGACTTGCAAAGATATGAAATCATGCATATAAGAATTTAGAAGAGACTCAAATAATATTCATAGATAATGTGAACATAAACTAACAATTCATGGGATTTCGACAAACAAACCACAAAAGAGTATTACATCGGATAGATCTCCATGAAGATCATGAAGAACATGGCGTTGAAGATCAAAGAGAGAGAAGAAGCCATCTGGCTACTAGCTATGGACATGTAGGTCTGTGGTGAACTACTCACACATCATCGGAGGGGCAATGGAGTTGATGTAGATGCCCTCCGTGATCAATTCCCTCTCCGGCAGATTACCGGAAAAGGCTCCTAGATTGGATCTCACGGGAACAGAGGCTCCTGACAGCGTAAAAAGTATTTTCGTGGCTCTTTTCGGCGATACGGGAATATTTGGGAATTTATAGGCCAAAGAATAGGGTTAGGATACCTGCAGGGGGCCCACAAGCCAGGGGGCGCAGCCACCCCCCTAGGGCGCGCCGTGTAGGCTTGTGGCCTTCCGGTAGATGCCCTTCCCCTACTCCAAGTCTCGTGGGTGTCTTCTGGTCCAAGAAAAATCTTTCTGGATATTTTGTTCTGTTTGGACTCCATTTAATATTCCTTATCTGCAATACTCAAAAACTTGGAAAAAACATAAACTAGCACTAGGCTCTAGATTAATAGGTTAGTCCTAAAAATAATATAAAACAACATATAAATGCATATAAAACATCTTAAACAGATAATATAATAGCATGGAATAATAAAAAATTATAGATACGTTGGAGACATATCAAGCATCCCCAAGCGTAATTCCTGCTCGTCCTCGAGTAGGTAAATGATAAAAACATAATTTTTGATGTGGAATGCTACCTAACATATCTATTCATGTATTATTCTCTATTATGGCATGAATATTCAGATCCATAAGATTCAAAACAAAGTCTATTATTGACATAAAAACAATAATACTTCAAGCATACCAATAAGGCAATTGCTTCGTTTCAAGATAACATGGTCTTACAAATTTATCCCTACAAAATCATATGGTCTGGCTATGCTCCATCCTCACCACACAAAGTATCTAAATCATGCACAACCCCGATGAAAATCAAGCAATTGTTTCACACTTTTTATGTTCTCAAACCTTTTCAACTCTCACGCAATACATGAGCGTGAGCCATGGATATAGCACTATAGGTGGAATAGAGTATGGTGGAGGTTGCAAAAAAGGAGGAGAAGATAGTCTCACATCAACTAGGCATATCAACGGGATATGGAGATGCCCATCAATAGATATTAATGTGATCGAGTAGGGATTGCCATGCAAAAAATGCACTAGAGCTATAAGTGTACGAAAGCTCAAAAAGAAAACTAAGTGGTTGTGCAAAAGATGTAATCCCACTAGTTATATGAAAGTGACAAAATAGGAGACTCTCTATGAAGAACATGGTGCTACTTTGAAGCACTAGTTTGGAACGAGATAGTAGCATTGTCCCTTCTCTCTTTCTCTCATTTTTTTCTTTTTTTCTTTTTTTTGGTGGGCTTCTTTGGCCTCTTTTATTTTTATGGGCTTCGGTGGCCTCTTTTATTTTTTGTAAAGTCCGGAGACTCATCCCAACTTGTGAGGGAATCATAGCTTCCATCATCCTTTTTTCACACGGGACAATGCTCTAATAATGCAAGTCATCACACTTTTATTTACTTACAACTCAAAAGATTACAACTCGATATCTAGAACAAAATATGACTCTATAAGCAATATGGAAGTGATGGCGCGTGTCATAGAAACGAGACGGTGGTGTTGCATGGCAATATATCTCGGAATTGCTATGAAAATGCCATAATAGGTAGATATGGTAGTGGTTTTGAGGAAAATATATGGTGGCTGTTTTGAGGAAGGTGGGTTTAATGTACCGACGAAAGTTGCACGGTCATAGAGAGGCTAGCAAAGGTGGAAGAGTGAGAGTGCGTATAATCCATGAACTCGACATTAGTTATAAAGAACTCACATATTTATTGCAAAAGCGTATTAGTTATTGAAGAAAAGTATTAGACGCATGCTCCTAGGGGAAGGGTTGGTAGGACTTAACCATCGCGTGATCCCGACCTCCACACAAAAGTTGACAATCATTAAACAAATCATGCTCCGACTTCATCGCATAACGGTTCACCATACGTGCATGCTACGAAAATCACAAGCTTTAACACAAGTATTTCTTGTAATTCACAATTACTTACTAGCATGACTCTCATATTACCATCTTCATATCTCAAAACTATATGCAAGGAATCAAACTTCTCATCATATTCAATGCACTTAATATGAAAGTTTCTATTATATCCCTCTTGGATGCCCATCATATTAGTACTAAATTCATAACCTAAATCAATCACCATGTTGTTTAAAGAACTCTCAAAATAATATAAGTGAGGTACGAGAGTTTAATAATTTCTATAAAACACAACACCGCCGTGCTCTGAAAGATATAAGTGAAGTACTAGAGCAACATTTCCTAGCTCGAAAGATATAAGTGAAGCACAAAGAGTATTCTAATAAATTCATGATTCAGCATGTCTCTCTCTCAAAAGATAACTAGTGGACTTAGAGATTAAATGGCGACTCCCACCTCCCACCTCCTACACCGGCGATTCCATGGCAATCTGGAATTCTAGCCGGCGTGCATCTCTCCCCCTCCACTCATCAACTCAGGTGCACTCCCACGATCCCGTACGTGCTTTTTCATGGCCTGCATGGGTGGCTCCATGTTGGATTTGGATTTTTCACCTGGCGCAATTTTTGCGGATGAGGTTTTCTATCATTATGGCTTCTCTGTGCATCCGATGAATCATCGTCGATCTTTCATCATGGTAGTATCTTTCGGTCGTCATGCTTTCCATCTCTCGGAAGATTCAGTCGCTGCGGCACTGGACTCTGCTGTAGGGGGTTCGGCCATTGATCTTATGGTCACTAAGGTCACACACTCGATTTTCTCCTTCATTGTTTCTTGCAAGCAAGTTGGTTTTCATATTCTGGATTTGGGTTGTTATAAGTGTTCTAGTTTTAAGTGTTTCTTTCATCTATGGGGTAATGGTGGCCCGAATTGGCGTCGGGAATTTCCTCTATGGAAGAGACACTGTGATGCTGAATGGATATTGGTTAGGCCATCTAAGAGAAGAGTTGATTAGGTCTGATGGCAATGCATTCGAGGCCTGCAAAATCATCTTTTAAATGTGGATCATCTACACGCAAGAAGCTTTCTTTCGCAACCCTCCAGCACTATGAGGTTTGCAAAGGTTATAGGTGCCCTGTCACTCATGATGAGCTTATGACGCTTCAAAATGCTGGCTATTCTGTTCCTCAGCAGGAGCGTGTCATTATCAGTGCACCACCACCGGCTGAACTCCGATGGATGATGACGGCGACACCACACATTTCTTTCGGGACAATTTTTCGGCCGGTGTCACCTTCCGTGTTGCCCGACATTCAAAATCCTATCAGCAAAATCAACGGGATTTCTTCCTCTATTTGTGCTGATTCGGTGCAACCCTCCACTTCGAGTAGGATTTCAAATTCTTTCAATCTGTCGACGTCGAAGGGCTTAGACTGTGGGCCTACCCCTGCTCACCCTAATGGGCCATCAGTGGCCTCAACCTTGAATGGACCGGATATCCCTTCCTTGCAAGAAGCCCATCAGCTATTTGATGATTTTATTAACGACATGGTTCAAGAGATATTTTCTTGCACGATCTGTTCGAAACGTGGGCATCTAGCTCCCAACTGCACGGCTTCGCCGATATGCTCTTCCTGTGGCAGGGTGGGCCATTCCAAATCTAATTGTGCTTCTTTTATGCGTGATAATTGTCTTACTTGGAAACGTAAGAGCCCCACCACCTCCCCTGTCGCTGATTTCTTGGGAACCTCTGCTGAACTTGGGGAAACCGCACAGCCTGCCGAACAGTTCCTCCATGTCTCGTCGCACTCATCACCTCCCAGGACTCCATCAGAGCCACTGCCATTAACGCCTCCTCCATCTGCTACACTCCCAGACATGGCCAACTTCGAGCTAGACCCCGAGCGGTATGTCCCTCCAGGCCACCACATCATCAACGGCGGCCCTGACCGCCTCCCAAGGACGTTCATCACGCCAGCAATCCCCATTGCCCGTAGACATGAACAATATGTCATCGCAGAGGTGATGCCTGCCCCGCCTGCCGATCAAGTTGCTTAGGTACGACAGGAGGTTGTTGATCTTCTGCACAACTTGGGCTTCCATGTCCATTCTGCTCAACCCTGGATTGAGGGGGTAGGTTTGCTTGAGCTTAGAGATGCTGGTGAGAGTTTTGCTGCTGTCCAGATGGTTCCCCAGGATTAGGGGAACGATTCTTTTGTTAGATGCATGAGGCACAATGGGGGCACAGGCTTTAGAGGCACTGCTGGTTTCTGTCAGGGTTGCTTAATGTTTTTGGGTGTACCTTTAGATTTCCGCAACACCAATAATCTTTGTTCTACGGTAAACACGTTTGGTGAATTCCACCATTGGGTCAGTGATGATCCATACCTAGTCTGCTCCATTGTTTTTGCATCTTTCCGAGACGATTTTCTGGTTCCTCGAAGTGTCACTTTCTCTGAATATGCTGCTTGGGGTGGAGCGAGGGTTTCTTGGTCTGCACCTCTGTTCATCTTGGGTGCAGGATTTGCAGAGCAGATGCCCAATGATGAGGACCGCATGCCCCTCGATGGCAACCCCCACCCGTTACCAGGTCAGCTGGAGCAGGATAATCTGCTCTTTGCTCTACCGCCATACCCTGCTCTGGGATGGAACGATGTGCCACCGCCGCCACCACCACCAATGCCAGAGCCTCCGGTTCAGCAAGATGACGGCGGTTGGGGCTGGCAACCTGAAGTTCCTGCTGCTGAACCCGCTGAACCAGAGCAATATCAGGAGTCTATGGTCATCGACCAGCCAACTTCTTCTGATTCTGTTCAGGAGATTGTGGTTGTTGATCCCCAACAAGATGATGCTGAAGCAGCTGCCGAGGATGATACCGCAGCTGATCATGATGATGATGATGCTGATGATGCTGCCGCTGTTGATCATGCCCCTCCCAATGGGGGTAATGCTGCTGAGGAGGAGGCTACTGACAAAGAGGCTCCTGAAGATTTCAATCCTCTAGCGATCGTCCCTTATCAGCAGCCCCTGGTTCGGCCAACTAATCTGATAATTAGTGCGGTTCGTGTTGCCTATGGACCTCCGCTGCCACCTATCGTCTCCTGGACACGGTCTTTCGAAGCGCTCATGGGGGTTTTCAGTTCCATGCATGCCCCCCGTCATCTTCAGATGCCTGCGACCTTGCCTATTGTGCTCTCCAAGCGCTCCTGGTCTTTGGCTTTTGATGAAGATCGCGCGGAGCCCAGCATTATGTACAAGGACATCACACCTGCCCCTGTTCCTAAGGTAATTCCACCATCCGACAACATCTTTGCACCAACAGGGGATCTTTTCTCCTTTGTATCTCCAGCTGTCACGAAAAAGGGGCCCCGCAGGAGGGCTACACCCATTGTGGACTCCTCGGTATGCAGATGCACCACGAGATCGATCAAGAGGGATGGTTTCAAGCCGGTACTGCAGGAACTTCCGATGCACGTGCCTAAGAAGAGGAAGCCGAGAGCTAAACCCATGGATGTCCCGGAGGTTCATGCAACACCATCCCCAGCTCAGGAGGAGTCTGTCCCACCAGAGACTCCAGTTCGAGTGATCCAAGCTGTTGGCCAAAGCCTTGGCATTGCCCCTGAGAGGATTGACTTATGGAAGATCCTGCTGTCTCCAAGCCTCTACCTGCTGATGGTTAGACAAATGTCTATGTATCTATGTTTTTCCTGCTGTTCAGTTTATCATGCTACTGCTTGCTCTGTGTCACAGCTATTTGAACTTTGGTTGCGTGGGTTATTATGTAACTACGCTTTTGCTTTCTTACCTCCTTGCTATGGATAGTCGATCTGCAAGAAGCTGGCGTGTTCTTTGCTGGAATGTGCGTGGTTTAAATTCTGACTCCCGACAAAGGGTAGTTCGAAGCAAAATGGATGAAAGCTTGGCTAAGGATGTTTTTCTTCAGGAAACCAAAATGCAGCATATTGACTTTCAGGTTGTTAGAAGTTTTTGCCCCAAAAGATTTGATCAATTTGCTTATATTCCATCATGCGGTGCCTCTGGTAGCTTGATCACCCTATGGAATTCTTCTATTTTAACAGGCACCTTGATTGAATCACAGTATTTTGGTTTAATTGTGTCATTCAACTCAAATCACACTTCTGTAGCTTAGACTCTGTTTAATGTCTATGGTCCTTGTCAAGGTGAGGCTCGGGATCAGTTCGTCCACTGGCTATACAATCTTAATATCCCTGCAAATGACAATTGGTTGCTGCTTGGCGATTTTAACTTTATTCGCTCACCTTCTAATAGAAATCTCCCTGGTGCTGATGTGAATGACATATTCATCTTTAATGAGATCATTGGCCATCTGGGTCTTTTAGAATTGCCCCTCAAAGGAAGGTCTTTCACTTGGTCCAATATGCAAGACTCACCCCTTCTAGAGCAATTGGATTGGTTCTTCACTTCTACCAATTGGATATCATCTTACCCCTTGACTCAAGTTCTACCTTTAGCCAAATCTGCATCTGATCATGTTCCCTATGTGGTGACAGTCAACACTTCCATCCCCAAATGTAACCTCTTACGGTTTGAAAATTATTGGGTGGAGATGGATGGGTTTATGGACTATGTACAGAATTCTTGGAAGATCCCCTCCAAGATAGGTCACATCACTGCCATCATCATGGATAAGTTTAAGCACCTAGGACATACTCTGAAGAGATGGCAAACTAGTATCTCACAGCTCAAAGAACTCATTAATAAGTGCAATAAAGTGGTGTTATGTCTGGATGACCTAGAGGATCTCAGGCCACTTTTGAGACCTGAAGCCAATTTCAGACTGATTGTCAAACTACACCTAGATCACCTACTACATTTGCAGTTCCTCTACTGGAAAGAGAGAGCCACCATCAGACTCATCAAGGTTGGAGAGGAAAATACTAAGTTCTTCCATGCCATGGCTACTGAAAGATACAAAAGAAACTCCATTTCATCTCTTAAATTGGCAGATGGGTTTGTTATAACTGATCATGAGTAGATTGCAGGATGTTTTTGGACTTCTTTCAAGAACAGGATGGGATCCTCTCAAGGAATTAATTTGACTTTCAGTCTTCAGTCTCTCATTCATAGAGTGGAAGGGCTTGATGTTATGACATTGCCTTTTACCAAAGAAGAAATGGATATGACTGTCAAAGAAATGCCCATTGATAAGGCTCCTTGTCCAGATGGCTTCAATGGCCTTTTCTTCAAGAAATGTTGGCATATTATTTGTTCTGAATTTTAGCAGCTTGCAGCTAACTTTCATGCAGGGATTGCACAGGTGGAAAATTTGAACTCATCCTATATTACTTTGGTGCCACAAAAAGAGCTCTCTTGAGCAAGTTGGTGACTTCAGACCTATCTCCTTCACTGGTATGGGACTTAAATTCCTATACAAGATGATTGCCAATAGACTGCAGTTACAAATCATGAAATGCATCCATAAAAATCAATATGGTTTCATCAAGTCCAGAACCATACAAGATTGTGTTGGATGGACACTGGAATACCTACACCAATACCACCACTCCAAAAAACCACTGTCATCCTCAAACTTGGTTTTGAAAAGGCCTTTGACTCTGTGGAACATGAGTTCATTTTTCAGATCCTTAAGCACAAATGTTTTAATGATAGATGGATATTATGGGTGCAACAGTTGCTCAGTTATGGCTCCTCTTCTGTTCTTCTCAATGGAGTTCCTGGTAAAAAATTGATGTGCAAGAAGGGGGTCTGGCAGGGGGATCCCATGTCCCCTCTCCTTTTTGCCATTGCTGCTGATTTTCTACAAACCTTGGTGAATCAATTGTTGCAGGATGACCTCATCCAGCTGCCAATACCTTGTCATGACAAAGACTTTCCAATTGTTCAATATGCAGATGACACTCTTATCATTTTGCCTGCTGTGAAGTTTCAGCTGCTAGAATTCAAAAATATGCTTCTGGTTTTCTCCCAATCCACGGGTCTCCAAGTAAACTATCACAAGTCTGCTCTGTTGCCTATCAACATTGATTAGGGAGAACTTCAGAGACTTGCTGACTCTCTTGGTTGTAAGGTTGGATCACTACCTTTCACATATCTTGGTTTGCTTGTTGGGAAAACCAGGCCAAGGATTATTGATCTAATGCCCTTGGTAGACAGTATGGAAAGGAGACTCTCTGCTAGCTCCTCCTTCCTGGCACACGGGGGACGTGTGCAATATCTCAATTCCGCCTTGTCCTCTGTTCCCATTTTTTCCTCTGTAGTTGGGATATATACCTCCAGGGATTCCTAAGCAGTTGGAAAGGATATAAAGACAATGCTTTGTGGAGGAAGAATGGTCAAGACCATGCCCCTTCCCTTGCAGCCTGGGACCTAGTGTGCAGGCCAAAAATGAAGGGTGGCTTGGGAATTATGAATCTGTCTGTCCAGTATGAGGCTATGTTGCTTAAACATGTGGATAAGTTATTAAACAAAGTTGATGTGCCTTGGGTTGGTTTAATATGGAACACCTATTACGAGAAAACAATTCGTCAGGGTACCTCCCTTTGTGGTTCTTTCTGGTGGAAGGACATCTGTAAGAGGATGGACAACTTTAGAGCTGTCACCTATGTCCAACCAAACAGGGGAGACACCTTCCTTTTTGGTCTAATTCCTGGGCATTAGGAGATTCTACCAGGCCTCTAGCTCTTCGGTTCCAAAGATTGTTCTCCTTTGTTATTGACACTTTCTGCACTGCTGAGGAGGTCTTCCAGGCTTTTCAGACAAATAGCATGATCAACATGTTTCACCTGCCTCTCTCTGACAGGGCCCACCAAGAGTTGGAATCAGTCACGTGCTTACTCCAGAATATTGATAGGGATCCATCTTGCAATGACATTTGGCTCTGGAGTAGTGACTGTAAAGCTTATTCTGCTAAGAAATACTGTATCCATGTGCATCTGCCCATTGTTCCCAACCCCTTTCTCTGTTGGATTTGGAAGAGTTGCTGCACCATGGAAATAAAGATGTTTGCGTGGATGCCCATCATGGACAGACTCAACACACAGGATATGTTTGAACGCCATCACTGGAAAGTGTCTGATTCAAACCTATGTGTTCTTTGTCATGCCAGGGTCAAAGAAGATAGGGATCATCTCTTTTTCTAACTGCCTTTTCAGCACCAGGGTTTGGAACTACCTTCAGATCTCCTGGCAGGGTACTTCCATGTGGACCACTTCATTGGCAGCCATGAAAGATTTTCAGCATTCTTTTTTCTCTGAAGTAGTGTCCACTGCTTGCTGGAATATTTGGACAGTCCGCAATGCAAGGATTTTCAACAATGAGCGTCCTAGGTTCAGTAAATGGAAGTCTAGATTCACTCATGATATCTCCCTTTTAGCTCATAGGATTAAGGCTAGATTTAGGGATGATCTCCTTAAGTGGATCTATTTTCTACCTCCTTGAGGTTTGTATCTCTTCGCCAATCCCTTTGTATATTCTAATCCTCTCATGTACATATACTCTCTTTTTACTGGAATAAAGGAAAAAGCTGTGGGGTGATTCCGTATAGTAGCTGGTAAAAGAAGATGTGTGCAGCAAGGATGATTGTGGCAAACTAAAAAGTAAAGACTCATATATACAGGACGCTCCAAGCAAAACACATATCATGTGGTGAATAAAAATATAGCCTCAAGTAAATTTACCGATGGATTGAAGACGAAAGAGGGAATGCCTTCCGGGGCATCCCCAAGCTTAGGCTCTTTGGTATCCTTGAATATGGCTTGGGGTGCCTTGGTAATACCCAAGCTTAGGGTCTTGCCACTCCTTGTCCATAGCCCATCAAATCTTTACCCAAAACTTGAAAACTTCACAAAAAAAAACCCAACAAAAAACTCATGAGATCCGTTAGTATAAGAAAAATAAATCACCACTTTAGGTACTGTTATGAACTCATTCTGTATTTATATTGATGTAATATTTACTATATTCTAACTTCTCCATGGTTCATACCGCCCCCGATACAACCCATAGATTCATCAAAATAAGCAAACAACAGAAAGAAAACAAAATCTATCAAAACAGAACAATCTGTAGCAATCTGTTTACTACGAATACTTTTGTAACTCCAAAAATTCTAAAAAATTAGGAATATCTGGGAAATTTTTAAACCAATCCTTTGTAAAAATTCAGATCAAAAGCATGTTCCAGTGAATTTATAAAATTCCGGGACCGAGAGGAAAAGTTTCTATTTTTCAGCAAAATCAACTTGCAAACACCGTAGACCATTCCAAAGGTCTTACTTGGCTCAAACACTAATTAAAACAAGAAAACCAATTATTACAGAGGTAATAATGTGTGCGGCACTGAAAACCAGAAGCAAAAATAAAAGCATAAACATAAAATTGGGTTGCCTCCCAACAAGCGATATTGTTTAACGCCCCTAGCTAGGCATAATGCAATAGATCTAGGTATTTTTTTTGACCGGCTACTGTAGGGAAAACCCCCCACATCCTTTTTTCTTTTATTCCCATATATAAGAGTAGTATGTACAAGAAGAATCTAGAATGTACAAAGGGGATGGGAAGCTAAGGTTACAAACCTCAAGGAGGAAAAAAGGAAACCCATTTAAGGAGATCATCCCTGAAACTAGCCTTAATCCTATGAGCTTACAAGGAAATGTCATGGATGAAACCAGATCTCCATTTTCTGAACCTTGGCTGCTCCTGGTTAAAGACCTTGGCATTTCTGACAGTCCAGATGTTCCAACATGCAGTGAAGACCACCTCACCAAAAAAGGGGTTATGGAAGTCTCGCTTAGCAGCTACAGTAGCACTCCACATGGATGGACCCTGCCATGTGATCTGCAGGTAGGTCCAGACCCTGGTACTGAAAAGACAGTTGAAGAATAAGTGATCTCTGTCTTCTTTGACGCTGGCATGGCATAGAACACATAGATTGGAGTCTGAAACATTCTAGTGACGCTGTTCAAGCATGTCTTGGGTGTTAAGCCTATCCATGATGAGCATCCAGGCAAACATCTTGATCTTCATGGTACAACAGCTCTTCCAGATCCAGTTAAGCAAGGGGTTTGGTGTAATACTGCTGTGAATATGAATATAGTATCTCTTGGCTGTGTAGGCCTTAGCATCCTTTCCCCATACCCATCTGTCAGAGGCCTGGGGGTCAATATCCAGGGCTTGAAGCAAGGATTGGACTGAAAGTAGCTCCTGGTAAGCTTGATCAGAGAGTGGCAAGTGGAACATAGAGAGCATGCTGTCATCATAAAAGGCTTTAAAGACCTCCTGAGCTGTGCAGAAAGGATCAGCCACAAAGGAGAATAGCCTTTGGAATCTAGCAGCCAGAGGCCTAGTGGAGTTTCCAACCGACCAGGAATCAGACCAAAACAGGAAGGAGTCATCCTTGTTAGGCTGAACATATGTAACTGATCTGAACTTGTCAAGACTTTTACAGATATCCTTCCACCAAAAAGAACCACAAAGAGCAGTTCCCTGAGGTACTGTGTCATGATAGTAAGTGTTCCAGATTAAGTTAACCCATGGGATATCAGCATGATTTAGAAATTTATCAACATGGTTGAGCAACAGTGCTTCATTCTGGAGTGCTAGATTCATAATTCCTAATCCCCCTTTATTTTTAGGTCTGCACACCAGTTGCCAGGCAGCAAGAGAGGGTGCATGATCTTGCCCATTTTTCCTCCATAGACATTGCCTCTGAATTCTTTCAAGCTACTTCACTATGCCTGGTGGGATATCCAGACTGCAGAGGAAGAAAATAGGAACAAATGACAGTGTTGAGTTTAAATATTGTAACCTTCCCCCCTGAGCCAGGAAAGATGAACTAGCATTGAGCCTTCTTTCCATGTTGTCAACCAGTGGCATGAGATCAATGATTCTTGGTTTAGTTGTCCCAACTGGAAGGCCAAGGTATATGAAGGGCAAAGATCCCACTTTGCAGCCAATGGAGTCTGCCAGGTCTTGGAGTTGCCGTGGAGAAGTGTTGACAGGTAGAAGGGCAGATTTGTGATAGTTCACATGTAAGAGCATTTTCTTGAACTGTAACAGCTGAGTTTCATCAGCAGGTAGGATGATAAGGGTATCATCAGCATATTGGACTATAGGTAAATCCTTATCATGACAAAGTATGGGCAGCTGAATCAGTCCCTCCATCAACAGTTGGTTAACCAAGGTCTGTAAAAAATCAGCAACAATAGCAAAAAGCAGTGGGGACATGGAATCTCCCTGTCTGACTCCTTTCTTGCACATAAATTTCTTTCCAGACACACCATTGATCAGGATAGAAGATGAGCCAACCCAAAGTATCCATCTGTCATTGAAGCCTTTGTGTTTGAGAATCTGAAAAATGAACTCATGCTCCACAAAGTCAAATGCCTTTTGAAAATCCAGCTTGAGAATAACTATTGGTTTCTTGGATTGATGGCATTGGTGCAGGTACTCTAGAGTCCATCCAACACAATCTTGAATGGTTCTAGACTTGATAAAACCATACTGATTCTTGTGAATACACTTCACAATCTGCAACTGTAACCTGTTGGCAATCATTTTGGACAGAAACTTGAGGCCCATCCCAGTGAGGGATATTGGTCTGTAGTCTCCCACTTGCTCAGGTGATCTCTTCTTGGGAATCAAAGTAATATAAGATGAGTTCATGTTCTCAAGTTGAGCATTACCAGCATGAAAGGTAGCAACAAGTTGATAAAACTCAGGGGAGATAATGGGCCAGCATTTCTTAAAGAAAAGGCCATTAAAACCATCAGGTCCAGGAGCTTTGTCAATGGGCATTTCCTGAACAGTCCTGTCCATTTCAGACTTAGAAAAAGGTTCTGTGAGAATATCAAGGTCCTCCACCTTCTGAAGCAGAGATTGTAAATCAAAGGCCATGTTCATTCCAAGGGAAGTTCCCATTCTATCCTTAAAGGATGCCCAAAAGCATGCACAATTTGATCATGATCAGATATGATGGATCCATCATTTAACTTGAGAGATGCAATGGAGTTCCTCCTATATCTCTCATTGCCATAGCATGAAAGAATTTAGTGTTTTCCTCACCAACTTTAACAATTCTGATAGTGGCTCTCTTTTTCCCAGTATAAGCACTGAAGATGCAATAGGTGCTCCAAATGTAACTTAATAATATTCCTAAAGTTAGCTTCAGGTCTGAAAAGGGGCCTCAATTCCTCAAGCTCATCCAAGCACAACACAGCTTGATTGCATCTGGAGATGAAATTTTTTCAACTAGGATAAGTTTGTCTGCCATTTTTTGAGAGCCCGCCTGAGATGTTTCATCTTATCCATAATGACAGCAGTAATATGGGCTTTCCTGGAAGGAATGACCCAGGACTGCTGAACACACTCCATGAAGCCCTCCATTTCAACCCACTAGTTTTCAAAACGAAATAGGTTACACTTAGGGATGGAAGTGTTGACAGTGACCACACAAGGAACATGATCAGAAGCTGTCTTTGCAAGGGGGAGCACTTGTGTAAGAGGATATGAGGAGATCTAGTTGGCTGATGTGAAAAACCAGTCAAGTTGCTCCAGAAGAGGGGAATCTTGCATATTGGACCAAGTGAAAGATCTGCCTTTAATGGGTAGTTCCAGTAAGCCCAGATGACCAATAATTTCATTGAAGATGAACATATCATTTACATCAGCCCCATGGAGGTTTCTGTTGTCAGGTGATCTAATGAAATTAAAATCTCCAAGAAGCAACCAATTAGCCTCAATGGGTATATGAAGATTATATAGCCAGCTAACAAATAGATCTCTAGCTTCACCCTGACAAGGACCATAGACATTCACCAAAGTCCAGGATTCACGAGTATGATTTGAGGTAAAGGAGATGATCAAACCATAGGGTGTGCATTCAACTAAATGACCAGTAAGAATGGATGAGTTCCAGAGAATGATAAGCCCCCCCCCCCCCCCCGATGCTCCCCTGGAGGGAGAGTAGGCAAACTGGTCAAAACGTTTAGGACAGAAACACTTGACTGTACGAAAATCAATGGACTGCATTTTGGTTTCCTGCAAGCACACCACGGCAGCTAGGCTCTCATCAATCTTGTTACGAACCGCGCGTTGCCTATGGTCCGAATTTAGGCCATGCACATTCCAACACAGCACACGCCAACTTCTCGTAGAACGACTATCCATTGGACGATATATATAGAGCAAACGCAAGGATATGTAATAGCCCTTGCAACCGAGGTTCAGTTAACCAAAAGACAGAGCAAGCAGTAGTCTGACAGTACATGGAGCCAGTACAGTAACAAATTAACATAAGAGAACTAATCATCTGCAGGTGATGGCGCGGAATCAGCAGGATCTTCCATAAGATGATCCACAATCAGCTTCTCAGGGGCGATGCCAAGCGTCTGCCCGAGCGCCTACATCACCGGAATAGGAGTGGGAGGAGGAACTTGCACATTAGCAGACTCCTGCGCTGGAGAAGGCATTGGCTTGGCCTTGGGCTTCCTCTTCTTGGGGACATGCGCCGGTAGCTCCTGCAAGACCGGTTTGAAGCCATCCCGCTTGATGGAGCCGCGGGTACATCGACGAACAGAGGAGTCGACGACAGGAATTGCCTTCTTACGGGGTTCCTTTCTTCGTTGGAGTAGGAGATTGAAAGGAGAAGTCCTCTACAGACGAAGATGGGGTGACAGGGATTACCTCATCCACGGAGAGTGTGTTGCTTGCTCGCTCTTGTGGTGGCAGCGCTGGAGCAACAGTATCGAAAGCCACCGCCCAGGATCGCTTGGGGATCACAATGGGCGTCACCATTGGCATCTGCAGCTGGCGAGGGACGTGCATGGAGGTAGCAGCTCCCATGAAAGCATCAAAAGTTTGGGACCAGGATAGTACCGGCGGCAGAGGAGGCCCATAAAAAACCCTGTCAGCCCCAACAAAAAGATTGTCAGACTGAACCTGTGGGGGTTTGTACGGGACGACTGCCAGAGGATTGTCATCTTGCGCCTGCTCCACCCCTAGCACATCGTCCTCCGGCTCAGCAGCAGGAGCCGGGACAACCGGTGCCATATCAGCGTCAGGGGCGGCAGGGTTATCAGCCATTACCACATCCAGGTTGGGAGGAGGGGGCGCGATCAGCAGCTTCCGCCTCAATGTCACCCTGCGGCTAAGGGTCTAGGTTGACAAGCTCATGAACCGAGTTGGAAGAAGAAGGACTCGGTTGATCAATCACCATGGACTCCTGGTCTTGAACAGGATCAGCAGGAGGTGCTTCTAGGGCCGCCTCAGGTTCCCATCCTCCTCCATCAGCAGCTGCTGGCGGCTGTCCCCAACCACCGTCATCAGCAGCAGCAGGTACCACTGGATCTTCAGGTGGTAGCGGCACTACATTCCATCCCAAAGCAGGGTAAGGGGGCAGAGCAAATAGCAGGTTGTCATTGACGAGTTGTCCAGGAAGCGGGTGAGGGTTGCCATTGAGGGGCATAGGATCCTCGTCATTGGGCAGCAGTTCAGCAGGTGCCGCCCCCAAGATGTAGACAGGTGCAGACCAGGACACCTTCGCCCCCCCAAGCAGCATATTCAGAGAAGCTGATACTGCGAGGGACAAGTCGGTCATCCGGGAAAGATGCAAACACAATGGAGCGAACCAAGTAAGGATCATCGCTGACCCAATGATGGAACTCTCCGAAGGTGTTGACAGCAGCCCGCAAGTCTTCAGTATTGCGGAAATCCAGAGGGACCCCCAGAAGCATGAGACACCTATGTCGAAAACCCTCTTGTCCTCGGAAGCCAACACCCTGATCATGTCGCCAGAAGAGCACCACAGAGTTATGGGAAACTTCCTGTGGAACCATCTGAACCGCAGCGTAGCTCTCTGCCGCATCACGAAGTTCAAACAGCCCTACGCCCTCGATCCATGGCTGGGTTGATCGAACATGAAGTCCTCTGTGAAGAAGAAGAGCGGCTACTTCTTGTCGTACCTGGACCAAGTTGTCTGCCGGGGGCGCAGGGTGGACGTCAGCAATGACAAAGCGCCCATGACGCCTGGTGATGGGGGCAGCAGGCGTGGTGTAGGTCCGAGGCAGCCGGTCAGGTCATCCGTCGATGATGTTGTGGCCCGGCGGGAGGAAGAACTCTGGGTCAAGCTCAAAGTTCGCCATTGTGGGAGGCGGCGGCGGCGTGGTAGGCGGAGTCTCGAAGGGAGCTCGAGGATGCGATGGCGATGAGACAGGGCGGAACTGTGCTGTAGGCGTTGCGGTTTCACCAAGAGTATCGGCAGTTCCCGAGATATCAGCGATAGGGGAGGTGGTGGGTCTCTTACAGTTCCAAGTAAGACAATTATTACGCATAAAAGAGGTTCCTCTAGATCATGCGTGACCCACAACTCTGTCAGCGTATCCAGGCGAAGACGTGCAGTTGGCAGCTAGATGTCCCCGAGCGTTGCAAATCGAGCAAGAAAAGATTTCTTCAACCATGCCATTAATAAGTTCATCAAAGGCCAGATGGGCTTCTTGTGAGGAGGGAATATCCATCCTAGTATTAGGTTCGGGCCGAGGTAAGGAGGTAACCTCAGAAGGCTCATTAATGAGCGTGGAAATCGGCCCAGAATTCAAACTCTCCATCGAAAATTGATTCTCATAATTCGAAACACCATGGATCTCGGCGGGATCAGCTACAGCTCCGTGTTGCACGGGAGAAATTCCGTTACACTTGGCAATTTGAAAATCAGCTCCGGGAGATCCGGGGGGTGACTGTTGGCGAGAAATAGTGCCGAACGAAATATGCGGTGTGGCCGTCGTCCACCGGAGTTCTGCCGGCGGTGGCGCAGAGATGATGACACGTTCAGGAGAAGGCACTGTATAACCAGCCTGCTCAAGCGTGAGGAGCTCATCATGGGAAACAGGACATCTATAACCCTTGCAAACCTCATATTGTTGGAGGGATGCGAATGTGAGCTTCTTACGAACTGATGATCCAGATTTAAGAGAAGATTTTAGAGGTCTGGAATGCATTGCCATCAGACCTAGTGAGGCTCTCCTCTTAGATGGACTCACAATAATTCATTCAACATCACATTGTTTCTTCCACAGCGAGAATTCCCGACGCCAACTCAGACCACCATGGCCCCATAGATGGAAGAAGCACTTCAAATTTGAGCATTTGAATGAGCGTAGATCCAAAATATGAAAACCAACTTGCATGCAGGACACTTTGAAGGAGAAAACCGAATCTGTAACTTGAGAGACGCGAAACTCAATGGCAGAGCCCCCAATCACAGATTCTAGAGCTGCGGCGACCGTGTCCTCAGAGAGACGGAACACATGACGACCAAAAGAAACCACCATGATGAAGGAGTGGTGGTGCTTCATAGGGTGCACCGTAACCCTAGAATGACGATAAACCTCCTCGGCGAAAGCCAAACCATGAGAAAAATCCAGATCCAACGTGGAGCCACCCATGCAAGCCATGCAGGACCACGTGAGGGGGGTCGGGAGGGTTCACCTGAGCAGTAGAGCGACGAGGAGGGTAGATACGCCGGCTAGAGCACCAGATCGCCATGGAGTCGCCGAGGTGGGAGGTGGGAGGTGGGAGTCGCCATCGTCCGTCTTTTTCTTACAATTATTTTAAAATAGATCTAGGTATTATAATAGTAGTAAGGGAGATTATCAATGATCTTCTCATACTCCCTTCTTTCAGCAGCAATATTCCTTTGTGGCAAGAAAAAGTAATCAAAAGGGCTGAATTTAATAGGATAAGGATCACTAAGATCAAGCGCGAGAGGAATAGGTTCCTCCTTCGGCCCTCTATAATGTATGATCAATTCATCATTGTAGGCTTTCCTTTGGCGGAAGGTCATAAGTCTATCTCTTAGTATGAACTCTAATCCATCATTTTGTATAGCGAAACCATCATCGAGTTCAAAAATTTTATCAACCAAAACCTCAATAGGAACCCTTTTTCTCAAATTTTCATTATAAGCCACATAATTCGGTGACTACAATCTCATTATTTCTTCTTGGTTAAAAAGGATCTTTTCAATGGGGGGACATCCTCCATTAATTTTATAATGAGCAAAAACTTCACTAGCCTCTTTCGTAATGAATCTACACTGGTGGGCTAGAAATATAGTGGCGGTATGCTTAACACAAGCAAGCTGAATATTAGAGAACTCAAGAAAAATCCTTTTTATGCAAGGATGCATATGAACAAAATGTCTCTCAAGTTCAATTATTAGTAGTGTTATGGCGTCCGCAAGACTATTAGTTTTATTGAGGATAGACCCTCCTAAAGTAGGTTCCCTATGGGAATCATTATTTTCTTCAAAACTATTACTATCCTTTTCAATGTAAACCTCCCCAGATTCAGACATGGTGGCAACAGATAGATCTAGCACACAAGCAAGCGAACAAAACAACAACGGAAAAAGGCGAATAAAAAGGCAAATCTTTTTTGGTAATTTGTGAAAATTGTTTTAGAAGTGAGGGAAAGGAAAACAAGAGGAAAATGGCAAATAAACTAAATGCAAGAGATGAGTTTGTGATGGGTACTTGGTAGGCGTGATGTTGCTATGTATCCTCACCGGCAACGACACCACAAATCCTTCTTCCTACCTCTTGAGCTTGCATTGGTTTTCCCTTGAAGAGGAAAGGGTGATGCAATGAAGTAGATAAGTATTACCCTCGGTTTGTTGAGAACCAAGGTATCAATCCAGTAGGAGGAACAAGCAAGGCCCCAATAGTAGTTCCTACACAAGCAATGAAACACTTGCACCCAACGCTCTAAAGGGGTTGTCAATCCCTTTAGGGTTATTTGCAAGGATGAGATCTGATAGAGACAGATAAAAAAGATTGAAGAAACAAAAGTAAATAAATTACAGCAAAGTTTTTGGTTTATAGATCTGAAAATATAATATGGAAAATAGACCCGGGGGCCATAGGTTTCACTAGAGGCTTCTCTCATAAAGGAAAATAATACAGTGGGTGAACAAATTACTGTTGAGCAATTGATAGAAAATCTAATAATTATGAAGATATCTAAGGCAATGATTATGCATATAAGCATCACGTCCGTGTCAAGTAGACCAAAACGATTCTGCATCTACTACTATTACTCCACAAATCGACCGACTCTTGCGTGCATCTAGAGTATTAAGTTCATGAAGACAGAGTAACACATTAAGTAAGATGACATGATGTAGACGGATAAACTCAATAAATATGATGAAAACCCCATCTTATACTTGATTGCAACAATACAATACGTGCCTCGCTACCCCTACTATGTCACTGGGTGAGGACACCACAAGATTGAACCCAAAACTAAGCACTTTTCCCATTGCAAGAATTACCAATCTAGTTGGCCAAACCAAACCAATAATTCGAAGAGACTTGCAAAGATATGAAATCATGCATATAAGAATTCAGAAGAGACTTGTAAGTGCATCTAGTGCCCCTTAGTGATTTTAGTGGTTTGAAGACTTATAGGTTAAGATACTGATATGTTTGTGACTGTATACATGCTCTATAAGTCGCTGAGGAGTTTGAGCTATCCGATGAATATCGACCCCTAAAAATGTATGTCTTCGGGTGAAGACTTTGGTCCTTCCTTGAAGACTTAGATCGCAAAGAAATTGCAATGAAATTGCTATTCCTCATGAAGATATTGAAGATCAGGAGTTCGGTGTGTCCTGAAGAAAACACTCTGTAGACTTTGAAGCGTGAGGATTTACTCTTTCCGTTTCATTTTCTTTACACTTGAGTCATAGGAACACAGTAATGTTAAGGGGTGTCGAGGTAAAACTATGGAATGATTTTCCTCATGATGCTCAACCCAAGCCTAAATCTACCAAAGCCTCAAAGTGAGGAATATGAGAGACATGAGGACTTGCACAGTTGAAAGTTCCGACCGTTGCCGCGACACGTGCCACCTTACTGATCTTATCCACCCAATAGTCATATTATTTAAGGGAATTTATGTCAAATCATGTGGGGATGCTCCCAGTCTATAAATAGCCTCCCCGACAACCACTTGCGAGTTGGCTGCTCCGAGAGAAACTCACACTTGTCATTTTGAGCAACCCAAATTCCTGAGAGTTATTAAGAGAAAATCTTCAAGTGAGGAAATACCCCAAACACCAAACCCAAACCAAAAACCCAAGTGATTGAGCATCACTGAAGAAATTGTTCCTGTGTGGAACCGACGCTTTTTAACTTTGAGGACTGTGCATCCTCCAGATGGTTAGGAGTCATGGTCTAGAGCATCCAACAGTCAATTGTGGATCGCCGGGTGACCGAGTTTCTGAGGTTTGGAAGTCTGCCCTGAAGAGTTACCACGAGTGCTGGGCGAGGACTGTGTGTCCTTATATCAAGGAGAATACGGTAGGGACTGTGTGTCTTTTTGGTTTCAATACCAAGCCGCTCCGAACCAGACGTACAACTATCATAGTAGTTGGAATTGGGTCATCAACAACTGTCTTCACCGAGCTACGGGTTCTATTTCTTCAACTCTTTCATTTCCTCAATTGTATGTTGAAGACCTTCATCTATGTTGTTTGAAGAATTTGTCTGAAGACTTTCTCTGAATTTCCTCAACCTCAAGTTCTTCACTTGAGTTAATCTTCACCTACTTACTATGTACTTGCGAACTATGCAAATCGAATCTCAGAAATACCATCGAGTACTTTGTTGTAGTCGTTTTTGCACTCCTACTCATGTACTATTTATGCTACACTGAGTTCATGATTGAGGACTTTCCTCATAAGGAAATTTTTTCAGTGATGAAATTCTAAAAATCTCCTATTCACCCCCCTCTAGTCGATATAACACACTTTCAATTGGTTTCAGAGCAAGGTACTCCCTTATTCTTTATGATTTTGATTTAACCACCTGGAGTTTTAGTTATGTCGACCGCACATATGATTAAGGTTACTACCGGATGTCCTACCTTCGAAGGAAAGGACTTTCCCTACTAGAAGACCAAGATGCAAATGCATCTTAAAGCTGCTGACAATGATCTCTGGTATATTGTGGAAAATGGTATTCCCTACATCCCTGTAGTTTAAGCAACTTGACTCGCAAGCGTAGAATATCATCTATGGCCATCTGAGCAAAGGTCAGTATGGCAGAGTGAGTGATTTGGGCACAACTAAGCTTATCTGGAATAGGCTGTCCAAAGTCAATGAGGGAGTATCAAGACAGCGTGACTCTCATGTTGATGTTCTTCGCAATCGCTTCAAGAGGCTTGACAATGAAAGCTGCCAAGATACCTTTGATCGCCTCACTGACATCTCAAATGAACTGCAAGCACTGGGAGCTAGAGACATCACTGACCATGAAGTTGTGAAGAAACTGCTAAGATCTCTTGATCCATCATTTGACATTCTGGTTCTGATGATTCAAGAACGAAGAGACTACAAGATGCTTGATCCTACTGATATACTTGAGAGACTCAATACTCATGAATTCCAACAAGAAGAAAAGAGAGATCTGTATGGACCAAGCTACTCAAGACCTCGTGAGCTGAAAGCTAAGGCTATTTCCCCATCTGAAGAAGAAGACTCGGATTGCAGCATTGGTGACCCTGAAGAACTTGGACAGGAACTTGCAATGCTCGTGAGGAAATTCCAGAAGTTCACAAAGTGTGGCCAGTTTGGTAAATCTTCAAGAAGAGATATGAGGAAATCAGAATCTTCATCTGAGGACTACAAGAAAAGAAGATCACTTATTCTTCAACTGTCTTTTCAGTACCAGGGTTTGGAATTACCTGCAGATCACATGGCAGGGTCCATCCATGTGGAGTGCTGCTGTTGCTTCTAAAAGGGACTTCCATAACCCTTTCTTTGCTGAGGTGGTCTTCACTGCATGTTGGAACATCTGGACTATCAGAAATGCAAAGGTCTTCAACCAGGAGCAGCCAAAGTTGAGAAAATGGAGATCTGGATTCATTCATGACATTTCTCTGTTAGCTCATAGAATTAAGGCTAGTTTCAGGGATGATCTCCTTAAATGGGTTTCCTTTTTGCCTCCTTGAGGTTTGTAATCTTTGCTCCTCTTCCCCTTTGTACATTCTAATTTCCTCTTGTACATATTGCTCTCATATATGGGAATAAAGGAAAAATGGCTGTGGGGGGTTTTCCCTACAGTAGTCGGTCAAAAAAAGAAAAGAACCTGCCACAAATGCAAGAAATCTGGTAACTACATTGCGGATTGTCCTCGCTGGGTGAAAGAATCAAGGAAGAAGAAATACAAGGATGATAGTTCCGAAGACTCGAAGAAAAATAAGAAATCTTTAAACTCCTCATCTTCAAAGTCCTCATCGCACAAGAAGACCAGTTTCAGAAAGGCTCGGGCACTCATTGGCAAGGAAATGGATTTTGAAGAAGAATCTGAGGAATATGATGAAGAGGAAGGTTCTGAAGATGAGTCAGAGTCTGGTGTGGCAAGTCTTGCACTAGCCACCACATTCGTCAACAAGTCAATCTTCAACCTTGAAGAAGACTACAACGCTATCTACACTGATGAATATGTTGATGACTTCTCTCCAACCTATTGCTTCATGGCAAAAGGTTCAAAGGTACCAAACCATACTTCCTCCTCTGATTCTAGTGACTGTGAACCTGATGATTATCAAAAACCCAGTTACTTTAAACTTGCCAAAATTGCCACTAAGCAACAAAGTGCTATTGAAAAACTTCGGAAACTGTTAGACAGAAGCGATGATATATTGAACGATGAAATGAATCGTACTCAAGTCCTCACTGAAGATGTGAAAAGTCTTCAGTGTAGATTTGATAGTCTTCAAGATCGTTACGGCACACTCTTGGCTGATCATGAGAAACTTTCCTATGAATTTCTTCAAAGGCAGCTTGATATTGAGAAGTTGAGAATGTCTCATGATGATCTTCGAATGGAAAATGGTTCATTGCTTTATCAACAGATCAGTACCGCTCAGCTTGAATTCATTCCAACATGTTTGAAATGTATCGAGCGTGAAACTGCTAATTCTTCACGACAATCATCAAATCCATCTATCGCTACAAATTCTTCAACTGTTCCTGTGGTATCAAATTCTTCACTTGAGGAAACCACAAATGCTACTGGCAAAATGCAGGGTTGAAGGAATTGTATGTGACAGGCATATACAAAAGTCTCAAAGGGCATCAAACCCTTTGCGAGGTGCTCAAAAAGCAGATTCTGAATAGGAACCCGAGGAAAGAAGGCATTGCCTTTGAGAGGAAATTGAATGTCGATGGATCATACTGGAAACCTGAGGAGTACCCCAAAACCTCATGGGTTGCTGCTAAAGGTGCTCCCATGAATTAATCCACTCTAACAGGCTTTGCATGTGAAATATCATATTCCTCTCATGAGTCATTTTACACCAACTATAAACTATTCAAAAATAAATTTGTGAAGTATTTTCTCAATATGTTGGAACTAACTGCAGGAATGGACCACCCCTCAGGAAAATCTGGGTCCCCAAAAGTTGTTTGCAAAATCTTTAGTTGAATGTCCTCATGACACCATCAGTGAAGAACAAAAACCCAAGATCAAATTCCTCAGGTGGACCAAATTCTTCACGAGGATCAAATTCCTCAGATGGTCAATATTATGCTCGTACTCGCACTAATGCTTCTGATATGCAGGGAAATTACAAGCGACATTAATATGAGCGTTGTTCCTCAAATCATTATGTTCATAAGTCTTCAAAAAATTTCTCTACCTATTCATATGAGTACTCTAACCCCCCCTACTGTGAAAAGAAGTGCATTAGCTTTAATGCCTCCATTCTCATATGGTGATCGTAGGATAATAAACTCTTTCCCACCCTTCAGATGTGGGTGGTGAAGAAATTGAACTAATCTCTTCTGCATGTCAGGTCTCCAGATGAAAGTCATCATGTGAAGAATTTGCTGGAGACCTGAGGAAATTCCTTGATTGGACGCAAGATAAAAATGATGAAATGATAACATTTCACACGTCCTCAAATTCACTGTTTGTGATGAAATTCTTATCTGATGAAATTGATATCATATTCTTCAAATCTGAAGCATATGAGATGGTAAGCTGTACTAATTCATCTACATGATGACAAACCGAAGAATACAGAGTGGGTTCTTGACAGTGGTTGCAAAAATCACATGACTGATGATAAAAGCTTGTTGATGAATATGCCATTGACTCCATCACCATTGAAGCAAATCACTTACGCTAATAAAGTTAAAAAGCAAAGTATTGGGACTTGACAAAGTGGCTATCTCCAAGGACAGACACATGGACAAAGTCATGCTTGTCGAATCCCTTGGGTTTAACCTCATGTCAGTCTCAATGCTTTGTGATCTTGATATGATTGTCATCTTTGGAAAATATAGATGCATATTCATCATGGAATCTGACAAATCCAAAGTTTTCTAAGGCTTTAGGAGAGGAGATTTGTACATTGTTGATTTTTCCACAGGTCCTCAACCAGCCACATGCTTACAAGCAAAAACCTCAGAAGGATGGCTATGGCATCGACGACTTGGTCATGTAGGCATGAGGAATTTGCACATAGTGGTGAAGAAGAAGCATGTCATTGGCATTGAATCCGTCTAATTCCTCAAGGACCATCTCTGCGGTGCTTGTGAGTCTGGAAAAATAACCAGATCCAAACACCCCTCGAAGACTATCATGACTACTACTCATCCATTTGAATTGCTTCACATGGATCTGTTTGGACCTAGTCATTATGCTACTCTAACCAATGCAGCATCCTTATATGGCTTTGTCATCGTTGATGACTATTCTCGCTATACTTGGGTACATACCATTCTGTATAAAACTGAAGTGCAAGAAGTCTTCAAACGATTTTCCTCAAGGGCCTCGGCGAACTTCGGCGTCAAGATCAAAAACATCATGAGTGATAATGAGACAGGATTCAAAAATACTGGTCTTTATGATTATCTTGATGAACTTGGTATTACTCACGAATTATCTGCTCCTTATACTCCTCAACAGAATGGCGTCGTTGAATGCAAGAACATGACTCTGGTTGAAATGGCACAGACTATGCTTGAAGAATACCAGACTCCTTGTCGCTTCTGGCCTGAAGCAATCAACACTGCTTGCCACATCATCAATCGGGTATATCTTCACAAATTCCTCAAGAAAACCTCATATGAACTCCTCACTGATAAGAAACCCAATGTAAGTTATTTCAAAGTCTTCGGTGCAAGATGCTGGATTAGAGATCCTCACCATAGCTCGAAGTTTGCACCTAAAGCACATGAGGGTTTTATGCTTGGTTACGGAAAGGACTCACACACCTACAGAGTCTTCAACACCGATCACAACAAGGTTGTTGAAACTTTAGATGTGAGGTTTGATGAAACTAATGGCAGTAAAAGAGAGCAACTACCTCCTCTGCCACATAAATTACCTCCTGAGGAAGCCATCAAGCTCAAGGAAACTGAAGATATATATCGTACCTACTGAGGAACAACCCCTTGTTGAAAAAGTCATCCCCAACACTGAGGAAATTCAAGCAGGTGCACCTGAGGAAAATGATACAGATCAAATTCCTCAACCCAACCGAAGTCTTCAACAATCTCATCCAAGGATTGCAAATGCAGTAGAACTTGACAAAATCCTTGATGACATCAATACGCTAGGTCCTCTCACTCGTTCA
Source organism: Hordeum vulgare subsp. vulgare (assembly GCF_904849725.1). Taxonomy (NCBI): domain Eukaryota; kingdom Viridiplantae; phylum Streptophyta; class Magnoliopsida; order Poales; family Poaceae; genus Hordeum; species Hordeum vulgare. The sequence goes on from NC_058524.1 coordinate 470,435,906, forward strand.
AAAGCTTCACATTTAGTTAACTTTTGTGCGCATTCCTCTTTTATGTCTATCACGGAACCCTCAAAAGTTGTTGAAGCCTTCATGGAACCTGAGTGGATTCAAGCCATGCAAGATGAACTTCTTCAGTTCAAGCTAAATGACGTGTGAGAACTTGTCAAAAGAGAAGATCCTAGTAAGCATAATATCATCAGCACCAAGTGGATATACCAAAAAAAGCAATATGAGGATGGTCAGGTAGTGAGGAATAAGGCACGACTTGTAGCCCAAGGCTACACACGGGTTGAAGGAATTGATTTTGATGAAACTTTTGCACTTGGTGCTAGACTTGAAGCTATTCGAACATTACTTGCTTATGCTAACCATCACAATATTACTCTATATCTAATGGATGTGAAAAGTGCATTCCTAAATGGTAAGCTTGAGGAAGAAGTATATGTTGCTCAGCCCCCAGGTTTTGAAGACCCGAAGTATCCTGACAAAGTCTCCAGACTCAAAAAGGCTCTCTATAGCCTCAAGCAAGCCCCTCGGGCGTGGTATGATACATTGAAGGAATTCCTCATGAATAAAGGCTTGAAACCCGGTTCACTTGATCCTACTCTTTTCACAAAATCCTATGACAATGAACTATTTGTGTGCCAAATATATGTCGATGACATTATCTTTGGTTGTACTGACAAACGTTACAGTGATGAATTTGCCTACATGATGGGTGAAGAATATCAAATGTGCATGATGGGGGAGCTGAAATTCTTCTTAGGCCTGCAAATTAGTCAATAACGCAATGTCATATTCATATCTTAGGAGAAATACCTCAAGGACGTTATGAGGAAATTCGGCATGCATGAATGCAAAGGCGTCAAGATTCCTATGCCTACCAACGGCCGCCTCTGCACTGACGAAAATGGTAAAGATTTCGATCAGCAGGTATATCGTTCTATGATTGGCTCTTTATTATACCTATGTGCATCTAGGCCAGATATTATGCTTAGTGTTTGCATGTGTGCTCGTTTTCAAGCAAATCCAAAGGAATCACACCATAAGGTTGTGAAACATATTCTTCGATAACTAGCTCACACACCAAGACTAGGATTATGGTACCCCAAGGGCTCAAATCTTCACCTTGTTGGATATTCTGATTCTGATTATGCTGGTGACCGTGTGGATAGCAAGTCAACATCTGGCACATGCCATTTCCTAGGAAGATCATTAGTCTGCTGGTCCTCAAAGAAGCAGAACTGTGTATCTCTCTCCACTATCGAAGCTGAATACATTGTTGCTGGATCTTGCTGTGCTCAACTGCTATGGATGAAGCAAACCCTCAGAGACTACAACATCAACATGAAGAATGTGCCCCTCTACTGCGATAATGAGAGTGCAATCAAGATCGCCTACAACCCAGTACAACACTCGAAGACCAGCACATCCAAATTCGTCATCATTTTCTTCGTGACCATGTCCTCAAGGGCAATATCATCATTGATCATGTGAATACTGGCGATCAACTAGCGGATATCTTCACGAAGCCCTTGGATGAGAGAAGATTTTGCAAGTTGCAGTGTGAGCTAAATATCCTAGAATCTTCGAATGTCTTGTAAACATGCACACATCCTAACACTTATGCAAAATCGATGACTTAGATGTGCAACACACAAAGTAACGATTTTTTTCAACCAATGAAGAATATCACTCTAAGTGTGAAAAAATCAATGAAGAATTTGGTTCTCAAGGCCCTACGATAATTGTAAGTGGCGCCTGAAATCAGCATTCTTATACCGTGGGTCACGCCACCTCCCAACTTTAAAATTCTTTAAGTTGGAAATTCTTCAAAGTTGAAATTCTTCAATCTGAGACTTTGTCACAAAATCCTCCAAATTTTCAAAGTCTTCAAAATCTTCAAATTCTTCAAAACTTTTTTATGATCTTCATTTGAATATATATATATATAATGAGCTTTAAATGTCCTCAACAACATTCACTTATCGCCTAGTCTTCAATTTGATATTTCCTCTAAGTGAATGTGATCGGACCCGACTCCCCTCTATGCTAAGCTCAACCCAGTCTATTGTAAATTCTTCATATGCATTCTATTTGACACTTGTTCAAAATCCTCACTGAGTCCTTGTCAGCTGAGGACTTTTCAACAAAATCCTCAAAATTCGAATTTTTAAACGTTACAACAGTAACCGCACCCACTACTCACGTTCGTATAATCACGATCTCCATCGCTTTGATTGTGGGTACCATGTGTCACATGGAGACGAAGGGGCAAGGGTGGTTCGGTCCTAAAGTTTCGGCCCGGACTGTTTTCACGTGAGCTATAAATAGCCCCCTTACCCCCTTAGTCAAAACTCTTCTCTTCCTCTCGTCTTCTTCGCTCGAGCTCAAACCCTAGCGCCGCCGCTAGCATCTTCATTGTGAGGAAAAGCTTCAATTCCTCGCCCTCGCCGTCGCTGGACTCAGGCCGACTGCGGAATATCTTCCTCCGACGCCGTCGTAGCTGTCTTCAGTCGCCAAGTTAGGGCACTGAAGATCTCGATCGAAGAACTTCCTCTTTTTACTGCTTCAGTTCATCATGTTCTTCACACAGGGTAAATAAAATCCTATTTTACTGCCCGTGTTGATTTCTTAATTCTCTTTAGAATCGCAAAATCAGTTTTTCCTCAGAAATTCTCTCAGCTGTGCACACTCATGTCTAGAACACTTGATGAATTTCACTAAGTCACTAAAATTCTTTACGAGATTCCTGAATTGCGTAAATTTTCGAATCTACACAACTGTAGAACCCAAGATCAGAATGCTTAGTAAAATTCTTCAACTCACTGGTCAAATTACTCAACTTAAGTAGTTCTTCAATTTACTCAAATCTGAGAACACATATGACCTCTCCAAATTCGTCGCACCTATACTATGTTCACATGTACAAAATGGCAGCTGATGAATCACTAGCTTCTCATCAACTTAACTCATTTCCAACATTTCTAGAAGAAACATTACCTGTGTCCTCAGAATCATCAAGAATACAAATTCCTCAGCAAAAGACTCAGCTGAAGAAAATGGAGGAAGACAGGAAACAAAAAGGTGGCAAGAAGCTGGAACAAAATACTGCGTTTGAGATCCCTGAGGAGATCTATGCTGATTATTGTACACATGATGAGGAAACTCATGGTAAAGAGACCATGGCGAAGCGCAAGATAAGGCTTCAGAGGATAGAACGCCGATGGGCAAAAGAGTGGAAAGAATACAAATATGTGACTCCAAAATATGCCAAGAAGTTTTCCCTCAAGCCTCCCTAAAAAAGGTTGCCACAGGGAGATCAGCAAGCAGCTCATCCCTCAAGCGTAGCTACTATTGAGGATTACCAAGATGAAAGAGACAAATATCTATCTAAACTGCAGAAAAAGGCTAAAGCTGATGTGACGAAATTCAATGAGGACTCTACTGCTGTAGCTACTGCCGCCACTTCTTCAGTTACTGAGGCCTCTGCTACTTCAATTCCTCAGAAGAAGGCTCTGCTGAAGAAACCAAGTCTCAAGCCAAAAGCCTCAACAACTACATCAAAAGAGCAATTTCCTCATAAAGTTGCAATGACTACCAAATCCTCAATTGCAGCCAAGTCCTCACCACCTCAGCAGAAGCAACTAAGTAAGATTCAATCTAAAAAACCTAGTTCTTGTGTGCCATCTACCACAGCTCTGCGTCAAAATCTTCACCAAGTCTGTTGAAGACTAAGATGACTGCTGGTAGAGGTACCATGCCAAGCCCTGGCAAAGTCGTCAACATTCCTTCTGCATCAAACGGATGCGAAGAATATGATGATGAAACTCTTCAAGCCATCATCAGAAACAAGCAGGAAAGAATTGCACAAGCCAATGGAAGCACCATTCCTCTTGCGCTGGATCCGAAGGAAGTGCTAAACTTCATTGATCTCTGGCATGAGGATCCGAAAACTCCCATTGATGATTTGAAGCTTCCTCCTGGAGTCAGCCACATGGTTGCCACTTTCATCAATGAACCTAAATGGAAGGATCAACAAGCCAAACAAGCTAGGCTTGCGAAGATCAAAAAGGAGAAATTCTTGAAGCAGATCCTCCTCACCTTATCCCCAGAGAAACTTGTTTCTACTCAGGCGGAGCTGAAGACTCTCACAGATAGATATACAAGTCTTCATGTAGATCAAGGGCGCCAAAGTATAATAAATCAAAGCTACAACTGCAACAGTTGATGAATACAACAACAGAATTGCCGCTTCCAAGCAGCCAACAAAGCCTCAGCCAAGCCATACTGTGCAAACGGCCGAGGGTGATGAAAATGAAGAAACAACAGCTAAAGAAATTCCTCAAAATATTCTAGCTGAAGAATCTGACAGGCCTGACTCTGATAAAACAACGCCTCATGAAATTTCTCCTTCACCTAAATCCTCAGAGGTGAAGAAAGCGACTTCGTCTGCAGTAGACATGAAGAAAACCAAAGCAGCTAAAAAAGATGCTAAAAAGAGAAAATCTTCAATGGCTTCAGAATTCTCAGAAGCAAAACATATGAAGATTATGCCTTCAGAATCTTCACCAGCCCCGATGGATGCTACTCCTCTAAATGTAGCACCATCGTATATGATGGTTCCATTCGGTGAGGAATACATCATTCCAGAAGAGGATGAAGAAATGGAAGACAATTGCTCTCGTGCATCCACACCGATGGATGAGGACATTCTAATTGATGATATTCCTCAAACCACAACACCTCCAATGACTATTGAAGAAAAGCAGGGTGATGAAGAAACTGGATGCAACACACCTGTGATCCATGACGAGTTCTGGGAACAAGCTCACCCTAACTCACCAAGAACAACCCAAAATTCCTCAAACTCCGGCTGACACTGAAATTCTGACTGGTTGTGATGAAAATAGCATACATGAGGAATCAACATAAGACCGAGAATCAGGTGCATCAGCTGAAGAAAATACAGCGTAAAAAACTGCAGCTGCTTCCTCATATCAGCAAATTCCTCAAGCTCAAGAAAATACTCAAGCTAAAGAAAATGCTCCTGCTCCAAATGCCGAAACTACAATTGTTGTGGTGAATCCTGAAACCGCCATTGTGGTGGCCACTACTCCTCAAGATGAACAACAGCATAATCTTCAACCAAAACCTCATGAACCCTTTTCCAAGACGCCTAAGTTTCAGAAGGAAGCATTCTTTGATGAACGCCATTACTTCGCAGGTGCAAATCACTATGATAGGCTTCACATCACGCACAAAAAAATCTGGACCAGAAATCAACTAACTACTATGCCTCTGTGCTCTATGGAAGAAAGAAGATATTTCTTCACACCCACATTCCTCATTGTGACATGGAGGAAATACCTTGCTTCACCCCAGTCCTTAATGTTCTTCACAAAGCAGGGCTACTGCCGTTCTGTATAGATATCTGTGATTGGAATACAGACATAATTCTTCAATTCTATGCCACACTGCATATCTCAGGCGACCCCAAAGACGTCAACACATGGGTGTTGAACTGGATGACTCAGCATACACATTACAAAGTACCAGCCACATAATTACTTCGAGCTCTTCCAATATAAATTTCTTCAGAGGATGCAGTCAGGATCTATGATGAAAGAGAACTGCCAAACAAGCTCATGGAAGTCATCATGAAGCCTTTGGCTCAAGGCCAACCTCCAAGGACCAGATTCCTCATGAAGGATCTGAAGTATGAGCCAGAGCTGTCTATCGAATCTTGTCATATTACTTCGCTCTAATCAAAGGGCATGGAAATGAAGAAGATGTTGTGGGCATCATGAAGAATATCCTATTCGATGTCATTCTTGGTATTCCTATGAATCTTCATGATTTCTTCTTGAGGACTTTGGCTGATAATGCTTTGACACCATATGAGCTGAAGATCTATGTACCTTGGATTACGAGGTTTGTCAGGAACATATCTGGCATCAACTATCAAGCTAACTTTCATAATCACCTCGGATATCAGCCACCTATCAAAGTCATCAAGAAATCTTTTGAACCAATTGAAGGCAAAGGTAAGTCTGTGATTGACGAAGGAAATCGGCCCCTAGATGGCCAATTTCGCAAGGCTGACTCATATTCCTCATATGATGACATTGCTACTCAAGACCCATCAAGCCCAACTACCCCAAGGGTGCTGACTAACAGAGAGCTTATCCTCAGTCTTCACCAGAAAGTCGATCGCAAACACAAGTAGGTGAAACGCCAGTTTGGTGCCATTGTGAAAACCCTCAATGAGACTCAAAATGCAGTGAAGAAAAATCACTATTATCTTCATGAGGTATTTGATCGCAATTGGGCCACCTTGGCTCACCTAAAGACTCTCGAGGAACTTGAAGAAATGGAATTTACTCAAGAATTTGACTGATCGTGGCCTCCAAAGAAGAAATTCAAGCCTATTCTAGTTCTTGACTTGGAGGACAGTTCATTTTCTTCATTTTGCATTGCAGAATTAGATGAAGAACCAGAGGACACTACAACTGGTCCAAGGAAGAAGTTTGTCCCCAAGGATGCTCACGCCTCTCCATCAACAAAGTAGTGCATTTCTTCACTGGCGTTAGTCCTCAGTTTTGTCACTTTTTCATCACTTGATGACAAAGGGGAGAAATCTGAGAGTTAGTCTTCAAGCGGGATTCATTATGGTCTTACAAACTTTATTAAGTTACAAACTCTTGGTTCTTATGAAGTTTTTGATGTAATGAGTTGTAACTTAAGCCCGATGCTGTTCTAACTCTTTTGAACATTTTTCCTAGCTTGCTTATTCCTCAAAGTTCATTAATGCATGCATGCTGAAATTCATCAAACACCATTTTCCATCATGCATTTCAAATTCTCATATTATATGTCAAATGCATGCATGAATTGTAAGATACAGGGGGAGATCTCCATGATATAAATCATCAATGTGCATGTGCTGTGCAAAGCAAATTCCTCAATATATGCAAATCTTCACGGGGAGTTTCCCTGTATCTTGATTTCAAATTCCTCAAACTCTGTACTTACATTCCATATTATTATCCTCGTTGAAAACTTAACCTAATTGTCATCAACAACCAAAAAGGGGGAGATTGTAAGTGCATCTAGTGCCCCTTAGTGATTTTGGTGGTTTGAAGACTTATAGGTTAAGAGACTGATATGTTTGTGAGTGTATATATGCTATATAAGTCGCTGAGGAGTTTGAGTTATCCGATGAATATCCACCCCTAAAAATGTATGCCTTCGGGTGAAGACTTTGGACCTTCCTTGAAGACTTTGATCGCGAAGAAATTGCGATGAAATTGATATTCCTCATGAAGATATTGAAGATGAGGAATTCGGTGTGTCCTGAAGAAAACACTCTAAAGACTATGAAGCGTGAGGATTTGATCTTTCTGTTTCAATTTCTTTACACTTGAGTCATAGGAACACCGTAATGTTAAAGGGGGTCGAGGTAAAAGTACGGAATGATTTTCCTCATGATGCTCAACCCAAGCCTAAATATACCAAATCCTCAAAGTGAGGAATATGAGAGACATGAGGACTTTCATAGTTGAAACTTCCGACCGTTGCCGCCACACGCGCCACCTCACTGATCTTATCCACCCAACGGTCATATTATTTAAGGGCATTTATGTCAAATCATGCCGGGATGCCCCCAGGCTAATTATAGCCGCCCCCTACAACCACTTGCGGGTTGGATGCTCCGAGAGAAACTCACACTTGTCATTTAGAGCAAACCAAATTCCTCCGAGTCATCAAGAGAAAATCATCAACTGAGGAAATACCGCAAACACCAAACCCAAACCAAAAACCCAAGTGATTGAGAATCACTAAAGAAATTGTTCCTGTGTGGAAGCGAAACTTTTTACCTTTGAGGACTGTGCATCCTATAGACGGTTAGGAGTTATGGTCTAGAGCATCCAACAGTCAATTATGGATCACCGGGTGACCGAGTTTGTGAGGGTTTGGAAGTCTTCCCTGAAGACTTACCACGAGTGTTGGGCGAGGACTGTGTGTCCTTAGCTTAAGGAGAATACGGTAGGGACTGTGTGTCCTGGGACTGTGTGTCCTTTTGGTTTCAATACCAAGCCGCTCTAAACTAGACGTACAACTTTCACAACAGTTGGAACTGCGTCATCAACCACTGTCTTCATCAAGCTACGGGTTCTATTTCTTCAACTCTTTCATTTCCTCAATTGTATGTTGAAGACTTTCATCTATGCTGTTTGATGAATTTGTCTGAAGACTTTCTCTGAATTTCCTCAACCTCAAATTCTTCACTTAGGTTAATCTTCACCTGCTTACTCTGTACTTGCGAACTGTGCAAACCGAATCTCAGAAATCCCATCGAGTACTTTGCTATAGTCGTTTTTGCACTCCTGATCCTATACTATTTCCGCTGCACTGAGTTCATGATTGAGGACTTTCCTCATAAGGAATTTCCTCAGTGATGAAATTCTAAAAATGTCCTATTCACCCCCCTCTAGTCGATATAACACACTTTCAAGACTCAAATAATATTCATAGATAATCTGAACATAAACTGACAATTCATCGGATCTCGACAAACACACCGCAAAAGGGTATTACATCGGATAGATCTCCATGAAGATCATGAAGAACATGGTATTGCAGATCAAAGAGAGAGAAGAAGCCATCTAGCTACTAGCTATGGACCCATACGTCTGTGGTGAACTACTCACACATCATCGGAGGGATAATGGGGTTGATGTAGATGCCCTCCGTGATCAATTCCCTCTACGGAAGATTACCGGAAAAGGCTCTCAGATTGGATCTCATGGGAACAGAGGCTCCCGGCGGCGTAAAAGTATTTTCGTGGCTCTTTTTGGCGATACGGGAATATTTTGGAGTTTATAGGCCAAAGAATAGGGTTAGGAGACCCGCAGGGGGCCCACAAGCCAGGGGGTGCGACCACCCCCTAGGGCGCGCCCTGCAGGCTTGTGTCCTCCAGGCAGATGCCCTGCCCCCAAAGTTTTCAGAATCGTGACTCAAGTCTTATAATCTTAAGATCTAACGATCCAAACTAGCCCCTCCGATTCTATGATTTTGCTCATAGAATCTAACTTTCTACGGTCCTGATAGTTTAGATTCTACGATTCACGATCCTAGCGACAGAGTTCCGATCCAATTCAGAATCGCAATTGTGACAACTTTGCTGCCCCCTACTCCAAGTCTCGTGGGTGTCTTCTCATCCATGAAAAATCTTGTCGGAGATTTGTTCCGGTTGGACTCCATTTAATATTCCTTATCTGCAATACTCAAAAATGTGGAAAAACAAAAACTGGCACTAGGCTCTAGATTAATAGGTTAGTCCCAAAACTAATATAAAACAACATATAAATGTATATAAAACATCCAAAACAGATAATATAATAGCATTGACAACAAAAAATTATAGATACGTTGGAGACGTACCATTACACATACATTTCCTTATGTTAACATGTGTGTGATAACACGTGACACCGCATACGGTTGTCCGGTCGTGTGCTCCACTTTTTGTATACCCGCGCTCCACATCAGTGAATTGTAAAATCCCCAATCCCCTAGCCAGCTCCTAGCTATAAATAACCATATCAATGACCGCCGACGGCGACTTGCTACTCATCCACTTCCTAGCTAGTTAGCCACACATACCAGCATACCCCCAATATTCGACGACAGGATAGAGTTGTGCATCGACGGAATCGAGGCTGAAGGCACGATGGTCGGCTTGGCGGTAGATGGACATGCCGCCGCCTCCCCCGACGATGACCATAGGAAGTAGGAAATGCAGTACGAGCAAGCCGCCAGGTTAGCCAGGGTCGTCCTAAAAGCGGACAGGGATCGTCGACGGGCGATACTGCTCGCTCGGCGCAGAGTGGGGTGGATGATGCGGACGGTAGAGCAGGAACCGAGATGATGCAAGGACAACTGTGTCCATGGCGAACCCCGCACGAGACGCATGCTTATGTCCCAAATGGAGGAGGGCGCAACACGAGACGTCTCGAGGGCATGCCTGAGTGGCATCACGACAGCCTTGGCGAGACCCAACATTGTCTCGTCGGATGTCGGTGGGGTAGACCACGCGGGCGCGGTAGCCCTGGTGAGCGCTGCACCCGAGGCAGTACTGGCGATCCCGAATGTCGAGTGTGCCCCAGCCTCTATCGATCAAGGTGTGTAAGTCATCGACTTGGCGGCCTCCGCTCCCACTAAGCCCATGATTGACACGCTCATGGACGATGGCTGACGTGCGTGGTGGGTCAGCGTCACGTGTGTGGTAGCTCTTTTATGTGCACGTAGTTCGTTATATTCTTGTAAATTAGCGAGCTTATTGATTTGTTCATGCATATCAAATATGTCAATTGTATGGGCTGGCATATCCATATATTATCTCAGTTTGCAATATGGACAATTAATATGCAAACTCCTTCTCAACACTTGTGTTGATCGCCACGTCGAAAACATGGACATCCTCTACTCTACACGACACGCGATTAAACTGAATGAACTGTGTACGATACTTTCCATGAAAATTTAAGAACTTGGCTGACAACATTTGAGTAACATATATATAGTGGTTACACTATTCAACAAAAGGAGGATCTTGGTAACATGGTACTTACCAATTTTTACAACCATGTGGTCCATATCTACATACTTAACATAGTAACAACTAGCCCATTTTAAGAGGCTGAGGTCCAACAACCACAACTATCCGTTCGAAGCAGCTTGATCACAGCGACTTCACATCTCGTTAATGAAATGGAAGAACCCTCATCTGCCTTGGTATAGAATGAGTAGAACAGTGTCTCCAATTTTCCAATGTGGATGCATTGCCAGGACAAGCAAGAACTTGTTAATTAGAATGGTTCCATTTATGCGGAAAATGCAGCACCATGCAATCACTTTGACGTTATTAGCGGGCACAAGTGTAATTCCACCACGTCGGGAAACTGATTCAGGAACAGCTGCAGCGGGCAATTTCTGTTGTAATGTAGAATAAAAACCAATTGTACCATATCATTGAAGATATATATAGTTTATGAACATCAACATTAAAATAAGACTTCATACCAGCCTTTTGTGCACACGATTGGTGTTGTTCAATGTGTGCACCATAAGACGAATTAATCCCATCCAAAATCCAGGGTTCACACGTTGTGCTATCTTTGTCAGATTGTCAAAAAAAATTATTACATGCTTAAAGTCTTTCTAGTGAAATTTGGTATGTCGAGTAACATACATGTCATTAACTATGCATCCAACATATTGTGCTTGAAAGGTGGAAAGGTATTATTTATTCAAAATATGGCAGCACAATATATAGTGGGCATAAATTGGTAAATATAATTTGTTACTGCCTAGGAACGGGGTCAGAAAACATTATTACAATTGGTTACTTAAATAGTGATCACTTAGTCACAACAAACACCCCGATTTTTCTAAGTAATATGCCAGCATGGAGAAAGTTGAAAGATCAATAACCTTGATCAAACGGTGATTGGTTGATGACATTGGGGAAGTAAACATCCATGTTAATTAGACTAGGATGTGGTGCACGCACTAGAATTTTATTGCTAGCTTTCACTTTATAAAAAATAGAATTTTTTCTCCAAAGGTCCGCACCAAAATAGGAGTGACCATCTTTATAATGTTTTACGCTAACTATTATTATAAATCCATGTTGTGTTGTCAATATGACATCCATGGAGTCATCAAAAAAGTAAAGACCAAGATTTCCTTCTACTCGCGTTCTTGCAAAGCAAGGGATGTATTGCTTGAAATAAAAATTAAGGTCTTAAATTATATATATTGAAATAACAGATAAAAATCATCTTCGACGTCTAGTCTATGTGTGTCACCATACCTTTTATCAAAATGTATCAATACAATGTATATGTTCATAAATTTAGGCAATGCCGACCATGGTAGGGTGAGATTCAACATACCAAGCGCTCCCTGAAGTCATATGGAATGGTGAGATAGAACTTCATTTTCGACTGGCCGTGACCAGACTTGCCTGATTTTTGCTCACACTATGGACAGTTGAATGAAAAAAATGAGAATTTACGACGATTTCTGCCGTTTGATTAAGAATGTTGGACGGACTACGGGAAGAGATGAGTGAATATTTTGCTAAATTAAGTACCTTCTCCATGAAGAAAATCCTTGGCCTAATCCCGTAGAAAACTCCAATCTAATAGAGTCGAGAAAGTCGGTGCAAGTCGGTGCACATAGGCGGTGGCAATTGGTAGGGGCGATCCCGTGCCGTTTTGAGCGCGACCTCCGCCCGCCGTCGAGCTTAGGGTGGCTCCGCGATAGAAGTCGATGAGGTGCACAGAGTTGCATAGGAGTGCACGACGAGTGGGCACGGGGTGAGGGTTTCCCTTTTTGATGCATGGGTGAACGCACACTATTCACATAGGCGACGGAGATGAATCGTGTGCGATAGTAAATCACCGAGATTGAGGGGGAATCCAAAGTTCCCTCTTGATTTGTCATTTAGTTTTGTTCTACGATGAACATAACCCCTCCAATGCAACCTGTTCAAATTTGGTATTTTTCGGGATCATTTACCATAGTTAGGCGATTATGTGCCTTTTCTAGGCATTAATGAACAAAATTCAGATTCAAACAATCAGTGCATGAAAAAGTGCAAAAATCACTTTGGAAAACCATAATCATGGTATTTAGTAAATTCTCATGCCTAAATGGGCAGTGATTTCAAGGATACATGCTCGTGTCGGTGCACCAAAGTTTGGGCCTTTAATGCCCCATACTGGTGCACGGGCAGTTAGAGCCACATCCGCGACAAGGCTTGCCGGAGCCCGCGGGAGACTAGCACAAAGGCACCCAAGGCCACAAGCCCAGAAGACCGAAGACATAGACCTCGGCAAGACTCTTGCTGAGGAAGGCCAGTGAAGCCCTGGCAAGGCCCTTGCCGAGAGAGTTAGTAGCGCTCCAGTGCAGCTCGTCCCCGACAGCATCCCAACTCGCCCCTATGCCAACACAGCGGCCAGCAGCCCCTGGCCACTTGATACATGTAGGTTCGTGCAACGCGTGTCGAGCGGTACCTACGGAGAACAGTGCCGAAGGGACACGCCCCTGTCCCATCTCTATGACACCAGGCGAAGCATTAAATGCATCTTCTTAGACGCCAGAAACACTGTACATCTCGTGGGTGCACTATTTCACTGTGCACCCCATGAGAACCATGTGCTGCCACTGTTGGTGACCCCTTAGACTTATAAAAGGAGGCCCTGGGCATGCACGAGGGGGGGGGGGTAGCTGGTCAGTCAGCCAAGACATACCTAGTAGTTCACCATCTATCATCAGATAAATACACACAAAGCAGGAGTAGGCTATTATGCTTCAGTAGCGGCCCGAACCTGGGTAGATCGCCCCCATTGTTTCGACCGTTTGGTCCGCTCTTGGTGCATCCGAATCACAAGGGACGCCTCTAGGTCCCACAGGTGCTCATGGTCCTACACCGCAACATTGTGGCAAGATTCAACCACAAATGTGTCATTTATTTGTTTTCCAACTATAAAAAAACGTAATACATGCTTAAAAACATGATACGTGCTATGGTGCCATGGTATGGCCTCACTATGCCACGGTAAAAAATTGAGAAGGTTTGGCTCATGTCGTCATGCACGCCCTTCATAAATTGAACCATCACCGAGGAAGTTTCGTGGTTTCGAGAGGGAAATCACAAAGATTGAAGGGGAATCCAAATTTCCTCCGTCCTTTGTCCTGGATTTTTTTCTACGATGAACATATACACCCTGAAAATCTCCGTGTTCAAATTTGGCACTTTTTCCGGGCTCATTTGCCATATTTGGGGGATTATGTGCATTTTCTAGGCGTTAATGCGCAGATAAATTCAATCCAGCTACCGCTGCATGGGTGTGATGCGAGGGACGTGGATTGTAGTTTGATCTTGGTGCATCCAACAGTGCACACGCGTGATCCGCTTGGCTGGGGTTCTGGCCAATCATAACGCAACACATAATAGTCTCAGTGCACACTATTTCCGGAGGCGACGGAGACGAACCGTGTGCGATAATGAATGACCAAGATTGTAAGGGAAGCCAATTTTTTGGCGTCGTTTGTCCTTGAGTTCTTAAAATCTGCCGCACTCTATGGTTGTCCCACCACTCCGCCCCAAAGGTCTCTCCAGCATCTTTTGCGTTGTGTGTTTCCCCCACCCAAGTTTCAAGTTTCGTAGCAAAATTTTCATTAGACACATGATTTTTGAATTTATTCCTCCCACCACATTGCAACCCATCACATTTCCGCAGTATCTCCCCCCCGGCAGCTCAAATCGCCACCGCCGCCACCGCAACCATAGCTTCAACCACATCTATGTTCTGCTGAAGCATCGTCGATCCAATCATGCTACCCACCAATCTCTATTACGGCCACGACTTGGTTTCTTAAATGGCACCTGTGAAACATCCTCATGCCTCCAAATCCCCACTGCCCCTACCTTTAGAGCATTGCCGTGCAAGCCCAACCACATATCACATGGAGTTCGAGGAGCTGATGGTGGTTGATGGCGCGATGGCCATTGTGCCTGTCGACCGGGAGGAACACATCGCCTCCGCCGCTGCCGAATTGTTGCAGGCTTTGGCTGAGATGAAGTGCCCCATCGACTACCCTCGAGGACTTACCAAGTATGATTTGACCAGCTCAATCTTACCAATACCACTTGCAATAGCTATATTTTGTATGGTTGATGTATTAAGCATGTTCGTGCCTTGTTTATTTCAGTATTACACACTATGCGATGTTCAAGTATTAACTATCTAGCTCAATTTCACCAATACCAGCAACAAACTTACAATACATGACTTGGGATGGTGTTAAACCTATTGTAATTAATAGTTGTATCCAATTTTTAATCTGTCCCTTTGCTACCATGCCACTCTTCGAATTGAAGCTATCACTAGAGATGTCGTCATTTTATTTCCATATGCTATTTTTGATGGATGCTAACCCTGTTGTACTTAACATGCCTTTCCATGTACTAACAAAGGGTCATAACGGGCGGTGCTGCTATTTGCCGTCGAGGTTAGATGCACCCCATGTCTTACAATATTTCACATCATTTGTGCAACTGCAATTTAACTTCTAACATTTACTGGTTACCTACAGGTACACATGCCAACTGCACTGATCCACTCTTCGACCCGGAGGAACACCTCGCCTCCGCCGTCGCTGACTTGGGGCGGGCTCTGGCCAAGTTGAAGTGCCCCAACAACTACCCCTCGGGACTTACCAAGTATGAGCTGACCAGTTCAATCTTACCCATACGAGTTGCAATGGCTATGTTTTGTATGCATTAGCATGTTGTAGTAAACAGGCCTAACACGCCTTAGCTATTTTCCCTAACTTTTTATAGACAAAAGGGCCATTATTCGCTATGGTAGAACTTGCCCTGCGATGTTTAACTCTATCAATTGCATTTTTATCAGTACAAGTTTCATTGGCTATACTAGGTTGCATGTAGTTAAACGTGCCCTGTTATTTTCAGTACTACACTCTCTGTGGTGTTCAAGTATAAACTGTCCAGCTAAATTTCACCAATAGCAGCTACAAACTTACAAAACATGACTTGGGATGCTATTGAGCTTGTTGCAATTAATAGTTGTATCCATTATTTTAATATGTCCCTTTGCTACTATCCTACTCTCTGCAATGAAGATATACCACAAATGTTGTCATTTTATTTCCATTTTCTATTTTGGGTGGATGCTAACCCTTTTGTAGTTAACATGACTTTCCATGTACTTATGTAGGGCCGTAACGGGGGATGATGTTGTTTCCGTCAAGGTTAGCTGCGTCCCATGTCTACAGTATTTTAAATCATTTTTGAAATTGCACTTCAACTTCTAACATTTACTTGCTTCTTGTAGGTACACATGTCAGTGGCACTGAGCCATGCTTCGACCCAGAGGAACACCTCGCCTCCCATGTGACCGACTTGGGCCGGGCTCTTGCTCACATGAAGTGCCCCAGCAACTACCCCTCGAGACTTACCAAGTATGAACTCACCAGTTGAATCTTACCAATACTAGTTGCAATGGCATGTGTGTGTATGATTGATAGGTTAAGCATGTTATAGTAAATATCGCCTAACCCATCTTATCTATTTTCCCTACCTTTTATAGACAACAGGGCCATTCTCTGCTCTAGCAAGACTTGCCTTGTGATGTTTAACTCTATAAATTTCATTTCTATCAGTAGGTCAGTACCATTTTTAATGGTTGCACGGTTGTTTGTACTGAAACGTGCCTATTGTAGTAAACAATTCTATACATTTTCTAATCCATCCCTTTGCTACCGTGCTACTCTTTCGCAATGAAGATATCACTACAGATGTTGTTGTTTTATTACCATTTTGTATTTTTGGTGGATGTTAACCCTGTTGTATTTAACATCGCCTTTCCATGTACTTATGCAGGGCTACAATGGCAGATGATGTTGTTTGCCATCGAGGTTAGCTACATCCCACCTTATAAACCATATGTTCCTAAATATAAGTATTTTTCGAGATTCCAATATAGACTACATACGGAGCAAAATGAGTGAATCTACATTCTAATCTAAACTATGTCTATATACATCCTTATGTAGTTCATATAGAAATATCTAAAAAACTTGTACTTAGGAACGTTGGTAGTTGTGTTTTACACCATTTGTGCAATCGTAGTTTAGTTTCTAACATTTACTTGTTGCATGTAGGTACATATATCAGCGGTACTGATCCACGCTTTGATCCCTTTTGCGTATGGAGAAATGAGATATTCATGAACAAGCATCATGTGAGGAAACTAAGAAAGATTGTTAGGTGCAAGAGATGGGTGATGGGAATTAAGCTCTTTATTTACACTTTCTCCATGATAGCAGTGAACTTTAGGATGGTAAATAATGTGATGCCTTTTCCCCCTCCCCACAACGAGTTACTCTATTACACATGAGTATGTGATAGTTTTATCTTTTCAATGGTTTTCAAAGAAACTTACTGATGATTATCTTGCAGACTACATGACTAGAGTAGAGGCAACTAAGGTTAAAGTTTATAATTCATACTACTAAGATAATGGTTTAGAATTCTTCCACAAGACGATGAAGGTTGGGAGGGCGATCGTCACAAGGGGATGGACAAAAGTTGTTCGTGTCTATGGCATGTGGGAGGGCACATTATGGGCATTCCGCATCTTCAACACCATCAGCAACCAAAATGATTTACACTTGTCTCTTCACCTTTAACGCCTCTAAATATTGTGGTTCATCATGGTTAATTGCTGCCTAATCTTGTAATTACTGAACATATTGTACATAGAATTTTATTTGTGGATTGGTTGTTGAATTATTGTGCTAAGAATTTGAATTCCACGTTTCATATTTCCAAATTTCCAATTATAATAATAAATTATAAGGAAAGACAAAAATAAACAGGAGCAAATTAAATAATATACGCATGGTTAGAAAGAACAAATTATTCTTTGACGTGAAACGTTTGCGATTGTGGACGGATGCACACACAATTTCTTCTCATATGCATGTGCGATTCATGGTAATACGAAAAACGTTTCAAACCTCTATGCATGTGTAATATTGGACACAAATAAGATTGTGGATACATGGAGCCCGTGTGTGATAGGAATACCTATCACACACAATTATGAAAATGGACACATTGCCGATAGTAGAGGCATCGCACAAATTTTACATTTTTGAACTGTGTGGGATAACGTATAAATCGCAAACACATTGGTAGATTAAATGTTTGTGATATACACATTTTACACACGACTATAGCGGCTTAATTGTTTTGTATGTCTGTCGGATCAGAAACCTAACATCGAGACGTAGCGTGTGGGACAGGCGCAACTTCTCATACATTTATTCTATGGAAATCGTCAGTAGCCACTCACCTATCCCCAACGGTTTCTGGGTCGTGTGGGAAGTACCCCCTATCGCCCACACTCACTAGGCGACGGTTTAAAACTCCATCACGGAAAGTGGGTAAAAACTGTTTGTATAACATGTAACGGTACCAGTGTACCTTCAACTTGAAGTGATAACAACCAGAACCACAACAACAATGCCAGGCCTTTTTATGGTCGTGGTCAGGCTAACAACATTGAACCGAATCATGCTCAAGACCAACTTGCTACTCTGATGGGTACTCCTCTTATTAACTCAGTACCAGCTTCTGTACTGTTTGATATAGGAGCATCACATTCCTTTATGTCAGAAAATTCTGCATTCTTGCATGGCATTAAATACAAAGAGATGAACATTCCAATAGTGGTAAACACCCCCGAGGGTCAATGCTGAACCTCCATGGTTAGCCACAATGTCCCCATTAAAATTTAAGGGTTGGAATACTATACCTCTCCCATAATGTGGAAGTCTTCCAATATTGATCTCATTATTGGGATGGACTGTTGAGAACTCATACGGCTTCAATCGTTTGTGCCACCAAAACCGTCCATCTCGTGCATCCTTCAAATGAGATGGTAAGCTACCATGCTCATCTTGTCCAAGATGTCAAAGCCCGGCTATATGCCTTGAATGCATAGAATGTGTCACCTCTTGAGGGGATTGAAAACATTCCAGTTGTTCCTGAGTTCCAAGATCTTTACAGAAGAACTCCCAAGCATTCCCCCGGTGAGAGCTATCGAGTTTGTCATTGACTTAGTGCGACGCACCACCCCAATCACCGAACGACCTTATAAGATGCCTCCTCATGACTCCTTGATCTTGAGGAGGAAATTGACAATTCGTCGAGGTTTCATTCGTCCAAGTTGCTCTACTTCAGGAGTGTTGGGGAACGTCGCATGGGAAACAAAAATTTTCCTACGCGCACGAAGACCTATCATGGTGATGTCCATCTACGAGAGGGGATGAGTGATCTACGTACCCTTGTAGATCGTACAGCAGAAGCGATGTGAGATCACGGTTGATGTAGTGGAACGTCCTCACGTCCCTCGATCCGCCCCGCGAACAATCCCGCGATCAGTCCCACGATCTAGTACGAACGGACGGCACCTCCGCGTTCAGCACACGTACAGCTCGACGATGATCTCGGCCTTCTTGATCCAGCAAGAGAGACGGAGAGGTAGAAGAGTTCTCCGGCAGCGTGACGGCGCTCCGGAGGTTGGTGATGATCTTGTCTCAGCAGGGCTCCGCCCGAGCTCCGCAGAAACGCGATCTAGAGGAAAAACTATGGAGGTATGTGGTCGGGCAGCCGTGAGAAAGTCGTCTCAAATCTGCCCTAAAAGCCCCATATATATAGGAGGAGGGAGGGGGACCTTGCCTTGGGGTCCAAGAGAACCCCAAGGGGTCGGCCGAGCCAGGGGGGAGGACTCTCCCCCCCCAAACCGAGTCCTACTTGGTTTGGTGGGAGGGAGTCCTTCCCCTTTCCCACTTCCCCTTTTTTTTTCTTTCTTCCTTTGATTTTTATTCCTTGGCGCATAGGACTTGGTGGGCTGTCCCACCAGCCCATTAAGGGCTGGTGTGACCCCCCCAAATACCTATGGGCTTCCCCGGAGTGGGTTGCCCCCCTCCGGTGAACCCCCGGAACCCATTCGTCATTCCCGGTACATTCCTGGTAACTCCGAAAACCTTCCGGTAATCAAATGAGGTCATCCTATATATCAATATTCGTTTCCGGACCATTCCGGAAACCCTCGTGACGTCCGTGATCTCATCCGGGACTCCGAACAACATTCGGTAACCAACCATATAACTCAAATACGCATAAAACAACGTCGAACCTTAAGTGTGCAGACCCTGCGGGTTCGAGAACTATGTAGACATGACCCGAGAGACTCCTCGGTCAATATCCAATAGCGGGACCTGGATGCCCATATTGGATCCTACATATTCTACGAAGATCTTTATCGTTTGAACCTCAGTGACAAGGATTCGTATAATCCCGTATGTCATTCCCTTTGTCCTTCGGTATGTTACTTGCCCGAGATTCGATCGTCAGTATCCGCATACCTATTTCAATCTCGTTTACCGGCAAGTCTCTTTACTCGTTCCGTAATACAAGATCCCGCAACTTACACTAAGTTACATTGCTTGCAAGGCTTGTGTGTGATGTTGTATTACCGAGTGGGCCCCGAGATACCTCTCCGTCATACGGAGTGACAAATCCCAGTCTTGATCCATACTAACTCAACCAACACCTTCGGAGATACCTGTAGAGCATCTTTATAGTCACCCAGTTACGTTGCGACGTTTGATACACACAAAGCATTCCTCCGGTGTCAGTGAGTTATATGATCTCATGGTCATAGGAATAAATACTTGACACGCAGAAAACAGTAGCAACAAAATGACACGATCAACATGCTACGTCTATTAGTTTGGGTCTTAGTCCATCACGTGGTTCTCCCAATGACGTGATCCAGTTATCAAGCAACAACACCTTGTTCATAATCAGAAGACACTGATTATCATCGATCAACTGACTAGCCAACTAGAGGCATGCTAGGGACGGTGTTTTGTCTATGTATCCACACATGTAAATGAGTCTTCATTCAATACAATTATAGCATGGATAATAAACTATTATCTTGATACAGGAATTATAATAATACATTTATTATTGCCTCTAGGGCATAATTCCAACAGTCTCCCACTTGCACTAGAGTCAATAATCTAGCCCTCACATCACCATGTGAATTACATTGTAATAAATCTAACACCCATACAGTTCTGGTGTCGATCATGTTTTGGTCGTGGAAGAGGTTTAGTCAGCGGGTCTGCTACATTCAGATCCGTGTGCACTTTGCATATATTTACGTCCTCCTCCTCGACGTAGTCGCGGATGAGGTTGAAGCGTCGTTTGATGTGTCTGGTCTTCTTGTGAAACCTTGGTTCCTTTGCTAAGGCAATGGCACCAGTGTTGTCACAGAACAAGGTTATTGGATCCAGTGCACTTGGCACCACTCCAAGATCCGTCATGAACTGCTTCATCCAGACACCCTCCTTAGCCGCCTCCGAGGCAGCCATGTACTCCGCTTCACATGTAGAATCTGCTACGACGCTTTGCTTGGAACTGCACCAGCTTACCGCACCCCCATTAAGAATAAATACGTATCCGGTTTGCGACTTAGAGTCGTCCGGATCTGTGTCAAAGCTTGCATCGACGTAACCTTTTACGGCGAGCTCTTCGTCACCTCCATACACGAGAAACATCTCCTTAGTCCTTTTCAGGTACTTTAGGATATTCTTGACCGCTGTCCAGTGATCCACTCCTGGATTACTCTGGAACCTACCTGCCATACTTATGGCCAGGCTAACATCCGGTCTAGTGCACAGCATTGCATACATGATAGAGCCTATGGCTGAAGCATAGGGGACGGAGCGCATATGCTCTCTATCTTCATCAGTTGCTGGGCACTGAGTCTTACTCAATCTCGTACCTTGTAACACTGGTAAGAACCCTTTCTTGGACTGTTCCATTTTGAACCTTTTCAAAACTTTATCAAGGTATGTGCTTTGTGAAAGTCCTATCAGGCGTTTTGATCTATCCCTATAGATTTTAATGCCTAGAATGTAAGCAGCTTCTCCTAGGTCCTTCATAGAGAAACTTTTATTCAAGTAACCTTTTATGCTTTCCAAAAGCTCTATGTCGTTTCCAATCAGCAATATGTCATCCACATATAATATTAGAAACGCCACAGAGCTCCCACTCACTTTCTTGTAAATACAAGATTCTCCAACCACTTGTATAAACCCAAATGCTTTGATCACCTCATCAAAGCGTTTGTTCCAACTCCGAGATGCTTGCACCAGTCCATAAATGGATCGCTGGAGCTTGCACACCTTGTCAGCATTTTTAGGATCGACAAAACCTTCGGGTTGCATCATATACAACTCTTCCTTAAGGAAACCGTTAAGGAACGCCGTTTTGACATCCATCTGCCAAATTTCATAATCGAAAAATGCAGCTATTGCTAACATGATTCTGACGGACTTTAAGCATCGCTATGGGAGAGAAAGTCTCATCGTAGTCAATTCCTGGAACTTGTGAAAAACCCTTTGCCACAAGTCGAGCTTTATAAACGGTCACATTACCGTCAGCGTCCGTCTTCTTCTTAAAGATCCATTTGTTCTGAATAGCCTTGCGGCCCTCAGGTAGTATCTCCAAAGTCCATACTTTGTTCTCATACATGGATCCTATCTCGGATTTCATGGCTTCTAGCCTTTTGTTGGAATCTGGGCCCACCATTGTTTCTTCATAATTTGCAGGTTCATTGTTGTCTAACAACATGATTGTTAAGTCGGGATTACCGTACCACTCTGGAGCAGCGCGTGATCTCGTCGACCTGCGTGGTTCAACAGAAACTTGAACTGGAGTTTCATGATCATCATCATTAACTTCCTCCTCAACCGGCGTCGCAATCACAGGGGTTTCCCCTTGCCCTGCGCCACCATCCAGAGGGATGATAGGTTCGACAACCTCGTCAAGTTCTATCTTCCTCCCACTCAATTCTCTCGAGAGAAACTCCTTCTCGAGAAAAGTTCCGTTCTTAGCAACAAACACTTTGCCCTTGGATTTGAGATAGAAGGTGTACCCAACTGTCTCTTTTGGGTAGCCTATGAAGACGCACTTTTCCGCTTTGGGTTCCAGCTTTTCAGGCTGAAGCTTTTTGACATAAGCATCACATCCCCAAACTTTAAGAAACGACAACTTTGGTCTTTTGCCATACCACAGTTCGTATGGTGTCGTCTCAACGGATTTTGATGGTGCCCTATTTAAAGTGAATGCAGCTGTTTCTAATGCATAACCCCAAAACGATAACGGCAAATCAGTAAGAGACATCATAGATCGTACCATTTCTAACAAAGTACGATTACGACGTTCGGACACACCATTACGCTGTGGTGTTCCAGGCGGTGTTAACTGCGAAACAATTCCACATTGTCTTAAGTGAGTACCAAACTCGAAACTCAGATACTCACCCCCACGATCAGACCGTAGGAACTTGATCTTCTTGTTACGATGATTTTCCACTTCACTCTGAAATTGCTTGAACTTTTCAAATGTTTCAGACTTGTGCTTCATCAAGTAGACATAACCATATGTACTTAAATCGTCAGTGAAGGTGAGAAAATAACGATATCCGCCGCGTGCCTCCACGCTCATCGGACCACACACATCGGTATGTATGATTTCCAACAAGTCACTTGCACGCTCCATTGTTCCGGAGAACGGAGTTTTAGTCATCTTGCCCATGAGGCATGGTTCGCACGTGTCAAGTGAATCAAAGTCAAGTGACTCCAAAAGTCCATCAGCATGGAGTTTCTTCATGCGCTTTACACCAATATGACCCAAGCGGCAGTGCCACAAAAATATGGCGCTATCATTGTTTACTCTAACTCTTTTGGTCTCAATGTTATGTATATGCGTATCTCTATCAAGATTCAATATGAACAATCCTCTCACATTCGGTGCATGACCATAAAAGATGTTACTCATAGAAATAGAACAACCATTATTCTCAGACTTAAAAGAGTAACCGTCTCGCAATAAACAAGATCCAGATATAATGTTCATGCTCAACGCAGGCACTAAATAACAATGATTTAAGTTCATCACTAATCCCGATGGTAGTTGAAGTGACACGGTGCCGACGGCGATTGCATCAACCTTGGAACCGTTTCCTACACGCATCGTCACTTCGTCTTTCGCCAGCCTCTGTCTATTCCGCAGTTCCTGTTTCGAGTTGCAAATGTGAGCAACAGAACCGGTATCGAATACCCAGGCACTACTACGAGAGCCGGTTAAGTACACATCAATAACATGTATATCAAATATACCTGATTTTTCTTTGCCCGCCTTCTTATCTGCCAGATACTTGGGGCAATTGCGCTTCCAGTGACCCATACCCTTGCAATAGAAGCACTCTGTTTCAGGCTTAGGTCCAGCCTTGGGTTTCTTCGACGGATTGGCAACTGGCTTGCCGCTCTTCTTCGAATTGCCCTTCTTGACTTTGCCGTTTCTCTTGAAACTAGTGGTCTTGCTCACCATCAACACTTGATGCTCTTTACGGAGTTCAGACTCTGCGACTTTCAGCATCGCAAACAACTCGCCGGGAGACTTGTTCATCCCTTGCATGTTGTAGTTCAACACAAAGCCTTTATAGCTTGGCGGCAGTGATTGGAGGATTCTGTCAGTGATAGCTTCTTGCGGGAGTTCAATCCCTAGTTCAGCTAGACGGTTTGAGTACCCAGACATCTTGAGCACATGTTCACTGACAGACGAGCTTTCCTCCATCTTGCAAGCATAGAATTTATCGGAGGTCTCATACCTCTCGATCCGGGCGTTCTTCTGAAAGATAAACTTCAACTCCTGGAACATCTCAAATGCTCCATGACGCTAAAAGCGACGTTGAAGTCCCGGCTCTAAGCCATACAAGACTGCACATTGAACTATTGAGTAGTCCTCCTTACGTGCTAGCCAAGCGTTCTTAACATCCTGATCAGCCGTAGCGGGTGGTTCATCTCCTAGCGCAGCATTAAGGACATAATCCTTCTTTCCAGCTTGTAAGATTAGCTTAAGATTACGAGCCCAGTCTACAAAGTTGCTTCCATCATCTTTCAACTTAGCTTTCTCTAGGAACGTATTAAAATTGAGGATGACACTTGCGTGAGCCATGATCTACAACACAAATATATTCAAAGTGGACTTAGACTATGTTCAAGATAATTAGAGTTCAACTTTAATCAAATTACATGCTAAACTCCCACTCAAAAAGTACATCTCTCTAGTCATTTGAGTGGTTCATGATCCACCTACACTATCCCAAGTCCGATCATCACGTGAGTCGGGAGTAGTTTCAGTGGTAAGCATCCCTATGCTAATCATATCAACTATATGATTCATGATCGACCTTTCGGTCTCATGTGTTCCGAGGCCATGTCTGCACATGCTAGGCTCGTCAAGCTTAACCCGAGTGTTCCGCGTGCGCAACTGTTTTGCACCCGTTGTATGTGAACGTTGAGTCTATCACACCCGATCATCACGTGGTGTCTCGAAACGACGAACTGTAGCAACGGTGCACAGTCGGGGAGAACACAATTTCGTCTTGAAATTTTAGTGAGAGATCACCTCATAATGCTACCGTCGTTCTAAGCAAAATAAGGTGCATAAAAGGATTAACATCACATGCAATTCATAAGTGACATGATATGGCCATCATCACGTGCTTCTTGATCTCCATCACCAAAGCACCGGCACGATCTTCTTGTCACCGGCGCCACACCATGATCTACATCATCATGATCTCCATCAACGTGTCGCCATCGGGGTTGTCGTGCTACTTATGCTATCACTACTAAAGCTACATCCTAGCAAAATAGTAAACGCATCTGCAAGCACATATGTTAGTATAAAGACAACCCTATGGCTCCTGCCGGTTGCCGTACCATCGACGTGCAAGTCGATATTTCTATTACAACATGATCATCTCATACATCCAATATATCACATCACATCATTGGCCATATCACATCACAATCATACCCTGCAAAAACAAGTTAGACGTCCCCTAATTTTGTTGTTGCATGTTTTACGTGGTGACCAAGGGTATCTAGTAGGATCGCATCTTACTTACGCAAACACCACAACGGAGATATATGAGTTGCTATTTAACCTCATCCAAGGACCTCCTCGGTCAAATCCGATTCAACTAAAGTTGGAGAAACCGTCACTTGCCAGTCATCTTTGAGCAAAGGGGGTTACTCGTAACGATGAAACCAGTCTCTCGTAAGCGTACGAGTAATGTCGGTCCAAGCCGCTTCAATCCAACAATACCGCGGAATCAAGAAAAGACTAAGGAGGGCAGCAAAACGCACATCACCGCCCACAAAACCTTTTGTGTTCTACTCGAGAAGACATCTACGCATGAACCTAGCTCTGATACCACTGTTGGGGAACGTCGCATGGGAAACAAAAATTTTCCTACGCGCACGAAGACCTATCATGGTGATGTCCATCTACGAGAGGGGATGAGTGATCTACGTACCCTTGTAGATCGTACAGCAGAAGCGATGTGAGATCGCGGTTGATGTAGTGGAACGTCCTCACGTCCCTCGATCCGCCCCGCGAACAATCCCGCGATCAGTCCCACGATCTAGTACCGAACGGACGGCACCTCCGCGTTCAGCACACGTACAGCTCGACGATGATCTCGGCCTTCTTGATCCAGCAAGAGAGACGGAGAGGTAGAAGAGTTCTCCGACAGCGTGACGGCGCTCCGGAGGTTGGTGATGATCTTGTCTCAGCAGGGCTCCGCCCGAGCTCCGCAGAAACGCGATCTAGAGGAAAAACTATGGAGGTATGTGGTCGGGCAGCCGTGAGAAAGTCGTCTCAAATCTGCCCTAAAAGCCCCATATATATAGGAGGAGGGAGGGGGACCTTGCCTTGGGGTCCAAGAGAACCCCAAGGGGTCGGCCGAGCCAGGGGGGAGGACTCTCCCCCCCCAAACCGAGTCCTACTTGGTTTGGTGGGAGGGAGTCCTTCCCCTTTCCCACTTCCCCTTTTTTTTCTTTCTTCCTTTGATTTTTATTCCTTGGCGCATAGGACTTGGTGGGCTGTCCCACCAGCCCATTAAGGGCTGGTGTGACCCCCCCAAATACCTATGGGCTTCCCCGGAGTGGGTTGCCCCCCTCCGGTGAACCCCCGGAACCCATTCGTCATTCCCGGTACATTCCTGGTAACTCCGAAAACCTTCCGGTAATCAAATGAGGTCATCCTATATATCAATATTCGTTTCCGGACCATTCCGGAAACCCTCGTGACGTCCGTGATCTCATCCGGGACTCCGAACAACATTCGGTAACCAACCATATAACTCAAATACGCATAAAACAACGTCGAACCTTAAGTGTGCAGACCCTGCGGGTTTGAGAACTATGTAGACATGACCCGAGAGACTCCTCGGTCAATATCCAATAGCGGGACCTGGATGCCCATATTGGATCCTACATATTCTACGAAGATCTTTATCGTTTGAACCTCAGTGACAAGGATTCGTATAATCCCGTATGTCATTCCCTTTGTCCTTCGGTATGTTACTTCCCCGAGATTCGATCGTCAGTATCCGCATACCTATTTCAATCTCGTTTACCGGCAAGTCTCTTTACTCATTCCGTAATACAAGATCCCGCAACTTACACTAAGTTACATTGCTTGCAAGGCTTGTGTGTGATGTTGTATTACCGAGTGGGCCCCGAGATACCTCTCCGTCATACGGAGTGACAAATCCCAGTCTTGATCCATACTAACTCAACCAACACCTTCGGAGATACCTGTAGAGCATCTTTATAGTCACCCAGTTACGTTGCGACGTTTGATACACACAAAGCATTCCTCCGGTGTCAGTGAGTTATATGATCTCATGGTCATAGGAATAAATACTTGACACGCAGAAAACAGTAGCAACAAAATGACACGATCAACATGCTACGTCTATTAGTTTGGGTCTTAGTCCATCACGTGGTTCTCCCAATGACGTGATCCAGTTATCAAGCAACAACACCTTGTTCATAATCAGAAGACACTGATTATCATCGATCAACTGACTAGCCAACTAGAGGCATGCTAGGGACGGTGTTTTGTCTATGTATCCACACATGTAAATGAGTCTTCATTCAATACAATTATAGCATGGATAATAAACTATTATCTTGATACAGGAATTATAATAATACATTTATTATTGCCTCTAGGGCATAATTCCAACAAGGAGAACCTTCTATCTTTGTTAAGAAGAAGGATAGTACAAACTGTTTGTTTAAGGATTATCAACCCATCAACCAAGCAACAATTCAGAACAAATATATGCTCCCTGGGATCAATGATCTTTATGAACAACTTGTTGGCTCCTCGATATTCTCTAAACTTGACTTGAGGTTGGGTTACCATCAGATCTGTATTCATGAAGAAGATATTCGCAAGACCGCATTCGTTACTCGCTATGGTTCATACGAGTATAGAGTCATGTCTTTTGGTTTATCAAACCACCAGGAACCTTCTCTCGGTTGATAAATTATATCCTCATGGACTACATGGACAAATTCATCATGGTTTATATGAATGATATCCTGGTGTACACCAAGAATAAAGAAGAGCATGGTGAACATCTTCGTCTTGTATAGGAGAAGCTTCGGGAACATCAACTTTATGCCAAGTATTCGATGTGTGAGTTCTGGTTGGACGACGTGACATACCTTGGTCATGTTATCTCCAAGAATGGTATTGCGATCAACCCTAAAAGTGTTTAGGCTATTCTTGACTGAACTCCCCTAAAGAATGTCAAGCAAGTCAGAAGTTTTCTCACACTCGCCAGCTATTGCCGTCCTTTTGTCAAGAAATTTTCCATAATTGCCAAACCCTTGACCAATCTTTTTCACAAAGGAATTAAGTTTGAGTGGACAAAAAAATGTTAGGAAAGTTTCCAGGCACTCAAGTACAAACCGACATCTTCTCCAGTGCTTGCTCCTTCGGATACTCGGTAGGACTTTGACATTTATTGTGACGCTTCTCGTCAGGGATTAGGCTGTGTCCTAATGCAAGAGCGCAAGGTAATTGCCTATGGCTCACGACAGTTGCATCCTCATGAAGAGAACTATCCAGTTCATGACCTTGAACTTGCTGTGGTTGTCTAATCATTATTGCTATGGCGACATTACCTTCTCGGTAATCGTTGGGAGATCTACACCGATCATCAAAGTCTGAAGTATATGTTTACTCAACCAGATCTGAATCTCTGTCACAGGCGATGGATGGAAGCAATTACTGACTATGACTATGGTATCTCTCATACCCTTGGCAAGGGAAATGTCATGGCCAAGGCCTTGAGTCGGAAAGCTTACTTCAACAACCACATGGTTCAGGAGGCAAATCACCATCTTCATGGAGATGGTCACATTGGACCTTCATAACCTCACGTGAACCTTCATAGTGTTCCAGAGGGTTCTCTTAATAACCTTGTCTTGGTCCAGCTCTTCTGATAGATATTAAGTCTGCGCAATCCAAAGATGCTCATGTTGATCATACGAAAAGGGATCTTGATTTAGAAAAGGTGATTTCTCGCTTGCTAAAGATGAAACCATGTACTTCAGGGATCACATTGTGGTACCCTGATTCGATCTTATGACAGAGAAGGTGATGAAATAAGCACATGATACCCCCTCTCTCTATTCATCCGGGAAGTACCAAGATCTATCTGGACATCCATCAGAAGTACTGGTCGTCTAAGATGAAGCGAGGCATTTCTCAATATATTGAAGAACGTGGCGTTTGTTGTCGTGTCAAAGCAGAACTTCAGAAACTGGCTACACTTCTGCAACCACTCCCTATTCGTGAATGGAAATGGGATAAGATTCAGATGGACTTATTTACTAGTTTTCCAAAGCCGCACAAACGTAATGATGCTATTTTTGTCGTCATCAAGCAATTCTCGAAAGTCGCACACTTTCTACCAGTCAAGGAGACAATTACTTCTAGTCAATTAGCAAACTTATATTCCTCGAGGATTGTGTCACTCCATAGCATTCCGAAGGAAACTTGTTCACACCATGGTAGTATTTTCACTTCCAAGTTCTCTAATAGTTTCCAGGAGGCAATGGGAAGTCATGTAACCTTGAGCACTGCTTATCATCCCCAATCTGAAGGCTAAGTTGAACGAGTTAATGAAATTCTGGAATACATGCTTCGGTCTTGTGTTATCTCTTTCGGCAAGATGTGCGGAGAATTTCTCTGTTATGCTAAATTCTCTTATAACAACAGCTATCAAGCTAGCTTGAAGATGACCCCCTTTGAAGTGTTATATGGACATAAGTGACGAACCCCTTTGAACTGGTCAGAAACTGGGGAACAAACACTCATTTGTCTAGACATTATCCAACAAGATGAAGAGCAAGTCCGCATTGTCCGGTATAATCTCAAGGCGGACTAGTCCCGCCAAAAGAGCAATTATGACAAGAACACTCGGATTGCTCCTATGAAACGAGTAATAGAGCTTATCTGCGTGTCACTCCTTTGAGTGGCACTCATGGGTTCAGAGTCAAGGGCAAGCTAGCTACTCACTACGTTGGTCCTTTTCGCCTTCTTCAAAGACATGGAGACGTGGCTTACAAATTGGAGCTGCCACCAAAATTCTCCCATATCCATGATGTCTTCCATGTGTTGCAACTTCGTCGTTGCTTTAAGGACCCGAACTGTGAAATGGATCCTGAATTGATCAAGGTGCAAGATGATCTTACTTACAAAGAGCATTCGATCCGCGTTCTTCGGGAAACTAAACGCTGGACTCGTCGGAAGGTTCTTGGAGAAATTAAACGTCGGACTCGTCAGAAGGTTACCAGGTTATTCAAAGTACAGTGGTCAAATCATTCTGATGATGAAGCCAGTTGGGAATGCGAGGATAACCTTTGGCCAGAATACCCCGATCTTCTTCCTTCTACCTCTCAATTCTGGGGACGAAAATTTCCTTTAGTGTGGAAGAGTTTTAACACCCCTCGATTTCGGATACAGTGATGCATGTAATTAAGCTATAGTAAACCATGATGTTAAGCTAATCCTTTTGCTAAACCATGTTTGAACACAATGGAATCATACCTCCTTTCAAATTCCTAATGATTTTCAAAATTCTTTTAGTAAGTGGTTTAAATAGTTTTGCAAACCTGAAAACTAAAATCATGTTTGGGTTGCAAATAATCCCCTCGTATTTATAAAATTGTTACCACCATTTGGTAAAGTATTTTGGTGCCTCTAAATCAATTTAAGAGGGGCCAAATCAATTATTAAATCCCCTTATATTTTTTTGCAAATTCCAAACATTTTCAAAATGCCCCCAAACTTTTGCGGTATTGCCTATTATTGCATTGGTAATAATGGGGAAAACTCAATTTTTGCAAAAGTCATTTTGGTTATGAATTTAATTCAAAACATAGGCGTTTAATTAAAATAAAAGGCCCCAAAAGGGAAAATGAAAAGGGCCGAAGTGCAATGTGCACTTAGACTTGCCTACTAGCCTAGCTCACTAGCCCCCATCGTCTACCTCTGATCAAGAGAGGACACGTGGGCGCGAGCGGGTCAGGCCGAGACTGAGGAGGCCATCCACGGGATCGCCGATGCCTATAAGGCGCTCCCCGATGCCCCAAAACCCTAGCCCCCTCCATTTTTCTCCTCCTCGCATCGCCTTCTCCCTCTCGATGCCATGGTCACTTTGGCCATCACCGTCATCCGCTTGCCCATGTAGCCGTCGTCTCTCACGCACCTCACCAACGATCCCATCAGCTCCACCTCTCTTCATTGCTCCTTCGTCACCCATGAGCGCGAGACCGGAGCCATCGCAGCGCATCCTCACCACCTTCTTCCTCCTCGGGTCGGTGGACCTCCGCCGCAGCAATTCGCCACCCCGTGCCTCCCCGAGACCATTTGAGCACACCCACAAAGCCCGGTGAGTCGCTGCTCCTTCTCCCTTTCTCTTAGATCTTGCGAGTTCCATATATCCCCCCTTCCACCATGACCACACCTCACCACCGCTCGAGCGCGTCGCTAACGATGCTCCGGTGGCCTTTTGGTCACGCACGTGCCACCGTTAGCCTCGCCGTGCCGCGTAGGCCCTCCCTAGCCGCTCCTTTTGTTCGCTAGCGTGCTCCAGTCCCAACAACATCGAGCTCTGTCAGTACCGGTTTCCAAATAAAATGATTTATTGGAAATCAGCCATGAGCATCACTACTATAGAAAAATATTTCCCACTGATAGACTCATCTCGATACACAAAACCAGTGGTACTTAATATTAAACAGAGTAGAGCAGAGGTCGCTCTACAAATTATTACAACATGTCCAAGTCTCACACAGAAGGATATGTTACAGTGGTAATGGGATAACTCTACTGACTGTAATAAAAGGGGCACCTCACATCACAGTAATGTGACATGAGAAATACTACTACATGCCAAGTGTCACAGCGAGGCTTGATGATTGATTCGGGGTGGCGGAAGCAGTGAAATAATAGAGCGACAGACTGCAAGAATGTAAGACTATCTGGGACTCCTCTAGACATCGTACTCGCTATCGAACTCTTCATCCATGAGGTCTCCTTCATCCATATCTGGCCACATCAACAACCAAGTGAGTACTTCAAAAAGTACTTGCAAACAATACATGTAGCAAATATTTAATATGCATGGTCCAGATCATAATTTATCATAATAGAAATGGTAGTAGCAGTTAAGTTAGTGAATAAGTCGGGCGGTAATCCTCCCAAAATATCCTGACAGAAAAGTAAAATTCATCGATCGGGTGTATGGAGCGACGCCTCGAAAGGTTATCAGGTAAAACATTTACCACCATCGGGTGTTAGGGAACACCTCATACAGGGCATCAATTAAATAAAAAGCCACAGTCGGGCGTCTCAGCGGCACCGCAGAAGGGGCACAAAATAAATAACAAGCCGCAGTTGGGCATCCTAGCGACAACACAGAAAGGGCATAAAATAAATAACAAGCCACAGTCGGGGGTCTTGGCGACACCACAGAAAGGACATAAAATAAATAACAAGCCACAGTCGGGCGTCTTAGCGACACCAAAAAAGGGCATACAATAATTAAAGGATTATTCGGGTCGTACAACCAACCTTCAGGATAATTTTTGAATCAAAAAGTTAGAAATAAATTTTTCCACAACACAGTTAGATATCCACAACCATTATCATTCAACCATACTTGTACTCCAAGGACCGACTCTAAGACCGACACCTCACCTGTCGAACGACCGTCCTTAATCATGGACACGGCAACTCGAATAGTTTTGACTCTGTAGAGGAGGTACTCTTTAACCATAGCTCACGGGTTCCGATAGTCCATAAGACTAATCCCGCGTACGGTATTTTAGAACCAGACACTCAAAATCAGCACACACCCATTTTTACCCCCGCGAAGCCCGGCTTCACCTGGACTACGTTGCGAGGGAAAAACCATAAGACGGGGACGCTCCGACATGACTAGCATGGGATCAAATTTATACCGCGCGCTACAAGGGAGTGCCCTCCCTCTTGGTCCCAGACCGGAAACACCCAAGCCCCTTACTGGATGACTGGATTTAGTCTAGGGCCATGGATACCTTTATCCTGGCCCCTCTACTTGGTGTGCAAGTGATAATAGGCCTAGGACCGACTATACCAAATCCTCAATCTGGAAACTGTGGCAGCACGATAATGAAAGTAAGACACTGACAAGACTTGATCTAGCTCGATACTTGAGTTATTACTTTCTTCCCACCACTATCACGCATTTGTCATGACTAGGCCATAACCTATCACGTTATCCGTGACTAGGTTATCCACGACCTCTCACAACCATCACTTGTCATAGTCATGTTTTAACTTTGTTTATAAGAGATGCCATATGCTTAATTAATGCAATGGATGAATGTTAAATTTTTGTTAGTGAGCAAGCAACACATCAAAGTCCAAACATGCTTGCCTGGTTCCACGTTGTCGGAATCGAGCTCGGTGAAGTTAACGTCAGAGTTTCCTTCGTCTGAAACTACATCATACAACACATATCGTCGTAAGAGTTGAGGCCTAGCTACTGCCTCCAAATAATTTTTTAAATAAATCTGAAAATAAACTAGACCCTCAGAGCAAGAGTTTGCAAAAATAATGAAATCAAAAGTTGTTATAGATTAACATCTATAAGCAAAACAAGATCAGGGACCATTTTGTAAAAAACAAAACCTGTCTAGGCGCTAGTTTGAGAAGACTCAAAATGCCCAAAGGGTTATGCGCCACTCCGCAGTGAAAACAGCTTCGGTAAAAGGTGCCTTCGACGAAACGATTCAAATAAAAGAAAGAACCCTGACGAGGGGATCCCACCCTGTCAGGTTCAAAACTCCATCGACGCCAGAGGCGTGCGATGGTTGTCGGCGGCGACTAACGAAGGCAGAGAGCAAGCTGAGGGTGCCTACGCTCTGAACGAGTACCCGCACATCAATGAGAGGTAGGTTCGGTCGAAGAGGAAGCTCCACGTCGACGGCGGCCTTGCTCCGACGGACGATGGCGTCGGGCACCATTCGATCTCACCAAGGGGCGGTTCTGCGACGAAATTGAAGGGGATCTTAGGAGGAGGGGACCACTAGGAGACTCGTGACAAGTGTGGGCGTTCCTCTTCTCTCACCTTGCACGAATCCAACCAAAACGCGAAGCGGATCGGGGCGGCCGAAGCTGGGGAACGAGGCCTCTCCAAGGCCCTTCTCTGGCTTCAGCGCGGTTTTGGAGTGAGGAGGGAAGGAGGTGGAGGGGTTGAGGAGGTTCGGCAGCAGGGGGAGCTCTATTTATAGAGGGCTTAGAGGGGGTGCCACGGAGCTTATCTACGGCGCGGCGATCTTGGGGCCTAATTAGGAGGGTTAGGGGTCGGATCAGTACCTACGCTGCTCGGGGATTCCATTTTGAGCCTAAAGTCACTTGGTCGTTGATAGAGGACCCCGCTCGACGGAGTGGTTCCCTCTGGTTATGGCGGCAAAAGAGTTCGAGCTCTGCGCTGCCAGGGACGTGGTGACGGCAATAGCAGCGTGCACTGGTGGCCAGGGATACGCAGAGTTCGTAGGGGCAAAGGGCGGTGTAGGACGGTGTGGGGCTGCAGCAAGGGTGCCTCTGGTGGCCGCGGCAGCCGCTGCTGATGCAACTGCTAGAGATGGCTGGCTCGAGCCACCTCACCACCGACGCATGCATGCGGGGTAAGAACCAGGCACAGTGGCGAGTGAATCCTAACACTAACTCTACTGAGATTGACACTATTGCGGGACTGAATCAACGATGCACTGAAACTGTGAACTTTGACTGAAAAGGTTCAAGGTCTGGTGGCTACTGCACACCACGTGCTCGATTAAATGAAATTGGCACATGGAAAAGGTTTTTGGAGGTGAGATTTTATGAGATGGCCTCTTATTGAGTGCAGAGAGAGTCTGCAAAATTTGAGTTTTTTGAAAATGTTTAAGGCGGGTTTTTAATAAAAACATAATATTTTGGTCAAACTTGAGTCAAATCAAATTTTAAATTTAGAAACTTGTGAAGCCAAGGTTTTTAGTGAAATGGGTTGAGGGTACTAAGGTCTTCTAAGTATAGGAATTTGGGTCTCAAAGTCCAAAGGAAACTATGAATTCCTTTGCAAATTTGCTAGGGTCAAAACTGATTAGAGAAAACCCGTTTAATTGAAATAAAATTTGGAAGGTGGTTAAGCCCTTCCAAAACCTTGAGAAACCATTTATGATGAAAACCTAGATGATGCAGGGGTGTCATATGATAGAAATAAGAAGGGATGGAGGAAGGAGAAATGTTGAAAAAGGGGGACAAGGAAACCTATGGAAATTTATTCAAAAGTTTATTAAAAGAACACAAAGGAGTTTCAACCAAATAATTTTGAAGAGAGGCAAACAAAAGTTCTTCTTAAACCAGACATGTTGGGAAAAGAAAGTCCAAAAGATTTTTTTTAAAGGTTTTCAAGAAAACTCAAGAGTTTTCATCCAACCAAAATTTTAAATCCCTTTTTAAAACAACTCAAAGTTAAAGAAATCAAAATTTTAAAATTGTGGGTATTATAAGCTCCCCATGGTCCCCGCGGCAAGCCTTGTCGTCGGCGATGTTTTCGACCGCCCCCGGCTCGCCCCCCCCCCCCCCCAAGATCGATGCGGCTCGGCACCCGTGTTTGATCCTGACCGGCCTTGTGCCAAATGGTGC
Organism: Hordeum vulgare subsp. vulgare; assembly: GCF_904849725.1. NCBI lineage: Eukaryota > Viridiplantae > Streptophyta > Magnoliopsida > Poales > Poaceae > Hordeum > Hordeum vulgare. Next base: position 470,471,697 of record NC_058524.1, read on the forward strand.
CATGTGGACGTTTTCTAGTGAGGACCCGAGGCGCTCCATCGCTGAAATGGTCACCGGAGCTTGCTCCGAGCCCGAGTAGGGCCACACCCATTGACCCTTCTAGTGGGCGAGGGGCCCCCAATTGACCACTTGACCACGGTCAACTTGCTGACTGGCAATGCCTAGTCACTGGCTCGTTGGCCAGCCCCCACTAACTAATCTGTAAATTAATTAAAGTAATTAAATTAATCTAATCAGTCTATGAAAAGTGGGTCCTACCTGCTAATTAACCTAATTAATTAAAACTAGCCTTCTGTTAAACACTCTCTCTATGACACTTGGGTCCCACTAGTCAGTTTGTGACTGCTCACCTCATGCTGACATCATGTTGATGCAATAATTGTATTTCTCGAATTGAAATAAATCTATTTATTTCAAAATATTAATAAAACTTTGAAAGTTAATATAAAATAATCCGCAAATCGGATGAAAATATTTTATAGATGAAAGTTGTTCTAAAAAATCCCACGAATCCAAATACGCGATATGTTCATGTCTCACATGATCCTAGCATGAGGAATTGGCATTAGTATCATATGTTTGTTAGAAGCCAAAGACCAAGGAAATATCGTTAGATATTTTACCACTACTTTTGTAACCTGTAGTACTGCATTAGGTCATCCCTAACACTACATTTTGCAAGGTCATGCATCGTGTTGCATCTGCTTGCTTTTATTTATTGTTTCTTCCCCCTCTTCTCTCCGGTAGACACCGAGATTAACGCTGCTACCATTTGGGCCATGCCGACTAAGTAGGCCATGCAGGATTTTGGATGCACCATTCAGGAAGCTAGATAATATTTCGCGTGTTGCTCGAGGAATAAATTTTAATAATTTCAATGACACATGGGTGTATGAAACATGAATATTTAGATTATGAACTAAAACATGAACTTCATATTGTATATTTAGGGTAATACATATTATATGTTGTGTCTAACTATTGTATGGTTGATTTTTATTTTGAATATAACTAATGCAATATAACGAAAACCTTTTCCCATGTAAGTTGTCACGAAAGCTTCATAAGTTGGAATTAATATTGTGTGCATTTTGAGATAAATAGAAATAGTGGAATCAACTACTAATAGAATACGTCCTCACATGCATGTTGAAGTGGTCCTTTGATAAGCTGGCATGTGTTCATGCTGACATAAACATAGATAGTGGGGATTAACTACTTAGGAGGATTCGACATTGGAAATTTATTCTTTGATTAAGTTTGCTTCAAAACATTGCACTCACGCAAGTATAATTGAGGAAATTAATAGAATATCTGGTAGAATATATTCTCTCCATATTGCAAATACATGTTGTCTTTTATATTTACACAATCTTTAAGATTTACATTTGACCACTAGTGCTTACACTATAGTATACTCCCTCCGTCCGACCATATAACAACATTTTTTACATCAATGTAAAAAACACTCTTATATTATGAGACATGGCGAGTATATAACACAATAGAATTATTATAATATCAACGCACTTCTCAAGATAAAACAAAACATATGATTACATGTGAAAGTGCATGTAGTCCCCATGTGTGGTTTTGGTAATTCATGACAATCTTGATGGACTAATGTTTGCATTGAGTTATACATTTGGAGGAATGTTCTATTTGCAATGCATGAAGAATATTTTATGAATTGAAGTATGTTTTTCCATGAAGATGCAAGAAGGAGCTCAAATGAATTCTAAATGAATGGCATACACATATTGTTGTGCATGCATCAAGGATGAGCTCATTGATTGAATCAAATATGATACGATCAAGATGAATTCCATGTGATGAACAAGATGTGATCTACGTGGAGTTCATTGAGGATCTCATACATTCTCATGCTTTGTCTTATGGTTTGAACCATGTTGGATCAAGATCTTGAGAGATATTTAAAGAGAATAATTCTACATATGTCTTGAAAATAGGATCATGATGAGCTCATATGTTGAGTACTGGATTATTATGTCTTCAACCAAGTAATTGAAGTGAATAATTCATTGTGCCTCTCAAGATACTATATTATATCATGAAGACGAGCAAGTTATATCCAATATGAGATTCATGGATAAACATGATATGGTCATGGTGAATTGAGATATTGGTAATCATTTCTTAAAGCAATGAAGTCTAATAAGAAATCAATAGGGCCTTCAAGACATCAAGATTAATCATGGATCAAAGATAAATGTTTCCCAAGATGAAGATCTAAGAGTTAACTCAAAGTTGGTCATCACACAAGCGCAAATGATGTACCACATGGGATCTTGTGGTATGGTAAGTATTTGTCAATTGCACTTTGTGTACTAACCCATACTATGTGTTGTATATGTTTATGAGGGTTAGGTAATTCTCATGGGCTTGTATCAAGAGAGAGATTCAAAGTGTCCATGAGAGGATGACATAAAGTGTTCATGATCATCTTTGACAAGGGCAAGTTCAAGATAACCATCTCGAAGGATTACATGCTTGAAGCTTGTGGATGTTCACATGATGGACAAGTGAAGATGAATACAAAGAAAGGCTTTCCACATTGTGTATGAGAAAGCTACTTGAAGACATCATCAATGTCTTGCCTTTATCTTGAGCCAAGAAGAAACTGTAACATCAAGATCAAGTGAAAGGCTCAACTCAAAGGTATTATTTCCTTTGACGTTAGTGGTGTGGAGTGATGAGCACCGAATAAACATATATACTCAAGAATGGATGATCGATAGCTATGTAGTGTAGCTCTTTTATGATTCTTCAGTTATAAGGATCCCGCACTATTAAGAGGGGATCAAAGGGATTCGTAATGGACTTGCTGAAGTCAACATCTTCTATACACAATTACACTCCTATCATATATCCAAAAGAAAAACCGTAAGCCAAAAAGGGTTCCCAGAATTCTATACTCAAACATTTGCATTGATTTCATCCTCCATTTTTTTGATATTGGGTGGTTCTCTATGTTAGGACCTTGAACTTTTTAATAGCTACAAAACAACCCCAAGATCATCAAAATCGAAGTTCATATCTAAAAGTTATGCATGTTTTACTATTGGTATGCTTGTTGTTTATTGGGGGCGGGGGAGTTCTGGGCAGGTTCCGAGCTAAACAGAAAGTTTGTGAAAACCTGGCCCAAAGGAAGCCCTAAAGTTCCGGGCCCTTCCAGAAGTTCCGTGGGCCAAAAGTTTCGGCAAGGTTCCGGGACAAGTTCCCGGCTAACCATGAAGTTTATATCGTGTGCCTCAAATGGGAGCCCGGAAGTTACGGGCTACGTTTTTTATGTGCATAGCGGGTAGATTTGGTGGGGCACTATATAAGGTACCCTTCTTCCCCAACAAGTTAGAGTTTTTTGTATGTGAGATTTCCCCATCATTTTGAGCTCTCTCCTCCTCCCCCAAGCCTCAAAACTCAAATCCATTTGAGGGAAAACTATCCCAGGTATCTAGGATCTATTTGTTGAACTCATCCATTGTTCATGTCCTCTTTCATCCCTCCATAGCATTAGTTGCATTTGGTGGGATTTGATATAGAGGGATTTGAGCATTCTTGTGGTATATTCTGAAGAGATTTCTTAGAGTACTTGAGAGAGATTTCATCCAAGCATACATCCACTCCTCCCCTCTATTTTGAACAAAGCAATTTGTGATTTGAGCAAGTCTTGAGAATTTCCCCTTTAATCTTGTTACTCTTGGAAGTTGGATAATCCTAGGCGGTAGGAGTGCTTCGGTGAGGAATCAACTTGTGATTTGTCCCTCGAAAAGTTTGTGAAGGTTTGGAGGCCGCCTCAAGGTCTACCACTAGTGGTTGGGAATCACCTTCGTGGTGATATATCAAGGAGAATAGGGTGAGCCTTTGTGGAGTTAGTGTGCCTTCGTGGTAACATCCACCTCTCTAACGGTGACTAGCTTCCCTCAAAGGAAGTGAACATCGGGATACATCCTTGTCTCCATGACTTTGGTTATCCCTTACCCTAACTCCTTACTTGTGGTTTACTTTGGCTACTTGGGCGTACATTCACTATATATATTGTTGTCCTCATTATGTTGTGTTGGCTATTTCCTTGTAAAGATTAATTATTTAGGCCTACACTTTATATCTCGCAATTCATAGTTGCTACTAGTGATATATCTTGTATTAGTTTGAATTGCTAACTTGTGTCATACGCTTCGATATCTTGTATTTTTCTCAAGTAAGTTTGTGTAACTTACTTATGCTTGTTTAGTATCCTTGTTGTGCTCATCTTATTAGAACAAGTCGTTTGTGCACTTGGTTGAGCCTACTATATTTAGGGTTAGTGTTTGAAACGTATTCGCTTAGTTTATTTCTGCATTAGGATATAGCCAAATACGTAGAAGATTTTAAAACACATATTCACCCCCCTCTAGGCGACATCGTGGTCCTTTCAATTGGTATCAGAGCAAGGTATCCACGTATTAGGCTTCACCGCCTAGAGAGTATCGATGTCAACTAATGGATTAGTGCAGAATGACACCTTTGATTTTGATGGAACAAATTATCACTTGTGGATAATTCGTATGCTTTGTCACCTTCGGGTCATGGGCCGGAATGCTTTACGAATTGTTCTTGTAGGGATTGCTTTTGCAAAGGATGATCCATCTCCATCTATAGATGACATGTATATTGATTGTGATGCATGTCTTGCCATTCATCAAACTATAAAATCTGAAGTGTTTAAGTCAATATCGACTTGCAAGTCGGATCATGAGGTTTGTAGCAAACTCGAAGATACATATGGTGGGTCCAATCTTGATGAATAGAATATTATGTTGAAGTACTTGTTGCAGGATCTCTCCACATTTTTCTATCATGAAGAGCCCTCCATTGCTTCCACCTTCGATTACTGGCACACTTCAACATCTTCCACTCCACCAACATGTGGTGTGCCACAAGGTAATTACATGGTGAGTGAAAAATATCTTGTAATGATGGTGTTAAGCTCACTATTAATGAACTTGCTTGTGTTAATGCTAGTGTTGTATCTTCTATGGACTTGGGTATATCTAGCACCACAAATAGTATAAACTATTTTGTTGATAGTCCATGCATATCACCTAATAATTCCATGCAAATTTTGTGATGATATGATTTCTCTCCCGTGTTTCCATGATCAAAATGCTTTGGTTTCCCCTAGTTGTTCTATGACTAACCATTTAGAGGAAATCAAGAAAAATGGGGCACTCTTCATTGATTAAGAACCTTATTCTCCAAAAGAATCATCATCAACCCACTTTGTACACATGTGCCTCATGGGAAGAGGTAATGATGAGGTCTCATCCTCTCTTAGTGATAACGATGATATTTGTAATGAGGATGATGATGATCACTTGACTAAAAATATCTATGAGATTGGTAAAATTCTTCATAGAGCTAAAAATAACGCTCATAAAAGGTTTCAAGATGTTCTTGCTTACTATGAAAAATGTAATGATTTATTTATTGATGAGCAAGCCAAAAGTGAACAACTTGAACATGAACTTGGTAAGGCTCATCAAACATGTAGAGACTTAAAATCTTCAAAAGGAGAGATCAAAATTGACATGGTAAACTTAAAGAGGATTTTGAGCTCCTTCTCCTTGAATGCAATGATGTCAAGGGAGAGCTCATCAAAGTCTCTAAGATTCATGAAGTGCTTCAATCTACTCATGAGAAGTCTCTGATTGCTACTTGCTCCTCTCATATTGTCGATGATACTTGTGCATCTAACTCTACCTCATGTGAAGCATCAACTTTGAAGGAGGATGTTGAGTTATGTGCTCAACTTGATTTGCTAACCAAGAATTAAGGGAAATTGGAAGACAGTCATGAAAATCTCTTAAGCGCTCATGAGGATCTTCTAATCTCTAATAATGCGCTAAAGTTAGCACATGAGACTATGGTCACCAATTTAAAATATTGTGAGGCTCGTGTGAACATTAGCACATCTACTCTAAATGCTTTATTGCCATGTGCTAATCCTTGCAATTCATCTACCTCTCATATTATTACTAATCATGATGAATTGCTCGCATTGTCTTGTTGCTCTAACCATGAAGTTTCTACTTCCACTAGTCCTCTTGTTTCTAGCGTTGAAACTAACCATGTAGAAGAAATTAATTAGCACAAGGCCCAAGTAACTAGTTTGAAGAAAGACTTGGAAAAGTGTGATGATGGACATAGTTATCACTCCAATAAGAAGAAGTCCAAGAACAAGAGAAGGGGACAAGACCTAGCCACGAACAAGTCCAACATTTCTTGCTTTAAGTGCAAAAAGGATGGGCATCATGTGAGATCTTATCCATTGAAGATACGGGCTTATAAAGATATGCTACATGGTAAGAGGCCTCAAGCACAACATCGAGGTCAACCTCATGTTTTAGAATGACCACTATGATGATGAAACATGTTATTTCTTCCCAAGTTGAGAAAATAAAGAGGAAGAAGAGAAAGGGTAGTACATGTTGCTTTATCTGTCGTAAGAAGGGGCACATAGCTTCAACATGCCCCACATGTAACATCTCTAAGCCTTCAATTATTAATGATCATTATTCACTTAGGAAGGATATTTTGGCAATTTGTTTGCCAAGTATGTTGGTGCCCAAAGTGGTTTGGAAGTGGATAAGATCATTTGGGTTCCCAAGCCTATTGTTACTAATTTCTTAGGATCTAACTTGGTTAGGGACCATCAATCTCAAACTTGATCAATAGGTGTGTGGAGGGTGTTGAAGACTTGGCTAGTTCTTGAAGAAAAAATATCTTCACCATTTATTATGGTTCAAGCAAAGTCAAGAATATTACCATCATTTTTGTCGTTCCAATGCCTCTCGTGGCGGTAACTTGTATATATTGTCTACATTGAAAGGTACTAGCCCCTCTCATGTTTAGGTTTGGTACCTAGCATGTGTTTTTGTATATGTTGTGCCCCTTAGTATGCTTGATTTGTGTTATATAGCATGTGTAGGTTGTTATGCATGTCATATAGTTTTGAGTGTAGTATCGAGCCTTACTTGCATCTCGGTTGCACCTTATGGGACTCTTTTGAGATATTAATGGATCATTACATTATGGAGGAGTGTTATGCTCTATGCACATCACAAACCTAAAATGTGTATACATTGGATACCACCTAGTATTTATAGTGCAAGATTATCTAGTTAATATGTGGTATGTCAAGTTCATTTGAAGTTCAAATTCTCATCCATTGATCATTTTTAGTTGGATTTCAATTGCATCTTGTGGAAAATACATGGATGATCACATTATGGGGGAGTGATATGCATGGTAATATGAACATTTGATGAAAGCCACTTAAAATCTATTATTGATATTATTTTATATCTTTGTGGCTTTCCATGCTCAACACGTCTCTATTTGCATAATAATTATGTTGTTGTTTCATTCCTTTGATGCGTGTGAGTATGACATTCTAGTGCAGGTTTATTCATGGTTTATCTTCTAGATCATACTTGAAAGAAGGGTATATATGATGCAAGCCATTCCAATTGTTTATGTACAAGATGATCTAGCTAATTGGAATGTTAATACTTTGCTATCTAAGCATTGTGCTTATTGATATACTCTCATATCATGCTTGTGTGAGTATAGATGATCTTGTGCTTATTTGGAATCTATCACCGAATGATAATTCAAAATACCATTGCGTTCTCCTTCACATGATATTCCTGGTATAATAGAGTTTCATGGTCATCTTCATATAGGCTTTTGCTTCTACTTGCATTTTATATCTAGCCGAGAAATTCATTTGCCTCCCGGTAATCTCCCATGCTTTTGTTTGAGTTCATATTACTAGTTTTTATGGTATTATGTGGGTTATTGTCTTATTACTTGTAGTATAGTACATCTACTTAAGTGAGATATGCATGTAAGAATATGTTCAATGCATATCTTATATGCTCATTGGTTTTGCTTGGTTCATGTGTTGAACTTGGTGTGCTATCATATGTTGATTTCTTACTTTGATTTTGGACAACATGAATGATTAGTGACGTTATTGGAAGTATTAACAATTATGTGTTCATCTGTCCAATCTCTTTCGATTTTGGTAGGCTTGTGTAGGCATATTTACTATCTGTAAATTCTCATGTCTTGTTTACTTTATTTGATACAATATATATGGTAAATCCATGATATACTTAATAGCTAAGATGTGCATGAAATTCAAATTCATATCTATATGCACATAATTGAGTGGTTTTGCCTATATATTGTGGTTAGACTAACTAATTTGCAACTAATAAGTTTGGGGACCATATTGTACTTAAAAGTGATCAAGGTACATTGGAGAAGCATTGTTGTCTTGGATTATTCATAAAGAAGGCAGTGTCACCGCGAGGGCATTAGATCCAAGAGTATATGACTCGGTAATTACTACTCCATAACAATGCTTTCTCGGTAACAAGCATTTACTTCATCCATGTATATAAGTAGAGTCAACCTTGTGTAGATTGCATCATAACATGTAATAGTACTTATTGTATTTGTGTTTTCCTGCGTGTTCTTGAAAACACTCTATTGCAATGGTTAGACAGTTGAGTAGAATCATCTTATGGGGATCTACAAAATCATATTCATGGTTCACTTATCCCAAGACATGCCAATTAAGAAATTCATTGCATATCAATTCCTAAAACTAGTCGTCAACCCGTGCACCCGCACGGGCTAGCAAATTAACAAATTCACGAAAATTCAAAATGTCAACAACAATGTGAATATGTTTATGTAGATTATCATTATAACACATGCATGTCTACCTTTGTTGGACATAGAGTGTAATGAAGCTACATTATTTCTAAACTATTTTATGATTAGATTGTTTGCATTCAATAATATAAATATTATGAGGTAGAGTACTGTAATAGCACATGCATGCATACCTTGGTTGGACAAACGGTATAGCGAAGGTACTATTTTAGCATATATCTTCGTTTCTTACCCTACTTCAAAAATATACACATCTTCCTTTTGGCCATGGAAGCACCATAGAATTATAGTCTTCAACGTACACTATTATGGACACATCCATGCATGACTTTGTGACAACATACGTGATATCACAGCAAATTATATACATATTAAAAATATATTATTTTTTATTCTCATTATACCATAGACTATCAAAATTAGAAGTTCTTGAATTAGCCAATAATTTCTTGTATGAGTCACACGGATGGAATTGTTTTATATTTTCTATCAAAGTTTTCCATAGACAATGATTTGTTTACATGCGATCTGTGTGTCACATGATACTTCCAATTTATTTTACAATAGTAATATTTATGTATTTACACATGTTTTAATGACTAATTCTTTCTTTGTTATAATCACAAAAAAGACATGCATAAACTTACTATGTATGGAAATACGCGTATCAATCTGGATCTCCAAAGAATCAGGTCATCCACGAATCGCATGCACATCAGGCAAAGCAGTATATTGGTCGACAAACATGATTGAGGAACGGAACCGACAGAGTTTGAGTTGCTCTCCATCGATGAACCATCGACTCACCTCGCACCACCTTTAGAGCATCATTCATTACGACTCGGCATAGCATATGAGTCCATTCTTTTACGATCAAAGCTCTACCACTTTCTATGTGTCCAATCTTTGTTTCTATATGCACGTAAAAGATGTTGACGATGCAATATCTAGTTGGTGAACTAATCTTGTTTTCCGTTATAGGAGAACGCCTTGAATCCACGTTTCAATTGCCGTACACGACGAATCAAGCTATGATTAGATGGTTAGGAGGACAATGGTATCCCCGGCCCATCAGAGTTCATGTCCTAGACTTAACGTTGGTGCTTGCATTTATCTATATTTATTTTGAACCTTCCGGTGATGTGCGTTCAGTGAAAGGAGACGTTCCCATCACCGACGAAGGCGGCTGTAGCAACTTCGTGAATCTCAAGATGATATGCCATCTCAGTTTATTGGAGGTGTTCATAGGGATAGGATGTGGGTGTGTTTGTTTATAGGCGGTGAATATATGATCGTGTATGTGAGCGACTTTGATGGTATTATGCTAAAAATGTGCCTTATGCATTGCCCTTATTTTTTGCATGGGCCCTTATATTGTTTGGGTACACATGCCTTTATTGATGGATACACTTATCTCTACACGTACGTGCATGTACTCCTTGTTCTATCACGTTGGACCTTTTTCTTAAATAAATATATCATCTTGGACTTAAATCATGTATTTTGTATGCGTTTTGACTTACCATGTGTTGGACTTATATCACGTATAACTTCTAGCTTATTTGTTTTTGTGTAGTCATAAATCATATCATACATGGACTTCATAATTTTAAAGCGTAGACAGATGCCAAATCGCTTCCCCGCAAAAAAAATGCTAAATAGATCTGAACTTGCTTTTTTAACTAATAAATTTTGACTTAAATCACATATTACGTTCGACATGCGTGCCGAGGGAAAAAAGCTCTTTACTAACCAACGTGAATATCTTTTTTTAACTGATGGATGATTTTCTTTTTCTTAGGGAGAAGATATTATTCTTTCCCTTTCCATTGCTAGAGTTTTTGTGGAAGTAGGATACCATTTTTAAGGCAATGATGGATGTTTTCATTATTTCATACCAACATCGAATGTGCCAGTAGCCTTTTTTCACTATTTGGGTTACATAAGTTTTCTTTCTGTCTCTGACGTTAATTTTTTAATCCAATGGTATAATTAATTTTGAAGATGTGGATTAATCAGAAGGCTTGAAAGGTGCCACTAATTAGTAAATATAAGATAAGATAAGATGTTCTCTCATGTGCAATTTCTATGAAAATTGCAAAAACACTATTTGCTCGTAGTATTTGTTATCTTCTTAGGAATTCATGGTTATATAAATGAGATAAAATTGTGCCATGTTCTTTGTGCCATGTGCCTTCCTCTTATGTTAGGATCACAAGTGTATAATAATGGATTCACCTGTGCATATCATGTTCTTATTAATTGTTACTATTTTATGTATCCAAGTTTCTTTGTGGATACATAAACTAAAATTGTCCACTTAGAAATTTTTTCACAGAAGTAAGTTCCCATCTTTGCGATATCACTTGATCCTTTCCGGTCACTTGGTTCCTTCCTTATTGATTCATTGGTAGTCTAGGTAAGAGGTTGTGAAATTAGTGCTTGTATGTTTTGCATATAATGTTATGCACTCATGCGTTTGAATGTATTTTGGACCCATACTTATCATAATGATTGATTCGGATATTCACATTATATCTTATCCAAAATATGTTGTTTGGATCTTTGAATGTTTTCCTCACATGTCCAATGCTTATTTTCATATCATACCTATTGCAGTATCTAGATCTCGAGCTCCTCAAATTTCATGTCATTAAATATGCGCATTTTATATCACTCACATCTTGTAATATGCATACTCTAAGGAGGAACTCATTATGTTTGAGATTTGTCACATTTTTGCATTTGTTGCCAATGGGGGAGAAGCTTAGAAGATTTAAGATAATTTTAAAGTGCCCATGGATTATTGCTTATTGCATGAATGAATATATAGAGAGAAAACTCCACCTAGTGTATGTCAACCAATATATGCAAGGAAATTCAGACTTCGTTCACACATGCATATATTGAGGGGGGGGGGGGTTCTCTATATATTGTGGTTCTACCAACATAAAATCCTTGTGTACTATTTTGATGTTAGTACATCGAGTGTGATAAACTCAAGTATCTTTGTGACACTTGACGCTATCAAAACCATCCCAAGTATTAAATGTATCCTTCGGTAGATCGCATACTTGTGTCAAAATTCATTATATAAATTATCTTGTTTAGATTGTCATCAACTACCAAAATGGGGGAGATTGAAAGTGCATTTAGTCCCCATGTGTGATTTTGGTAATTGATAACAATCCTAATGGACTAATGTTTGCATTGAGTTATACATCTGAAGGAATGTTCTATTTGCAATGCATGAATAATATTGGATGAATTTAAGTACGTCTGTTCCATGAAGATGCAAGAAGGAGCTCGAATGAATTCTAAGTGAATGTCCTATACATATTATTGTGTATCCGTAAAGATGAGATCAATGATTGAATCAAATGTGATACGATCAAGATGAATTCCATGTGATGAACAAGATGTGATCTATGTGGAGTTCATTGAGGGACTCATACATTCTCATGCTTTGGCTTATGGTTTGAACCATGATGGATCAAGATCTTGAGAGATAATTAAAGAGAAGAATTCTACATATGTCTTGAAAATTGGATCATGATGAACTCATATGTTTATTCATGGATGATTATGTATTAGAGCAAGTTATTCAAGTGAATAATTCATTGTGCCTCACAAGATACTATGTTGTATCATGAAGACGAGCAAGTTATAGCCAATATGAGATTCATGGGCTCGCATCAAGAGAGAGATTCCAAGTGTCCATGAGAGGATGACATGTTCACGATCATGTTTGACAAGGGCAAGTTCAATATAACCTCCCCGAAGGATTACATGCTTGAAGCTTGTGGATGTTCACATGATGGACAAGTGAAGATGAATACAAATAAAGGCTTTCCACATTGTGTATGGGAGACCTACTTGAAGACATCATCAATGTATTGCCTTCATCTTGAGCCAAGAATAAATAGTAACATCAAGCTCAAATGAAAGGCTCGACTCAAAGGTATTAGTTCCTTTGACGTTATTGGTGTGGAGTGATGATCACCGAATAAACATATACACTCAAGAATGGATTATCGATAACTATGTATTGTAGCTGTTTTATGATTCTGGAATTATAGGGATCCCACACTATTAAGAGGGATCAAAGGGTTTCGTAATGGACTTGCTCAAGTCAACATCTTCCATACACAATTCCATTCCTACCATATATCCCAAAGAAAAACCATAAGCCAAAAACGGTTCCCCATATTCTATACTCAAACATTTGCATTGATTTCATTATGCATTTTTTTATATTGGGTGGTTCCCTATGTGAGCCCAAGATCATCAAAATCGGAGTTCGTACGTAAAAGTTATGCATATTTTACTATTGGTATGCTTGTTGTTTATTGGGGTGTTGGAAGTTCCGGGCAGGTTCCGGGAAAGTTCTGGGCTAAACAAAAAGTTTATGAAAACCTGACCCAAAGGGAGCCCTGAAGTTGCGGACCCTCCCGGAAGTTCCGGACAGGTTCCGGGGCAAGTTCCAAGCTAACCAGAAAGTTTACATTGCATGTCTCAATTGGGATCTCGGAAGTTCCGGGCTACGTTTTTGTGTGCATAACGGGTAGATTTGGTGGGGTACTATATAGGGGACCCTTCTTCCCCAACGATATAGAGCTTTTGGATCTAAGATTTCCCCATTGTTTTGAGCTCTCTCCTCCTCCCCCAAGCCTCAAAACTCTAATCCATTGGGGGGGGACTATCCCATGGATCTAGGGTTCATTTGTTGACCTCCTCCATTGTTCCTCTCCGCTTTCATCCCTTCATAGCATTAGTTGATTTTGGTGGGATTTGAGAGAGGGGGGTTCGAGCATTCTTGTGCTAAATGCTAAAGAGATTTTTGAGAGTTCTTGAGAGATATTTCATCCAAGCATACATCCACTCCTCTCTCTTTTGACCAAAGCAATTTGTGATTTGAGCAAGTCTTGAGCATTTACCCTTTGATCTTGTTACTCTTGGATGTTGGAGACTCCTAGGAGGTAGGAGTGCTTCGGTGAGGAATCAACTTGTGATTTGTCCCCCAAAAAGTTTGTGAAGGTTTGGAGGCCGCCTCAAGGTCTACCACTAGTGGTTGGGAATCGCCTTCATGGTGATATCTCAAGGAGAATAGGGTGAGCCTTCATGGCGTTGGTGTGCCTTCGTGGTAACATCCACCTCTCTAACGATGATTAGCTTCCCTCCAAGGAATTGAACATCGGGATACATCCCTGTCTTTATCACTTTGGTTATCCCTCACCCTAACTCCTTACTTGTGGTTTACTTTGGCTACTTGAGTATACATTCACTATATATATTGTTATCCTCATTATATTGTGTTGGCTATTTCCTTGTAAAGATTATTTATTTAGGCCAACACTTTATATCTCAGATCTCATACTTGTTACTAGTGATATACCTTGTATTTATTTTGAATTGTTGTGTCCTACACTTCCGTATCTTGTGATATTGCTTAAGTAAGTTTGTGTAACTTACTTGTGCTTGTTTAGTATCCTTGTTGTGCTCATCTTATTAGAACAAGTTGTTGGTGCACTTAGTTGAGCCTACTATATTTAGGATTTGTGCTTCAAACATATCCCCTTAGTTTATTTCCGTATTAGGATATAGCCAAATCCATAAAAGATTTTAAAAGCCTATTCAACCCCCCCCCCCTCTAGGCGACATTGTGGTCCTTTCAACATGATCTCAATTTAAATATTTGAAACACCATTTGTAGTGAAAGTTGTAAATTTTCAACTCAAGACAAAATTGAGACGATATATATTTGCAATATGGAGGCAGTATATTCATAAGTTAACCTTGTGAATCATGGTCACCGACGCGTACAATAGGACAAGATATCTCATTTGATATTTTTGTTGGAAGCTAAAGACTTGTTTTATGTGTGAAACGGCCCAAGACCATATATTAGATAAAATCAGCCTCTACAAGAACACCCTTCAAATAGTATGAAATTATAGGTAAGTCGTAAATGAAATCAATAACTTCTTCCTTCTACAATCACCGATGGCACGCCATGAGCAAAACTCCTTGTGCCTCTGGGACTCTATATCACCAAAGAAACCTTGTTGAAACCCACGAGTTTGAACAAGTTACCACCGTGAAGTCATCAATGTAGATCAGTAAACGTCAATGACCATGATCTAGACAGGTCACCATACCGAACAAGTTGTCTAGGCCACAAGATAACCACAATTCAAACCAAACAGAGGAGTGTGGCAAACCTTGCAGGTTCCTTGAAGAAAATGTGTTTGGCTGAGCTTCATTGAATGGATAAAAGAACTAGAGAATAAAATCACAATGTGATGTCATCCCCTCCGTAGGAGGTAGGACTCCATCACACACATAGAAGAAACAAAGACAAAAAACAAAGCCCAATATTTTAATGTGACTGAAGTTCCACACACACTCCATATATACCAAATAGCATTGCTAAACAAACACATGAGAGAGAGGTCTCGTCCCTTACTAGTGATGACATCGCCTCGCTCCCGCCAACTAGGTCTCCTCCAGCTATGACGCACCAATACAGTGACAAGGATACATCGATACGAGTATGGTGATATGGGATACATCAATTTCTAGAAACAATAATAAGACGATGCAACAAGTATATACAAAATAACAAGTAACAAAGACAAAACAAAATAGAGCGTGTGAGATGTGATCAAAATACCGCCCATTGGTTGCCTGATTTCCTCCATGCATCTTTTCCTAAATGATCATTCATGTCCTCAACTCATTATGGTGTATTCAAAATAAAAAATACATCGTATGATATTATACTTTGTAAATTTGAGATAAATAGACATGAAAAGTGGAAAATATTAAACAATTGGCTTGAGCTTACCAAATGAATATACACTTCCTTGTTCCAAACTTCCATGTTCCAGTTCTGAATTATCAGTGGTCATAGACAAACAATGCAGAATTCCACTATTATATGACACGATACTATCAATGGCAGTAGTAGCAACATCATCAAGAAGTACCAACTAGCGACCAGTAACAATATCAAATTTGCAAGCAGTAGAAAACTAGCAATACTAAAGCAAGCAGTAGTATGCACCTATGCTAAGCAGCAGCATCACCAAGCAGCAGGAACTAGGAAGTAGTAGCATAGCAGGGCTGATGTGTCCCCCCGTATTGACGTTTTTTCTTTTATTTGTAAATCAAAATATAGGATACTTCGCTGATACCCGTATGGATGCCATGTCATGTGTATCGTCGTACCAATGATGTTCGGTACACTGATACAATTTTTTTTGGCATATCGGTGCTTCATAGTCCGCCAACACCTAGACTTAACACAAACTAAATCTAGGTGAGCACAGACTATGCAAACATCGTAGCCCCGAGGTCCCCCGGCTCAGCGATGAGGGGAACTTGTTGCAGCCGAAGAGGAACCCTAGTCACCTTCTTTTCTCTTAGGGGTGGAGGCGTGCACCTTTGTCCCCTATATAGTTATTTGCTTTTAGTTAAAGTCTTAAAGAGGTGGTTGAGTCCAAATTCCCGAAACAGGTTTTTGCCTCGCTTTTATATAAAGCAAAAACCAAAGAAAGTACACGGCTGGACGATATAAGATGATGGGGGTGACCCTCATACAATGCCGATCCTAGAATACCCGGATCACGCCAGACGCGCCCGGCTACGCTACCGAAAGAGAATAGAGGTGCGCCCTAAATGCCTAAGCTCCATGACAACGCCCCCAAGAGGGAGAACAACGTAGAGTATCGTCGTTGCCAAGTCCAGACACACAAAGATTTTCACCTGAAACCTAGCCATGGAAAGGAGCACCACGACAACATCTTCAAGAAGATCACATCGCTCACAGATAACCCACAAGTGTAGGGGATCGTTTGTAGCCTTTTTCAATAAGTAGGAGTGTTGAACCCAATGAGGAGCTAAAGGTAGAATTTATATTCCCTCTAGTTTTATCAACCATCGATACAACTCTACATACACTTGACATTTGCTTTACCTAGAACAAGTATGAAACTATTTTATAGGTGTGATGCTAGAACTGTTTTGCAAGAATAAAACTACGAGTAATTTGCAAGATAATAAAAGTTAGTTATTTAGTAAAAAGGTTTTTTTCAACAAGAAGGTTATTTGTCCCTAGGCAATCGGTAACTAGACCGGTAGTCATTCTTGTAATTTTATATGAGGGAGAGGTATGAGCCAAACTACTTTCTCTACTTGGATCATATGCACTTATGATTGGAACTCTAGCAAGCATCAACAACTACAAATATCATTAAGGAAAACCCAACCATAGCATTAAGTATCAAGTCCTCTTTACTCCCATACACAATAGCCCACCTACTCGGGTTTGTGTATTCTGTCAGTCACGCCACCCACTATAAGCAAATTATGAACGTATTGCAACACACTACGGTGGGGACCCCTCACGTTTGCTTGACATGGAGGGCGCCGTAGGACAGCACCATAAATAAAATATACAATCATACCAACCAAGATCACAATTAACCCATAGGACAAAACGTATCTACTCAAACATCATAGGATAGCCAAATATCATTGGGAAATAATATATGGATTTGAGCACATTGTTTAAGTAAAGCTTACAGCGGGGAGAAAGGGTGTTACACCATTGCACACAGGGGGAGAAAGTCGGTGTTGATGGTAGAAAGATTGTTGATGTAGATCGTCATCATGATCCTTGCCCCGGCGGCACTCCGACGCCACCGAGAGAGAGTGGGAGAGAGCCACCCTCCTTCTTCTTCTTCCTTGGCCTCCCCCCTAGATGGTAGGAGAGTTCCCCCTATGGTCCATGGCCTCCATGGAGGCGGAAGGGCAGGAGCCCCTCCGACATTGGATCTCCCTCTCTATTCTCTTCTGTTTCACGTTCCTCAGATGTGGCCGAAAACCTTTCTTATATTCCCGAATAACCGTAACTACGATTGTGCTGAGATTTTAACACGATTTATTTTCTAGATATAAGCTTCCTTGAGCCTGAAGTAGAGCTCCAACTGACCTTTCGAGGAGGGCACAACCCACCACCACACACCTGGGCTGCCTCGTGCGCCTAGGTGTTGTCGTGGCTATGGGCCCCTGTTTGCATTGATTCCAACTCCCAAAAATCACAATTATTCCAAAATAATTCTCCATAAACTTTTAATGTATTTGGACTTCGTTTGATATGGATATTATGCAAAACAAAAACTTGCAAAAAAATAGAAATTGACACTAGGCACTAGATCAATAAGTTAGTCCAATAAATCATATAAAATGTTGCCAAAAGTATGTGAAAGTTGTATAATATTGGCATGGAACAATAAAAATATATAGATATGACGGAGATGTATTTGTTGGGGAACACAGTAATAATTCAAAAAAATTCCTACGTGTCACCAACATCAATCTAGGAGATGCTAGCAACGAGAGAGAGGGAGTGCATCTTCATACCGTTGAAGATCGCTAAGCGGAAGCGTTGCAAAGAACGTGGTTGATGGAGTCGTACTCGCGGAGATTCAAATCGCGGAAGATCCGATCCAAGCACCGAACGAACGGTCCTCTGCGTTCACCACACGTACAGCCTGGGGACGTCTCCTGCTGCTTGATCCAGCAAGGGGGAAGGAGAAGTTGACGGAGATCCCTGGCAGCACGACGGCGTGGTGGTGGAGGAGCTTGTGATTCTCCAACAGAGCTTCGCCAAGCACTACGGAGGAGGAAGTGTAGGGGGTAGGGCTGCGCCAGGGGGAGAGGATTTAGGTGTCTTGCAGCCCTCTCACCCTCCTCTATTTATAGGGGGGAGGAGAGAAGGGGGACGACCACCCTAGATGCCCTAGGAGGGGGCGACGGCGGCCAAGGGGGGAGGCTTGCCTCCCAAGTTGGTGGGAGGAGCCTCCCACGCCCTAGGGTTTCCATCCCTAGGCACCTTGGGCCCTTGGGGAGGGTGCACCAGCCCACCAGGGAGCTGGTTCCAACTCATATTCATCCCACATGGTCCTCCGGGGCAGGTGGCCCCTCCCGGTGGACACCCGGAACCCTTTCGGTGGTCCCCGTACAATACCGATAAACCCCGAAACCTTTCCGGTGACTGAAACTGGACTTCCCATATATAAATCTTCACCTTTGGACTATTCCGAAACTCCTCGTGTCATCCGGGATCTCATCTGGAACTCCTAATAACTTTTGGTAACCACATACAATTCGCATTACAACTCTAGCGTCACCAAACCTTAAGTGTGTAGACCCTATGGGTTCGGGAACCATGAAGACATGACCGAGACACCTCACCGGCCAATAACCAATAGCGGGATCTGGATACCCATATTGGCTCCCACATGTTCCACGATGATCTCATCGGATGAACCATGATGTCGGGGATTTGATTTAATCTCGTATACAATTCCCTTTGTCCATCGGTATGTTACTTGCCCGAGATTTGATCATCTGTATCCCCATACCTTGTTCAATATCGTTACCGACAAGTCTCTTTACTCGTTCCGTAACACATGATACCGTGACTAACTCCTTAGTCACACTGAGCTCATTATGAGTGGGCCCATAGATACCTCTCCGTCACACGGAGTGACAAATCCCAATCTTAATTCGTATCAACCCAACAGACACTTTCGGAGATACCTGTAGTGCACCTTTATGGTCACCTAGTTACAATGTGATGTTTGATACACCCAAAGCATTATATCTTCTAGGGCATATTTCCAACAGTCTCCCACTTGCGCTAGAGTCAAAAATCTAGTTACATTGTGATGAATCGAACACCCATAGAGTTCTGGTGCTGATCATGTTTCGCTCGTGGAAGAGGTTTAGTCGATGGATGTGCGACGTTCAGATCCGTATGTACTTTACAAATATCTATATCTCCATCCTGAATGTAACTACGAAAGGAGTTGAAGCGGCACTTGTTGTGCTTGGTCTTCTTGTGAAACCTGGGCTCGTTGGCAATGGCAATAGCTCTAGTGTTGTCACAGAAGAGAGTGATCCGGCCCGACACATTGGGAATCACTCATAGGTTGGTGACGAACTCCTTCATCCACACTCCTAGTGTTGCTTCCGAAGCAGCTATGTACTCCGCTTCACATGTAGATGTCGCCACGATGCTTTGCTTGCAACTCCACCAGCTGACTGCCCCACCATTGAAAATATACACGTATCCGGTTTTTGACTTGGAGTCATCCGGATTTGTGTTGAATCTAGCATCAACGAAACCCTTTACGACGAGCTCTTTGGCCCCTCCATAAACGAGAAACATATCTTTAGTCCTTTTCATGTACTTAAGGATATTCTTGACCGCTGTCCAGTGATCCATTCTGGGATCACTTTGGTACCTCCCTACCAAACTTATGGCAAGGTTCACATCAGGTCTGGTACACAAGATGGCATACATAATAGAGCCTATGGCTGAAGCATAGGGGACGACACTCATTTTTTCTCTATCTTCTGTTGTGGTCGAGCATTGAGCTGTTCTCAATCTCACACCTTGCAATACATGCAAGAACCCCTTCTTGGACTTATCCATATTGAACTTCTTCAATATGTTGTCAAGGTATGTGCTTTGTGAAAGACCAATGAGGCGTCTTGATCTATCTCTATAGTTTTCGATGCCTAATATGTAAGCAGGTTCTCCAAGGTCCTTCATTGAAAAACACTTATTCAAGTAGGCCTTTATGCTTTACAAAAGTTCTATATCATTTCCCATCAACAATATGTCATCCACATATAAAATGAGAAATGCTACAGAGCTCCCACTCACTTTCTTGTAAATACATGCTTCTCCATAAGTCTGTACAAACCCAAACGTTTTGATCACCTCATCAAAGCAAATGTTCCAACTCCGAGATGCTTGCACCAGCCCATAGATGGAGCGCTGGAGCTTGCATACGTTGTCAGCATTCTTAGGGTTGACAAAACCTTCCGTCTGCAACATATGCAATTCTTCCTTAAGAAAACCGCTAAGGAATGTCGTTTTGACGTCCATTTGCCATATCTCATAATCATAAAATGCGGCAACTGCTAACATGATTCGGACGGACTTCGGCATCGCTACGGGTGAGAAAGTCTCATCGTACTCAACTCCTTGAACTTGTCAATAACCCTTAGCGACAAGTTGAGCCTTATAGACGACCACATTACCATCTGTGTCAGTCTTCTTCTTAAATATCCATTTATTTTCTATGGCTTGCCAATCGTCGGGCAAGTCCACCAAAGTCCATACTTTGTTCTCATACATGGATCCTATCTCGGATTTCATGGCTTCAAGCCATTTGTTGGAATCTAGGCCCGCCATGGCTTCTTCATAGTTCGAAGGTTCACCATTGTCTAACAACATTGTTTCCACGACAGGGTTGTCGTACCACTCTAGTGCAGAACGTGTCCTCGTGGACCTATGAAGTTCAGTAGTAACTTGATCCGAATTTTCATGATCATCATCATTAACTTCCTCTCTAGTCGGTGCAAGCACCACAGAAACATTTTCCTGCGCTGCGCTACTCTCCGGTTCGAGAGGGGGTACAATTACCTCATCAAGTTCTACTTTCCTCCCACTTACTTCTTTCGTGAGAAACTCTTTCTCTAGAAAGGATCCATTCTTGGCAACAAAGATCTTGCCTTTGGATCTAAGATAGAAGGTATACCCAATAGTTTCCTTAGGGTATCCTATGAAGACGCACTTTGCCGATTTGGGTTCGAGATTTTCAGGTTGAAGTTTCTTGACATAAGCATCGCATCCCCAAACTTTCATAAATGACAGCTTAGATTTCTTCCCAAACCATAATTCATACAGTGTCGTCTCAACGGATTTATACGGTGCCCTATTTAAAGTGAATGCGGCAGTCTCCAATGCATATCCCCAAAATGATAGCGGTAAATCAGTAAGAGACATCATAGATCGCACCATATCCAATAGAGTGCAATTACGGCATTCGAACACACCATTATGGTGAGGTCTGCCAGGCGGCGTGAGTTGTGAAACAATTCCACATTTCCTTAAGTGTGTGCCAAACTCCTCACTCAAATATTCTCCTCCACAATCAGATCGTAAGAACTTTATTTTCTTGTCACATTGATTCTCTACCTCACTCTGAAATTCCTTGAACTTTTCAAAGGTCTCAGACTTGTGTATCATTAAGTAGACATACCCATATCTGCTTAAGTCATCAGTGAGGGTGAGAACATAACGATAGCCACCGCGAGCCTCAACGCTCATTGGACCGCATACATCGGTATGTATTATTTCCAACAAGTTGGTTGCTCGCTCCATTGTTCCGGAGAACGGAGTCTTAGTCATCTTGCCCATGAGCCATGGTTCGCACGTGTCAAATGATTCATAATCAAGAGACTCCAAAAGTCCATCTGCATGGAGTTTCTTCATGCGTTTGACACCAATATGACCAAGGCGGCAGTGCCACAAGTATGGGGGACTAACATTATCAACCTTTCATCTTTTCGTACTCACACTATGAATATGTGTAACATCACGTTCGAGTTTCAAAAAGAACAAACCATTGACCAGTGAGGCATGACCATAAAACATATCTCTCATATAAATAGAACAACCATTATTCTCTGATTTAAATGAGTAGCCATCTCGCACCAAACGAGATCCAGATACAATGTTCATGCTGAAAGATGGAAATAAATAACAATTATTGAGGTTTAAAACTAATCCCGAAGGTAGATGTAGAGGTAGCGTGCCGAGGGCGATCACATCGACCTTGGAACCATTCCCGACGCGCATCGTCACCTCATCCTTCGCCGGTCTCCACTTATTCCGCAGCTCCTGTTTTGAGTTACAAATGTGAGCAACCACACCGGTATCAAATACTCAAGAGCTACTACGAGCGCTGATAAGGTACACATCAATAACATGTATATCATATATACCTTTGATGTTACCAGCCTTCTTATCCGCTAAGTACTTGGGGCAGTTCCGCTTCCAGTGACCGGTTCCCTGGCAATAATAGCACTCGGTCTTAGGCTAGGGTCCATTCTTGGGCTTCTTCTCGGCAACTGTTTTACCGGGCACGACAACTGCTTTTTCGTCCTTCTTGAAGTTATTCTTACCCTTGCCTTTCTTGAAACTGGTGGTCTTATTCACCATCAACACTTGATGTTCCTTTTTGATCTCCACCTCCGCTAATTTCAGCATCGAATATAACTCAGGAATGGACATCTCCATCCCTTGCATATTGTACTTCATCACAAATCTCTTGTAGCTAGGTGGAAGCAACTGGTGGATTCTGTCAATAACCGAGTCATCCGGAAGATTAACTCCGAGCTGATACAAGCGATTGTGCAACCCACACATTTTGAGTATGTGCTAGCTGACAGAACTATTTTCCTCCATCTTACAACTATAGAAACTGTCGGAGACTTCGTACCTCTCGACCCGGGCATGAGCTTGGAAAACCATTCTCAGCTCTTGGAACATCTCATATGCTCCATGTTGCTCAAAACGCTTTTGGAACTCCGGTTCTAAACTGTAAAGCATGTCGCACTGAACCAGGGAGTAATCATCACTATGTGACTACCAGGCATTCATAACGTCTTGAGTTGCTAGGAAAACGGGTGTGTCACCTAGCAATGCATCAAGGACATATGTTTTCTTGGAATCTATGAGGATGAGCCTCAAGTTATGGACCCAGTCCGTATAGTTGCTTCCATCATCTTTCAGCTTGGTTTTCTCTAGGAATGCGTTGAAGTTGAGGGCAACATTAGCATGGGCCATTGGATCTACAATATAGATTGTAAAAAAAATTAGACTAAGTTCATGATAATTAAGTTCATCTAATCAAATTATTTAATGAACTCCCACTCAGATAGACATCCCTCTAGTCATCTAACTGATACATGATCCATATCGACTAGGCCGTGTCCGATCATCACATGAGACAGACTAGTCATCAATGGTGAACATCTCCATGTTGATCGTATCAACTATACGACAAATGTTCAACCTTTCGATCTCTCGTGTTCCAAGGCCATGTCTGTACATGCTAGGCTCGTCAAGTCAACCTAAGTCTTTCGCGTGTGTAAATCTGGCTTACACCCGTTGTATGCGAACGTTAGAATCTATCACACTTGATCGTCACATGGTGCTCCTAAACAATGATCCTTCGCAATGGTGCATACTTAGGGGGAACACATTTCTTGAAATTTTAGTGAGGGATCATCTTATTTACGCTACCGTTGTTCTAAGCAAATAAGATGTAAAAACATGATAAACATCACATGCAAATCATAAAGTTGCATGATATGGCCATGTGATGCCCTCGGTTTAATCGTACGCTAATCATACACGCAAATGCGTACAATCAAACCCAAGGACTCACGGGAAGATATCACAACACAACTCTAGACACAAATAAAATAACATCAGCTTCATATTACAAGCCAGTGGCCTCGAGGGCTAGAATACGGAAGCTCGATAAACACACGAGTCAGCGGAAGCAACAATATCTGAGTATAGACATAAAACATGGGGTGCCTTAGAGAAGGCTAGCTCAAAAGAAAACACGATCGAACGAGGCGAGGCCTCCTGCCTAGGAACCTCCTAACTACTCCTAAGCTTCAACGGCCTCCACGAAGATGACACCATCGAGATGACAAACATCGGCAGGAAACTCCACTCCTAGGCTCCATCATCTGGTCGCAGCAACAGATCAAGGGGACAAGGGGGGAGCTAAGCAGCGGTGAGTACTCATCCAAAGTACTCGCAAGTCTTACATCAGAACTAATCTAAATATGCATCAGTATCAAGAAGGGGGTGTTATATGTGGACTGACTGCAGCAATGCGATAATAGAGAGAGAAGCCCTAGTCCTATCAAAGACTAGCATCTTCAGGGTCTTGCAGCAATAGACGAGAGTAGAACAGGGGGTAAAACAATAATAGTCATATTGTTGCAGCAATATTAAAGTGAGGTCACGCCTAAAGATCCTCCCTTGACTCCCTGCGAGGAAGCAATCCCGAGGCAAACTAATTCCAGTTAAGTAACCATTGTAGTTGTATAAGATCGGGGCACAACTCCAAGTCGTCCTGTAACCGTGGACACGGCTATCCGAATAGTTAATTTTCATCTCTGCAGGGGTGCACCACATGTCCCGTCACGCTCGATAACACTCTGGCCGGACATACTTTTCTGGGTCCTGCCCGGCCTCGGAATATCGACACGTCGCAGCCCCACCTAAGACTAATCAGAGAGGCCAGCCCGCCGGTCTAACTCCTAAGCACAAAGGGTTCGTGGACCCAGTTCCCCTTCGCGCTCCTGCACGTGGCGTGGGCGGCCGACGTTAGTCCCAGCATCCCTTAATCACAAGAGCGATGCATCTCGGGACCACTCGGGCGCGCGCCGCTACATTACTGGCATCTGAAAAGCTTCGGCTGATACCGCGACGCCGAGTACCTATAATTCTTCCCGCGTAGCCGGTTAGTGCGAAAAGGTCTCCGACCAACCCAGATCAAATACCCAAATCCATTAACATTTTAATTGGGCCAACAACACAGTCTCACGGGAATCCACCCGTCTTACAACTAATCACCAAAGATCCCAGTAACATGGTCGAGTAACTGTGTGGTTGTAACATTGGGGGGAATCCGAGGTATCACCCTCGTTGGATTCCGAACGATGTACCCGTCAAGGTGGGCTTAGAGGAATCACCCTCGGGGGTCCCACACTTAAGGGGTTGCACGACAGAGGCGTCATCGGCAATGGTGAAAGAGGAATCACCCTCTATAACCACGACCGACTAGCTATACTACAGAGATATCATCAGGAGTACTTAGCGAGGTGTCACCCTCGGTACCCGATAGTATCTCTGTGGCATCGTACAACGAAGGGGGTGTATGTGCTGTGTCGGGTCTGGCTCGTCGATCAGAGATCGAGATTTGAAAACAAGCGGGGCAACTGGACTATGGGGTCAGAGGGGATGACTGCTCCACCTATACTAAGCAGATTTAAAGTACAGGACTGAAAGTAGCAGTTCATCAAAAATAGGCTATGCATCAGATATAGGAGCTAACTACAAAAGTAGCAAAATACTAATGCAAGCAGTAGGAAGAAAGACATAGGCGATATAGGAATGACCAAGGGGGGTTTGCTTGCCTTGCTGCTCTGCGGCAAAGGACTGATCGGCAGGGTCGAAGATGTACTCGGTAGCAGCGTCAGTCTCGGGGTCTACCGATAAGAAGAGGGGGAAGAAACAATAAATAGCAGCAACGGTGCAACACAAAGCATGACATGGCAAGATGCAGGCTAGACATGAGCTAACGCAGCAACATCCGTTATTGACGGGTCGGAAGAATATCTGACGATATTTTCCGGGTCTCGGGCTCCTGCCGGTCATACTGGAAACGATGGAAATGTTCCATGTTTGCTATGCTAGGGACGCGTAACAGACGAATGGACTGTGTATCCGGGTTCGTCTCGTTCTGCTGATCAACTTTCATGTTGAAAATAATTTGATCGGACTTACGGATTATTTAATATTAATTTTTCAAGTTTTATTCAATAATTAGGAATTAAAAACAGATTTAAATAATTTAATAAAATGTTATTATGACATCGACATGATGTCATGTTCACATCAACAGTTGACTGGTCAACTGACCAGCGGGTCCCGAACGTCATAGGCACAAGTTTTAATTAAGATTAAATATTAATTAATTAGATTAATTTAGTGGGGGACCCACGTGTCATACTCTAATTATTCTAATTATCCAATTAACTAATTAACTGATATATCTATTTATTTATTTAATAAAAACATTATTTTTATTTTTACATTTTAATTTTTACTTTTCTCAATTATCGCGTGGGCCCCCTGTCATAGACAGCGGGGTGCGTTGGCCCCACCGGTAAGTGGCTTTAGGCCAAATACTCGGTTTTATTCACAGATACATAATCATACAAATATCGTATTCTTCATATACCTATATACGCTAATACATACATCGTGCATCTCATACATACAAAATACATACGCATCTAATACATAATTGATTCTTATTTCTCTCAAAACTCTCACCTCCCTCTTTGTGTTAACACACAGATAACAAAGAGTGTGTTAACTTTCTAAACATAGAAGAGACCTAACTTAATCTCCTCCTACCGGAGTCAAACGTCGACGGATCGGAGCCCCGTTTGCCAGAACGGAACCGGGACGACGAGGGGAACGAGATGGTGGGAGGAGCCCGAGGAGGGGCTCACCGACGTTGACGAGACGGCCCGGTGAAGCCAGAGTTCTCGTGAGGCGGAGTAGACGAAGATGAGGAAGACGATGCGGTGACGGTGGTGGTGATGCCGGTCACCGGAGAGGCCTCTAGGAGGTGGCCAACCATCGTGACGAGGAGCCGACCAGAGGGTCGCCGAGAGGGGTCGGCCGACGAGAAGGGGAGGGCCTCGGCCGGCGAATCCGGAGGGGCGGTGTGCTCCGGCCGGTTGGGGAGCAGGGAACCGACGGTTGGGAGGTCGTCGGGGGGCGAGGCCGGTGGGGATGGGAGGTCGTCGGATCTGGCGCCGACGGGGATCCGGCTGGTGAGGAGGCAAGGCCTCGGTGGGGGGGTGGGGGGAGCCGCGAGAGGCAGTGGGGTTCGTGGGTCTCGGGTGGAGCGCTAGGGGACGGGAGATGGGGATTGAGCGGGCATGGGAGGTGGTGTGGCTCGCGGGTGGGGAGGCGAGCGGGGTGAGCAGGGGTCAGTGCGGTGGTTGATGGGATCAGTGGGAGGACCTCGTGAGGAGAGGGATCCTCTCGGTGGGGTGGGGGAGAGATCGGTGGGAGGGGGTCGCTGGGGTCTCGCGGGGGTAGTGAGAGGGAGAGGTGTCGGTGGGAGGCCCCCCCCCCCCGAGGGGTGGTGCGGGCGACGAGGCGAGAGCCCCTAGCGGCGGCGCTGGGGGAAAACGGGAGAGCGGGGGGAGAGCCAGAGTGAGCGCTAGGGTTTGATGATGGTGGCCGGCTGGGCCACTTTGGCCTAGTCGGCCAGGGGGGCTCGGTTGCTTTTTTTCTATTATTATTCTTTCTACTATTTCATTTTATTATTAAACCTTATTTACGTTCTTTTACAATTTAGTATATATATTTTTAATTCCTTCTTTTATTTATTCATTTTCATTATCATTCCTTTTTCTTTCTTTTACTTTCTGACATTCTATTACTATTATTATTCTTTCTATATTTCTTTCTGTTCTAACTATACAGGACTTTTAATACCATTAAAAATGTCCGATTCATTTTTATAACCTATTAGGGAATTTCAATAACTCTCCCGACATTTTTACTTAACATCACAAAACGTTTCCCGTTCAATTTTATTTCTTTAAATTCTGAATTCGACTTGTTTTTCGACTAACACGAGATCAACGCTAGAATTTATGATGACGTGGCTTCATTAGCGTGGGATTACTGTCGCTTTACTACAAGGGTTACTGTAGCACAAATCCGGGGATGTCACAACTCTCCCCTACTAACAAGAATTCTCGTCCCGAGAATTAAGAGGTAGAGGGAAAGAGCCCGGGGTATTCATTACGAAGATGATCCTCGCGTTCCCAAGTGGCTTCATCTTCAGAATGATTTGACCACTTCACTTTAAGGAACTTGGTGACTTTGCGACCGGTCTTACGTTCAGCTTGGTCGAGAATGCGGACCGGATTTTCTTTATAAGAGAGGAGCTCAAGCATATCACGATCCACTGCTCGAATGGAATCCTTGAAGCAGCGGCGGAGCTGAGACACATGGAAGATATCGTGAACCTCAGAAAGGTTCGCCGGCAGTTCAAATCGATAAGCCACTCTTCCACGCCTTTCGAGAGCAGTGAAAGGACCAATATAGCGAGGAGCTAATTTTCCCTTGATTACAAAACGGTGTGCGCCTCTCAGTGGTGTGACACGAAGATATGCCTTTTCGCCAGCTTGATAGACCATATCCTGATGATGTCGGTCATACTGACTTTTCTGACGGAATTGAGTAGCCTTCAGATTGTCGTAATTAATGCGGACTCGATCTTTAGCATGTTGGATAACATCTGGACCCAAGAGTGATCAGTCCATTGAATGGTGGCTCGGGAATTCCATAAGAGCCAAGTGCCAAGGATACTTTGGAGTCAAAGATGTATAGGAGAGTCAGGTTTCAATCCTGTGGAACTTTGGGTTATGGGTCCACCATGTGGCTAAGAATAGGTAGAGGGGTGACATATTATATGGTCTTGGTAGAAAGACATGTCAGAGGGTAACCTGTCAATTATGTTGGCAACAACGTTAGTACCAAGTGCGGGGGACGAATGGAACCATTTTCCTGCTCGTTGAAACGAGGCGGACCAATAGGCAAGGTTCTTGTCCACCGGCGGCTACCGGGATGTTATCCTAGTAACAGGGTCTTACTCACAGAGTTGTATACCGAGAATTTTACCTAAGCAGGGAATTAACACTCTTAGATAAGTTATGCCACAAGAAAGGTCAAAGAGACCAATGGGAAGGAAAATGTGTTCACACACACACGTATTAAAGTATACCATTCCCGAGGAAAACATGGAGTATGGCATACATGATAGGTCATCTAGTACATAACCATTTTGACAAAGAGGCAAGAAGAATCATGAGGTTTGCCCATACCATGCGGTCTGGATATTTGACCAGGAACAATTTAGCATTGCGCTTCCAATGTTCCTGTTGAAATTTGAAGTACCACATTCGTGCTTCGGGGTAGTATCGACATGGTCATCATATAGAGGTTATACTTATGGGTATAGAAAGAGGAACCATGAGGAACAACTTACAAAGCTAAGTCATACAATTTCCTCATGGTAGAATGGCGAACCTTACATATGGAAGGATTTATAACAATAGGTCATGCGGCCCGGTGTGCCAAACAAGACATCACCGTAGTGGGTTACATAAGACCAAAGTTATAATTACTGGGAAAATGTTCCAACCATCATATATGTCCGAGATTCAGATCTGATTGGCGTTAGGATACCCCAGACTCAAGATGCCTGAGAAGAAAAGATGAAGATGCAAGATTTTCATGATATGAATTACACAAGCAAATCCTTGAATCATGAGTTCGACTTTAAGACATATGAACATCATGTCAAGACATTTGTGCCCATGTGGAATTCTTACGTCAAAATGTAACTGAGTTCTCATTTCGAAACCATCATCGGGGATAACAAGGCTCCATGTGTAAGTCTGGATTAGCTCTTATGAAGGAACTTCTTTTCCCTCGATCAAATCAGTCAGTGGCTTCGCGTGCTAAGAGAAGTTATGTGAAGTGAAGATAACAAATCTTCAAAACATATAACACTTCGCACATGCGTGAATGATTTGGTATTTCACGAGAGGAAGCAAAACAAAACTTTCACATATTCATGGCGGAAAGAGTGCACGTGAACTTTGGGAAATACACTTCTACTATCCACATATTCTTCATGAGCTAGGCACAAGGATAATGATTTCAAGAGCTTCATCGTGGAACATAGAGAAGTTGAGGGTGTGGCTGATGGGCTCAACAACAATCCCTCAAAATTTTGACAGCCAAAATTATGATATCAAAGAGAT
Organism: Hordeum vulgare subsp. vulgare; assembly: GCF_904849725.1. Classification (NCBI taxonomy): domain Eukaryota; kingdom Viridiplantae; phylum Streptophyta; class Magnoliopsida; order Poales; family Poaceae; genus Hordeum; species Hordeum vulgare. The sequence continues at coordinate 470,501,979 of NC_058524.1, forward strand.
AGCATTTGTCAAATCAAATGGTATAATGTCGTATGCTCGAGGGAACAACAGCAATTAAACATTGGTAAAAGGGTGCACTCGGAATTATAGAGTGAGTAGCACGACAAATGCTAAAATGATGAGTCAACACCTAACACACTAAGAATGAAACAATCAGTTGTTAACCTCAAGGCAACAGGGTTGCCAAAAGTATTGGAATCACACATCTGAGTTCACTTGTTGGTATTTCGGTTTGAAACAACACGGGACTAAGAAATGAATGGTGATGTCGAGAAGTATCACTATATCAAGAATTCTTAAGAGGTGATATGATGCTCACCACATTCTTGACAGCAAAGATAGTAATACTCCAAGGTAGAAGATAACGTAAGCTGAATAGCAAGGGACTTAAGGGACAACACAAAACATGAACACATTTGTGTTGGAGGGAAGGTAAACAATGATGCCTATGATAATACAATCATCGAGGGGCAAGGATGGTATTTGTCAACATGCATTCAATTGATACCCTGCAAGAACTCAGAATGTTGATGATGATCACGACACTTTTGTCAAGAAACTTCACGAAGATGTAATCGTCTAGAGACGACATCAAGCAAGGGAATGATGAAGCAAGAGGTTGTTGGAAACACAGATAAGACTACTAGCTTAGAATTGAGATTGTCTTTCAAGACAACCAACATGATGTTGAAAGCTCGATGTAACTTAGTGCACTGTTGGAATCTTGTTCCAGGGATGAAGGACGTATTTAGCATGGTCAAGCTTTAGCATGACGATGATGTTGTAGCTTACCAGTTTGGAACGACATGATCGAGTACAAACTCATAAACAAGGAAGATTACTAAAAGTTGTTGAATCGCAATGCATACTCGATTCAGTTATCAATGTACTCGCGTGGCCAACAACTCAAACACGAGGCAACTAGGATTAAGGAAAATATCATAGTTGGTGAGGAGCTCACAAGAAGTTTCATAGCTCCGCGATATCCTCAAGCTACAAGGGATATTACTCGGAGGTCGATCAACATTAAAGCTCGGACCGATGTATTGATCTGAAGAAGACAAGTACTTTAACTCGTCTGAGAATAAAATCAGGGTAGGACAACATGGTCGGAACCACGATTGCAAGGTACCAAATGACAGATACCAGATCAAATCATAGAATTATTGATTATTGTTACGAGGAGTTTGTATGATAGGATCAACATCGTTTCCATGGGCATGAACACAAAGTTCAAGGTCGACTCCCACTTCATCAATGCATCACCTGCCATTCACTCCTCGCCTCTGATCAAGTTGTAGCCTTGAAATAATATAAGACAAAACACTAGAAGAGCAAGACTCGTGAAAACTCTTTGAGTCATATCGATTTAGGAAGGCATAGGTTCAACCCGTCACGGCATCTTAGGAACATATTCCATAAACTATAAGAGTAATTAACACATGCTATAGGAGCATGGCTGTCAAAGCATAGGATAAAATTCTATCAGAGGGAGAAAACACAATTTACCAATGGTCTCATGTGTCAGGGAAGCAATCACAAGAATTTTCGAAAACAAAGGATGTCGTCGGATAATAGCGCAGAATGAGTCTGGCAGTACACAAAATATCTGATGTGAGTATCGATACTCAGGCAGAGGGAGATAGGACACAATACATCGGGTTATAGAACATCTGAAAAATATCGATACTTAATCACCAAAGGAATTATGATTTCCAGGTTGGCGTATCATAATCAGATGCTCTCGTCAAATACTATTAAGTTGAATGGACTTAGATGGACAGCCAACCAAAGTTGATTTGTCGAGAACCCGCTCCGTTTGGAAGGACGTTTGAGCCGGAAGATAATTCCTAAGTATCAACAGATGATTGTGTGCATTCACCCAAAGGTAGAATCAATAAAATCACAAAAAAATTCACAAAGGAATTTTAATGAATGCGGCTAGTCATATGGATTTAACCATAATGCAAGCAGGTGAGAAGGCCATGAACATTAGGCTACGGAGGATTTCGAAAGACCGAATAGTAAGTCGAAGAACTTTCGAAACCCATGACAACTAATGATGGACGAATCCGCGATAAGATAATTCGTTGCATCTCGTAAAACAAGAGCAATTGGAGAAGAAAGTATGAACGACATTTGTATGTAGTCATCCGTAGTGGTTGACGAAGGAAGGGAAATTGCAGAAGCAATGAGCACAATAGCTCAAGAGAACATCGAGGAGTAACCGCATTTCTTCTGAGGGATAAAGCCATCGTATGGAATACGGGGCTCTCCGGGAGGAAATATTTACGCGAACCTAATGTTAGAGTTAGCAAAAAAATTATCTCGAAAGAGAAGAGAGAGTAGAACCCAGAGTATAGGAAAGGAGTAAAAGATGCTAATACCACCTAATTTAGATGTGGGCCCGTAAGCCACAACATCAGTGTTAGTAAAGTTTTTCAAACACTAGACTCAACTTCGGCCAAGGAGTTGGAAAGGGGGCTACCTACAGGCAGTCGGCTCTGATACCAACTTGTGATGCCCTCGGTTTAATCGTACGCTAATCATACATGCAAATGCATACAATCAAACCCAAGGACACACGGGAAGATATCACAACACAACTCTAGACACAAATAAAATAACATCAGCTTCATATTACAAGCCAGGGGCCTCGAGGGCTAGAATACGGAAGCTCGATAAACACACGAGTCAGCGGAAGCAACAATATCTGAGTACAGACATAAAACATGGGGTGCCTTAGAGAAGGCTAGCACAAAAGAAAACACGATCGAACGAGGCGAGGCCTCCTGCCTGGGAACCTCCTAACTACTCCTAAGCTTCAACGGCCTCCACGAAGATGACACCATCGAGATGACAGACATCGGCAGGAAACTCCACTCCTAGGCTCCATCATCTGGTCGCAGCAACAGATCAAGGGGACAAGGGGGGAGCAAAGCAGCGGTGAGTACTCATCCAAAGTACTCGCAAGTCTTACATCAGAACTAATCTAAATATGCATCACTATCAAGAAGGGGGTGTTATATGTGGACTGACTCCAGCAATGCGATAATAGAGAGAGAAGCCCTAGTCCTATCGAAGACTAGCAACTTCAGGGTCTTGCAGCAATAGACGAGAGTAGAACAGGGGGTAAAACAATAATAGTCATATTGTTGCAGCAATATTAAAGTGAGGTCACGCCTAAAGATCCTCCCTTGACTCCCTGCGAGGAAGCAATCCCGAGGCAAACTAATTCCAGTTAAGTAACCATTGTAGTTGTATAAGATCGGGGCACAACTCCAAGTCGTCCTGTAACCGTGGACACGGCTATCCGAATAGTTAATTTTCATCCCTGCAGGGGTGCACCACATGTCCCGTCACGCTCGATAACACTCTGGCCGGACATACTTTTCTGGGTCCTGCCCGGCCTCGGAATATCGACACGTCGCAGCCCCACCTAAGACTAATCAGAGAGGCCAGCCCGCCGGTCTAACTCCTAAGCACAAAGGGTTCGTGGGCCTAGTTCCCCTTCACGCTCCCGCACGGGGCGTGGGCGGCCGACGTCAGTCCCAAATCCATTAACATTTTAATTGGGCCAACAACACAGTCTCACGGGAATCCACCCGTCTTACAACTAATCACCAAAGATCCCAGTAACATGGTCGAGTAACTGTGTGGTTGTAACATTGGGGGGAATCCGAGGTATCACCCTCGTTGGATTCCGAACGATCTACCCGTCAAGGTGGGCTTAGAGGAATCACCCTCAGGGGTCCCACACTTGAGGGGTTGCACGACAGAGGCGTCATCGGGAATGGTGAAAGAGGAATCACCCTCTATAACCACGACCGACTAGCTATACTACAGAGATATCATCAGGAGTACTTAGCGAGGTGTCACCCTCGGTACCCGATAGTATCTCTGTAGCGTCGTACAACGAAGGGGGTGTATGTGTTGTGTCAGGTTTGGCTCGTCGATCAGAGATCGAGATTTGAAAACAAGCAGGGCAACTGGACTACGGGGTTAGAGGGGATGACGGCTCCACCTATACTAAGCAGATTTAAAGGACAGGACTAAAAGTAGCAGTTCATCAAAAATAGGCTATGCATCAAATATAGGAGCTAACTACAACAGTAGCAAAATACTAATGCAAGCAGTAGGAAGAAAGACATAGGCGATATAGGAATGATCAAGGGGGGTTTGCTTGGCTTGTTGCTCTGCGACAAAGGACTGATCGGCAGGCTCATAGATGTATCCGGTAGCAGCGTCAGTCTCGGGGTCTACCGGTAAGAAGAGGGGGAAGAAACAATAAATAACAGCAACGGTGCAACACAAAGCATGACATGGCAAGATGCAGGCTAGACATGAGCTAGCTCAGCAACATCCGTCATTGACGGGTCGGAAGAATATCTCACGATATTTTCCGGGTTTCAGGCTACTACCGGTCATACTCGAAACGATGGAAATGTTCCATGTTTGCTATGCTAGGGACGCGTGACACACGAATGGACCGTGTATCCTGGTTCGTCTCGTTCTGCTGATCAACTTTCATGTTGAAAATAATTTGATCTGACTTACGGATTATTTAATATTAATTTTTAAAGTTTTATTCAATAATTAGGAATTAAAAACAGATTTAAATAATTTAATAAAATGTTATTATGACATCAGGATGATGTCATGTTGACATCAACAGTTGACTGGTCAATTGACCAGCGGGTCCCGAACGTCATAGGCACAAGTTTTAATTAAGATTAAATATTAATTAATTAGATTAATTTAGTGGGGGACCCACGTGTCATACTCTAATTATTCTAATTATCCAATTAACTAATTAACTGATATATCTATTTATTTATTTAAGAAAAACATTATTTTTATTTTTACATTTTTATTTTTACTTTTCTGAATTATCGCGTGGGCCCCCCCTGTCATAGACAGCGGGGTGTGTTGGCCCCACCGGTAAGTGGCTTTAGGCCAAATACTCGGTTTTATTCATAGATACATAATCATACAAATATCGTATTCTTCATATACCTATATACGCAAATACATACATCGTGCATCTCATACATACAAAATACATACGCATCTAATACATCATTTATTCTTATTTCTCTCAAAACTCTCACCTCCCTCTCTCTGTTAACAAAGAGATAACGGAGAGTGTGTTAACTTTCTCAACATAGAAGAGAGCCAACTTCATCTCCTCCTACCGGAGTCAAACGTCGACGGATCGGAGCCCCGTTTGCCGGAACGGAACCGGGACGGCGAGGGGAATGAGATGGTGGGAGGAGCCCAAGGAGGGGCTCACCGACGTTGACGAGACGGCCCGGTGAAGCCAGAGTTCTCGTGAGGCGGAATAGACGAAGAGGAGGAAGACGATGCGGTGATGGTGGTGGTGATGCCGGTCACCGGAGAGGCCTCCCGGAGGTGGCCAACCGTCATGAAGAGGAGTCGTCCAGAGGGTCGCCGAGAGGGGTCGGCCGACGAGAAGGGGAGGGCCTCAGCCGGCGAATCCGGAGGGGCGGTGTGCTCCGGCCGGTTGGGGAGCAGGGAACCGGCGGGTGGGAGGCCGTCGGGGGGTGAGGCCGGTGGGGATGGGAGGTCCCCGGATCTGGGGCCGACGGGGATCCGGCTGGTGAGGAGGCAAGGCCTCGGTGGGTGGTTGGGGGGAGCCGCGAGAGGCAGTGAGGTTCGTGGGTCTCGGGTGGAGCGCTAGGGGACGGGAGATGGGGATCGAGCGGGCATGGGAGGTGGTGTGGCTCGCGGGTGGGGAGGCAAGCGGGGTGAGCAGGGGTCGGTGCGGTGGTTGATGGGATCAGTGGGAGGACCTCGTGAGGAGAGGGATCCTCTCGGTGGAGGTGGGGGAGAGATCGGTGGGAGGGGGTCGCTGGGGTCTCACGGGGGTAGCGAGAGGGAGAGATGTCGGTGGGAGGTTCCCCCCCACGAGGGGTGGTGCAGGCGACGAGGCGAGAGCCCCTGGCGGCGGCGTTGGGGGAAAACGGGAGAGCGGGGGGAGAGCCAGAGTGAGCGCTAGGGTTTGATGATGGTGGCTGGTTGGGCCACTTTGGCCCAGTCGGCCACGGGGGCTCGGTTGCTTTTTTTTCTATTATTATTCTTTCTACTATTTCATTTTATTATTAAACCTTATTTACGTTCTTTTACAATTTAGTATATATATTTTTAATTCCTTCTTTTATTTATTCATTTTCATTATCATTACTTTTTCTTTCTTTTACTTTTTGACATTCTATTATTATTATTATTCTTTATATATTTCTTTTTGTTCTAACTATGCAGGACTTTTAATACCATTAAAAATGTCCGATTCATTTTTATAACCTATTAGGGAATTTCAATAACTCTCCCGATATTTTTACTTAACATCACAAAACGTTTCTCGTTCAATTTTATTTCTTTAAATTCCGAATTCGACTTGTTTTTCGACTAACACGAGATCAACGCTAGAATTTATGATGACGTGGCTTCATTAGCATGGGATTACTGTCGCTTGACTACAAGGGTTACTGTAGCACAAATCCGGGGATGTCACAGGCCAATATCATCTTGCGCCTTTGATCTCCATCTTCGGGGCGCGACACGATCACCATTGTCACTAGCATGACACCATGATCTCCATCATTGTGTCTTCATGAAGTTGTCTCGCCAACTATTACTTCTACTACTATGGCTAACAGTTAGCAATAAAGTAAAGTAATCGTATGGCATTTTTGATTGACACGTAGGTCATACAATAAATTTAAGACAAATCCTATGGCTCCTGTCGGTTGTCATACTCATCGACTTGCAAGTCATGATTCCAATTACCAGAACATGATCAATTTCATACATCACATATATTTCATCACATCCTTTTGGCCATATCACATCACATGGCATACTGTGCAAAAACAAGTTAGACGTCCTCTAATTGTTGTTGTAAGTTTTACGTGGCTGCTATGGGTTTCTAGCAAGAACTTTTCTCACCTACGTAACATCCACAATGGTGATATGCCAATTGCTATTTACCCTTCATAAGGACCCTCTTCATTGAATCCGATCCGACTAAAGTGGGAGAGACAGACACCCGCTAGCCACCTTATGCAACAAGTGCATGTCAGGCGGTGGAACCAGTCTCACGTAAGCGTACGTGTAAAGTCGGTCCGGGCCACTTCATCCCACAATGACGCCGAATCAAGATAGAACTAGTAACGGTAAGCAAATTGACCAAATCATCGCCCAAAACTATTTGTGCTCTACTCGTGCATATAATCTATGCATAGACATAGCTCTGATACCACTATTGGGGAACATAGTAATAATTCAAAAAAATCCTACGTGTGACCAAGATCAATCTAGGAGATGCTAGCAACAAAAGAGAGGGAGTGCATCTTCATACTGTTGAAGATCACTAAGCGGAAACGTTGCAAAGAATGCGGTTGATGGAGTCGTACTCGCGGCGATTCAAATCGCGGAAGATCCGATCCAAGGACCGAACGAACGGCGCCTCCGCGTTCAACACACATACAACCCATGGACGTCTCCTCCTTCTTGATACAGCAAGGGGGGAGGAGAAGTTGAGGGTGAGCTCCGGCAGCACGACGGCGTGGTGGCGGAGGAGCTTGTGGTTCTTCGGCAGAGCTTCGCCAAGCACTACGGAGGAGGAGGTGTAAGGGGGTAGGGTTGTGCCAGGGGGAGAGGGTTCAGCTGTCCCACAGCCCTCTCACCCCTCCTCTATTTATAGGGGAGAGAGGGGGACTACCACCCTAGATTCCCTAGGAGGGGGCGGCGGCGGCCAAGGGGGAGGTTCCCACCCAAGTTGGTGGGAGGAGCCTCCACGCCCCAGGGTTTCCGGCCCTAGGCGCCTTTGGCCCTTGGGGAGGGTGCACCAGCCCACCAGGGAGCTGGTTCCCACCAATATTCAGCCCATGTGGTCCTCCCAGGCAGGTGGCCCATCCCGGTGGACCCCCGGAACCCTTTTGGTGGTCCCGGTACAATACCGATAAACCTCGAAACCTTTCCGGTTACCGAAACTGGACTTCCCATATATAAATCTTCACCTCCGGACTATTTTGGAACTCCTCATGATGTCCGAGATCTCATCTGAGACTCTAAACAACTTTTGGTAACCACATACAATTCCCATTACAACTCTAGCGTCACTGAACCTTAAGTGTGTAGACCCTACGAGTTCGGGAACCATGAAGTGACTGAGACACCTCTCCGGCCAATAACCAATAGTGGGATCTGGATATCCATATTGGCTCCCACATGTTCCACGATCATCGAATCGCATGAACCACGATGTCGGGGATTCGATTTAATCCCGTATACATTCCCTTTGTCCATAGGTATGTTACTTGCGTGAGATTCGGTTGTCGGTATCCCCATACCTTGTTCAATCTCGTTACTCGCAAGTCTCTTTACTCGTTCCGTAACACATGATCCTGTGACTAACTCCTTAGTCACATTGAGCTCATTATGATGATATATTTGTTGGAAATATCCCTAGAGGAAATAATAAAATAGTTATTATTATATTTCTTGTTTCAAGATAATCGTTTATTATCCATGCTATGATTGTATTGAATGGAAACATAAATGCATGTGTGGATATATAGACAAAACAATGTCCATAGTAAGTCTCTAGTTGACTAGCCTGTTGGTCAAGGATGGTTAAGGTTTCCTAGCCATAGAGAAGTGTTTTCACTTGATGACGGGATCACATCATTAGGAGAATGATGTGATGGACAAGACCCAAATTATAAACGTAGCATATAATCGTGTCATTTTGTTGCTATTGTTTTCTACATGTCAAGTAGTCATTCCTATGACCATGAGATCATGTAACTCACTAACACTGGAGGAATGCCTTGTGTGTATCAAACGTCGCAACGTTATTGGGTGACTATAAAGGTACTCTACAGGCATCTCCGAAGGTGTCCATTGAGTTAGCATGGATCAAGGCTGGCATTTGTCACTCTGTGTGACAGAGAGTTATCTTGGGGCCCACTCGGTAATACAACATCACAAACAAGCCTTGCAAGTAATGTGACTAAAGAGTTAGTCAAGGGATCTTGTCATATGGAACGAGTAAAGAGACTTGTCGGTAACGAGATTGAAATAGGTATAGAGATGCCGACGATCAAATCTCGGGCAAGTAACATACCGAAGGACAAAGGGAATGATATACGAGATTATGTGAATCCATGACATAGAGGTTCAACCGATAAGATCTTCATAGAATATGTAGGATCAAATATGGATGTCCAGGTCCCGCTATTGGATATTGGCCAGAGAGTGTCTCGGTCATGTCGACATAGTTCTCGAACCCGTAGGGTCTGCACACTTAAGGTTTGGTGACGTTTTTGGTATAGTTGAATTATTGATGTTGGTAACTGAATGTTGTTCCGAGACCCGGATGAGATCCCGGACGTCATGCGTGTCATCGGAATGGTCCGAAAACGAAGATTGATATATACGATTGTTCCATTTGGCTTCCAGAAAGATTTTGGGCATTACCGGTGTCGACGATGCTAGGTCGACACCTATGGGGATCAACGTGATACCCTTGTGATCCTAGGGCGGGGAAGAAAAGCGTCAAGAGCAGACCAAATGATCAACACCCAGCAAGCCTTTTTAGCGAGGTTCGGGCCGCTTACGCGTAAAACCCTACGTCATGCTCGTTTGATCGTATTAAGCGTTCTTTTGTTGTTCGTTTACAACGATGATAATCGTCTTCTTGGCCAATCTCCAAAAAGTCTAACCCCTTGTGAATGAGCTAAGTGCCTCCTTTTATAGGAAAAGAGGTCACCTACAGTGCTCAATGGTAGGTTTACAAGATGTTAAAGTGAACCTACAGCGGCGCTTATCCATCTACCGCTGTCACGTGCATTAAATGCACATCTTGTCCATGTCAGCTAAGTGCTGGTGAAGACATGTGTCCAGGTGTTTCGAGACCTGGACGCCCCGCTGGCGCATGCGGAATGCACTGGAACACGGGGGAGCGGCGGTACTGTGGCAAGGGCGGTCGCCCTCTGGTGTGCTGCCACGTCATCCCGGCAAGGGTGCTTGTCGGGGCCTTGGTGCTTCCTCTCGGCAAGGAAACTTGCCGGGGGTTTCGGCTGTCTTCCCAGCGAGGGGGGGCTCGCCGGGGCCTTGTGCTGGGTGTGTTCATCACGTCTGTTAGACGGACGTGGCATTGGGTGTCTTCCCGGCAAGACAGGCTTGCTAGGGCCTTGGATACCTTGGGGGGAGTCTTGTCTGGATTCTGCCGTGCCCTATCGTAAGGGGATCTCCGCACCCGTGCACAAGTCTAGGCCACTAAGGGACCCCGGTCTTTAGTGCACTGACAGGAGCCCCCGGACCTGGGCCACACGTGCACGCGGAGCGCTGTTGGGCCAGGCCCAAAGAGGTGTACGGGCGCTTGCAGCTGGATCTGCTGGCGATTTCCTTTCCCCACGCCGCGCATCGAATGCGCGAAGTGGGAGGTCGTGCGCAGAGTGGCCCCTCCGCCTCCTGAAACACCTCTTCCACGTGTGTGGCATACGCAACCATTGATGGACAGGTGGCAGTCAAGGCCTTGAAAGGAGTAGTAGTGGCTGGGCCCGCCCGTGCATGCATTGGTGCATCAGGGCGGTTCTCTGTTCGCCCGTGAGCTCGAGCGATTGGTCGTGGAGGGTGGTGGTTTCTGAAGTAAGGGAGGCTAGCCCCCGCGCCCCGTCCTATAAATCGGGAGGGTTTGCAAGGGATTTTTCTCATCGAACTCCCTTTGATTCCACCAACTCCCCGACCTTGGTCTTTTGAATCTTCCTTTCTCCGCTTGTGGCGCTCGTCCCTAACCATGGTCAGGGGACGAGGTCGGCCACCGTATGTCGTTAGAGCGGTGAGGGGATCCCGCTTGGATCATGCCACAGCTTCTAGGGGTGTCGTGGGGGAAGACGGCCCGGACGCGCGTGGTGGCGGAAGGGCGAGGGGCCGAGGTCGTCGCGGAGGTCGAGGCCAGGGGAGGCGGAGCGCTACTCCAACGCCTCCGCCTTCCCTGGGCTTGCTTTTGTGGCGGCCCTCCATGTTGCTTTAAAGGGCCCCACGTGCGCTTCTCGACTGCTGCGAAGGTCGCTCGAGCGGCATTGGGAGCTCCGCCTCGAGCGACGGTGATGGGGGGGGCGGAGACGGCGGTGGTGCCGGGCCTAGTCCCAAGCCCGGGGGAATTGAATTGGATGGTGATTCCCCTGGTTGGGACTGAGTGATCCCTGCACTGATGCGGCCCGGTCACGCCCCGCCCTCGCCTCAGAGGGGGGATCTCAACCGGATCCGTCGCCCCCTCCCCGCGGCTTGACAAGGCCGAACCCGCTTCCGTCGGTACAACGCAGGGAGAGCCATCATGGATGTACCGCATGCCCTGTCGCGCCTTGTCTTCATGAACTCCAATTCCTCCGCGTGGGTCAATCCTCGTCAAAAGACAGGGTCTTTAGGTTAGGTCGACCACACTTTGTAAGTGGAGTTAAATGTATCTATCCATATGAATGAAAAAGAGTGTTTTTCCCTTTTTCGATTATGCTCTGTGTGTGATTTGTTCTTGCATATCTGGGAGCTTGCTGGCGACAACCGCCAAGACTCGTTGTGTGGGGACCCCGACTTACTAGTCGAGAATCGCCGTGCTCAGTGATCCCAGAGATCAATGCTCACCGAACATAGAAACTGAATAAAGAGTCTTACATCCAAGTACCGATTATTACAACACGTGACCGAAGGGTCAAGTTCACAAGACAGGCCTAAGGCCAAATCACACAAATATACTAATAGCGGAAACATAGGGCTAAGCGGGTGCCCATGCCATCAAGCCTACACCGACAGGCATTCTGACTCGGAAGTGTCCTAGTTAGCAGGGGCGTCGCCGAAGACGTACTCATCTCCAAACTCCGGTCCTTCCATGTCTCGTCAATAACATAACCAGTGGCAAGCCAATGAGTACATTGAATGTACTCGCAAATAGCCCATGATATGAACAATGAAAGTGAAGGATAACAATATCATGCATTTTCTAGTATAACTCATCTGGGTGGAATGTTCATGAATATGCATCAAGATAAAGAATTACTCTTGAAGAACAGGTTACAGATACCAATATATATCTGCTAAGGGTTGAACCGTCCGAGTTCACCCTATATGCCAAGTCACCGAACTTGGTCATATCATTGCTATCATAGCATCATCTTTCTCGACACCACACACACAACTCACGCACACTTGGTTTATGTGGAAATATCGGGACGTAGTTTAAGCAGGATTACCCAACTGTCCTTGACCGTGGACACGGCTATTCGAATAGTTTACACTCTGCAGAGGTAGTACGCTGGACCCACGAGATCCGGGAAACTTCCGTCTCATCCACGACTCGCGGTATATCACATACCCGAGGTAAGTACCCGATCAATGCCTTTCCCCTGACGATACTAGACAAAGAGATCCACTCGATTGGTACCCAGCCCACATGTCGTACGTCTTACGAGCACCAACTCTGGACCATACCGACCATGCGGGGACCAACGGTGTGACTGGAACACATAAAAATGGCATAGTCGTCCTACCCGGCACGACCCCATCACGAGGTAAGTATCCGGGGTCTTCGAGATCTTCCTCTCTGATTCCCTCGTCACACGGGTTTTCTATCGTCGATAAAGGAATAAATAAGAAATAGCTCACACAGCAACAGTCCACAAAGTCATTTTAAAAATGTTCCCTATTACTGATAAATCTAAGATATCATATTAAAATTGATTGCCTTAATTTTCCTTGAAGGAATAATTTTAAAATCAACCAAACAGAAGCAAAACTATTCCATTTTAGTCCTTTTTAATATTGCAAAATAGATTAGTTGCTCGAAAAATCCATCTAAGCATATCATTAAATACTACACATTTTTAGAAAAATAACAGTGGAAGAATTATATTTTTACACTCGTTAAATGTTTTCATAAAAATCTTAGAAGTCCATGCTTAAAAATAAAAGAAAACACAGGCCAGCTCATGGCCTGGCTCGGCCCAGAGCTGGGCTGGCCCATGGCCAGCCGACGGCCTGCCCAGGCATGCGCGCCGTCAGGTTTGAACCTGAGGCTCATGGCCCTGTGGTCAGTGGCCGAGGCCAGCGCGGGGGAGGAGGCTGGGCCGCCCACAGGTGGGGCACACCTGTCGGGGTCGTCTCCTACCTCCAGCCAGAGAGGAGGAGAAGGACGCCGACGTGGCTGCCGACGCGCTCCAGCTCCAATGAGCAGGGGAATGGGTTTGCCTGACCATGGCCTACCTGCTGGTGGTCGAAACGACGACGGGGAGGCAGGGGTTCACCAGCGACGAGGAGGCCGTGGCGGAGGGGTTTCGGGAAGTGGTCGAGGAGGTTGCTAGAGACACGGGAAAGCTCGGGCGAGTTGGGGGAAAGCTTCCTGGGGTCAAGGGGGTCAGTTTGGTGGGTCGAGTGGCGCAGGAGCCGTCGTGTAACCGGAGATCTACCGGAGCTCCGAGGCGGAGGGGCCTCGGTCGATCTTGAGCATCGGGGCTGTGCTGGGTTGCTGGGGTGGCTAGGGAGGTGCTAGTGGACGCGGCGAAGCTATCTGAGGGGTGCTGGAGCGAGGGGAGGGCTATTTATAGGACCGCGACGGTGAGCAGACTTGGGTGCGCCGGTGACTCACCGTGGCGCGCATGGGATGCAGAGAGACGTTGGGGTTGAAACCACGGTCTCAGGACGTGGTATTGGACTTCCCGAATCGTCTGCTGCGAAGAGAGAGAGAGAGGGAGAGGAGAGCTGCATTCGTGGCCGCGCAAGCTTGGCCGAATCTAGAGCGCGCGGGCACGCGTCGTGCGAGCTCTTGCGCGAGAGAGTAGGGGCCCTGAGGCTTGCCCGATGCAGAGGGGTTGTCGGGGAAGGGGTTGGACATCTCGGGGAGGCTGGAACTAGCCGAGGGTGTCGCCCCCACCTCGGAGACTCCCTGTAGCGCGCCCAGAGCACAGTTTTGGCATGCCACGGCATGATGGTGTGCTCTGAGGCACTTTAGACGTGTCTAGCATGTCCTGGCACTTGCTGGGGGGTGGCTAGCTGTTTGGTTCTAGTGGGAGCTTTGGCTGGTCAAAGGAGACAAGAAATACTGGTGCTATCAATCATGAACTGATGCCTAAATTGGGGTTTTTGGCCTTTCCACTTTGAACCAGTGAGGGGCCAGTTGACTGGGGTTAGCTACTGGTGCTGGCTACTTAATCTAAGAGTTTGAAGCAAAGGGGTTTGGTTTAACTGTGGCTAAGGTGGCTTTTTCCTCTCTGTCAGAAGGTGTTCGACAGTGGTCACAGGGGATTGCACCCCCCACCACTGGTGCTGGGACTTAACAGGTTTGGTTTTGGGGATAAACCATGTAGTTCCACCAAATTTGAGCTCCATTGGACAAGATTAGCTTTGTAAACTTGAAATCACTCCAATATGGCCAGATCTGTTCCTTCCAAAGGGAGTGTGGGCAAACTAAGTCCCACAAATCCCATTTTTGGTGCAGAACCCTCATTTGAGGTATTAGGCACTCCTGCAATGTTTTAGCTTCATAGGGAAACTTTGCTATGTAGAGTGCTCTAACTTGATTCTGGACAGACAGGGTTTTAGGGTTATTTGGGGTCCTTACCGACCTTTGACCAAGGTGAAACTTGATGTGGACACCAAACAAGGCTTAGGGGCATCATTAGAATTTTCTAGGAATTTATTGAGAATATTTCCGTTGAAAATATTTCAAAATGCCAAAACAGACAGAATTAGCTTTTATAGTTTTATTCAATAAATATAATATAAAAAGGGGTTTAAAATCCTATTTATGGAAAAATATATGTCCTTCTGATCATCTTTAAATTTAATTAGCTTTTTCCAAAGCAGAAAAGTATTTTTCCATGTTGGAATACCAATTCTAACCTTAGAAATGGACTGGTTATTTAATTGGGAAAATACTCACAAAAATAGTTATTTTTGTGGTTTTTAAATATAAAGATAGGTAAGAATCAGATTACCAAATATGAGTGGAAGCACTGCTGGTTATCAAGGACATGTAGTGCAACTCAAGGTGGTTTTCTTTGGTTATCAAGGGTTTTTGAAAATAAGAAAAATACCAAAAAGGATTTTTAGGTTTTAAACGTCACATGATCAATCATAAAAGCATACCATGTCAATCATGGAACTCACAACATTAGTTTTGAAAAAGTTTTAACAAGCTCAGAATTTTACAACACTGACAGGTGATAGTAAAAACAGGGTGTGACACCTTGCCGCGTTCGGTGCAACCATGGAAATCGCCAAGCGCAACTTGAGACGAAATCGGGTGCTACGTAGCCGCTTGCTGTGTTGATCAGGTTCGCAAATCTTTGAAGGCGCTCTGTGGCCGTTCAGGTCGTTTGAATGAGTTCGAAACAAAGCACAAGGTGCACCGAGCTTTGGGAAGGTCCCAGTACACGCAAACTCCTCACAAAAAGACTCGAAACTTCCGAAGGGAAAAAGCAAAGGATCTATGTATTCCACATCTGAACCTCAAACTCAAAAACTTATCTGTATGAGCCGTGATCCGCCGTCTGAATCTTTTGCTGGGGCGTCTAAGCGTCCAGCAAGCAAGGAACCACCGCTCCTTGTGGTATCTTCTCCGGCAAGGGCTTCTTGCCGACGGTCCGTGACCGTCGCTTGGGCGAAGACCCAACCAGGGTGTAACCCTTTTGCTTTTCTCTTGCTAGGATGTGCTTGCGGAGCCCCCGAGCGCGTCTTTGGGCGATGATGCGACGCTCTCAAGGGCACAACCTTCGCACTGGAGTGTGCAACGGGGATTCGGGACTGTGTGGCGCACCCTCAACGACTATGCATCGCTCCGCGGAGGTGCGTCTCCCAGATTATGCATCGGGGCCTCTGTGAAGCGCCCAGGCACGCCCTCGACAGCTGCGTGTTGGCCCCCTCGAGCGACGCATCGGCCTCACGATGCCGCTCTTGGAGTCTCTGCCTCCCCTCCCCGCTTGCGCGTGTAGCAACGCGCTCGCGTAGGCCTTGGGAAGCCGTAGCAGAGCAGGGCGCTCGCCGCGGCACTCCATCTCCGGAGGAGCGCGGCATAGCACCCAATCTTGATGGAGCCGGTGTTGATCCTGCTCCGCTCCACGCGTCTTCCCCGTGCCCCCTACCAGGCACGCCAAAGATGTCGACGATTCTAGGTCGACACCTATGGGATAAAGGTGATACCCTTGTGATCGTAGGGCGGGGAAGAAAAGCGTCAAGAGCAGACCAAACGATCAACACCCGGCAAGCCTTTTTACCCAGGTTCGAGCCGCTTACGCGTAAAACCCTACGTCATGTTCGTCTGATTGTATTAAGCGTTCTTTTGTTGTTCGTTTACACCGATGATAATCGTCTTCTTGGCCAATGTCCAAAAAGTCTAACCCCTTGTGAATGAGCTAAGTGCCTCCTTTTATAGGGAAAGGGGTCACCTACAGTGCTCAATGGTAGGTTCACGAGATGTTACAGTGAACCTACAGCGGCGCTTATCCATCTACCGTTGTCAGGTGCATTAAATGCACGTCTTGTTCATGTCAGCTAAGTGCTTGTGAAGACATGTGTCCAGGTGTTTCGACACCTGGACGCCCCGCTTGCGTATGCGGAATGCGTTGGAACATGAGGGAGCGGTGGTACTATGGCAAGGGCGGTCACCCTCTGGTGCGCTGCCACGTCATCCCGGCAAGGGTGCTTGTCGGGGCCTTGGTGCTTTGTCCCCGCAAGGAAGCTTGCCGGGGGCTTCGGTTGTCTTCCCGGCGAGGGGGGGGCTCGCCGAGGCCTTGTTCTAGGTGTGTTCATCACGTCCATTAGACGATCGTGGCCTTGGGTGTCTTCCCGGCAAGACAGGCTTGCTGGGGCCTTGGATACCTTTGGGGCGAGTCTTGTCTGGATTCTACCGTGCCCTATAGTCAGGGGCTCTCCGCGCCCGTGCACAAGTCTTGGGACTAAGGGACCTCAGTCTTAAGTGCATTGACAACCGGTAAAGTACCGGAGTGACGAATCGGTTCCGGGGTTTTACCCGGAGCGGCCACCCACCTAGGAGAGAACCTAATAGGCCCATTGGTGGCGCACCAGCCCTTAGTGGGCTGGTGAGGCCAGTCCAATAAGCCTATTTCGGCTAAGGCAACAATAAAGGAAAAGAAGGGGAAAAAAGAGGTGGGTGATGACCCACAAGTATAGGGGATCAATCATAGTCCTTTCGATAAGTAAGAGTGTCGAACCCAACGAGGAGCAGAAGGCTCTGATAAACGGATTTCAGCAAGGTAATAACTGCAAGCACTGAAAGTAGCGGTAACAAGTGGTTCTGTAGCGAGGTGAAACGTAGCAAGCAAAGAGTAACAAGTAACAAGTAGTCGCAACGGTGCAGCAAGTGGCCCAATCCCTTTTGTAGCAAGGGACAAGCCTGAACAAAGTCTTATAGGAGGAAAAACGCTCCCAAGGACACACGGGAATTTTTTTCATGCTAGTTTCATCATGTTCATATGATTCGCGTTCTTTACTTTGATAGTTTGATACGTGGGTGGACCGGCGCTTGGGTACTACCCTTACTTGGACAAGCATCCCACTTATGATTAACCTCTCTCGCAAGCATCCGCAACTACAAAAGAAGAATTAAGACAAAGTCTAACCAAAGCATTAAACTAGTGGATCCAAATCAGCCCCTCACGAAGCAACGCATAGACTGCGGTTTAAGCTTCTGTCACTCGAGCAACCCATCATCTAATTACTACTCCCCAATGCCTTCCTCTAGGCCCTAGTATGGTGAAGTGTTATGTAGTCGACGTTCACATAACACCACTAGAGGAAAACACAACATACAGCATATCAAAATACCGAACGAATATCAAATTCACATGACTATTATTAACACGACTTATCCCATGTCCTCAGGAACAAAAGTAACTACTCACAAAACATAATCATAATCATGATCAGAGGTGTAATGAATAGCATCAAGGATCTGAACATAAACTCTTCCACCAAGTAATCCAACTAGCATCAACTATAAAGAGTAATCAACACTACTAGCAACCTTACAAGTACCAATCGGAGTTGCGAGACGAAGATAGGTTACAAGAGATGAACTAGGGATTGGAGAGGAGATGCTGCTGATGAAGATGTTGATGAAGATGCCTCCCCTCCAACGAGAGGAGTGTTGGTGATGACGATGGTGACGATTTCCCCCTCCGGGAAGGAAGTTTCCCCGGCAAGATCGTCCTGCCGGAGCTCTAGATTGGATCTGCTCAAGTTCCGCCTCGTGGCGGCAGCAAAACCACGAAAAAGCTCATGTCTGATTTTTTTTCTGGACCAAGATGCTTCATATAGAAAAAGAGGGGGGCTAGTGGGCCGTTAGGGAGCCCACAAGCCCCCACTCCGCGACCAGGGGGTGGTGGTGTCAGGGCTTGTGGCACCCTGGCAGCCCCCCTCCAGTAGTTCTTTCGCCCAGTATTTTTTATATAATCCCAGAAAAATCCACGTAACTTTTCAGGGCATTTGGAGATGTGCAGAATAGTGGACTGGGATTTGCTCCTTTTTCCAGTCCAGAATTCCAGCTGCCTGAATTCTCCCTCTTCAAATAAACCTTGCAAAATAAGAGAGGAAAGGCATAAATATGGTACCACAAGTAATATAACAGCCCAAAAAGCAATAAATATCAACATGAAAGCATGATGCAAAATGGACGTATCAGTGGGCAAGAATTGGAGGAGGAAACCTTCCTCCTTGGCTCGGCCGACCCCTCCTACTTGGAGAAGGAGGCAAGGTAGACACCCTTTGGTTCCTCCTATATATAGTGGAGGTTTGAGAGGGTTTTTGCACCTCAAGCCTTTGTGCAAACCTCTCTCCCTCCAGTACTTGACATATCATAGCTAGATCGGTACGGCACGGCGAAGCCCTGCAGGAGTAGCTCCACCATCATCACCGCAATGTTGTCGTGTTGCCCGAGAATTCAGCCACCTCTTTGTCTCTCTTGCTGGATCAAGAAGGCGGAGATCGTCATCGAGCTGTACGTGTGCTGAACACGGAGGTGTCATCCATTCGGTGCTAGATCAGACGGATCGTGGGACGGCGGCGATTTGGATCGCGAAGACATTCCACTACATCAACCACGTTTCTTAACGCTTCCCGCTTAGCGATCTACAAGGGTATGTCGATCCGATCTACCTCTCGTAGATGATCATCACCATGATAGGTCTTCGTGTGCGTAGCAATTTTTTTGTTTCCCATGCAACGTTCCCCTACAGTGGAATCATGAGCTAGGTTCATGCGTAGATGATATCTCGAGTAGAACACAAAAGAGTTTGTGGGTGTTGATGTTCAACTTGCTACCCTTCTTAGTCTTCTCTTGATTCAGCGGTATTGTTGGATTGAAGTGGCCCGGACCAACCTTACTCATACGCCTACGAGAGACCGGTTTCATCGACTGACATGCAACTTGTTGCATAAAGATGACTGGCGGGTGTCTGTTTCTTCAACTTTACTTGGATCAGATTTGATAGAGGCGGTCCTTGGAGAAGGTTAAATAGCAAATTTGCATATCACCGTTGTGGCTTTGTGTAAGTAAGATGCGATCAAACTAGATACCCATAGGAGCCACGTAAAACAAGCAACAACAAATTAGAGCATGTCTAACTTGTTTTTTGCAGGGTATGCATGTGATGTGATCTGGCCAAAGACATGATATGATATATTGGATATATGAGATGATCATGTTGTAATAGTTAAATATCGACTAGCACGTCGATGCTACGGCAACCGGCAGGAGCCATAGGGTTGTCTTTAAAGTGACGTTTGTGCTTGCAGATGTGTTTACTATATTGCTAGGTAGTAGCTTTAGTAGTAATAGCATAGATAGCACGACAACCTCGATGGCGACACAATGATAGACATCATGATGATGGAGATCATGGTGTGGCGCCAGTGACGATGAAGATCATGCCGGTGCTTTGGTGATGGAGATCAAGAAGCACAAGATCATGGTCATATCATTTCACTTATGATTTGCATGTGATGTTAATCCTTTTATGCACCTTATTTTGCTTAGAATGACGGTAGCATTATAAGGTGATCCCTCACTAAAATTTCAAGATAAAATTGTGTTCTCCCCGACTATGCACCGTTGCGACAATTTGTCGTTTCAAGACACCACGTGATGATCGGGTATGATAGACTCAACATTCAAGTACAATGGGTGCAAAACAGTTGCACACGCGGAACACTCGGGTTAAACTTGACGAGCCTAGCATGTACAGACATGGCCTCGGAACACAAGAGAATGAAAGGTCGAGCATGAATCATATAGTTGATATGATCAACATGCAGATGTTCACCACTGAAACTATACTCAACTCATGTGATGATCAGACTTGAGTTAGTGAATTTGGATCATGCAACACTCGAATGACTAGAGGGATGTCTATTTGAGTGGGAGTTTATTAGAAAATGATTAGATAAACTTAATTGTGTTGAACATAGTCTAAGTAATCTTTGCAAAATTTTATGTTGTAGATCAATGGCTCGCGCAGTAGCAACCCTGAATTTCAATACATTCCTAGAGAAAGCTAAACTGAAAGATGATGGTAGCAACTTTGTTGACTGGGCTCGAAATCTGAGGCTTATCCTCCAAGCTAGCCAAAAGAATTATGTCCTTGGTGCAGCGCTAGGAGATGAACCACCCGCTACGGTTGACCAAGACGTTTTGAACGCTTGGCAAACACGTAAGGCTGACTACTCACTAGTTCAATGTGCAGTTTTGTATGGCTTAGAATGGGGACTTCAAAGACGTATTGAACATCATGGAGCATATGAGATGCTCCAGGAGTTGAAGTTTATCTTTGAGAAGAATGCCCGGATCGAGAGGTATGAGACCTCTGATAAATTCTATGCTTGCAAAATGGAGGAGAATTTGTTTGTCAGTGAAGATGTGCTCAAAATGTCTGGGTACTCAAACCGTCTAGCTGAGCTGGGGATTGCTCTCCCACAAGAAGCTATCACTGACAGAATTCTTCAGTCACTGCCACCTAGCTATAAGAGCTTCGTGTTGAACTATAACTATCAAGGGATGAATAAGTCACCCGGCGAGTTATTTGCGATGCTGAAAGTGTTGGGGAACGTCGCATGGGAAACAAAAAATTTCCTACGCGCACGAAGACCTGTCATGGTGATGTCCATCTACGAGAGGGGATGTTCGATCTACGTACCCTTGTAGACCGCACAGCAGAAGCATTAGTGAACGCGGTTGATGTAGTGGAACGTCCTCACATCCCTCGATCCGCCCCGCGAACTGTCCCTCGATCAGTCCCACGATTTAGTGCCGAACGGACGGCACCTCCGCGTTCAGCACACGTACAGCTCGACGATGATCTCGGCCTTCTTGATCCAGAAAGAGAGACGGAGAGGTAGATGAGTTCTCCGGAAGCGTGACGGCGCTCCGGAGGTTGGTGGTGATCTTATCTCAGCAGGGCTCCGCCCGAGCTCCGCAAAAACGCGATCTAGAGGTGAAACCGTGGAGATATGTGGTCGGGCTGCCATGGCAAAGTTGTCTCAAATCAGCCCTAAAACCTCCGTATATATAGGGGGAAGAGGGGGAGCCTTGCCTTGGGGCTCAAGAGGCCCCAAGGGGGTCGGCCGAGCCAAGGGTAGGAGTCCTCCCCTTCCAAACCGAATCCAACTAGGTTTGGAAGGAGTCCTTCCCACTTTTCCCACCTCCTCTTTTTTTTCTCTTTGATTTTCTTCCTATGGCGCATAGGACCTTCTTGGGCTGTCCCACCAGCCCACTAAGGGCTGGTGCGCCACCCCCAAGGCCTATGGGCTTCCCCGGGGTGGGTTGCCCCCCCCCCCCCGGAGAACACCCGGAACCCATTCGTCATTCCCGGTACATTCCCGGTAACTCCGAAAACCTTCCGATAATCAAATGAGGTCATCATATATATCAATCTTCGTTTCCGGACCATTCCGGAAACCCTCGTTATGTCCGTGATCTCATATGGGACTCCGAACAACATTCGGTATCCAACCATATAACTCAAATACGCATAAAACAACGTCGAACATTAAGTATGCAGACCCTGCGGGTTCGAGAACTATGTAGACATGACCCGAGAGACTCCACAGTCAATATCCAATAGCGGGACCTGGATGCCCATATTGGATCCTACATATTCCACGAATATCTTATCGTTTGAACCTTAGTGCCAAGGATTCATATAATCCCGTATGTCATTCCCTTTGTCCTTCGGTATGTTACTTGCCCGAGATTCGATCGTCAGTATCCACATACCTATTTCAATCTCGTTTACCGGCAAGTCTCTTTACTCGTTACGTAATACAAGATCCCGCAACTTACACTAAGTCACATTGCTTGCAAGGCTTGTGTGTGATGTTTTATTACCGAGTGGGCCCCGAGATACCTCTCCGTCACACGGAGTCACAAATCCCAGTCTCGATCCATACTAACTCAACGAACACCTTCGGAGATACCTGTAGAGAATCTTTATAGTCACTTAGTTACGTTGCGACGTTTGATACACACAAAGCATTCCTCCGGTGTCAGTGAGTTATATGATCTCATGGTCATAGGAACAAATACTTGACATGCAGAAAACAGTAGCAACAAAATGACACGATCAACATGCTACGTCTATTAGTTTGGGTCTAGTCCATCACATGATTCTCCTAATGATGTGATCCCGTTATCAAGTAAAAACACTTGCCTATGGCCAGGAAACCTTGGCCATCTTTGATGAACGAGCTAGTCAACTAGAGGCTTACTAGGGGCAGTGTTTTGTCTATGTATCCACACAAGTATTGTGTTTCCAATCAATACAATTATAGCTTGGATAATAAACTATTATCATGAACAAAGAAATATAATAATAACTAATTTATTATTGCCTCTAGGGCATATTTCCAACAGTCTCCCACTTGCACTAGAGTCAATAATCTAGTTCACATTACCATGTGATTCCAACGACTCCAACACCCATATAGTTACGGGGTCTGATCACGTCTTGCTCGTGAGAGAGGTTTTAGTCAACGGTTCTGAAACTTTCAGATCTGTGTGTTCTTTACAAATCTTTATGTCATCTTATAGATGCTGCTACTATGTGCTATTCGGAAATACTCCAAACATCTACTCTACTATACGAATCCGTTTCACTACTCATAGTTATTCGGATTAGTGTCAAAGCTTGCATCGACGTAACCCTTTACGACGAACTCTTTAACCACCTCCATAATCGAGAAAAATTCCTTAGTCCATCAGTTACTAAGGATAAATTTTGACCGCTGCTAGTGATTCAATCATGGATCACTCTTTGTACCTCTCAACAGACTTGCTGCAAGGCACACATCAGGTGCGGTACTCAGCATGGCATACTTTAGAGTCTACGGCTAAGGCATAGAAGACAACCTTCGTCTATTCTCTTTATTCTGCCGTGGTCGGGTTTTGAGTCTTACTCAAATGCACACCTTACAACGCAACCAAGAACTCCTTCCTTGCTGATCTATTTGGAACTCCTTCAAAAACTTGTTAAGGCATGCATCTTGTTGAAACGTCTATTAAGCGCTTTCGATCTATATCCATAGATCTTTGATGCTCAACGTTCAAGTAGCGCAATCCATGTATTCCTTTGAAAAACTCCTTTCAAACAACCTTGTATGTTTTACAGAAATTCTACATTACTTCTAATCCACAATATGTCAACCACATATACTTATCAGAAATTCTATAGTGCTCCCACTCACTTCTTTGGAAATACAAGTTTCTCATAAACCTTGTACAAACCCAAAATTCTTGATCATCTCATCAAAGTGTATATTCCAACACCGAGATGCTTGCACCACTCCATTTAAGGATCGCTGGACCTTGCATACTTGCTAGTATCTTTAGGATCGAAAAAACCTCATGGTTGTATCTCATACAATGTTTGCTCAAGGAAACCGTCGAGGAAACAATGTTTTGACATCCTACATGCAATATTTCATAAATAATGCAGCAACTACTAACATAATTCTAACAGACTTTTAGCATCGCTATGAGTGAAAAAGTCTCATCATAGTCAACTGTTTATTCTTGTCGGAAACATCTTTGCGACAAGTCGAGCTTTTCTTAATAGTGACTTATCACTATCATCGTCTGTCTTCCTTTTAAAGATCCATCTTTACTCAATAGTCCTATGACCATCAAGTAGTTCTTCCAAAGTCTACACTTTCTTTTCATACATGGATCCTCTCTCGGATTTCATGGCTTCCAGCCATTTGTCGGAATCTGGGCCCACCATTGCTTTCTCCATAACTCGTAGGTTCACTGTTTCTCAACAACATGACCTCCAAGACAGGGTTACCATACCACTCTGTAGTAGTACGCGACCTTGTCAACCTACGAGGCTTGTAGTAACTTGATCCGGTGCTCGATGATCACCATCATCAGCTTTCACTTCAATTGGTGTAGGCGCCACAGGAACAACTTCCTGCGCCCTGCTACATACTGGTCAAAGTGATGGTTCAATAACCTCATCAAGTTCTACCACCCTCCCACTCAATTCTTTCGAGAGAAACCTTTCCGCGAGAAAGGATCCATTTCTAGAAACAAACACTTTGCTTTCGGATCTGAGATAGGAGATGTACCGAACTATTTTGGATATCCTATGAAGATGCATTTATCAGCTTTGGGTTCGAGCTTATCAGACTGAAACTTTTTCACATAAGTGTCGAAACCCCAAACTTTCAAGAAACGACAGTTTAGATTTCTCTAAACCTCAGTCTATACTGTGTCATGTCAACGGAAATACGTGGTGCCCTATTTAAAGTGAATGCGGTTGTCTCTAATGCTTAACCCATAAACGATAGTGGTAATTCGATAAGAGACATCATAGCATGCACCATACCAAATAGTGTGTGGCTATGACGTTCAGACACATCATCACACTATGATGTGCTAGGTGGCAAGAACCGCGAAACAATTTCCACAGTGTCTTAACTGCGTACCAAAACTCGTAACTCAGATATTCATTTCTATGATCATATCGTAGACAGTTTATCCTCTTGTTACGACGAACTTCACTCCGAAACAGAATTGAACTTTTCAATATTTCAGACTTGTGATTCATTAAGTAAATACTCTAGTATCTACTCAAATCGTCATTGAAGTAAGAACATAATGATATCCACTGCGTGCCTCAGCACCCATTGGACTGCATACATCAAAATGTATCACTTCCAACAAGTTACTATCTTATTTCATCTCAATGAAAACAAGGCCTTGCTCATGTGGTATGATTTTCATGTCACTAGTGATTCAAAATCAAGTGAGTATAAAGATCCATCAGCATGGATCCTCTTCATGCAATTTATACCAACATGACTCAAGCGGCAGTGCCACAAGTAAGTGGGACTATCATCATTACCTCGTATCTTTTGGCACCAATATCATGAACATGTGTAACACTACGATCAAGATTCAACAAACCATTGAAGGTGATTATTCAAGAAAATAGAGTAACCATTATTCACTTTAAATGAATAATCGTATTGCAATAAACACGATCCAATCATGTTCATGCTTAACGCAAGCACCAAATAACAATTATTTAGGTTTAACACCAATCCCGATGGTAGAGGGAGCGTGCGACGTTTGATCATATCAACCTTGGAAACACTTCCAACACGTATCGTCACCTCGCCTTTAGTTAGTCTCCGTTTATGCCGTAGCTTTCATTTCGTGTTACTAATCACTTAGCAACCGAACCGGTATCCAATACCCTCATGCTACTAGGAGTACTAGTAAAGTACACATCAACATCATGTATATCAAATATACTTCTTTCGACTTTTCCCAGCCTTCTTATCTACCAAGTATCTAGAGTTGCTCCGCCTCAGTGACTGTTCCCCTCATTACAGAAGCACTTAGTCTCGGGTTTGGGTTTAATCTTGGGTCTCTTCATTAGTGCAGCAACTGTTTTGCCGTTTCACAAAGTATCCCTTCTAGCCCTTGCCTTTCTTGAAACTTAGTGGTTTTACAAACCATCAACTATTGATGCTCCTTCCTGATTTCTACTTTCGCAGTGTCAAACATTGCGAATCGCTCAAGGATCATTGTATCTATCATTGATATGTTATAGTTCATCACGAAGCTCTCACAGCTTGGTGGCAGTGACTTTGGAGAACCATCACTATCTCATCTGGAAGATTAACTCCTACTTGATTCAAGTGATTATCGTACTCAAACAATCTGAGCACATGCTCAATGATTGAGCTTTTCTCCTTTACTTTGTGGACAAAGAATCTTGTCGGAGGTCTCGTACCTCTCAACAAGGGCACGAGCATGAAATCACAATTTCATCTCTTTAGAACATCTCTTATGTTCCGTGACGTTTCAAAACGTCTTCGGCGCCTTGCTTCTAAGCCATTAAGTATTTTGTACTGAACTATCGTGTAGTCATCAGAAACGTGTATGTCGGATGTTCACAACATCTACAGACGACGCTCGAGGAGCAGCACACCGAGTGGTGCATTAAGGACATAAGCCTTCTGCGCAGCAACGAGGACAATCCTTGGTTTCATAGACTCAGTCTGCAAAGTTTGCTACTATCACCTTTCAACTAAATTTTCTATAGGAACATATAAAAACAGTAGAGCTATAGCGCAAGCTACATCTTAATTCGCAAAGACCATTAGACTATGTTCATGACAATTAGTTCAATTAATCGTATTACTTAAGAACTCCCACTAAAAAAGTACATCTCTCTAGTCATTTGAGTGGTACATGATCCAAATCCACTATCTCAAGTCCGATCATCACGTGAGTTGAGAATAGTTTCAGTGGTAAGCATCTCTATGCTAATCATATCAACTATACGATTCATGCTCGACCTTTCGGTCTCATGTGTTCCGAGGCCATGTCTGCACATGCTAGGCTCGTCAAGCTTAACCTGAGTGTTCCGCATGTGCAACTGTTTTGCACCCGTTGTATGTGAACGTTGAGTCTATCACACCCGATCATCACGTGGTGTCTCAAAACGAAAAACTGTCGCAACGGTGCACAGTCGGGGAGAACACAATTTCGTCTTCAAATTTTAGTGAGAGATCACCTCATAATGCTACCGTCGTTCTAAGCAAGATAAGGTGCAAAAAGGATTAACATCACATGCAATTCATAAGTGACATGATATGGCCATCCTCCTGCGCTTCTTGATCTCCATCACCAAAGCACCGACACGATCTTCTTGTCACCGGCGTCACACCATGATCTCCATCAACGTGTCACCATCGGGGTTGTCGTGCTACTCATGCTATTACTACTAAAGCTACGTCCTAGCAATATAGTAAACGCATCTGCAAGCACAAACGTTAGTTTAAAGACAACCCTAAGGCTCCTTCCGGTTGCCATACCATCGACGTGCAAGTCGATATTAACTATTACAACATGATCATCTCATACATCCAATATATCACATCACATCGTTGGCCATATCACATCACAAGCATACCGTGCAAAAACAAGTTAGACGTCCTCTAATTTTGTTGTTGCATGTTTTACGTGGTGACCATGGGTATCTAGTAGGATCGCATCTTACTTACGTAAACACCACAACGGAGATATATGAATTGCTATTTAACCTCATCCAAGGACCTCCTCGTTCAATTCTGATTCAACTAAAGTCGGAGAAACTGACACCCGCCAGTCATCTTTGAGCAACGGAGTTACTCGTAGCGATGAAACCAGTCTCTCATAAGCGTACGAGTAATGTCGGTCCGAGCCTCCTCGATCCAACAATACCGCGGAATCAAGAAAAGACTAAGGAGGGCAGCAAAACGCACATCACCGCCCACAAAAACTTTTGTGTTCTACTCGAGAAGACATTTACGCATGAACCTAGCTCATGATGCCACTGTTGGCGAACGTCGCATGGGAAACAAAAAAATTCCTACGCGCACGAAGACCTATCATGGTGATATCCATCTACGAGAGGGGATGTTCGATCTACATACCCTTGTAGACCGCACAGCAGAAGCGTTAGTGAACGTGGTTGATGTAGTGGAACGTCCTCACGTCCCTCGATCCGCCCCGCGAACCGTCCCTCGATCAGTCCCACGATTTAGTGCCGAACGGGCGGCACCTCCGCGTTCAGCACACGTACAGCTCGACGATGATCTCGGCCTTCTTGATCCAACAAGAGAGACGGAGAGGTAGATGAGTTCTCCGGCAGCGTGACGGCGCTCCGGAGGTTGGTGGTGATCTTATCTCAGCACGGCTCCACCCGAGCTCCGCAGAAACGCGATCTGGAGGTGAAACCGTGGAGATATGTGGTCGGGCTGCCGTGGCAAAGTTGTCTCAAATCAGCCCTAAAACCTCCGTATATATAGGGGGAAGAGGGCGAGCCTTGCCTTGGGGCTCAAGAGGCCCCAAGGGGGTCGGCCTAGCCAAGGGGAGGAGTCCTCCCCTTCCAAACCGAATCCAACTAGGTTTGGAAGGAGGAGTCCTTCCCCCTTTTCCCACCTCCTCTTTTTTTCTTTTATCTTTGATTTTCTTCCTATGGCGCATACGACCTTCTTGGGCTGTCCCACCATCCCACTAAGGGCTGGTGCGCCACCCCAAAGGCCTATGGGCTTCCCCAGGGTGGGTTGCCCCCCCCCCCCCCCCCGGTGAACACCCGAAACCCATTCGTCATTCCCGGTACATTCCCGGTAACTCCGAAAACCTTCCGATAATCAAATGAGGTCATCCTATATATCAATCTTCATTTCCGGACCATTCCGGAAACCCTCGTGACGTCCGTGATCTCATCCAGGACTCCGAACAACATTCTGGAACCAACCATATAACTCAAATACGCATAAAACAATATCGAACCTTAAGTGTGCAGACCCTGCGGGTTCGAGAACTATGTAGACATGACCCGAGAGACTCCTCGGTCAATATCCAATAGCGGGACCGGGATGCCCATATTGGTCCTACATATTCCACGAAGATCTTATCGTTTGAACCTCAGTGCCAAGGATTCATATAATCCCGTATGTCATTCCCTTTGTCCTTCGGTATGTTACTTGCCCGAGATTCGATCGTCTGTATCCGCATACCTATTTCAATCTCGTTTACCGGCAAGTCTCTTTACTCGTTCCGTAATACAAGATCCCGCAACATACACTAAGTCACATTGCTTGCAAGGCTTGTGTGTGATGTTGTATTACCGAGTGGGCCCCGAGATACCTCTCCGTCACACGGAGTGACAAATCCCAGTCTCGATCCATACTAACTCAACGAACACCTTCGGAGATACTTGTAGAGAATCTTTATAGTCACTCAGTTACGTTGCGACGTTTGATACACACAAAGCATTCCTCCGGTGTCAGTGAGTTATATGATCTCATGGTCATTGGAACAAATACTTGACACGTAGAAAACAGTAGCAACAAAATAACACGATCAACATGCTACGTCTATTAGTTTGGGTCTAGTCCATCACATGATTCTCCTAATGATGTGATCCCGTTATCAAGTAACAACACTTGCCTATGGCCAGGAAACCTTGGCCATCTTTGATCAACGAGCTAGTCAACTAGAGGCTTACTAGGGACAGTGTTTTGTCTATGTATCCACACAAGTATTGTGTTTCCAATCAATACAATTATAGCATGGATAATAAACGATTATCATGAACAAAGAAATATAATAATAACTAATTTATTATTGCCTCTAGGGCATATTTCCAACAGAAAGTCGCTGAGTCAGAAATCCAGAAAGAACATCAAGTGTTGATGGTCAATAAGACCACTAGTTTCAAGAAAAATGGCAAAGGCAGGAAGGGTAACTCCAAGAAGAGTGGCAAAGTTGTTGCCCCTCCGAAGAAGAATCCCAAGCCTGGGCCTAAATGGAAACTGAGTGCTATTATTGCAAGGGGACTGGTCACTAGAAGCGCAACTGCCCCAAGTATCTGGCCGATAAGAAGGCGGTCAACGCCAAACAAGGTATATATGATATACATGTTATTGATGTGTACCTCACCAACTCTCGTAGTAGTGCATGGGTTTTTGATATCGGTTCTGTTGCTCACATTTGCAACTCGAAACAGGAACTGCGGAATAAACGAAGGCTCGCGAAGGATCAAGTGACGATGCATGTGGGAAAAGGTTCCAAGGTTGATGCGATCGTCGTCGGCACAGTCTCTCTTAGTTACCATCGGGATTAGTTATGAACTTAAATAATTGTTATTTAGTGCATGCGTTGAGCATGAACATTATATTTGGATCTTGTTTATTGCAAGACGGTTACTCATTTAAGTTAGAGAATAATGGTTGTTCTATTTATATGAGTAATATATTTTACGGTCATGCACCCAATGTGAGGGGTTTGTTCATATTGAATCTCGATTCTGATTACACTCATATCCATAACATTGAGACCAAAAGATGTAGGGTTAACAATGATAGCGCCACTTTCTTGTGGCATTGCCGCTTAGGTCATGTTGGTGTTAAGCACATGAAGAAACTCCATGCTGATGGACTTTTGGAGTCACTTGATTTTGAATCACTTGACACATCCAAACCATGCCTCATGGGCAAGATGACTAAGACTCTGTTCTCTGGAACAATGGAGCATGCAAGTGACTTATTGGATATCATACATACTGATGTGTGCGGACCAATGAGCATAGAGGCCCGCGGCGGATATCGCTATTTTCTCACCTTCACTGATGATTTCAGTAGACATGGCTATATCTACTTGATGAAGCACAAGTCTGAAACGTTTGAAAAGTTTAAACAGTTTCCGACTGAAGTTGAAAATCATCATAGCAAGAAGATGAAGTTCCTACGATTTGATCGAGGAGGAGAATATCTGAGTTACGAGTTTGGTGCTCACTTAAGACAATGTGGAATTGTTTCACAGTTGACACCGCCTGGAACACCACAGCATAATGGTGTGTCCGAACGTCGTAATCGTACTTTATTATATATGGTGCGATCTATGATGTCTCTTACCGATTTGCCATTATCTTTTTGGGGCTATGCATTGGAGACACCTGCATTCACTTTAAATTGGGCACCATCAAAATCCGTTGAGACGACACCATATGAGCTATGGTATGGCAAGAAGCCAAAGTTGTCGTTTCTTAAAGTTTCGGGATGTGATGCTTATGTCAAAAAGCTTCAGCCTGAAAAGCTGGAACCCAAAGTGGAAAAGTGCGTCTTCGTAGGTTACCCAAAAGGCACAGTTGGGTATACCTTCTATCTCATATCTGAGGGAAAAGTGTTTGTCGCTGAGAACGAAGCTTTTCTTGAGAAAGAGTTTCTCTCGAAAGAGTTGAGTGGGAGGAAGACAGAACTTGATGAGGTTGCGAAACCTCTGCTTCAACAAGATGGTGGCGCAGGGCGGAAAGAAATTTCTATCGAGGCAACACCAGTTGAAGAGGAAGCTAATGATGATGATCATTAAGCTTCAGATCAAGTTAATGTCGGACCTCGCAGGTCGACAAGAGCACGTGCTGCTCCTGAGTGGTACGGGAATCCTGTCTTGTCAATCATGTTGTTGGACAACAATGAGCGTGCGAATTATGGATAAGCAATGGTGGGCCCAGATTCCAATAGAAGCCATGAAATCCGAGATAGGATCTATGTATGAAAACAAAGTATGGACTTTGGAAGTATTACCTGAAGGTCGCAAGGCTATTCAGAACAAATGGATCTTTAAGAAGAAGACGGACGCGGACGGTAATTTAACCGTTTATAAAGCTCGACTTGTGGCAATGGGTTTTTCACAAGTTCAAGGAGTTGACTACGATCAGACATTCTCACCCGTAGCGATGCTTAAGACC
Organism: Hordeum vulgare subsp. vulgare; assembly: GCF_904849725.1. Classification (NCBI taxonomy): domain Eukaryota; kingdom Viridiplantae; phylum Streptophyta; class Magnoliopsida; order Poales; family Poaceae; genus Hordeum; species Hordeum vulgare. Next base: position 470,533,817 of record NC_058524.1, read on the forward strand.
GTTTGAATCATGTTAGCAATAGCATTTTTCAATTATGAAATCTGGCAGATGGATGTCAGAACAACGTTCCTTAACAGGTTTCTTAAGGAAGAGTTGTATATGATGCAACCCGAAGGTTTTGTCGATCCACAGAATGCTGACAAGGTGTGCAAGGTTCATCGATCCATTTATGGACTGGTGCAAGCATCTCGGAGTTGGAATCAGCGCTTTGATGAGGTGATGAACGCGTTTGGGTTTATACAAAGAAGCTTGTATTTACAGGAAAGTGAGTGGGAGCTCTATAGGGTTTCTAATATTATAGGTGGATGACATATTGCTGATTGGAAACAATGTGGAGTTTTTGGAAAGCGTAAAGGATTACTTGAATAAAAGTTTTTCAATGAAAGACCTAGGATAAGTTGCTTACATATTGGGCATAAAGATCTATAGAAATAGGTCGAGACGCCTAATAGCTCTTTCACAAAGCACATACCTTGATAAAGTTTTGAAGAAGTTCAAAATGGAACAATCCAAGAAGGGGTTCTTGCATGTGTTACAAGGTATAAAGTTGAGTAAGACTCAATGTCCAGTAAATGCAGAAGATAGAGAAAAGATGAGTGTCGTCCCCTATGCTTCAGCCATAGAGTCTATCATGTATGCAATGTTGTGCACAAGACCGGATGTCAGCCTGGCCATAAGTATGGCAGGCATGTTTCAAAGTGATCAAGGAGTGGAAGACTGGGCGGCGGTCAAGAATATTCTGAAGTACCTGAAAAGGACTAAGGAAATGTTTCTCGTTTACGGAGGTGACGAAGAGCTCGTCGTAAAGGGTTACGTCGATGCAAGATTTGCCACTGATCCGTATGACTCTAAGTCGCAAATCGGATACGTATTTATTCTTAACTAGGGTGCGGTAAGCCGGTGCAGTTCCAAGCAAAGCGTCGTAGCTGATTCTACATGCGAAGTGGAGTACATATCTGCCTCAGAGGCGGCTAAGGAGGGTGCCTGGATGAAGTAGTTCATGTCAGATCTTGGAGTAGTGCCAAGTGCACTGGATCCAATCAATCTGTTCTCTCACAACACCGGTGCCATTGCTCTAGCCAAGGAACCAAGGTTTCACAAGAGGACCAGACACATAAAGCGACGCTTCAACGCCATCCGCGGTTACATCAAGGAGGAGGACATAAATATTTGCAAAGTGCACACAGATCTGAATGTTGTAGATCCGCTGACTAAACCTCTTCCACGAGCAAAGCATGAACAACACCAGAACTGTATGGGTGTTAGATTCATTACATTGTAAGTCACATGGAGATGTGAGGCTAGATTATAGACTCTAGTGCAAGTGGGAGACTGTTGGAAATATGCCCTAGAGGCAATAATAAAATAGTTGTTATTATATTTCGTGTTTCAAGATAATCGTTTATTATCCATGCTATAATTGTATTGAATGGAAACATAAATGCATGTTTTGGATATATAGACAAAACAATGTCCCTAGTAAGTCTCTGGTTGACTAGCCTGTTAGTCAATGATGGTTAAGGTTTTCTAGCCATAGACAAGTGTTGTCACTTGATGACGGGATCACATCATTAGGAAAATGATGTGATGGACAAGACCCAAACTATAAACGTAGCATATGATCGTGTCATTTTGTTGCTATTGTTTTCTGCATGTCAAGTAGTCATTCCTATGACCATGAGATCATGTAACTCACTGACACCGGTGGAATGCCTTGTGTGTATTAAACGTCGCAATGTTACTGGGTGACAATAAAGGTACTCTACAAGCATCTCCGAAGGTGTCCTTGAGTTAGCATGGATCAAGACTGGGATTTGTCACTCCGTGTGACGGAGAGGTATCTCGAGGCCCACTCGGTAATCCAACATCACAAACAAGCCTTGCAAGCAATGTGACTAAAGAGTTAGCCACGAGATCTTGTATTACGGAACGAGTAAAGAGACTTGTCGATAACGAGATTGAAATAGGTATAGAGATGTCGACGATCGAATCTTGGGCAAGTAACATACTGAAGAACAAAGGGAATGATATACGGAATTGTATGAATCCTTGACACAAAGGTTCAACCGATAAGATCTTCGTAGAATATGTAAGATCCAATATGGATGTCCAGGTCTCGCTATTGGATATTGGCCAGAGAGTGTCTCGGTCATGTCTATATAGTTCTCGAACCCACACTGTCTGCACACTTAAGGTTCGGTGATGTTTTCGGTATAGTTGAATTATTGATGTTAGTAACCGAATGTTGTTCGGAGTCTCGGATGAGATTCCGGATGTCACAACTGTCTCTGGAATTGTCCGGAAACGAAGATTGATATATAGGATTGTTGCATTTGTCTTCCGGAAAGATTTTGGGCATTACCAGTAAAGTACCGGGAGTGACGAATGGCTTTCGGGGTTTTACCGGGAGGGGCCACCCACCCGAGAGAGAACCTAATAGGCCCATGGGTGGTGCACCATCCCTTAGTGGGCTGGTGAGGCCATCCAAATAAGCCTATTTTGGCTAAGGCAACAATAAAGGAAAAGAAGGAAAAAAAAGAGAGGAGGTGAGCAAGAAGGAAAGGACTCCTCCTCCAAACCGAATTGGAGGAGGAAACCTTCCTCCTTGGCTCGGCCGACCCCTCCTACTTGGAGTAGGAGGCAAGGAAGCCACCCCTTGGTTCCTCCTATATATAGTGGAGGTTTGAGAGGGTTTTGCACCTCAAGCCTTTTGAGAGGGTTTTGCACCTCAAGCCTTTGTGCAAACCTCTCTCCCTCCACTACTTCGTGAGATATCGTAGCTAGATCGGTACGGCATGGCGAAGCCCTGCTAGAGTAGCTCCACCATCATCACCGCCACGCTGTCGTGCTGCCAGAGAATTTAGCTACCTCTTTGTCTATCTTGCTGGATCAAGATGGGGTGATCGTCATCGAGCTGTACGCGTGCTGAACACAGAGGTGTCGTCCATTCGGTGCTAGATCTGGACGGATCGTGGGACGGCGGTAATTTGGATCGCGAAGACGTTCCACTAGATCAACCGCGTTTCTTAACGCTTCCCGCTTAGTGATCTACAAGGGTATGTAGATCTGATCTCCCTCTCGTAGATGATCATGACCATGATAGGTCTTCGCGTGCATCGGAAATTTTTTGTTTCCCATGCAATGTTCCCCTACAGTATTACCAAGTGGGCCCACAGACACCTCTCCATCACACGGAGTGACAAATCCTAGTCTATATTCGTACCAACCCAACAGACACTTTCGAAGATACCAGTAGTGCACCTTTATGGTCACCTAGTTACATTGTGATGTTTGATACACCCAAAGCATTCCTACGGTATTCGGGAGTTGCGCAATCTCATAGTCTAAGGAAATGATACTTGACATTAGAAAAGCTCTAGCAGACGAACTACACGATCTTATGCTATGCTTAGGATTGTGTCTTGTCCATCACATCATTCTCCTAATGATGTGATCCCGTTATCAACGACATCCAATGTCCATGGTCAGGAAACCATGACCATCTATTGATCTACGAGCTAGTCAACTAGAGGCTCACTAGGGACATGGTGTGCTCTATATATTCACACATGTATTATGGTTTCCGGTTAATACAATTATAGCATGAACAATAGACAATTATCATGAACAAGGAAATATAATAATAACCATTTTATTATTGCCTCTAGGGCATATTTCCAACAGTATTAGCATCCCTAAGCTTAATTCCTGCTCGTCCTCGAGTAGGTAAATGATAATAAAGATATTTTTGATGTGGAATGCTACCTAGCATAAATTTGATCATATATGTAATCATGGCATCTATTATACACTTAAAACGATAGAAAAGAAACGATGGAGATTTGACAGAAGTGAATTATATTTTATCAACGGTTGAGATATGTTCTGCAGGAGTCATAAGGTAGACACGTAATTGAAGAGTCCCATCGTACCTAGATGGAGATCGTAAAGCATTACAAAGAGATATAGTGCACAACGATCTCCATGTGGCAAGGTCACGTTTCATAGAAAAATTCTACATGTAAAGATATGTCACAATATTGATACTGGCAAAAGTATCTCGAAGGGACAAGTTGTGTGTAATGAGAGATCAAGTGGAATAGATGGAAAAGGCTTTTGATAGTAAACGTGCACAACACGCACGGGTGGCAAAAGGGAAAGCTTAAACTGAAAACATACTATTCCTATTTATATACTCCGAGAGATCCTAGGGAAGAACTACATCAACATCCTGGACGAGATGCTTCTAAGACGGCGGAAGGGATGCAAGGACAATGAAGCTCCCAAGAGAAAGCTGATAAAGATGGTCATCATCCTCCCGAAGAAGTGGAAATCAAGAACGAGAGGGATGGGGATTAGCGAGGCCAACGACTTCGATGCACCTCGCCCTCGATCGGCAACGACACCTTGTCGGTAGATATTAGGCGCGTCACCTCGCAGTTCATGGTGGACCGCTTTCCCGTTGGCTCCTTCAGCCTCAATCCAACTACCATCTATAATGACACTCCAGACGGGTCTCACAGTCTTCGGCGAACTTGGCGTCATGGCAGTCGAGCTGACAGAAGCCAAAGCAACTACTGCAACGCCACCAGCTCCAATGGGATTGCCGGCACCATCGGCTTGGACAACAATTGCTTCCACAAACACAAGAATGTGTACCACATGCACAATCAAGGAGAGAATGGCACTTTAACAGGATTAACAGCGAGGGAAGAAGAATAAGAGGGAGCAAGCACCACCGGCTAGGACAACAATCTCTTCCACAAACACAATATCGAGGGAGACGAATGACATGAGGTGATGGGAGATAAAGGAAGGGCCATGGACGTGCAGCTCTGCTATAGAGTGGCCTGGCTGCGGCTGCCGTGACCAAAGTTTGTGCAGCAGCGGCTGCATAGTAGAGCCATAGGGCTGGAGGAGGATCAGATGATGTACCAACACCAGCGGTGTTGCAGAGGTTGTGTGTCAAGCACACGGGAAGATTGAAGGCAGAAAGTGTGGCCGGAGATGTACACCTAACGCCGCGATACCAATGCATGCAGCGCCATCGATTCTGATGGATTTGCGGGCATGTTTACTGGAACTGTAGCCGAGCCGAGGCATCACCAGACGTGATAAATATATTTGCATGTCACGTAAGGTTGCATGGCCTTTTCTTCTTTGCAAAAGACATTGGTGTTTTTCTCTGAATATTCATTCTTTTGTTAAAAACCGGATGTGCTTCCATATACAAACGCCAGCACTTCTTAATTTTGTAATTATGCATTCCATGAAAAAATGATGAAAATTATTTGACTTTAAAGTAATAATTTTCATGATTAATTAGGAGGTTGTGATGTAGAGCATCCAATTGTTTTAAACCATAGAGCGTTATGGAAATTTAGACGTGCTTAAAGCATGAATATGTAGACGTGCAAACAATGCATTTGATACTTTCAGCCTTTTTTGTCAATTTATAGAAGAAACACTTTTCTTCTCTTAGCTAGCTTATACATGGAGATTATTAATCAGGATTAAATTTTATCACGCAACATAATACTGTAATAGAAAGTGGTTCACATTTTTATGCGGCATAAATTTTTGCATTAAACTATGTGTTTTACAAAACTAATGATATACTCCATTTGGCTATATCTATGTACCTAGCATATAGTCACACACACCTACATTGGTGGTTCGGACTTGTGACTAGGAGAATCAAGCAATGTGTGGTGGTAGTAAAATCATTTTTGATGCTTCGCTTGAGGGATAGAAATTGGACCAACGAAAGAAAAGCAAGTGACTCGAGAATATGAAACATGTCACTCAAGGAAAATAGCATGACTTGATACGTAAAGAGGATTGGAGAAAAGAGAAGAAGTAGAATAACAACGCACATATATTATAAAATGTAACTACAGTGCGATAGCCCTCATACGACAACAACATATAAATCATTAGCTATAACGTGTTTTTTTAATAAAAGTGTCTATTTAACTTTCAAGTTCATAATTATCATAACATAATTTAATACCTATTATTGTTGAACCAATTTTTAGGGGAAGACAATGATATTCTATGTCGATTTTCCACCAATATAAAAAAGCACTAAAATGCCAAGAAATAGTTAACTAAAAGATATAAATAGTACATAACAATAGTCTATCCGCGCAAACGCGCGAGTAGGCCCGCTAGTTAATATGAAGACATAAGTGAGTCAAAGCAATAGTATATAATTTGACTTAAAGACATTAATACACAGGCATGTTGGGGAACGTTGCATGGGAAACAAAAAAATTCCTACGCACACGAAGACCTATCATGGTGATGATCATCTACGAGAGGGAGATCGGATCCACATATCCTTGTAGATTGCTAAGCGGAAGAGTTAATAAACCTGGTTGATGTAGTGGTACGTCTTCACGATCCGTCCCACGATCCGTCCTGATCAAGTGCCGAACGGACGGCACCTCCGCGTTCCGCACACGTACAGCTCGATGACGATCTCCACCTTCTTGATCTAGCAAGAGAGACAGGGATGTAGATGAGTTCCCCGGCAGCGTGACGGAGCTCCGGTGGTGGTGGTGATCTTATTCCTGCAGGTCGTCGCCTAAGCACCGCAGAAATCCAATCTAGAGGAAGAACTACGAAGTAGAGGTTTAGGGTTGCACGTGGCAAACTTGTGTCTCAAAAATCCGTAAACCTCTAGTATATATAGGAGGAGAGAGGGAGGAGGCTTGGCCTCCAAGGGAAGCCCCTAGGGCTTAGGCCGAACCAAGGAGGAGGATTCCACCTATTAGGACACTTTCCTAATTGGAAACTCTTTCCACCTTTTGATCTTTTTGACTTGTTTCTTTATTCCAGCCGCATGGGACTTTAGGGGAGGATTTGGACAGCACACCAAGGGCTGGTCTACCTCCTCTCACAGCCCATGAACTCTTTTGGGTCGTCACACCCCTCCCGGTGGTGTCCCGTACCCTCCCGGCACTCCCGGTACAGTACCGATGAGCCCGAAACTTTTCCGGTGACCAAAACATGACTTCCTATATATCAAACTTTACCTCTGGACCATTCCGAAAATCCTCATGATGTCATGGATCTCATCCGGGACTCTGAACAACCTTCGATCACCAACACATATAACTCAACTATACCGAAGCGTCACTGAACCTTAAGTGTGCACACCTTGCGGGTTCGAGAACTATGCAGACATGACCTGAGACACTCTCTGGTCAATAACCAAAAATGGGACCTGGATGTCCATATTGGCTCCTACATATTCTATGAAGATCTCTATCGGTTGAACCTCTATGTCAAGGATTCAGTTAATCCCATATGTTGTTCCCTTTGTCCTTCGGTATGTTACTTTCCCGAGATTCGATCGTCGGTATCTCCATACCTAGTTCAATCCCGTTACTGGCAAGTCTCTTTACTCATTCTATAATACAAGATCCCGTAACTAACTCCTTAGTCACATTGCTTGCAAGGCTTGTTGTGACATTGTATTACCGAGTGGGCCCCGAGATACCTCTCCGTTACACGCAGTGACAAATCCCAGTATTGATCCATGCCAACCCAACAAACACCTTTGGAGATACCTGTAGATCACCTTTATAGTCACCCAGTTACGTTGCGACGTTTGATAACCCACAAGGTATTCCTCTGGCGTCCAGGAGTTGCATGATCTCATGGTCATAGGAACAGATACATTGACATGCAAAAAACAGTAGCAATAAACTGACACGATCATATGCTACGTTCATAGTTTTGGGTCTTCTCCATCACATCATTCTCCCAATGATGTGATCCCGTTATCAAGTGGCAACATTTGTCTATGGTCAGGAAACCTTGACCATCTTTGATCAACGAGCTAGTCAACTAGAGGCTCACTAGGGACAGTGTGTTCTCTATGTATCCACACATGTATTTGAGTTTCCAATCAATACAATTCCAGCATGGATAATAAACGATTATCATGAATAAAGAAATATAATAATAAACAAATTATTATTGCCTCTAGGGCATATTTCCAACAGTATCCCAGTTGCACTAGAGTCAATAATCTAGTTCACATCACTATGTGATTGCAATAAACCTAACACCCATACAGTTATGGAGTTTTATCATATCTTGCTTGTGAGAGAGGTTTTTAGTCAATGGGTCTGAAACTTTCAGATTCGTGTGTGCTTTACAAATCTCTATGTCATCCTATAGATGCTGCTACCACACACCATTTGGAACTATTCCATATGACTGCTCCACTATACGAATCCGGTTTACTACTCATAGTTATTCGGATTAGTGTCAAAGCTTGCATCGACGTAACTCTTTACGACGAACTCTTTAATCATCTCCATAATTGAGAAAAATTCCTTAGTCCACTAGTTACTAAGGATAGCTTTTTATCGTTGTTCAGTAATCCATTCCTGGATCACATTTGTACCCCTTGACAGATTCATGGCAAGGCACACATCAGGTGCGGTACACAGCATAGCATACTATAGAGCCTACGGCTAATGCATAGCGGATGACCTTCATCCTTTCTCTTTCTTCTGCCATGGTCGAGCTCTGAGTCTTACTGAAATTCACACCTTACAACTCAGGCAAGAACCCCTTCTTTGTCGATCTATTGTGAACTCCTTAAAAACTTGTCAAGGCATGCATTTCATTGGAAGTTTTATCAAGCGTCTTGATCTATCTCTATAGATCTTGATGCTCAATGTTCAAGTAGTTCAATCCAGGTTTTCCATTGAAAAACTCCTTTCAAACAACCCTTTATGCTTTCCAGAAATTCTAATTTATTTCCGATCAACAATATGTCAACCACATATACTCATCAGAAATTCTATAGTGCTTCCACTCACTTCTTTGGAAATACAAGTTTCTGACAAACCTTGTATAAAACCCAAAAGCTTTGATCATCTCATCAAAGCGTATATTCCAACTCCGAGATGCTTGCACCAGTCCATAGAAGGATCGCCGGAGCCTGCGTACTTGTTAGCATCCTTAGGATCGACAAAACCTTCTCGTTGTATCACATACAACCTTTCCTCAAGGAAACCGTCGAGGAAACAATGTTTGACATCCTATGTGAAATATTTCATAAATAATGCAACAACTTCTAACATAATTCCAACAGACTTTTAGCATCGCTATGAGTGAGAAAGTCTCATCATAGTCAACTCTTTGAACTTGTCGGAAACATCTTTGTGATAGGTCGAGCTTTTCTTAATGGTGACTTTTCACCATCATCGTTTGTCTTCCTTTTAAAGATCCATATGTACTTAATAGTCTTATGACCATCAAGTAGTTCTTCCAAAGTCTACACTTTGTTTTTATACACGGATCCTCTCTCGGATTTCATGGCCTCTAGCCATTTGCCGGAATCCGGGCCCATCATCGCTTCTCCATAGCTCGTAGGTTCATTGTTGTTCAACAACATGACCTCCAAGACAGGGTAACCGTACCACTCTGTAGCAGTACGCGACCTTGTCGACCTACGAGGTTTGTAGTAACTTGATCCGAAGCTTAATGATCACTATCATAAGTTTCCACTACAATTGGCGTAGGCGCCACATGAACAACTTCTTGCGCCCTCCTACACACTGGTTGAAGTGATGGTTCAATAACCTCATCAAGTTCCACAACCCTCCCACTTAATTCTTTTGAGAGAAACTTTTCCTCGATAAAGGACCCGTTTCTAGAAACAAACACTTTGCTTCCAGATCTGAGATAGGAGGTATACCCAACTGTTTAGGGTGTCCTATGAAGATTCATTTATCCGCTTTGGGTTGGAGATTATCATCCTGAAACTTTTCCACATAAGCATCCCAGCCTCAAACTTTTAAGAAACGACAGCTTAGGTTTCTCCAAACCATAGTTCATGCGGTGTCATCTCAACGGAAATATGTGGTGCCCTATTTAAAGTGAATGCGGTTGTCTCTAATGCATAACCCATAAACGATAGTGGTAATTCGATGAAAGACATCATAGTATGCACCATATCAAATAGGGCGTGGCTATGACATTCGGACACATCTTCACACTATGGTGTTCTAGGTGGCATGAGATGTGAAACAATTTTCACATTTGTCTTAATTGTGTACCAAACTCGCAACTCGGATATTCATCTCTATGATCATATCGTAGACATGTTACCCTCTTGTTACGACGATCTTCAACTTCACTCTGAAACTACTTGAACCTTTCAATAATTCAGACGTTTGTTTCATCAAGAAAATACACTAGTATCTACTCAAATCATCTGTGAAGTAAGAACATAACGATATCCACTCCGTGCCTCAGCACTCATTGGACTGCATACATCCAAATGTATTACTTCCAATAAGTTACTTTCTAGTTCCATCTCACTGGAAAACGAGGCCTTCAGTCATCTTGCCCATGTGGTATGATATGCATGTCTCAAGTGATTCAAAATCAAGTGAGTCCAAACGATCCATCTGCATGGAGTTTCTTCATGCGTTTATACCAACATAACTCAAGCGGCAGTGCCACAAGTAAGTGGTGCTATCATTACTACTTTGTATCTTTTGGCATCAATATTATGAACATGTGTATCACTACGATCGAGATTCAATAAACCATTGAAGGCATTTATTCCAGCAAATAGAATAACCGTTATTCTCTTTAAATGAATAACCGTATTGCAATAAACATGATCTAATCATGTTCATGATCAACGCAAACACCAAATAACAATAATTTAGGTTTAACACTAATCCCGATGATAGAGGCAGCGTGCAATGTTTGATCTCATCAACCTTGGAAACACTTCCAGCACATATCGTCACTTCGCCTTTAGCTAGTCTTCGTTTATTCCGCAGCTTTTATTTTGAGTTACTAACACTTAGCAACCGAACCGGTATCTAATACCCTCGTGCTACTAGGAGTACTAGTAAAGTACACATCAATATCATGTATACCATATCATGTATATCAAATACACTTGTGATGACTTTGCCAGCCTTCTCATCTACCAAATATCTAGGGTAGCTCCTCTTTAGTGATTGTTCCCCTCATTACAGAAGCACTTAGTCTAGGGCTTGGGTTCAACCTTGGGTCTCTTCACTATAGCAACAATTGGTTTGTCGTTCCATGAACTATCCCTTCTTACCCTTGCCCTCTTTGAAACTAGTGGTTTTGCTAACCATCAACAATTGATGCTCCTTTTGGTTTCTAGTTTTGCGGTGTCAAACATTGCGAATAGCTCAAATATCATCATATCTATCCCTGACATGTTATAGTTCATCACGAAGCTCTTCTAGCTTGGTGGCAGTGACTTTGGAGAACCATCACTATCTTATCTGGAAGATTAACTCCCACTCGATTCAAGCGATTGTAGCACTCAGACAATCTAAGCATATGCTCAATGATTGAGCTTTTCTCCTTTACTTTGTAGACAAAGAAACTTGTCGGAGGTCTCATACCTCTCAACAATGGCACGAGCATTAAATCCCAATTTCATCTCTTAGAACATATCATATGTTCTGTGATGTTCAAAAATGTCTTCGGCGCCTCAATTCTAAGCCGCTAAGTATTATGCACTGAACTATCATGTAGTCAACAAAACGTGTATGTCAGATGTTCACAACATCCACAGACGACGCTCGAGGTTCAGCACACCGAGCGATGCATTAAGGACATAAGCTTTCTACGCAGCAATGAGGACAATCCTCAGTTTACGGACCCAGTCCGCATAATTTCTACTATCAAATTTCAACTAAATTGTCTCTAGGATCATATCTAAAACAGTAGAGCTACAACGCAAGCTAGAACATAATTTGCAAAGACCTTTTGACTATGTTCATGATAATTGATTTTAGCTAATCATATTACTAATAACTCCTACTCAAATAGACATCCCTCTAGTCTTTCGAGTGGCGAGTGATCCAAATCCACTAACTCAAGTCCGATCATCACATGAGTTGAGTTTAGCTTCAATGGTGAACATCTCCGTGTTGATCATATCAACTATATGATTCATGCTCGACCTTTCGGTCTCTTGTGTTCTGAGGCCATGTCTGCACATGCTAGACTCGTAAAGTTTAACCCGAGTGTTCTGCGTGTGCAACTGTTTTGCACCCGTTGTATGTGAATTTTGAGTCTATCACACCTGATCATCACGTGGTGTCTCGAAACGACGAACTGTCGCAATGGTTCACAGTCGGGGAGATCACATTTTTATCTTGAAATTTTAGTGAGCAATCACCTTATAATGCTACCGTCGTTCTAAGCAAAATAAGGTGCATAAAAGGATTAACATCACATGCAAATCGTAAGTGACATGATTGTTGGAATTATGCCCTAGAGGCAATAATAAATGTATAGTTATTATTATAATTCCTGTATCAAGATAATAGTTTATTATCCATGCTATAATTGTATTGAATGAAGACTCATTTACATGTGTGGATACATAGACAAAACACCGTCCCTAGCATGCCTCTAGTTGGCTAGCTAGTTGATCGATGATAGTCAGTGTCTTCTGATTATGAACAAGGTGTTGTTGCTTGATAACTGGATCACGTCATTGGGAGAATCACGTGATGGACTAGACCCAAACTAATAGACGTAGCATGTTGATCGTGTCATTTTATTGCTACTGTTTTTCTGCGTGTCAAGTATTTATTCCTATGACCATGAGATCATATAACTCACTGACACCGGAGGAATGCTTTGTGTGTATCAAACGTCGCAACGTAACTGGGTGACTATAAAGATGCTCTACAGGTATCTCCGAAGGTGTTAGTTGAGTTAGTATGGATAAAGACTGGGATTTGTCACTCCGTGTGACGGAGAGGTATCTCGGGGCCCACTCGGTAATACAACATCACACACAAGCCTTGCAAGCAATGTAACTTAGTGTAAGTTGCGGGATCTTGTATTACGGAACGAGTAAAGAGACTTGCCGGTAAACGAGGTGGAAATAGGTATACGGATACTGACGATCGAATCTCGGGCAAGTAACATACCGAAGGACAAAGGGAATGACATACGGGATTATACGAATCCTTGGCACTGAGGTTCAAACGATAAGATCTTCGTAGAATATGTAGGATCCAATATGGGCATCCAGGTCCCGCTGTTGGATATTGACCGAGGAGTCTCTCGGGTCATGTCTACATAGTTCTCGAACCCGCAGGGTCTGCACACTTAAGGTTCGACGTTGTTTTATGCGTATTTGAGTTATATGGTTGGTTACCGAATGTTGTTCGGAGTCCCGGATGAGATCACGGACATCACGAGGGTTTCCGGAATAGTCCGGAAACGAAGATTGATATATAGGATGACCTCATTTGATTACCGGAAGGTTTTCGGAGTTACCGGGAATGTACCGGGAATGACGAATGGGTTCCGGGGGTTCACCGGAGGGGGGCAACCCACTCCGGGGAAGCCCATAGGCATTTGGGGGGGTCACACCAGCCCTTAGTGGGCTGGTGGGACAGCCCACCAATCCCCTATGCGCCAAGGGAGAAAAAATCAAAGGAAAGAAAAAAAAAAGGGAAGAAGTGGGAAGGGGGAAGGACTCCCTCCCACCAAACCAAGTAGGACTCGGTTTGGGGGGGGAGAGTCCTCCCCCCTGGCTCGGCCGACCCCTTGGGGATCCCTTGGACCCCAAGGCAAGGTCCCCCTCCCTCCTCCTATATATATGGGGCTTTTAGGGCAGATTTGAGACGACTTTCTCACGGCTTCCCGACCACATACCTCCATACTTTTTCCTCTAGATCGTGTTTCTGCGGAGCTCGGGCGGAGCCCTGCTGAGACAAGATCATCACCAACCTCCGGAGCGCCGTCATGCTGCCGGAGAACTCTTCTACCTCTCCGTCTCTCTTGCTGGATCAAGAAGGCCGAGATCATCGTCGAGCTGTACGTGTGCTGAACGCGGAGGTGCCGTCCGTTCGGTACTAGATCGTGGGACTGATCGCGGGATTGTTCGCGGGGCGGATCGAGGGACGTGAGGACGTTCCACTACATCAACCGCGTTCTCTAACGCTTCTGCTGTACGATCTACAAGGGTACGTAGATCACTCATCCCCTCTCGTAGATGGACATCACCATGATAGGTCTTTGTGCGCGTAGGAAAATTTTTGTTTCCCATGCGACGTTCCCCAACAATGATATGGCCATGATCTTATGCTTCTTGATCTCCATCACCAAAGCACCGGCATGATCTTCATCGTCACCGGCGCCACACCATGATCTCCATCATTGTACCGCCATCGAGGTTGTCGTGCTATCTATGCTATTACTACTAAAGCTACTACCTAGCAATATACCAAACGCATCTGCAAGCACAAACGTTAGTTTAAAGACAACCCTACGGCTCCTGCCGGTTGCCGTTGCATCGACGTGCAAGTCAATATTTAACTATTACACCATGATCATCTCATACATCCAATATATCATATCATGTCATTGGCCATATCACATCACATGCATACTCTGCAAAAACAAGTTAGACGTCCTCTAAATTGTTGTTGCATGTTTTACGTGGCTGCTATGGGTATCTAGTATGATCGCATCTTACTTACGCAAAGCCACAACAGTGATATGCAATTTGCTATTTAACCTTCTCCAAGGACCGCCTCGGTCAAATCCGATTCAACTAAAGTTTAAGAAACAGGCAACCGCCAGTCATCTTTATGCAACAAGTTGCATGTTAGTCGATGAAACCGGTCTCTCATAAGCGTACGAGTAAGGTTGGTCTGGGCCGCCTCAATCCAACAATACCGCCGAATCGAGAAAAGACTAAGGAGGGCAGCAAAAAGAACTTCAACGCCCACAAACTCTTTTGTGTTCTACTCGAGATATCATCTACGCATGAACCTAGCTCATGATGCCACTATTGCGGAACGTTGCATGGGAAACAAAAAATTTCCTACGCACACGAAGACCTATCATGGTGATGATCATCTACAGAGGGAGATAGGATCCACATACCCTTGTAGATCGCTAAGAGGAAGCATTAAAAACGCGGTTGATGTAGTGGTACATCTTCACGATCCGTCCCACGAACCGTCCCATGAACCGTCCCACGAACCGTCTCACGATCCGTCCCGATCAAGTGCCGAACGGACAACACCTACACGTTCCGCACACGTACAGCTCGATGACGATCTTCGCCTTCTTGATCCACCAAGAGAGACGGGGATGTAGATGAGTTACCCGGCAGCATGATGACGCTCCGGTGGTGGTCGTGATCTTATTCCTGCATGACTTCGCCTAAGCACCGTAGAAATCCGATCTAGAGGAAGAACTATGAAGTAGAGGTTTAGGGTTGCACGTGGCAAAGTTGTGTATCAAAAATCCCTAAACCTCTACTATATATAGGAGGAGAGAGGGAGGAGGTTTGGCCTCCAAGGGAAGCCTCTAGGGCTTAGGATGAACCAAGGAGGAGGATTCCACCTCCCTTGTGAGAGGTGGAATCCTATTAGGACACTTTCCTAATTGGAAACTCTTTCCACCTTTTGATCTGTTTGCCTTGTTTCTTTATTCCAGCCGCATGGGCCTTTAGGGGAGGCTTTGGCCAGCCCACCAAGGGCTGGTATACCTCCTCTCACAGCCCATGAACCCTTCTGGGTCGTCAGACCCCTCCCGGTGGTCTCCGGTACCCTCCCGGCACTCCCGGTACACTACGGATGAGCCCGAAACTTTTCCGGTGACCAAAACATGACTTCCTATATATCAATCTTTACCTCCGGACCATTCCAGAACTCCTCGTGACGTCCTGGATCTCACCCGAGACTCCAAAAAACCTTCAGTCACCAACACATGTAACTCAACTGTTGGGGAACGTCGCATGGGAAATAAAAAATTTCCTACACGCACGAAGACCTATCATGGTGATGTCCATCTACGAGAGGAGATTTGGATCTATGTACCCTTGTAGATCGCACAGCAGGAAGCGTTAAGAAACACGATTGATGTAGTGGAACGTCCTCACGTCCCTCGATCTGCCCCGCGAAACGTCCCACGAACCGTCCCGCTATCCGTCCCACGATCCGCTCCGATCTAGTGCCGAACGGACGACACCTCCGTGTTCAGCACACGTACAGCTCAACGATGATCTCAGCCTTCTTGATCCAGCAAGCCAGATGGAGAAGTAGATGAGTTCTCCAGCAGTGTGACGGTGCTCCGGTGGTGGTAGAGGATCTACTCCTGCAGGGCTCCGCCCGAGCTCCGCAGAAATACGATCTAGAGGAAAAACCGTGGTGTTTGTGGTCGGGCTGCCGTGGCAAAAGTTGTCTCAAATCAGCCTAAAACTCCACTATATATAGGAGGAGGGGAGGGAAGGCTTACCTTGAGGGCCAAGGCCCCCTTGGTGTACCGGCTAGGGAGAGGAGGAGTCCTCCTCCAATCCTAGTCCAACTAGGATTGGAAGGTGGGGTCCTTCTCCTCCTTCCCACCTCCTTTTTTTTCTTTTCTCTTTGATTTCTTATCCTTGGCGCATAGGGCCCTCTTGGGCTGTCCCACCAGCCCACCAAGGGCTGGTACGCCACCCCTAGGGCCTATGGGCTTCCCTGGGTGGGCTGGCCCCCTCCCGGTGAACATCTGGAACCCATTCATCACTCCCGGTACATTCTCGGTAATGCCCGAAAACCTTCCGGTAATCAAATGAGGTCATCATATATATCAATCTTCATCTCCAGACCATTCCGGAAACCCTCGTGATGTTCGTGATCTCATATGGTACTCCGAACAACATTCGGTAACCACACATATAACTCAGCTATACTAAAACATCGCCGAACCTTTAAGTGTGCAGACCCTGCGGGTTCGAGAACTATGCGGACATGCCCGAAGGTACTCCTCGGTCAATATCCAATAGCGGGACCTGGATGCCCATATTGGATCCTACATATTCTCTGAATAACTTATCGGTTGAACCTCAGTGTCAAGGATTCATATAATCCCGTATGTCATTCCCTTTGTCCTTCGGTATGTTACTTGCCCGAGATTCGATCATTGGTATCCGCATACCTATTTCAATCTCGTTACCGGGAAGTCTCATTATTCGTTCCGTAACACAAGATCTCGTGACTTACACTTAGTCACATTGCTTGCAAGGCTTGTGTGTGATGTTGTATTACCGAGTGGGCCCTGATATGTCTCAAACGTATCTATAATTTTTGATGGTTTCATGTTGTTATCGTGTCAACTTTGGATGTTTTATGTACCTTTTATATCTTTTTTGGGACTAACTGATTAATTCAGTGCCAAGTCCAATTCCAGTTTTTTCTGTGTTTTTGACTCTTTTCAGATTTTGGAACGGAGTCCAAACGGAATAAAATCCCCGAAATAATTTTTCCAGAACGGAAGAAGAGCAGGGGACTTGAGGGCCAAGGCACGAGAGCCACAGGGGGCCCACAAGCCCTGTAGCCGCCACTAGGGGGCGGCGGCTACCAGGCTTGTGGCCTCCTTGGCGCCCCCCTGACCTAGCTCCTTCGCCTATATATTCCCTAAAATCCATAAAAAATAGGGGAATCCACGAAAACACTTTTCCACCGCCGCAAGCTTCCGTTTCCGCGAGATCTCATCTGGAGACCCTTCCCGGTGCCCTACCGGAGGGGACTTTGGAGTTGGAGGGCTTATACATCAACATCATCGCCTCTCCAATGACTCGTGAGTAGTTCACTTTAGACCTACGGGTTTGTAGTTAGTAGCTAGATGGCTTCTTCTCTCTCTTGGATCTTCAATACAAAGTTCTCCATGATCTTCATGGAGAAATATCCGATGTAATCCTCTTTCGCGGTGTGTTTGTCGAGATCCGATGAATTGTGAATTTGTGATCAGATTATCTATGATATATATTTGAATCTTTGCTGATTTCTTATATGCATGATTTGATATCCTTGTAAGTCTCTCGGAGTCTTGGGTTTTGTTTGGCCAACTAGATCTATGATTCTTGCAATGGGAGAAGTGCTTGGTTTTGGGTTCATACCGTGTGGTGACCTTTCCAAGTGACAGAAGGGGTAGCAAGGCACGCATCATGTTGTTTCCATCAAGGGTAACAAGATGGGCTTTTATCGTGGATATGAGATTGTCCATCTACATCATGTCATCTTGCTTAAGGCGTTACTCTGTTCTCATTAACTTAATACACTAGATGCATGCTGGATAGCGGTCGACGTGTGGAGTAATAGTAGTAGATGCAGAAAGTATCGGTCTACTTGTTTTGGACGTGATGCATGTAGATATAATCATTGCCTTAGATAACATCACGACTTTGCGCGGTTCTATCAATTGCTCGACAGTAATTCGTTCACCCGCCGTCTACTTTCTTTCAAGAGAGAAGCCAATAGTGAACACTACGGCCCCCGGGTCTATTCACAACTATCGTTTCCACTTTCTCTTTTACTTTGCTTTGTTTCTTTTTGCTTTCAGTTCTCACTTTGCAAACAATCTATAAGGTATTGACAACCCCTTCATAGCGTTGGTTGCAAGCTCTTTGTGTTTGTGCAGGTACTTGTGACAATCCTTCACTGGATCGATACCTTGGTTCTCAAAACTGAGGGAAATACTTACCGCCGCTGTGCTACATCACCCTTTCCGCTTCGAGGGAACACCAACGCAAGGCTCCAAGGCCACGGGGGAATCCTTCACATATTTTCCAAGGAAGTCCCTAAAGGCGTAGACGTAGCAGAAGGATTCCTGGTGCCGTTGCTGAGGAGTATCAAGACAAGAACAGTCTCCCGTCAACACGCTTGTTTCTAGCGCCGTTGGAAGGTCTTTTGTTGCAGTAGCAGAAGTATTTATGGCACCGTTGCCGGGGAAGGAGAGATCTGTCCAAGTAGGTGTCACAAACTCATCTCTTGCATTTACCTTTTTTGCCAGTTGCCTCTCGTTTTCCTCTCCCCCCACTTCACATTTGCCGTTTTCATTTGCCTTTCTCCTTTGCCTTTTCGTTCGCCCTTTTCTTTCGCTTGCTTTCTGTTGCTTGTGTTCTATGTGCCTTCAATATGCTTGCATCTTCGCTTGCTGAAAATCTAGTGATATGGATCCTCATCCACTTGCTAATCTATTTAGGAGATCCAATTATGTTGATCCAATTGCTAATAAGTTGAGTGCACTTGACTATCTTTATGGAGTTTTGCTTGAGATGCGTGAATCTGAAAATCGTGATGAAGAAATTCATGAAGTGATTCACGAGGGCTCCTTGGATGAAAAGCATGATTGCAATGGTTTCACTATAAATTCTATTATTGACAATCATGCTAAAAATATGCAAAATCCTAAGCTTGGGGATGCTAGTTTTGCTATGTCCACTACTTGTTGCAATGATCATGAGTGGGGCGATGATTTTTCTTATGATCTTGAAAATTTGTTTAAGCCTCATGATGAATATGATATTTGCAATATTATTGAAAGTGGGTTAGGAGAAGTCATGACTTTAGTTGATGATAATCCCACTATTTTTGAAGAGCGTCAACTTTGCATGCATGTGGATCATGAAAAGAATATCCGACGTGATAGTTACATTGTTGAATTCGAATATGATCCCACATGTAATTATTATGAGAGAGGAAAATATTGTGGTAGAAACTTTCATGTTACCAAATTACCTCTCGTTATATTGAGATTGTTATTGTCTCTTTCTTCTTCCTTGCATATGGCAACTATTTGTTGTATTGCCAATTTGTTTTCCTATAAAATGCCTATGCATAGGAAGTATGTTAGACTTAGATGTGATTTTCACATGTTTCATGATGCTCTTGTTGTGCTTCAACTCTTGTCTTTTGTGTGAGCATCATCAATGCCTAGCTAAGGGCGTTAAACAATAGCGCTTGTTGGGAGGCAACCCAACGAATCTATCCTTTTTCCTTCTGTTTTGTGTTTTCCACACTTTCATAATTATGTTATGATTGTGTTTCTTTTTGCATTTGTGCCAAGCAAAACCGTTATGATTAGTCTTGGGGATGATCGTTTGGTCATGGTGGAAAAGACAGAAACTTTCTGCTCACGAAAAGAAGTTTCATTTTTTTTTCTGTAAGAGCTTTTGAGTTGATTCTTTTTTCTCCTGATTTCTACGCACACTCTTCAGTCTGTCGTAATTTTTCAGAATTTTTGAAGTACCAGAAGTATACGGAGTATACAGATTCCTACAAACCGGTCTACTGTTAACAGATTCTGTTTTTGTTGAGTTGGTTTCTTATTTTGATGAAACTATGGATAGTATCGGGGGGTATTAGCCATGGAAGATTGAAAATACATTAACCCAACATCAACATAAGTAGAATTTAAGTTTACTACAGTACCTAAGGAAGTGGTGGTTTGCTTTCTTATACTAATGATATCACGAGTTTCTGTTTAAGTTTCGTGTTGTGAAGTTTTCAAGTTTTGGGTGAAGTTCTTATGAACAAAAAGATAAAGAGTGGCAAGAGCTAAAGCTTGGGGACACCCAAGGCACCCCAAGATGATTCAAGGATGTCGTAAAAGCCTAAGCTTGGGGATGCCCCGGGAAGGCATCCCCTCTTTCGTCTTCAATCCATCGGTAACGTTACTTGGGGCTATATTTTTATTCACCACATGTTATGTGTTTTGCTTGGAGCGCCTTGTATAGTAGGAGTATTTTATTTTTGTTGTGTCACAATCATCCTTGCTGCACACCTAGAGAGAGAGACATGCACTCACCGTGATTTTGTCGAGCTTCACTTATATCCTTTGGTAGACAATTCAGCTCACATGTGCTTCACTTATATCTTTTTAGCTAGTTGATTTTGCTCTATGTGCTTCACTTATATCTTTTAGAGCACGGCGGTGCGTGGCTTGGTAGTTGATCTATGCTATGAAAGTAGTCCCAAAAGGGGTAGTTATCCAAAGGGATATGAAAAGTTCCACCTTCATGTGCATTGAATAGTTAGAGAAGTTTGATTCATCTCAATTAGTTTTGAGATGTGGTTGTGGTAATATTGAAGTTATGGTAGTAACGTGTTGTGGATCTAGAAATACTTGTGTTGAAGTTAGTGATTCCCGTAGCATGCACGTATGATGAACCGCTATGTGATGAAGTCTGAGCATGATTAGTCTATTGATTGTCATCCTTTGTGTGGCGGTCGGAATCGCGCGATGGTTTATACCTACCAACCCATCCCCTAGGAGTATGCGTTGAATGCTTTGTTTCGATTACTACTAAAACTTTTGCAACAAGTATATGATTTCTTCATGACTAATGTTGAGTCCATGGTTTAGATGCACTTTCACCTTCCACCATCACTATCTTCTTAGTGTCGTGCAACTTTCGCCGGTGCACAAAACCCACCATTAGCCTCCCTCAAAACAGCCACCATACCTACCTACTATGGCTTTTTCAAAGTCATTCCGAGATATATTGCCATGCAACTACCGCCATGACATGTGCCACCACTTCTACATTGTCATTGCATGATCGTAAGATAGCTAGCATGATGTTTCCATTGATATCCATGCCATGCTAGATCATTGTCACGGTACACTACCGAAGGCATTCCATATAGAGTCATCATTGCTCTAAGTTTTGAGTTGTAAGTGTGATGATCATCATTGATGGAACATTGTCCCAAGTGAGGAAATAAAAGAGGCCAGCGAAGCCCATATACAAAAAGAGGCCAAAGATGCCCACCAAAAAAAAGAGGCCAAAGAGCCCACCAAAAAAATGAGAGAAAAAGAGAGAAGGGACAATGCTACTATCCTTCCACACTTGTGCTTATTAAGCACCATGATCTTCATGATTGAGAGTCTCTCGTTTTGTCATCACCATATAGCTAGTGGGAAATTTTCATTATATAACTTGGCTTGTATATTCCAATGATAGGCTTCCTCAAATTTGCCTTAGGTCTTCGTGAGCAAGCAAGTTAGATGCACACCCACTAGTTTTCTTTAAGAGCTTTCACATACTCTTAGCTCTAGTGCATCATTTGTATGGCAATCCCTACTCACTCACATTGATATCTATTGATGAGCATCTCCACAGCTCAGTGATATGCCTAGTTAATGTGACCATCTTCTCCTTGTTTGTCTTGCAACCTCCACCACACTCCACACCACTTATAGTGCTAAAACCATGGCTCACGCTCATGTATTGGGTGAGACTTGAAAAGGTTTGAGAAAGTAAAGGTGTGAAAACAATTACTTGGCCAATACCGGGGTTGTGCATGATTTAAATTCATTGTGCAAGGATGATAGAGCATAGCCAGACTATATGATTTTGTAGGGATAACTTTTTTTTTGGCCTTGTTATTTTGAAAGTTCATGATTACCTTGCTAGTTTGCTTGAAGTATTATTGTCTCCACATCAATAGCAAACTATCGTTTTGAATCTAATGGATCTCAACATTCACGTCACATAAGAGGAGTTACAAAGTACATCTATGCTAGGTAGCATGAAAGCATCAAAAATTCATTCTTTATCACTTCCCTACTCGAGGACGAGCAGGAGTTAAGCTTGGGGATGCTTGATACGTCTCAAACGTATCTATAATTTTTGTTGATTTCATGCTATTATCTTGTCAACTTTCGATGTTTTATGACCTTTTATATCTTTTTTGGGAATAACTTATTAATTCAGTGCCAAGTGCCAGTTCCTGTTTTTTCTCTGTTTTTGACTCTTTTCAGATTTTGGAACGGAGTCCAAACGGAATAAAATCCCTGAAATATTTTTTTCCAAAACAGAAGAAGATCGGGGGACTTGAGGGCCAAGGCACGGGAGCCACAGGGGGGCCACAAGCCATGTAGCCGCCACCAGGGGGCGGCGGCTACCAGGCTTGTGGCCTCCCTGGCGCCCCCGTGACCTAGCTCCTTCGCCTATATATTCCCTAAAATCCAGAAAAAACAGGGGAATCCACGAAAACACTTTTCCGCCACCGTAAGCTTCCGTTTCCGCGAGATCTCATCTGGAGACCTTTCCAGGTGCCCTGCCGGAGGGGACTTTGGAGTTGGAGGGCTTCTACATCAACATCATCGCCTCTCCAACGACTCATGAGTAGTTCACTTCGGACCTATGGGTCCGTAGTTAGTAGCTAGATGGCTTCTTCTCTCTCTTGGATCTTCAATACAAAGTTCTCTGTGATCTTCATGGAGATCTATCCGATGTAATCCTCTTTGGCGGTGTGTTTGTCGAGATCCGATGAATTGTGGATTTGTGATCAGATTATCTATGATATATATTTGAGTCTTTGATGATTTCTTATATGCATGATTTGATATCCTTGTAAGTCTCTCCGAGTCTTGGGTTTTGTTTGGCTAACTAGATCTATGATACTTGCAATGGGAGAAGTGCTTGGTTTTAAGTTCATACCGTGTGGTGACCTTTCCCAGTGACAGAAGGGGCAGCAAGGCACGCATCGTGTTGTTGCCATCAAGTGTAACAAGATGGGATTTTATCGTAGATATGAGATTGTCCATCTACATCATGTCATCTTTCTTAAGGCGTTACTCTGTTCTCATGAACTTAATACACTAGATGCATGCTGGATAGCGGTCGACGTGTGGAGTAATAGTAGTAGATGCAGAAAGTATCGGTTTACTTGTTTTGGACGTGATGCTTATAGATATAATCATTGACTTAGATGACATCACGACTTTGCGTGGTTCTATCAATTGCTCGACAGTAATTCGTTCACCAACCGTCTACTTGCTTTCATGAGAGAAGCCACTAGTGAACACTACGGCCCCCGGGTCTATTCACAACTATCATTTCCACTTTCGCTTTTACTTTGCTTTGTTTCTTTTTGCTTCCAGTTCTCACTTTGCAAACAATCTATAAGGGGTAGACAACCCCTTCATAGCGTTGGGTGCAAGCTCTTTGTGTTTGTGCAGGTACTTGTGACAATCCTTCACTGGATCGATACCTTGGTTCTCAAAACTGAGGGAAATACTTACCGCCACTGTGCTACATCACCCTTTCCGCTTCGAGGGTACACCAACGCAAGGCTCCAAGGCCACGGGGGAATCCTTTGCATATTTGCCAAGGAAGTCCCTAAAGGCGTAGCTGTAGCAGAATGATTCCTGGTGCCGTTGCTGAGGAGTATCAAGACAAGAATAGTATCCCATCAACACGCTTGTTTCTGGCGCTATTGGAAGGTCTTTTGTTGCAGTAGCAGAAGTATTTCAGGCGCCGTTGCCGGGGAAGGAGAGATCTATCCAAGTTGGTGTCACAAACTCATCTCTTGCATTTACCTTTTTTGCCAGTTGCCTCTCGTTTTCCCATCCCCCACTTCACATTTGCCGTTTTCATTTGCCTTTCTCCTTTGCCTTTTTGTTCGCCCTTTTCTTTCGCTTGCTTTCTGTTGCTTGTGTTGTATGTGCCTTCAATATGCTTGCATCTTTGCTTGCTGAAAATCTAGCGATATGGATCCTCATCCACTTGCTAATCTCTTTAGGAGATCCAATTATGTTGATCCAATTGCTAGTAAGTTGAGTGCACTTGACTATCTTTATGGAGTTTTGCTTGAGATGCGTGAATCTGAAAATCGTGATGAAGAAATTCATGAAGTGATTCACGAGGGCTCCTTGGATGAAAAGCATGATTGCAATGGTTTCTCTATAAATTTTATTAGTGACAATCATGCTAAAAATAGGCAAAATCCTAAACTTGGGGATGCTAGTTTTGCTATGTCCACTACTTGTTGCAATGATCATGAGTGGGGCGATGATTTTTCTTATGATCTTGAAAATTTGTTTAAGCCTCATGATGAATATGATATTTGCAATATTATTTAAAGTGGGTTTGGAGAAGTCATGACTTTAGTTGATGATAGTCCCACTATTTTTGAAGAGCGACAACTTTGCATGCATGTGTTTCATGAAAAGAATATCCTATGTGATAGTTACATTGTTGAATTCGAATATGATCCCACGTGTAATTATTATGAGAGAGGAAAAGATTGTGGTAGAAACTTTCATGTTACCAAATTACCTCTTGTTATGTTGAGATTGCTATTGTCTCTTTCTTCTTCCTTGCATATGGCAACTATTTGTTGTCTTGCCAATTTGTTTTCTATAAAATGCCTATGCATAGGAAGTATGTTAGACTTAGATGTGATTTTCACATGTTTCATGATGCTCTCGTTGTGCTTCAACTCTTGTCTTTTGTGTGAGCATCATCAATGGCTAGCTAAGGGCGTTAAACAATAGCGCTTGTTGGGAGGCAACCCAACGAATCTATCATTTTTCCTTCTGTTTTGTGTTTTCCGCACTTTCATAATTATGTTATGATTGTGTTTTTTGTGTTTCTTTTTGCGTTTGTGTCAAGCAAAACCGTTATGATTAGTCTTGGGGATGATCGTTTGGTCATGCTGGAAAAGACACAAACTTTCTGCTCACGAAAAGAAGTTTCATTTTTTTTCTGTAAGAGCTTTTGAGTTGATTCTTTTTGCTGCTGATTGCTACACACATTATTCATTGTGTCGTAATTTTTCAGAATTTTTGAAGTACCAAAAGTATACGAAGTATACAGATTCCTACATACTGGTCTACTGTTAACAGATTCTGTTTTTGTTGAGTTGGTTGCTTATTTTGATGAAACTATGGATAGTATCGGGGGGTATTAGCCATGGAAGATTGAAAATACATTAACCCAACATCAACATAAGTAGAATTTAAGTTTGCTACAGTACCTAAGGAAGTGGTGGTTTGCTTTCTTATACTAATGATATTACGAGTTTCTGTTTAAGTTTCGTGTTGTGAAGTTTTCAAGTTTTGGGTGAAGTTCTTATGAAAAAAAAGATAAAGAGTGGCAAGAGATCAAGCTTGGGGATGCCCAAGGCACACCAAGATTATTCAAGGATGTCGTAAAATCCTAAGCTTGGGGATGCCCCGGGAAGGCATCCCCTCTTTCGTCTTCAATCCATCGGTAACGTTACTTGGGGCTATATTTTTATTCACCACATGTTATGTGTTTTGCTTGGAGCGTCTTGTATCGTAGGAGTCTTTTATTTTTGTTGTGTCACAATCATCCTTGCTGCATACCTAGAGATAGAGACATGCACTCACCGTGATTTTGTCGAGCTTCATTTATATCCTTTGGTAGACCCCGAGATACCTCTCCGTCACACGGAGTGACAAATCCCAGTCTTGATCCATACTAACTCAACGGACACCTTCGGAGATACCTGTAGCGCACCTTTATAGTCACCCAGTTACGTTGTGACATTTGATACACACATGGCATTCCTCCGGTGCCAGTGAGTTATATGATCTCATGGTCATAGGAACAAATACTTGACACGCAGAAAACTATAGCAATAAAACGACACGATCAATATGCTACGTTCATAGTTTGGGTCTTGTCCATCACATGATTCTCCTAATGATGTGATCCCATTATCAAGTGACAACACTTGCCTATGGTCAGGAAACCTTGACCATCTTTGATCAATGAACTAGTCAACTAGAGGCTCACTAGGGACAGTGTGTTGTCTATGTATCCACACATGTATTTGAGTTTTCCAATCTATACAGTTCTAGCATGGATAATAAACGATTATTATGAACAAGGAAATATAATAATAACTAATTTATTATTGTCTCTAGGGCATATTTGCAACAGTCTCCCACTTGCACTAGAGTCAATAATCTAGTTCACATCACCATGTGATTTTAACTAATCTAACACCCATATAGTTCTGGGGTCTGATCACGTCTTGCTCGTGAGAGAGGTTTTAGTCAACGGTTGTGAAACTTTCAGATCCGTGTGTGCTTTACAAATATTTATGTCATCTTATAGATGCTGCTACTACGTGCTATTCGGAAATACTCCAAATATCTACTCTACTATACGAATCTGTTTCACTACTCATAGTTTATTCGGATTAGTGTCAAAGCTTGCATCAACGTAACCTTTTACGACGAACTCTTTAACCACCTCCATAATCGAGAAAAATTTCCTTAGTCCATTAGTTACTAAGGATAACTTTGACCGTTGTTCAGTGATTCAATCCTGGATCACTCTCTGTACCTCTTAACAGACTTGTGGCAAGGCACACATCACGTGCGGCACACAGCATGGCATACTATAGAGTCTACGGCTAAGGCATATGGGACGACCTTCGTCCTTTCTCTTTCTTCTGTCGTGGTCAGTCTTTTGAGTCTTACTCATATTCACACCTTACAACACAGCCAAGAACTCCTTCTTTGTTGATCTATTTTGAACTCCTTCAAAGACTTGTCAAGGCATGCATTTCATTTGAAAGTTCTATTTAGCATTTTGATCTATCTCCATAGATCTTGATGCTCAATGTTCAAGTAGCACTATCCAGGTCTTCCTTTGAAAAACCCCTTTCAAACAACCTTTGTGCTTTACAAAAATTCTACATTACTTCTGATCACCAATATGTCAACCACATATTCTTTATCAGAAATACTATAGTGCTCCCACTCACTTCTTTGGAAATACAAGTTTTCTCATAAATCTTGTACAAACCCAAAAGCTTTGATAATCTCATCAAAGTGTATATTCCAACTCTGAGATGCTTGCACCAGTCCATGAAAGGATCGCTGGAGCTTGCATACTTGTTAGTATCTTTAGGATCGACAAAACATTCTCGTTGTATCACATACAACCTTTCCTCAAGGAAACCGTCGAGGAAACAATGTTTTGTCTTCCTATGTGCAATATTTCACAAATAATGCAGCAACTACTAACATAATTCCAACAGACTTTTAGCATCGCTACGAGTGAGAAAGTCACATCATAGTCAACTCTTTGATCTTGTCGAAAACATCTCCGCGACAAGTCGAGCTTTTCTTAATTGTGACTTATCACCATAATCGTCTGTCTTCCTTTTAAAGATCCATCTTTACTTAATTGTCTTAGTACCATCAAGTAGTTCTTCCAAAGTCTACACTTTGTTTTATACATGGATCCTGTCTCGGATTTCATGGCCTCCAGCGATTTGTCGGAATCCGGGCCCACCATTGCTTCTCCATAATTTGTAGGTTCATTGTTGCTCAACAACATACCTCCAAGATAGGGTTACCGTACCACTCTGTAGTAGTACGCGACCTTTGTCGACCTACGAGGTTTGTAGTAACTTGATCCGAAGCTCTAATGATCACTATCATCAGCTTCCACTTCAATTGGTGTAGGCGCCACAGGAACAACTTCTTGCGCCCTGCTACACACTGGTTGAAGTGACGGTTCAATAACCTCATCAAGTTCCACTACCCTCCCACTCAATTCTTTTGAGAGAAACCTTTCCTCGAGAAAGGATCCATTTCTATAAACAAACACTTTGCTTCCGGATCTGAGATAGGAGATGTATCCAACTGTTTTGGATATCCTATGAAGATGCATTTATCTGCTTTGGGTTCGAGCTTATCAGACTAAAACCTTTTCACATAAGCATCGCAGCCCCAAACTTTCAAGAAACGACAGCTTAGGTTTCTCTAAACCATAGTTTATATTGTGTCATCTCAACGGAAATATGTGGTGCCCTATTTAAAGTGAATGCGGTTGTCTCTAATGCATAACCCATAAACAATAGTGGTAATTCGATAAGAGACATCATAGTATGCACCATATCAAAATAGGGCATAGCTATGACGTTCGGACACACCATCACACTATGGTGTTAAAGGTGGCATCAATTGCGAAACAATTTCCACATTGTCTTTAACTGTGTACCAAACCTCGCAACTCACATATTCATCTCTATGATCATATCGTAGACAGTTTATCCTCTTGTCACGACAATCTTCACTCTGAAATAGCATTGAACTTTTCAATATTTCAAACTTGTGATTCATCAAGTAAATACTCCCGTATCTACTCAAATCATCAGTGAAGTAAGAACATAACGATATCCACTGCGTGCCTTAGCACTCATTGGATAGCACACATCAAAAATGTATTACTCCCAACAAGTTACTCTCTTGTTTCATGTGGCAGGATTTGCATGTCTCAAGTGATTCAAAATCAAGTGAGTCCAAACGATCCATCTATATGGAGTTTCTTCATGCGTTTATACCAACAGGTATAGTTTGCATGTTTCAAACGTTTCAAAAATGAGTGAGTACAAAGATCCATCAGCATGGAACTTCTTCATGCATTTTACACCAACATGACTCAAGTGGCAGTGCCACAACTAAGTGGTACTATCATTATTACTTTGTATCTTTTGGCACCAATATTATGAACATGTGAACACTACGATCGAGATTTAATAAAGCATTGAGGGTAATTATTCAAGCAATTAGAATAACTATTATTCTCTTTAAATGAATAATCGTATTTCAATAAACACGATCCAATAAAAATTGAGGGTAATTATTCATTCTCAACGCAAACACCAAATAACAATTATTTAGGTTTTACCACCAATCCCGATGATAGAGGGAGCTGATACGTCCATTTTGCATCATGTTTTCATGTTGATATTTATCGCTTCTTGGGCTGTTATTTCACTTCACGGTACAATACTTATGCCTTTTCTCTCTTATTTTGGAAGGTTTACATGAAGAGGGAGAATGCCGGCAGCTGGAATTCTGGCCTGAAATTGGAGCAAGTTTGAGATACCTATTCTGCGCAACTCCAAACACAGTAAAAATCATGCTAATAGTAGTCATGTGAATTTGGTATTCGTTCGATATTTTGATGTGTTGTATGTTGTTTTTCCTCTAGTGGTGTTATGTGAACGTCGACTACATAACACTTCACCATTATTTGGGCCTAGAGGAAGGCATTGGGAAGTAGTAAGTAGATGATGGGTTGCTAGAGTGATAGAAGCTTAAACCCTAGTTTATGCGTTGCTTCGTAAGGGGCTGATTTGGATCCACTAGTTTAATGTTATGGCTAGACTTTGTCTTAATTCTTCTTTCGTAGTTGCAGATGCTTGCGAGAGGGGTTAATCATAAGTGGGATGCTTGTCCAAGTAAGGGCAGTACCCAAGCGCCGGTCCACCCACATATCAAACTATCAAAGTAACGAACGCAAATCATATGAACATGATGAAAACTAGCATGACAGAAATTCCCGTGTGCCCTTGGGAGCGTTTTTCCTCCTATAAGTCTTTGTCCAGGCTTGTCCCTTGCTACAAAAGGGATTGGGACACTTTGCTGCACCGTTACTACTTTTGTTACTTGTTGCTTGCTACGAATCATCTCACCACACAACCACTTGTTACCGATAATTTCAGTGCTTGCAGATACTTCCTTGCTGAAAACCACTTGTCAGATCCTTCTGCTCCTCGTTGGGTTCAACACGCTTACTTATTGAAAGGACTACGATTGATCCCCTATACTTGTGGGTCATCAAGACTCTTTTATGGCGCCGCTGTCGGGGAGTGAAGCGCCTTTGGTAAGTGGAACTTGGTAAGGAAACATTCATATAGTGTGCTGAAATTTATTGTCACTTGTCACTATGGATACTAATCCTTTGAGGGGCTTGTTCGGGGTATTTTCACCTTGAACGGAAGCACAAAGAGTTGCTCCTCAACCTGCTGCACCTACTGAAAATATTTGCTTTGAATTTCCTTCGGGTATGCTTGAGAAACTGCTGGCTAATCCTTTTACACGAGATGGAACATCACATCCAGACTTGCATCTAATCTATGTAGATGAAGTTTGTGGTTTATTTAAGCTTGCAGTTTTTCCCGAGGATGAGGTCAATAAGAAGGTCTTTCCTTTATCTTTGAAGGATAAGGCGTTGACATGGTATAGGCTATGTGATGATACTGGATCATGGGACTACAATCGGTTGAAATTGGAATTTCATCAAAAGTTTTATCCTATGCATTTAGTACATCGTGATCGGAATTATATTTATAATTTTTGGCCTCGTGACAGAGAAAGCATCGCTCAAGCTTGGGGGAGGCTTAAATCAATGTTGTATTCATGCCCCAACCATGAGCTCTCGAGAGAAATTATCATTCAGAATTTCTATGCTCGGCTTTCTCATGATGATCGCACCATGCTTGACACTTCTTGTACCGGTTCTTTTATGAAGAGAGATATTGACTTCAGATGGAATTTATTGGAGAGAATTAAACACAACTCTAAAGATTGGGAGCTTGAATAAGGTAAGGAGTCAGGTATGAATTTCACGTTTGATTGCGTTAAATCCTTTGTTGAAACAAATACTTTTTGTGACTTTAGCGCTAAGTATGAACTTGACTCTGAGATAGTAGCTTCACTGTGTGAATCATTTTCTGCTCATATTGATCTCCCCAAAGAGAAGTGGTTTAAATATCATCCTCCTTTAGAAGTCAATGTAGTTAAACCCAATCCAGTTGAAGAGAAAGTCATTTCCTATAATGATCCTATTGTTCCCAATGCTTACATTGAGAAACCACCTTTCCCTGTTAGGATAAAGGATCATTCTAAAGCTTCAACTCTGATACGTAGAGGCTACATTAGAACACCTACACCCCCTGATCAAATTAGAGTTGAACCTAGCATTGCTATTATCAAAGAGCTTTTGTCCGACGATGTTGAGGGACATAATATTCACTTCTATGAAGATGCTGCTAGAATTGCTAAACCTCACGCTAGAGACAAACATAGGCCTGTTGTTGGCATGCATGTTGTTTCTGTTAAGATAGGAGATCATTGCTATCATGATTTATGTGACGTGGGTGCTAGTGTTAGTGCAATACCTCAATCCTTATATGATGAAATCAAAGACGAGATTGCACCTATTGAGACAGAGTCTATTGATGTCATTATTCAGCTTGCCAATAGAGATACTATCTGCCCTGTGGGAATTGTTAGGGATGTTGAAGTCTTGTGTGGTAAAACAAAGTATCCTGTTGATTTCCTCGTTCTTGCTACCGCACAAGATAGCTTCTGTCCCATCATATTTGGTAGACCTTTTCTCAATACTGGCAATGCTCATATTGATTGTGAGAAGCAAACTGTCACTGTTGGCTTGAAGGTGTGTCACACGAGTTCAATTTCTCCAAGTTTGGTACACGGCCTCATGAAAAGGAATTGCCTAGTAAGGATGAAACTATTGCCTTAGCTTCTATTGCCGTGCCTCCTACTGATCCCTTAGAGCAATACTTGCTTGAGCATGAAAATGATATGCATATGGATGGAAGGGATGAGATAGATAGAGTTGTCTTAGAACAATACCCTATCCTTAAGAATAACTTGCATGTTGAACTGCTTGGAGATCCAGCCCCACCAAAGGGTGATCCCGTGTTCGAGCTTAAACAGTTGCCTAATACTCTTAAGTATGCTTATCTTGATGAAAAATAGATATATCCTGTTATTATTAGTGCTAGCCTCTCAGAGCATGAAGAAAAGAAGTTACTAAAAACTCTGAGGAAGCACCGTGCTGCTACTGGATATACTCTTGATGATCTTAAGGGCATTAGTCCCACTCTATGCCAGCACGAGATTAAAACTGATCCTGATTCCAAACTAGTCATTGATCATCAAAGGAGATTGAATCCTAAGATGAAAGAGGTAGTAAGAAAAGAAATATTAAAGCTCCTCGAAGCGGGTATTATCTATCCTGTTGCTCATAGCGATTGGGTGAGTCCGGTGCATTGCGTCCCTAAGAAGGGAGGCATTACCTTTGTCCCTAATGATAAGGATGAATTGATCCCACAGAGGATTATTACTGGCTATAGGATGGTGATTGATTTTAGGAAATTGAATAAAGCCACTAGGAAAGATCATTACCCTTTGCCTTTTATCGACCAAATGCTAGAAAGACTGTCTAAACACACACTTCTGCTTTCTAGACGGTTATTCTGGTTTCTCCCAAATACCAGTTGCACAATCTGATCAGGAGAAAACCACTTTCACCTGCCCTTTCGGTACCTTTGCTTATAGACGTATGCCTTTTGGCTTATGTAATGCACCTGCCACCTTTCAAAGATGTATGATGGCTATATTCTTTGACTTTTGTGAAAAGATTGTCGAGGTTTTCATGGATGACTTCTCCGTTTACGGGTCTTCCTTTGATGATTGCCTCAGCAACCTTGATCGAGTCTTGCAGAGATGTAAATACACCAATCTTGTCTTGAATTGGGAGAAGTGCCAGTTTATGGTTAATGAAGGCATCGTCTGGGGACATAAAATTTCTGAAAGAGGTATTGAAGTTGATAAGGCTAAGGTTGATGCGATCGAGAAAATGCTATACCCCACAGATATCAAAGGTTTAAGAAGTTTCCTTCGTCATGTTGGTTTCTCTAGAAGGTTCATCAAAGAATTCTCTAAGATTTCTAGGCCTCTTACCAATCTCTTGCAAAAGGATATTCCTTTTATCTTTGACGATGATTGTCAGGAAGCCTTCGAAATACTTAAGAGGGCTTTGATAACTGCACCTATTGTTCAACCACCTGATTGGAACTTGCCGTTTGAAATCATGTGTGATGCTAGTGATTATGTTGTTGGTGCTGTCCTAGGGCCAAGAGTTGATAAGAAGTTGAATGTTATTCACTATGCTAGTAAAACTCTAGACAGTGCCCAAAGAAACTATGCTACTACGGAAAAGGAATTTTTAGCAGTCATGTTTGCATGTGAAAAGTTCAGGTCTTACATAGTTGACTCCAAAGTCACTATCCACACTGATCATGCTGCTATTAAGTACCTCATGGAGAATAAGGACGCTAAACCTAGACTTATCAGATGGGTTCTCTTGCTACAAGAATTTGATTTGCACGTTGTCGGCAGGAAGGGTGTTGATAACCCCGTAGCAGATAACTTGTCTAGGTTGGAGAACGTTCTTGATGACCCACAACCTATTGATGATAGCTTTCCCGATGAGCAACTGAATGTCATCAATACTTCACGTAGTGCACCGTGGTATGCTGATTATGCAAACTATATCGTTGCCAAATATATACCACCTAGTTTCACATACCAGCAAAAGAAGAAATTCTTCTTTGACTTGAGACATTACTTTTGGGATGATCCTCACCTTTATAAGGAAGGAGTATATGGTGTTATTAGACGTTGTGTACTTGAACATGAACAGGGACAGATCCTACAGAAGTGTCACTCCGAGGCCTACGGAGGACACCGTGCGGGAGATAGAACTGCACACAAGGTATTGCAATCAGATTTCTATTGGCCCACTCTCTTCAAGGATGCCTGTAAGTTTGTCTTGTCTTGTGACGAATGTCAAAGAGTAGGTAAGATCGATAAACGTCAGGAAATGCATATGACCTATTCACTTGTTATTGAACCATTTGATGTCTGGGGCTTTGATTATATGGGACCTTTTCCAAAATCTAATGGGTATACCCATATCCTAGTTGCTGTTGATTATGTCACTAAGTGGGTAGAAGCTATCCCCACTAGTAGTGTTGATCACAACACCTCTATCAGGATGCTTAAAGAAGTTGTTTTCCCTAGATTTGGAGCCCCTGGATATCTAATGACCGACGGTGGTTCACATTTCATTCGTGGTGCTTTCCGTAAAATGCTTGCTAAGTATGATGTCAACCATAGAATTGCGTCTCCCTATCACCCTCAGTCCAGTGGTCAAGTAGAGCTAAGCAACAAAGAGATTAAACTAATTCTGCAAAAGACTGTCAACAGGTCTAGAAAGAATTGGTCTAAGAAGCTCGATGATGCACTGTGGGCTTATAGAACTACCTATAAGAATCCCATGGGCATGTCTCCGTACAAAATGGTGTACGGTAAAGCATGTCATCTACCTCTTGAGCTAGAGCATAAAGCTTATTGGGCAATCAAAGAGCTCAACTTTGATTTCAAACTTGCTGGTGAGAAGAGGTTATTTGACATTAGCTCGCTTGATGAATGGAGAACTCAGGCATATGAGAATTCCAAGTTGTTCAAAGAGAAGGTTAAGAGGTGGCATGATAAGAGGATACAAAAGCGTGAGTTCAATGTAGGTGAATATGTCTTGCTATATAACTCTCGTTTAAGATTCTTTGCACGCAAGCTTCTCTCTAAATGGGAAGGTACCTATGTTGTTGAGGAAGTATATTTCTCCGGTGCTATCAAGATCAACAACATGGAAGGTAATTGTCTGAGAGTTGTAAATTGGCAGAGAATCAAACATTATATCTCAGGTACTCCCATAAATGTTGAAAGCAATATCATCAATACCATAACTCCGGAGGAATACCTAAGGGATGTTTATCAGCCTGTTTCAGACTCCAATAACAAAGAGGTATGTGATTCGGTAAGAAAACAAATTCCAAAACTTTTCCAATAGGAATTTTTTCTCCGTTTTGGAATATTTTAAGAAATACAAAAATTGGAAGTAGTCCGGAAAGCGCACGAGGAGGCGACAAGCCTGCCAGGCGCGGGCCCACACCCTGGCTGCACCTGGGGGGCTTGTGGCCACCTCGTGCGCCTCCCGGACTCCGTTTTCATGCGGAGTACTCCTTCTGGTCTGGAAAAAATCAATATATATTCTCCCGAAAGGTCTGACCCCTCTATCATGCAGATTTCCTCTGTTTTCGTTTCGAGCCTGTTTTCTGTCGCAGATTTAGAGCAAGATGTCGTCTCAGGAATCTGTGGGGGAGAACAATTTCCCTCAAGTTTATGGAGAAGTAACTGCTGATCTGAAAAGGATGGAGGTCATGGAGGCTAAGGAAAGGCTACCCAAAGAAACCAAGGGCAAAACTAAGGAGAAGAATCAGGCATGGGACGAAGTGCAATCTGTGCTCAACAAGGAAGAAGTTGAAGAAGTGGATTTCCTCCAACCCTACCTCCACCTACTGTCTCCATCCTTGATTGAACTCTTGAGGTTTTGTGAAACAACTCATGCTCGCAATACTTATCTCACTTGTGAAGTTGTTTTGCTAGAGAAACATATCACAGATCTCTAAGGTATAAATCAAATATTGATGGCCCTCTTGGAATGAAAGGTTGCAACAACTCCACCACCATCACCTCCAAAGGAAAACAACTAAGCATGGGTATGGGCAATCCCCTTGGCTTGTGCCAAGCTTGGGGGAGTTTCCCGGTATCGTATCACCATCACATCTTTCGCCTTTACCTTTGTTTTAGTTTTCCTCTTCAGTTTTCTCTTTCTTTAGTAGAATAAAAGTCTTAGTGTTTTAGTCTTGAGTTTTTGCTTTGCGTCACCCCCGATGTATTCAAGCTCGTGAGTCATATAATAAAGAGTGTCTTAGTTGAAGGGCTTTGCCTCTTGCCATGATCAAAAGAGTGAGAAAGAACAAAAGCATGAAAGATCATGTAATGATCTTATGGGAAGTGATGGCTTCACATATAAAAAGAATGTTGACTGAAACTTGTTGAGGGTAGACAAACGTAGACCTTGGTCATTGTTGCAATTAATAGGAAGTGATAAAGACAGAGAGGTTCACATATAAATACATCATCTTTGACTCCATCTATGATTGTGAACACTCACCAAACTATTGCATGCCTAGAAGTAGATGTTGGACAAGGAAGACAACATAATGACTTGTGATTGCTTGGTTCCGAACAATGTTATATGATTAGAGATCCCTTAGCATGTGACGATTGCTTCCACCTCATATTAGCCAAAACTCCCGCACCAAGTAGAGATACTACTTGTGCATCCACAAACCTTCAACCCAGTTTTGCCATGAGAGTCCACCATACCTATCTATGGATTGAATAAGATCCCTCAAGTAAGTTTTCATCGGTGCAAGCAATAAAAATTTCTCCCTAATATGTATGATCTATTAGTGTGTGGACAATAAGCTTTGTACGAACCTGTGATGAGGAAAACATAAAAGCGACAGACTGCATAATAAAGTTGTTTATCACACGAGGCAATATAAAGTGACGTTCCTCCACACTAAGAGGACATGCATCCAAACCTAAAAAGTGCATGACAACCTCTGCTTCCCTCTGCGAAGGGCCTATCTTGTACCTTTACTTTCTGCCCTTGAAAGAGTCATGGTGATCTTCACCAATTCCTTGTTTCGCCTTTATCTTGGCTAACGTCATATGCTAGGGAAAGATCTATATTCATATGTCAACTTGGAGGTAAGCATTCATGAATTATTGTTGTTGACATTACCCTTGAGGTAAGCAGTTGGGAGGCAAAACTATATGATTCATGCTCGACCATTCCGTCTCATGTGTTCCGAGGCCATGTCTGCACATGCTAGGCTCGTCAAGTTTAACCCGAGTGTTCCGCGTGTGCAACTATTTTGCACCCATTGTGTGTGAACGTTGAGTCTATCACACCCGATCTTCACGTGGTGTCTCGAAACGATGAACTGTAGCAACGGTGCACAGTCGGGGAGAACACAATTTCGTCTTGAAATATTAGTGAGAGATCACCACATAATGCTACCGTCGTTCTAAGCAAAATAAGGTGCATAAAAGGATTAAAATCACATGCAATTCATAAGTGACATGATATGGCCATCATCATGTGCTTCTTGATCTCCATCACTAAAGCACCGGCACGATCTTCTTGTCACCGGCGCCACACCATGATCTCCATCAACGTGTCGCCATCGGGGTTGTCGTGCTACTTATGCTATTACTACTAAAGCTACATCCTAGCAATATAGTAAACGCATCTGCAAACACAAATGTTAGTTTAAAGACAACCCTATGGCTCCTGCCTGTTGCCGTACCATCGACGTGCAAGTCGATATCAACTATTACAACATGATCATCTCATACATCCAATATATCACATCACGTCATTGGCCATATCATATCACAAGCATACCCTATAAAAAACAAGTTAGACGTCCTATAATTGTTGTTGCATGTTTTACGTGGTTGCAATGGGTATCTAGTAGATCGCATCTTACTTACACAAAAACCACAACAGGGATGTGCAAATTGCTATTTAACCTCTCCAAGGACCGCCTCGGTCAAAACCAATTCAACTAAAGTTGAAGAAACCAACACCCGCCAGTCATCTTTATGCAACGAGGTTGCATGTCAATCGATGAAAACAGTCTTTCGTAAGCGTACGAATAATGTCGGTCCGGGCCGCTTCAATCCAACAATACCGCCGAATTGAGAAGAGACTAAGGAGGGAAGCAGATCGAA
This sequence comes from Hordeum vulgare subsp. vulgare, assembly GCF_904849725.1. NCBI lineage: Eukaryota > Viridiplantae > Streptophyta > Magnoliopsida > Poales > Poaceae > Hordeum > Hordeum vulgare. The sequence goes on from NC_058524.1 coordinate 470,571,728, forward strand.
CATCACCGTTCACAAAACCCTTTGTGTTCTACTCGAGATTGTTCTACTCGAGATAACATCTACGCATGAACCTAGCTCATGATGCCACTATTGGGGAACGTCGCATGGGAAACAAAAAAATTCCTACGCGCACGAAGACCTATCATGGTGATGTCCATCTACGAGAGGAGATTTGGATCTACGTACCCTTGTAGATCGCACAGCAGGAAGCGTTAAGAAACGCAGTTGATGTAGTGGAATGTCCTCATGTCCCTCGATCTGCCCCGCTAACCGTCCCGCGATCCGTCCCACGATCTGGTCCTATCTAGTGCCGAACAGACGGCACCTCCGCGTTCAGCACACGTACAGCTCGACGATGATCTCGGCCTTCTTGATCCAGCAAGTAAGACGGAGAAGTAGATGAGTTCTCCGGCAGCGTGACGACAATCCGGTGGTGGTAGAGGATCTACTCCTGTAGGGCTCCGCTCGAGCTCTGCAGAAATACGATCTAGAGGAAAAAACCGTGGTGTTTGTGGTCGGGCTGTCATGGAAAAAGTTGTCTCAAATCAGCCCTAAAACTCCACTATATATAGGAGGAGGGGCGGGGAGGCTTGCCTTGAGGGCCAAGGCCCCCATGGTGCGCCGGCTAGGGATAGGAGGAGTCCTCCTCCAATCCTAGTCCAACTAGGATTGGACGGTGGAGTCCTCCTCCTTCCCACCTCCTTTTTTTCTTTTCTCTTTGACTTCTTATCCTTGGCGCATAGGGCCCTCTTGGGCTGTCCCACCATCCCATAAAGGTCTGGTGCGCCACCCCTAGGGCTTATGGGCTTCCCCAGGTGGGCTGGCCCCCTCCCGGTGAACATCCGGAACCCATTCGTCACTCCCGTTACATTCCCGGTAATGCCCAAAATCCTTCTGGTAATCAAATTGAGGTCATCCTATATATCAATCTTTGTCTCCGGACCATTCCGGAAACCCTCGTGACGTTCGTGATCTCATCCGGGACTCGGAACAACATTCGGTAACCACACATATAACTCAACTATACTAAAAACATCGTCGAACCTTTAAGTATGCAGACCCAGCGGGTTCGAGAACTATGCAGACATGCCCCGAGGTACTCCTCGGCCAATATCCAATAGCGGGACCTAGATGCCCATATTGTATCCTACATATTCTCCAAATAACTTATCGGTTGAACCTCAGTGTCAAGGATTCATATAATCCCGTATGTCATTCCCTTTGTCCTTCGGTATGTTACTTGCCCGAGATTCGATCGTCGGTATCCGCATACTATTTCAATCTCGTTACCAGCAAGTCTCTTTACTCGTTCCGTAACACAAGATCCCATGACTTACACTTAGTCACATTGCTTGCAAGGCTTGTGTGTGATGTTGTATTATCGAGTGGGCCCCGAGATACCTCTCCGTCACACGGAGAGAGAAATCCCAGTCTTGATCCATACTAACTTAACGGACACCTTCGGAGATACCTCTAGAGCACCTTTATAGTCACCAAGTTACGTTGTGACGTTTGATACACACAAGGCATTCCTCCGGTTCCAGTGAGTTATATGATCTCATGGTCATAGGAACAAATACTTGACACGCAGAAAACTATAGCAATAAAACGACATGATCAATATGCTACGTTCATAGTTTGGGTCTTGTCCATCACATGATTCTCCTAATGATGTGATCCCGTTATCAAGTGACAACACTTGCCTATGGTCAGGAAACCTTGACCATCTTTGATCAACGAACTAGTCAACTAGAGGCTCACTAGGGACAGTATGTTGTCTATGTATCTACACATGTATTTGAGTTTCCAATCAATACAATTCTAGCATGGATAATAAACGATTATTATGAACAAGGAAATATAATAATAACAAATTTATTATTGTCTCTAGGGCATATTTCCAACATCAACTATACCGAAATGTTACCGAACCTTAAGTGTGCAGACCCTGCGAGTTCGAGAACTATGCAGACATGACCTGAGACACTCTTCGGTCAATAACCAATAGCGGGACATGGATGTCCATATTGGCTCCTACATATTCTACAAAGATCTCTATCGGTTGAACCTCTATGTCAAGGATTCAGTTAATCATGTATGTTGTTCCGTGTGTCCTTCGGTATGTTACTTGCCCGCGATTCGATCGTCGGTATCTCCATACCTAGTTCAATCCCGTTACTCGCAAGTCTCTTTACTCTTTCCGTCATACAAGATCCTATAACTAACTCCTTAGTCACATTTCTTGCAAGGTTGTTGTGATGTTGTATTACCGAGTAGGACCCGAGATACCTCTCCGTCACACGGAGTGACAAATCCCAGTCTTGATCCATGCCAACCCAACATACACCTTTGGAGATACCTGTAGAGCACCTTTATAGTCACCCAGTTACGTTGTAACGTTTGATAACCCACAAGGTATTCCTCCGGTGTCTGGGAGTTGCATGATCTCATGGTCATAGGAACAGATACATTGACATGCAGAAAACAGTAGCAATAAACTGACTCGATCATATGCTACGTTCATAGTTTTGGGTCTTGTCCATCACATCATTCTCCCAATGATGTGATCCCGTTATCAAGTGACAACACTTTTCTATGGTCGGGAAACCTTGACCTTCTTTGATCAACGAGCTAGTCAACTAGAGGCTCACTAGGGACAGTGTGTTGTCTATGTATCCACACATGTATTTGAGTTTCCAATCAATACAATTCCAGCATGGATAATAAAGGATTATCATGAATAAAGAAATATAATAATAACCAATTTATTATTGCCTCTAGGGCATATTTCCAACAAGGCATCCCAACAAACAATTGTGTCTTTCAAAATATCAACACTAAAGAATGTTATCCCTAGCCCATCAAGCTCAATCATTGACCCATTCATGAAACACACTCAAATATTAGTTGCATCAATGAACAAGTATGATCATAGTGCTCCCTAGTTGGTGCTTTATAAGAGAAGATGGAGACTCAAATAAAAATAAAAATTGCATAAAAGTAAATAGATAGGCCCTTCACAGAGGGAAGCAGAGATTTGTAGAGGTGCCAGAGCTCAAAGCAAAAAAAGAGAGATAAAAACATTTTGAGAGGCATGCTTTTCCTGTCAACACTACGACCGAGAGTTCCCAACATCCTCCATGCTAGACACATTATAGGCGGTTCCCAAACAAAAAATAAAGTTCATTTCCTTTCCACCATTCTTTCACAATCCATGGCTAGATGTATCCACGGGTGCCTTCCATACCAACACTTTACAAGGAATTTTGTTGTTACTATTTTTGATTTATTGTGGGACTGGGCATCCCTAATATTGATGTACTCTCGTGCAATGACAAGTGAATAAACACTCATCATGAGAATAACCCGCCTAAACATGGAAGACATCGGCCACTCCCTGCCGCCACATGAGAGGTACGGGCACACAAAACGGAGATTTTATTTTGAAAATTAGAGTTGTCACATACAAATTTACTTAGAACAACACGGAAATGTAGGTATTGTGGACTCATATGGCAAAAACTGGGTTTAAGAATTTTGGATGCACAAGTAGTATTTGTACTTAGTACAAGTGGAGGCTAGCAAAAAGATTGAGAAGCAACCAACCAAGAAACGAAAATTCTCATAAATGAGCATTAAGCATACTGACACCGAATAATGCACCACCACTAGGATGTGATTTCATTGAATAACTATCGACTTTCGTGCTTGTATGGGGAATCACAAACCTTAACACCAATATTCTTACTAACCACAACCATTTACTAGAACCTCCCACATATTATCATCTCTATATCGCAAAACTATTGCAAGGAATCAAACATATCATATTCGGTGATCCATAAGTTTTATGTAGGATTTCATGACTAACCATGCAAATGACCAATTCCTTTTGACTCTCTAAATAGATATTCGTGAAGCAAGAGAGTTTATATCTTTCTACAAAAGGCCATGCTCTAATAAATATAAGTGAAGCAAAAGAGCATTCCACGAATAAAGGTTTTCCATGTGTAGAGAAAAAGGCAATCCAAACTTCAAATGAAATAAGTGAAGCACATGAAGCATTCTATAAAGCCTTACTCAAAATATATAATGCAATGAGTATTCTATAAATCAACCATGGACTATCTCATACCTGCATGGTGCATACAAAATGAAAACTAAACAAAAAAGATGCTCCAAGATTTACACATTTCACATGAACGAAACGAAGACGAAAACATACCAATACTTGTTGAAGAAAGATGGGATGCCTTCCTGGGCATCCCCAAGATTGAGATCTTGCCTTTCCTCCTTCTCCTCATATCAAGACCTCCTCGATCTTTGATCACTTCATCCACACAAAACTCAACAGAAACCTCATGAGATCCGTTAGTATAATAATGCAAATCACTACTTTAAATATTGTCACAAACAAATTCATATTTTTTATTTGCATTGTAGATACTTTCATATGACTTTTCCATGGCTTATACCACCGATACAATCGATAGTTACATCAAAACGAGCAAAACAATACATCAAAAACAGAATCTGTCAAAAAGAGGATAGTCTGTAGTAATTTGAACATTCACCATACTTATGTAACTCTTTCTGCAAAATTAGGACAAAGTAAACATTTTGTATCAAAATACTGTGCAAAACGTTTCAGAAACATTTGACGTTCCAGTAAAAAAAGTAAAATCACGCACTACAGCCAAAGTTTCTATTTTTGCACCGCACATACCGACAAGCAATCTAATCATCCTAAAGGAAAATCTATGCACATTATTTTTATAATAAAATGGATTTGTACAATGGGATAATTATTTTTGTTGAAAGTTTCTGTAATCGAGATTCATAAAGTTTCCACGGGAATGAACAAGGTTCAAGGATATCCCCCACTTCGACGGTGTTCGTCTTTCTCACTTTCACTTTTCTTTTTGTGAAGTTTTAAGCCCCCCTGTATATTTTTATGTTTTTAAACTTTATAAAATCACAAAAAAAAATAACTCTCTAAAACTTCCGGGTTCTCTCCCTAGCAACACTTTCTTTAAAGCCATTAAGCTAGGCATAAAGTGCTCAAGTATGGATTCACCCGGATACCAAGGTATATCAAAGCCAATTTTAATTAACAATAATTTATAATTTAGTAGTGAGCACAAAGCAACATTGTAACACCCTGTTTTTGGCTCTCCTAACAAATTAACTTATTTCAAAAATTAGGACCAATTAAAAAAATCGTGAATGCTTGTGTTGCTTGGAGTGACTATTGTTAGCTTGTTACTTGAATGCATGTGATTGCTCCCCATTAATTCTTGCCATACTCCTAATCACCTCCTCACTCCATGATCTCCTGCCTAATGATCATGCCATGTGTTTAGGATAAATATCTATTTTCACCAAATATTATTTTCACCAAAAACCATTTCTTTGAATTGAAACTTCAAACCCCTCAGATGAGATTTGTACTACAAGTCCTCAAATTAGAGAATCTCTTTTTCACCAATTATTTTATTTAAAATCTATTATAAAAATGTCTTCCAAAAACCACCATATTATTATTTTAAAATTTATTTAAAAGCCTTTCTATGAGGCCAGAAATGGTCTCCTATGAATGAAAGTTATTTTTATTGCTTTCAAAATATTTAAGAAAATTTAGGGAAACTCAGTGGATATATTTATTCCATATTTATGAGTTTCAACACATGGTCATGTTCAAAATATTGGGCAAACACCTCCAAAACCATTCCTGCCTATTTCAAGCTTTTGAAATATTTCTATAGGAAATATTCTCAATAAATTCCAGATAATTTTATAGCATGTCATCTATGATATTATTGATGATCTTGCCAAGTTTCATTTCAATACAAGTTGATTTGGCTTCCCTAATCACTCTAAAACCCTATCTGTCGTGAATCAAATTTGAGCAACTCTACATTGTGAAGTGTCTCCAACTGTGCTCAAATTTGGTGGACATGTTCCAATACTCCAATAAGTTATCCACACCAGGTGGTACATCAAGGAGAATAGAAGAACTTGTCCTAAGACCCTCAAAACCCTCTCTGTTGATTTATGACTTTGGTAAACTTTACATTATAAAGTTTCTCCAATTGACCTCAAACTTTTTGTGCATGCCTTAATGCTCAAATAATGCACCTACACCAAATATTGGATTTGTGGGAATTGATTTGAATAGGGTTCTAAGCAGAAACCCATTTCTGCCCATTTCTAGGGTTTTTCAAGTCTACATTGGAAAACTTCTCCAGCAAATCCCAAATTCGGTGTGCAAGCCTATTTTCATCTATTATTTGACCCTGTTAAGTTTCATAGCCATTGGAATTCATCTGGTAGTCCAACCACAGATCAAACACCTTGTGTGCACTCACTAATTTGGCTTCTTTGACCCCTTCCCCTTTTACCCTTGAGCTCAATTTTCAACCATGGCCTCACATAGTCATATTTTACCTCCAGTAACTTTCCCGTGGCCAGTGGTCAATTATTGGGGAAGGACCCTTTGTAACTTTCTCCCATTTTCACCCTTGGCAGCACTGTTTTACCTCTCTTTGCATTCTTCTGCTTAAGCTATCACCCCCAACTCTTTCCAGAGCATCTATTATATGCCAAGGCTTCATTTAGAACAAAGATATGGAATGCTCATGTGGAGAAAATGAGCAGCACTTCTCCAAATGGATTTCTGGCTGAATCATGGCTTTGAACAGCAAGTAGTTGCTACCCTCCCTTGTTTGAGCTGAAACTTTGCATTAATGAAGTCCTGCCATGCCTAAGACTGCTAGAGATGCTTTTCTTCCAGTATCTCTCAAGTTAGTGCCCTATCTGCCCACCTTAAGTTTGTTGTTGCAAACTTAACAGCAGTCAAACTCATCTCTAACCAGCCTCAAATGCTTCCAAACTCTAGAGTCTCCCTCCTGCATGGGTGCCCTACGTTCCAAACATGTTTGACTGGTCTAGTGTGCCATGTGGACGTGAGTGGCCATGGTGACCACCTCCCTGGCATGAAGAAACGGTGCTCTGCACCTTGTCTTCTTTCTCCAGGGTGTGTCCCACCATTTCACCATGTCTCAGAGGCTCCCCTTGACCATTCAAAGCATCTCCACCCACTGACTAGCTTCCAAAGTCCCTCTGGGACGTGTGGCACCCATGCCCACTGGTGCACCCGAGAGCTTCCAAGCTCTCCTCCCTCCTTCTCCTCTCTTATCTCTTCTACCCGAGCCTTTCTGGCTCCCTCGGACTCTCCTCCTACCCTCCTAGGAACCCCCCCCCCCTTGAGCCTCTCTCCTCTCGAGCTCTCTCCTCTCCCCATGGCCGAGGGGTAGAGCTCCGGCCTCCGCATGGGTCGGCATGCGCATGGCCTCCCCTCGCCTCCTTCCGCCCTGCCGGAGACCCCCCCAGGCCACCGCATCTCCTCCCTCGAGCCCCTCCGAACCCCTCCTCCTCGCTGCTGCTGCCGAGGGCGGTGGAGTCATCGGCCTCCCGCATATGCACGCCGGCTCCCCTATGGCAGCCCCTCCGCGGGTGCTGTGTGTGGGAATGGAGGCGGCGCAGCCTCCTGAGCTCGCCGACGCTCCCGCCCGAGCAGGGGGTGGCCCGAGACGCGGCGCCCACGCGACAACCTTGCCCCTGCTACTTTCCCATGTCGGCGAGAGGTGGGAGACAAAGCTGGCACGAGGGGCCCCCGCGTCAGCCCCTCACCGGTTGGCCCGGGCTTTAAGTGGTGACGCCCTCGCGGTTGGCGCCTCCCGCACACGCAGGCGCATTAGCAAGGTTACGCCTTCAACATCAGCAACCTCCCAGGCGGTGTTCGCAACCGGGCCGGCCCACCTCCTTCTCTAGCGCCTAGTGCGCAAGATAGCCAAGTCTGGAGGCCCCTTTTTGTCTTTTTCATTTATCTTCAATCTTCTAAACTCTCCCATAAATTCATTCTAACTCCAAAAATGTTGATTCAAATTTCTGCAGGTCCCAAAAATCAAGGCCTATCAATATCTGTGCTTTGCACATTTTTCCAAGTACTTTTCCTGTTGTGTTATTTTTCAAATTTCAATCTGGATATTGAAAACTCCATCTTGCATAAACCCTAGAGGTTCCAATTCAACTCCAAATGGAGTTATTCCAATTCCTAGGAACATCTAAAATCATTCCCTATTTTTAGGACCTTGGTCAACATTTTTGTGTGACTTACTTCTATTGCAATAAATAAATAGCTCCTATTGCTATTTATTCCACAATAGGAAATTCCTAGTATATTCATTTCAACTCCAAATCTAGTGAAACCACTTCCTAAAAATTTCTAAAATCATTCTCTGTTAAATGGGTGCCTCTACTCATTTTTAACAGAATGATTTTTGTTGGCTTCTTCAATGGTCACCTATATCTCCTTTCATCCATTCAAAATCACCTGATGATCCAAAACCCATTGGCAAGGATTCGGGTATTTTTCTTATGACCAGAGAGGTCCAAGAAAAATAAAAATTCTATATTTAGAACACTTTTATTCTGCTTGCTATGTGGCTTACTATGGTTGTTTTTGACGATAGTTGACGGTAGACGAAGTATTCAGAGTTGGAGCGGAAGACCTCGAAGACCTCGAGGACTTACGTGAGCAAGGCAAGCAGTCGTTTGACCATGACTGAGCATATATTACTTTGCAGGTTATAATAGCAAGTATTCCCGTTGCATATGATCATAAGTGTCGGTACTCATCTAACATGATGTTACCGAAGGCTCCTTCGGAGCACATGCATTAAGCTTGACTCTACCCTTAGGGTCATGCTAATACCATGTTGACAAGTAAAGATAGAAGTAGTGTTATTCATGAGCATGATGTTGTCATAAAGCAAGAGTTTATGAAAACCCCGTCGGGTGCCACTAATGCCCGAGGGTGATGGTGAGTTAGGTGGTCACTTTTGGTGAAGTGATGCACCCGGTATTTGTGTGAGTAAGGTTTCGGAAATGGGATTAGATTTATGATGTGTCGACCGTCCCAACCTTACCAGTACGACCACGTTACCCCTTATGGGACGGGGCTATGTTAATTACTCTGGTCGGTGCTAGCAAAGAGCCACATTACTAGTGGCGGGAGTGATATGTGGTCACTCTCGTGATGGGGTCGTGCTGGGTAGGACGACTATGCCATTTTTATGAGTTCTAGTCACACCGTTGGTCCCCGCATGGTTGGTACTCTCCAGAGTTGGTGCTCGTAAGACGTACAACATGTGGGTTGGGTACTAATCGAGTGGACCTCTTTGTCTAGTATCGTCAGGGGAAAGGCATTGATCGGGTACTTACCTCGGGTATGGGATATACCACGAGTTGTGGATGACACGGAAGTTTCCCGGATCTCGTGGGTCCAGCGTACTACCTCTGCAGAGTGTAAACTATTCGAATAGCCGTGTCCACGGTCAAGGACAGTTGGGTAATCCTGCTTAAACTACGTCCTGATATTTCCGCATAAACTAAGTGAGTGTGTGTGGTGTTGAAAAAGGTGTTGTTGTAAAAGTAATAATATGACCAAGTTCGGTGACTTGGTATATAGGGTGAACCCAGATGGTTCAGCCCTCACCAGATATAGTGAAATCGGTAACCTGTTCTTCAAGAGTAATTCTTTAACATGATGCATGTTCCTAATCATTCCACCCAGTTGAGTTACGCTAAAGATGCATGTTATTGTTATCCTTCACTGTCAATGTTCATATAATGGGCTGTTTGCGAGTACATTCGAAGTACTCATTGGCTTGCCACTGGTTATTTCAATGACCAGGTGTGAAAGATAGCATATGGTGAAGATTAACTCGGTGACGTTCATGCGAGCTAAGATGTTTCCCAGTCAGAATGCCTGTAGGTTAACGCTGATGGCATGGGTTCACGCTTTCAACCAATAATTCCGCTATTGGTTCAGCTTCAAGTGTAGGCCTTTAAGGCCCTATATATGTAAGACTCGGCCGAAGTGGTCATTAATTGTATCAAACGGTATGTATGGATGTAAGACTCTTTTATTCGGTATCTGTGTTCGGTGAGCATTGATCTCTGGGATCACTAAGCACGTTGATCTCGACTCGTAAGTCGGGGTCCCCACAAACATATATCATGCAATGATGAAGTCTGACTCTCTTCCTATGCATGGGCATGTCATAAAAGAATAATTCTTGTACATCAATTAAAGGCCAATACATAGCATAAGCATTTTCTTGCAATTTTATCGTGTTCGGAACATAGAGAGTTGGAGATGTAGTTCCTCTCTCATAATAATTGCAAGTAGGAGAAGCAAGCACAAGCATATTATACTCATCAAAATCGTCATATGTAGTAGCAAAACACAAATCATCAATATAATCCTTAACAAGAGCAAACTTCTCCGATATTGTGTGGTTGGGAGAATCCAAAAAGGTAATAGGACTATCATGTGTGGGTGCAATAGCAACAATTTCATGCTTAACATATGGAACTATAGCAAGTTCATCTCCATAAGCATAGTTCATAGTGGCATCATGGCCACAAGAATAGCAAGCATCAGTTTCATCAAAAAGGGATATTTCAAACAAGGGATTTTTATTTCTGTGCCCTGGTTCGTTAGTTCTACTCATTCATCCCCACGCTCTTAACTTTTGCTCACTTTTCCCCACTCCCTTGCCTGAAACCCTCAGAACTGGTCACAATGGACGTTCCATCGGGTCAATGGCTTGACCGTTAACTCTGACTAGTGGGCCCGCATAGGGCGAAGTACACATTTTGACCGTTACGTGGTAACCACTGGGGACGCGAAACTGACACTCACCTGAATCAGATCCAGTCGCTTCCGCGCCGCCCCCTCCGCCGCCGTCGTGCCGCCTCCGCCGCCGTCGTGCCACCTCCACCGCAGTCGTGCCGCCTCCACCGCATCTACCCTCTCTCCCCATCTAGGATTAGGAAGCGATGTCGGGGGGCACCCTGACCGGCCTATCGACCGTGGAGATGATTGGGTCGAATCAGAGGCTGATAATTCATGGATTCCACCTAGGTAAGCATCACTTTCCTCTCAAATTGATTAGGAGATCCGTAAATTAGGTTGTATTTGACCACCGTTGGCGTGAATCAGTGCAATTTATCTGAAAATTTTAGGCCTAACTGTGCCCTTTATCTTATTTCAAACGAATAGGGTTGATCCTGCACTTGCTTTTCGGCTGGCGTTAGAATGGAAACTAGCGAGCTGTGTGGAACTATACCATATGCGATTTCTGGATTTTTCTATCCTAAAGTGGTAGAAACCACCGTTTCGTTCAGAGATTTCCGCGAGGCACTCTGTTGTGAGTATCCGTGGAGCCCTGCCGATGTTGTTGAACTGAGATATTTCGACAGTACCGAGCAGAGATTTCTCCCATTAACTTGTGATGAGCATCTGGGATTGCTATTTAGTTTGAATGCTGATAGTCGTTTCGGTAAAATCCATATTGGTGTGCTTCAGGCACGCAAACAACGTATCCCGAAGGGTGTTCAGACATCATCTGTCTCTGCTAATAGCGAGCGTCCTCGCACTCCTTGTAGGTCAAGACCAAGTAAACCTAGTGGTTCTGAAAGCTACAACATGTCGGCTGCCGCTAAATTTTATTCCCTAGAGTGGAACATAGGGAATTTATGCGACACCTAGCGCAGAATTTTAAAAAGAAATTGAAAGGCAAAGTTTATGATGAGAATCTATGGCCAGCATCATACACATGCAACTTGAGGAAGCATGAGCACCATTTGAGAGTATTGTATGCTCATAATCCTTTGGTGAAGGAGTACATGGATGAACATCATGGAAAGCTGTGGTTAAGAAGCAAATTCAATGAAATCTGCAAAGTAGACTATGTGACCAATAACCTCGCTGAGTGTTTCAATGCAGAGTTCAAGTCAGTGAAAGGGCTTTTGTTGTGGCGAGCATTTGATAAGATCAGGCAGATGATCATGGTAAAGATGGCTCTTCGTAAAAGAATTGCAGAAACACAATATGTTGGCCATCTTATGCTCCCATCTTTGATTAAGGCATTGCATGCCAAGGCAAGAGGACTAAGAATGAAATGCATTCGACCGTCGACATACGAGGCTGAGGTGACATACACTGACAGTAAAAATAGGGAATGGAGATATCCAGTGAACCTTGCAACCAATGAATGCAACTGTAGGCAATGGCAGATCCGCGGGAAGCCGTGCATACATGCCCTACATCTCATGACTGTTATTGGAGGTGAAGATGGTGAAGTTGATCAATATTGCTCTGAATATTTATCTGTTGCCAAATTTAGCATTGCTTATGCTGAAAATGTGCGTGCACTCTTGGAAAAAGACCAATGGAACATAGTAGACCCAGGGTTCAAACTCCATTCTCCTGTACTGACTAGACCACCAGAAAGACCAAGGAAAAACAGGATAAGAGCTCGTGAAGAGGTTCGTGTAAAAAAACAGCGTCAGTGCAAAAGATGTGGTATCTTAGGGCATATTGCTAGGCGTTGTACCAATTAAGTTGATGCATCATTTGGAGAAGAGGAACAATGGGCAGCAGCAAATGCAGAGGAGCATGCAACAGCAGAGGAGAATGCAGCAAGTTTAGAGGATAATGCAGCAGCAGAGGAGAATGCAGCAAGTTTAGAGAATGAAGCAACTGAAGTAGCTATAAGAAAGGAGGAAGTTATTTTGTCTATAAGTGAGAAAAGACCTAGAGAGGAAGAAACTTCGGTTGAACCATCATCTCATGCAGAATTTGAAACCATGGCTTACGAAGGTTTTGAAGCTATAAGAGAGGAGGAAGTTATTTTGTCTGAAGTTCCTTTAAAGATTAGTGAGCCCACAGATGACCGTCAACTGGTCATCACTTGCTCGATCAGTCAAAGCTCAACAAAACTACCACCACTAGAAGTGAATATCAGAAGCAACAAGACAAAGCTTTCAAAAGCACAAAATATCCCAGCTAGGGAAACTAGAAGTAAGATGGTTAACCCATCCCGGAACACAAGGAGAAAGGCAAATATTTGAACTTGAACTTGCATGCAAGTCATAAACTTTGAATAATTTGTAATAAGGATTCTGTCGTCAATTTGAAGTACTGTGAAAACTTGTAAGGTGTAATAATTCTATATGTAAACTTTGAATTTGAACTAGTGAGCCAAACTTTGAATTTTAGGCAAAATTTGAATTTGAACCAACACTTCAGTCCATTCCCCTGTGGTGTGAGTTGCACAGTTTGTTGAACTATTAAAAACGTTAGGTGATCAATCCGATCTCTTTTGCATCTACAAAACTTGTAGTCATGAGAAATGTGCTCCAAATGAGCTCCCGAGCTAGGGTAAACAACCCCATTTGTAATCAAGTTTTTTTGGACCTACTCCAAATGAGCCAAATATTTTTTATTAACACCAAATAAATCTATATAGTGTAGATTCGAAGAATCACTATTAATTGAATTAATCTTTCTATTTGAACATTTTTTTTCAGAAAAATGTACTTTAATAGAAAAACCATTAAAAACACGTTTACAATATGAAAATGGAAAACTAAGTTCGGATCATTCTTATTCACTTTGAAATCAAGTTTTGGTGATTTTTTTAAATTTTCAAAAACGGAAGGGAAACCCTATCTCCTCTCCTTGGTTTCCATGAAACGTTGTACATGATAGCTCATATGTGTGAAGGTTTTTTCATGAAAATGACCATATACAAAGTTTATGATTTTTGGTTGGGAACATGTCACACAAAACAAAATTGTGCGCAGGGTTCATATTTTTTTGATTTTTTTTAAATTAATGGTGCTCATTTTACCTCCATCGTGCCAGCTAGGGTTTTTTTGATGAAAATGACCATAGACCAAGTTTAGTATTTTTCCTCGTTAGTGTGTCTTATAAAACAACGAACGGCGAAGGTTTCATATTTTTTGTTTTTTTTAAATTAGTTATGCTCAGTCAAAGCTTTCATAACCCCATTGACCAGCTCAAAACCCCTCTAAACCTCGCGGGGTTTCGCCTAACCATAGCTCCCAACGTCAGCCGTCTGATCATACCCAAGCGCCAACCGACAACCCTTAGATGTGGTCTTCTAGAAGTAATTCCGAGGGCAAGCTGCGAGCATGCTCCGCGCCGTTGGATCACACGAACGGCTCCGCATAGTTGGATCGTGGGGCGATCCGCGAGACTTGTTGGTTGTGCCTCCCCTTTCTTCGGGTAACCCCTCCTCTGCTTCTTCTTCTCCGACAACGAGAGGATCCACTCCTCTGCTTCTTCCTCTCCGACGACTTTGGGCGATATGTCGAGCTCCACTTCAGCCACCCGCCCCTCGTGGACCCAGTATGGTCCACTTCCCTTGGAGAGATGTCCTGACTGCCCATGCAGCGCGCCACTGATAAGGTAGACTTTGAAGGAGGTCAAGAATGGCAACTATGGACGCGAGTTCGTGAAATGCGAGAGCAAGCCACAGGGGCAGGTTAGATCTCATGATTTTTCTCTGATTTCTTTTTCTATTTGCTTTTAATTCTTTTTCAATCTGGGATTTAGGGTTCATTTTTTCGTTTCAGATCGTGAAGAAATGCACACATTTTGAATGGTTGGATAACTATGTTAAGCGGATTCAATTCAATGGGGCCCTAACCCGGGAGCTCAATCTGCCGTCAGCAACAACGAATTTGGTCTCTGAAAGTGCTGCTCTGGCAGTTGGGGATGCATATGTGAAGGGGGAAATAAAGAAGATGAACAAGAACTTGAAGCAGATGATTCAATTGAACAAGCAGGCGAATCTGATAGCTTTAGGATTTATCCCTTTTATTTTTGTGTAGTTGCTCTAGGATTTGCTTACTTGCTGGTCATCACTCGTTAGAGATGTTATTAGTGTCGTGTCATGTGCTCTAGGATTTGGTTAAATCTGTGGATCATGTGCTCTATGCTCTGTGTTGCTTAATTTGTGGATCATGTCAGTTTCGGGTACCCGTCAGTTTCGTCACTTTTGTACACTTTCAGTTTCTTCTGTTTCATTGCGTTGAGTGTCATTGCGTCTGGTTGGGCCGTCTCATTGCGTTGAAACTAAGCTCTGGTTGGGCCGTCTCATTGCATTGAGTGTCGAAGGCCCACGCGCTGGCTCTGTTTTTTCCCTTGATTATTACCATGGTAAATCCATTTATTGCCATGACGAACAAAAATAGTGCATGATGGTAAATCAATTTATTGTTGGACTTGCACATGTCAAATTTATTTGTACTCCACATATGATGGCAATTTCCTTCTGTATATTGCCTACGGCACAACACTTTCATTTTTTGACTGCGAGTATTATAAATAAGTTTTTGTTGCAAGAAAAATATTATATACACGATTTATTGTTTTTGTTTTTTTATTAAGAACATGTCAGACTTAATTATGTAGATCATGATATACATCAGAAACCACGTCTAAAATAAAGTCTGATGGCACCATTAGCCATTATATCAATCTAGAGAGCATGTCTAGGCTCGGTTATGGCACCATATCCATCTAGAGAGCTTGTCTACGGCTCGGCTACGCACCATATCCATCTAGAGAGCTTGTCTACGGCTCGGCTACGGCACCATATCCATCGGGTGATATCTCACGTACTCCATAACATAAAAAGTAGCAACCATAGCATACTTTTTACATAAAACATAGGGTACCCTAAACCATACCATAGTCCAGAAACTATTCAAAAATTAGCTTGTTTTTGTTCATACAATATACAGAATAGGGCCATCGACAATTCAAAAAAAAAGCTTTTCTTCTTCTTCTTTTCAACATCAACATGGCTCATTTTTCTAGCTTTAGTTTCCTTTTTGACACTTCAACTACTCCATTATCCGCGCGTTCGAAAACTTGACCCTGCTCTAAATGGGAGAAAACTTGCTGGTCTCATTGAGGAATGCAGAAGGGCTCGTGTACGGCACCATATCCATCTAGAAATTTATCTCACGTCAAATAAGATAGAACTAGCAAGCAAAAACACCGATAAACAACAACATATCAAATAGGGATAGAAATATATAGCAAGCATAACCAAGTTCACGATACAACCAACGACATAATTAAGTTAAAAATATATATAATATAAAAATACCTAACATCCTAGGGCAAGACCGGACCGGGAATTCACCACCATCTTCACTGCGCCTTCTCTTCACTGCTCCCTCTCCATGTCGTCCTGGCCGATGTAGTAGGGGAGACTGTGCATACCATCACGGGTGGGGAAGATGCAGTCGAAGTTTGTGTAGATGTTGTGGGTTGTGAATGCGATGAATTTGCATCGACACCAAAACACCTTGCCGAGGAGGTAAGGCGCATCAAAACTGTTCGTGAAGGTGACGGTGAGCCCTATCGGCGGAGTCCTGGTGTTTGGACCCACATCGTCCAGTCGAAACATCACCGGCGAGCCTGCCGGGAGGTGGGCGAAGCCCGCACGGAGGAACCACTCGGCAAACCCCCTTGAACCCCTCCAGCGTGAGAACGACCACACACGGAGCATCCTCTCCACGACGACGCCGGGCGAATACAGTCTCTCCGGCACGGTCGGTGGGAGCTCGAATGTGGGGCCGTTGTACTGCATCCTCGCCTCGCTTTGAGAGTGCTCTGGGTTTGGGGGCGGCGCAAATGGATGTGTGGAGAATAGGTGGAGGGGTGGTGGTTTAAATAGGGAAAGGGGAAGGGAAGGGGAGTGGCACCGACCGCGCTTTGGATTTGCTACGTTCAAACGAGCCGCGTCGATCAATATTCCACTTTAATTGCCAATAGGTTTTAATTGCCACGTTGAATAGATGCGAGTGGATCAAAAGTGTGAAACAATGCTCTACATCGAGGAGACACGCGTGGGAGATGATACGAATCAGCGGCAGCAACCGTCCCTGCGTCCGTGGCGGCTCACGTGAAAAAGAGGTCGGTCAGCGTCCGTGGCGGCTCGCGTGAAAAAGAGGTCGGTCAGCGTCCGTGGCGGCTCGCGTGAATAAGAGGCCGGTCAGCGCATCGTGGCGGCGGGCGGCAGCGCATGCATGTAGTCTAGCTACGTGCATGCATGCATGCTAGCTGGACATGTCGTGCATGCATAACAGGATTCTGTCGTTGCGGCGCGCGCACGGCCCAATTCTAACCACGGCCCAACGGGCTAACCGCGGCACCATCCGCCGCGAGACCACTCATCAGGTCCAACGGGCGACACAGTAGAAGCATAGTTTTCATAGGAATATTCCAGTATGGCAAAATTTTCAGATTTTTAAGTAGCATCATACTTTTCAATCAAAGAAGCAATTTCATAAGGACCATTAGAAGCAACAAATTTCTTAGTTTGTTCAACATCGTTATAACACTAGGCTTCCTTGGCATAAGAAGATATTATTTCATTATCATTAAACACACATCGGTAGGGAAGGTGTTTTCTAGTTTCTTCAGAACAACAAGTAAAATTGTGTAATTCACATAAATTCCAAGCATAGCAACACAAAGTATTAATTTGATGCCTCAAGAGTTTCCCTTTTTGAGATATGCGGTGTGCACATAATGAGCATGCTCTTTTATTGATATTCCCTCAACTAAGCTAGTTGGGTTTTCAGCATGAGCACAAGTAGATCGAAGATGATCCAAGTAATATTCTTCGGTAGTACGGAACACTAGTGGTTCCTCAACTTTCGGAGCAGAAAGTACATCTATTTTTTTGGTATTTTTCGTTTCCTACCCATATCTAAAGTTAGAAAACAACTAAAAACAGAAAATAAAAATTACTTAGTGATAAAGCAAACAAGCACATACAAGAATATTCACCCCCACGCTATTGCTATCTAGCAACGGCGCCAGAAAAAGGTCTTGATACCCCACAAGTGTAGGGGATCGTTTGTAGCCTTTTTTGATAAGTAAGAGTGTCGAACCAAACGAGGAGCTAAAGATAGAATTAATATTCCCTCAAGTTCTATCAACCACCGATACAACTCTACGCACACTTGATGTTTGCTTTACTAGAACAAGTATGAAACTATTTTGTAGGTGTGATGCTAGAACTACTTTGCAAGAATAACACTATGAGTACTTTGCAAGATAATAAAAGTTAGTTATTTAGTAAAAAGGTTTTTGTCAACAAGAAGGTTATTTGTCCCTAGGCAATCGATAACTAGACCGATAATCATTCTTGTAATTTTATATGAGGGAGAGGCATGAGCCAACCTACTTTCTCTACTTGGATCATATGCACTTATGATTGGAACTCTAGCAAGCATCGGCAACTACCAAAGATCATTAAGGTAAAACTCAACCATAGCATTAAGTATCAAGTCCTCTTTACTCCCATACACAGTAGCCCACTTACTCGGGTCTGTGTATTCTGTCACTCACGCCACCCACTATAAGCAAATTACGAACGTATCGCAACACCCTACAATGGGGACCCCTCACGTTTGCACGACATAGAGGGCGCCGTAGGACAACACCATAAATAAAATATACAATCATACCAACCAAGATCACAATTAACCCATAGGGCAAAACGGATCTACTCAAACATCATAGGATAGCCAAATATCATTGGAAAATAATATATGGAGTTGAGCATCGTGTTTAAGTAGAGATTACAGCGGGGAGAAGGGGTGTTACACCGTTGCATAGAGGGGGAGAAAGTTGGTGTTGACGGTAGGAAGATTGTTGATGTAGATGGTCCGCACGACCAAGAAGGAGAGCACACCACCTCCACTATGGAGCCCACCGGAGAGCCAACCATGCGGACCACCTCCGAGGCCGCCGCCCTGGCATCCATGTCCGAGACACCGCTACCCATCCACATCATGGTGCAACCACCCCGGTAGGAGGAGTAAAAGAGGACTCCTTTCACTCCTAGCCTGGCATCAGCAACGGAGTGTGGGTGAACGCCTCCACAAGAGGAGGTGTCGACACCCGTGTCTCTAGCCAATCCCGATGGAGCGAGGAAGACATAACTCTGTGGCTACCACGATCACCACCTACAAACCTCGTACCCATGAGGAGAGAAATCATCCTACGGGCACAACCCGGGCCATGCCCAATCCCAGCTACCCGACGCAACTGCACTGAATCGCCCCGGGTCCAAATCAGGCCCACCCAAGCGCGAGCTCTAGGCCCAAGCCATCGCCGCCACGAGTGCGGCAAGCTCGGCCCATTGGCTGACACACGCCCAGCGTCGCGCGCCGCCATGAAAGATAATGAAATAATATCTTCTTATGCCAAGGAGCGCTCCCTCGCGAGCCTTTCAGCGATCGCTTCCGCGCGCCGCCACTTGGCGCGTTTCCAGCCGCCGCCACGTGTTGCGTTGTGAGCGTTCCCTTCGAATTTTGTTTTTTTTAAATTTTTTTCGCACGCGTTTTCGCCTTTTTTGAGTGTTTTTTTTTTATTTTTTTTAGTGCTATGGTTTTTCACCGGTCTTTCGTAACTTATGGACGAAAATAATAATATTTTTTTCACGAAAAAACGTGTTTTTTACGCGAATTTTCTGTTTTTTACGAGAGGCACGGTTTTGCCTTCACGACAAGCATAGTCGTGCCTCTCGGAAAGGAAAAAACGCGTTTTCATTTTTTGCAAGAGGCACGGTTTTGCCTTTGCGAAAGGCACGCCCGTGCCTTTCGGAAAGGAAAAAAATGTGTTTTTTGTTTTTTACGAGAGGCACGGTTTTGCTTCCGCGAAAGACACGGTTTTGCCTTCGCGAGAGGCACGCCCGTGCCTCTCCCGAAAGGAAAAAAACGTGTTTTCTGTTTTTTTTGTGAGAGGCACGGTTTTGCTTCCGTGAAAGGCACGGTTTTGCCTTTGCGGGAGACACGCCCGTGCCTCTTCCGAAAAGGGAAAAACACGTTTTTTGCTCTCGGCACGACCCGTGCCTCTCGGAAAGGAAAAAAACCGCGTTTTTTTTCTATCACGTGAGGCACAGTTTTTTCGTCCGTCTTTTTTCTTCCGGTTTTTTCATGAAAAAAAAGTTCGTCAAAACCTATCAACATGGGATCTAGTTTTGAAGATCTCGACGTGAAAAAGTCAACGGTGAAATCGGTTCAAGATTTGAACGCACGATTTAGAAGATAAAACGTTTTGAAAATACAGATCTACGAAAAAAGGGAAAACTCTCTGATTGCGACAAACGGCACGCATACAGTGCGTCACTTGTCACAACCTGTGATGATGAAAGTGATCGTTGGAAGGTTTATTCGCTAACTAGTGTTTTTGGGAGAAGGGAGATTGTACCCTAAAAAAAAGAGAATGGAGACGAACGCCTCCCTGCGCCGCCTCCGCAAGCCCAGCCGCCAGATCAGAGAGGGGAGCGAGGTTTTTTTTCTTCTTTACCACCAGATCGAGTTTATTCTTCACTCCCGAGTCCAAGCATTTGAGGTTAGAGCCTACGATTCCAATTCTTGTGCCTGCCCAGCACTCATGTTTGTTAAATTCAGTTTAAGTTCTTCAACATGCATGTCATGACCTTATGGACGCGTTGGTGACAGATCCGTATAACTTCCAACGGATTACACGGGCAATGCTACAAAACCCTGTCCATGTCGCTCTTGCCTCACCCCATGACAAAAAATGGCGCGCGGTAGCTACCTCGCCGCCGAACCGGCAGGTGCGTGTCCCCATGGGGAGTGGACGGGAGCTTTCGGGGTAACTGTGCGCGGTTAGATGCACCGTACGCAGACACGGAGACGCCACCGGAAAGATGGAGCCCGGGCGGCCGGCCGGCCAGCCGATCGACGGGCGACGTGTCCAGGCCGGAGGGTGGACCACGGATCGCTGCATGGGACATCGACGGCGACGCCGGCCGGCGACGGCGATGCGCCACCCGCCAGTGCCACCCAACGAGAGAGCGAGGCGGGCTAGCTGGACCCTCTGCCGAGCGATGTCTACTGTGCTAGTTTGGTCCATGGCTAGCGGATACTACTATATTTGGTTGGAGTGATGACATAGGCTTCACGTGCGCGTGCGGGTGCTTAATTGGCTAGGGGCCGTACGTGCGTGCGTGCGCGCGTGCGCCTCATCTTGGTTCACTCACCCATTCGTGTGAGCGCCGGATCATTTTGCCGACGAAATATCGGTTTTGCAGCTTTCCGTCCAAAATATTCATGTGAACAGAGAGTACTCACTAAATATTTTTCAACTATACAATAATTAAATACAACATATAATATGAATTATCCTAAAAAATATAATATGATTTCTATGTTTTAGTTCATACATTCCTAACTAAATATTCATGTTTTATACTTCTTCCGTTTACTAAATAATAATTCTTTGTAGAAATTGCACTACGAACCACATACGGATGCATATAGACAGACTTTAAAGTATAGTTTCACTCATTTTGCTTCGTATGTTGTCCATAATAAAATCTCTAAAAGACTTATATTTAATCACAATTCAACAAGTTAGCCCTAATTACACGATTTTGTGGTCAACTTTTTTATGGTGTGTATAAATGGTTGAAGTTTGAATATAGATGTTTAATAATAATAAACCTCAAATTATTCAGTTATGTGCTTTTGTACATGAATAAACACAAAGTAGCCCATATCGTCCGCCATGTCCAACAAATTTTGGTTGATGTTAACAGAGTTTTAAAGTTCCTATATGGATGAAAGACAACTTTTCGGGTATGTAGGTCCGGCGGCATGCTAATTTTGGTCCAAAGATAGGCTTGAATCGGCTATTTCGGAGTACAAAGTGCAATGTAAATTTAGTTGAGTGCAAACAAATGCATAATGTTAACTAAATTCCAAATTTAATGAAATGAATAAACAACCATTTACTCATTAGAATGATACAATCAGATGTGTGAAAAAACTCTTCTCTTATGGTTTTACCGCGTTATGTAGCCTTTTAATTGTAACCAAAGAAAATAACCAATACTTGCTTTTGCTACATTGGACGTTTCTTCCGCCGAAAATGACCTAGCTTCTACCTCATCTCTTTGGTACTATTATCCCTATATAGTGGCCTATGTGTGTGGTAGCCACAACTAATGGTTAAAGTTGCCATGATCCAAAGAGGAGACATTAGGAAGCGAGGGTTGTTAGAGTTAGTGGAGAACAATAAGGACGATAAATGAGGAAGATATCAACAATGGTCCATGTCAAATACATTGGAGGTGACGATGACAATAGAAGACGGGAATGTAGATCTGTAGGCTAGAAAAAGAAAGATGACATGGTAGAACAAAAAAAGTGGGGCTTGAACATGACAAGATTCTAAATGACCCACTTGCTTCTTTTTCATCACACCGGTGAAGTAAGTAGTTTTCAATTTAGTATAGTAAAATAATGACAGGTAATACTTTTTGGTAAACGTTTACAATCAACACGCCGGCGCAACGTTCCGCCGGACGCACGCTACGCGTCAGATTCGTAGCGATCGAACGCACCAGATCCAACTTTTTTTTTCTGGACCCACTCCCTTTTAGGCCTTATCTTCTCACGAGAACACTCTCCACCACTCGTTTTCTTTCCTTCGTTCTCATCCAGTCGATCCCCTTTTTCTCTCCCTCGCCATGAACACCACACCGTCATTGATGTTGTCTTCAAGCACCCCCTCCCTCCCCTCTACCCCCCTCCTAACACGCGTCCTCACCACAGTCCTCACCACCGCCACTTTTTGCAAAGCCTGTTTTGAAGCGACGACGAGTTGCTCTGCGCCCTCTCTCCCCTCCATCCCCTTTACCACCATTTTTCTGCAAGCCGCCATGCTTCCTGCTATGATTTTTATCCTTAGCGATTTTTATCAACGGTTGCAGCTTTTTTCATCAATGGTTGTAGCATTTTATGTCAACGGTTGCAACATTCCGCCATACGCGATTGAAACTTTTTGAGGAGTGACCACGCGAGATGCTGCAGCCGGAGCGGCGTTTGAAACTTTTTCCATACACGGTTGAAGCTTTTTCTGTCAATGTTTACAACTTTTCCTCGTTGAAGTTTTTGGTTGAAGCTATTTTTCTTAACGGTTGAAGCTTTTTTATACACGGTTGAAACTTTTTTTATACACGGTTGAAACTTTGTATACACGGTTGAAACTTTCCTATACACGGTTGATGCTGCAGCCGGAGCTGCATCCATGGTGCTTCGACGGGCGGCCGAGGCGACGACCGACGGCGAGGGCGACCAGCGGTGAGGAGGCAAGGCGAGGCGGTCGGTGCGTGTTGGGGGCGTCGGCACGTGCGAGGCGCGTGTTGGGGCGTCGACGCGTACGAGGATGGCCGGCGAGGGGAGGCTCGCGTTTTGCGGTTGCTGCTGCTATGCGACCGGCGCGGGAGTCGAGATCTGACGATCAAGGTCCCCTGATCTGACGGCTGCTGTGCGACCGGCGCGAGCCCTCGGGCCGGCGCACCGGCGCCTAGCACTGCCCATACTTTTTTGAAAAACAACGACAAATAATATGGACCGGAGAGAGTATTAGTTGTGCCTAAGAGGCTAGATGAAGCGCGCCAACACTCTACACATTTACTTTAAAATATCCATCCATCACATACAAAAATAAAACATCTGATTCTTGATTCTCACACTGCCAAGCCTCCCAAAAGAAAAGACAAAATCACCTTAAGAAAATGCAAAAAGACAAAACAAAAGCATAAACTAAGACCACACCCAATCCGTAATTAGGAAGCAAAGCCAAGGGCCTCCCCGCAAACACGCACCATTAAACCCCATTTCCTCGTGCTCTCTCTCTCCCACTCGCGCAACCCACGCACAACTGCAGCAGCAAGCAACGAGCACGGGCCGTCCTCCCGCACGCACGCACAGAGCCAGGAGACCTCAAACCCGCCTCCTCGGCCACCCTCTCAAAAGCCAAGATCTCCCGGCGCGCGGCGCAGTAATGCTCGCCTGATTGCGCTGGTCATGGCGCCGACACAGGAGCGGGACTACATCGGGCTGTCGCCGGCCGCGGCGGCGGCGGCCACGGAGCTCCGCCTGGGGCTCCCGGGAACGGAGGATGCCGCTGGGGACGGCGGCGGGGCGGCGTCGGGGGCGCCGCTGACGCTGGAGCTTCTGTCCAAGGGCGGGGCGAAACGCGGGTTCGCGGGCGCGGTGGCGGAGGAGGAGGACGAGAAGAAGAAGGCGCAGCCACCGGCCGCCAAGTAGGTGCCTTGGTGTGGTGGTTTCGAGCATTTTATTTATTTATTTATTTTCCCTCGTTTGCATTTTTTCTTTTACTGTTTGTCGTATGAATTTTTGTGAGCAGTCTTTCTCGGGGAAGCTTGGGGTTTCGTGTGAGGAGTTCGTCAATAAAATTTGCTGAATTTGATTTTCTTCCTACCACACATGGCTGGTGTTCGAAACAGGGTTTTTGTGCGTGCGAATTGCACCGGTATGCAATTGGTTGCTCTCTTTTGTCTGTCAGGCGGAAATAAAATTGGTTATTGATTCACTTTTACTTTCTTGTACTGTATTTATGTTTTTCCTTTAGCCTTTTCATCGAAACTGTTCATTCTAGTGACGCCAAAAAACAACAATCGTTCTGTGTTTCCCAGTTTTTGTTAATAAGTTATAGCAGATCGTTTTATGGGAGCAATTCACCATCAAAATATTCTCCTAACGAGCAGAACCAACAGGACTAAAAAATATATAAAATATGTGTTTGTTCTGAAAAAGCTGAAGAAGCTTTCTTCTTGGACAATAAGCAACTTTTGTCCGTCTGGTCTCCACTTGCTGATGACAAGGTCCCGAAATCGCAGCAGTAAGTTAGTTAGCCAGTGCGCCAATTCACACGGATTTTCTTTCCCTTTGTTCCTCTGCTCAAGCATATCTAACTGTATCCAGTGCTTGCAAGCTAGTAGAGTATAATCCGGTACTCATGTGGTCCTGGTTCAGTTTCTCTTGTACTTTCAGTACTTTGTGGCTACTAAAGCAACCTTAATTCTTGAAGGATATGCGTTTGATTGTTGGAATTTCCGTAACAGGGCACAGGTGGTAGGATGGCCACCAATCCGCAGTTACAGGAAGAACACCATGGCGACGAACTTCTCTGCTCCGAGAAGCAAAGACGAGGCCGAGGCGAAGCAGGCGCCAGCACCAGGCTGCCTTTATGTCAAGGTTAGCATGGATGGTGCTCCATACCTCAGGAAGGTGGATCTTAAGATGTATAAGAACTACAAGGACCTCTCGCTGGAGCTGGAGAAAAAGTTCAGCGGCTTTACTGTTGGTGAGCTCTTGTTTTACCCTTTTCCTTTGGCTCTGTTTTTGATTGGGATGCCACAGTAGTATGGTAGTATATTCATAATTGTTTGGTGAGTAAATACGTTTTTCTACGCATTTTTACTTGGGCAGATGCAGTCTTTACCGTTACAAGTACTCTCCGTCTCCATACATTTTGATACTTAATATGGTTTCATAGATTGTAGTATTTGGCGTTTTAGGGTCTTTAGTTCTAGTATTGACGGTTGCCTCGTCAGTTCGTAAAGAACAATTGCCAGCTATTGTGCTTGTTTAATTTAAGGTCTCAATTTTCTGGACTGTTTGTCGTCAGGATTACATTTTTTTTTTGATAAGGAGGAAGCGAGCCCCCGGCCTCTGCATCAATCGATGCATGCAGCCATATTATTAAAGATAGATGAAATAGTATCTTAGATCCAAATAGCTGAAAAAGCCGAAAGTGTAAAAGAAAGCACGAATGAAATAGTAAAAAATGCCACATCCGGCGTATGTAAACTTAGACTACGATGCCTATACATCTAGTCTATTATTAGCACGCCATCCAAATCGGTTGAAGATAACCCGTGCGGCCATCTCCCATCGGTTGCACCCAATATCCATAAGATCCCTGTACTCCGCATGACTGAGTAACGACCACGTACGGATCCAAGACGTTGCTCTGTATATAACCTGCAAAAAATTGTTGAAGTTCTTGCCATTAAAGATCATGTCATTCCTGGTATTCCATATTGCCCAAAACAAAGCACATATCCCAACACCGATAAGTTTCGATATTTTAGCGTCAACTCCATTGAGCCACGTTGTAAATATTGAACCAACACATATAGGTGGGCTGATATTAAAAGCTATTTGAATAGTTCTCCATAGCAATTTTGCAAGAGGGCATTCTATGAAAAGGTGTTTAATTGTTTCATTTTGCTCACAATAGCAACAGTTAGGCCTTCCTCTCCAACTGCGCTTAAGTAAGTTATCTTTGGTTAGTATGACCCCTTTGTGTATAAACCACATAAATATTTTAATTCTCAGGGGCACCTTGATCCTCCAAATAGGTACAGATGTTGGTAAAATTCCTGTATTTATCAGATGTGAATACATGGACTTGACTGAGAATACTCCATTCTTAGTTAAAATCCACCTAATACTATCTGATTGTTCAGCTAAATGCACCTGCATGATTCTTTCAACCAAATGCAACCATGCATCCCAGCGAGCTCCTACTAAAGCCCGCCTGAACTGTATATTAAGCGGTGTAGATTGTAGTATCGTGGATACATAATCCTCTTTACGTTGTACTATATTATATAACATTGGGTATTGAAGTGCAAGTGGTGTGTCCCCAAGCCAAGTATCTTCCCAAAACCTTGTTGAGGCACCATTACCCACTATAAATTTTACCCTCTGGTAAAACTTCATCTTTATCTTCATTAGCCCTTTCCAAAATGAGGAATCATTTGGTCTAGCTGTAACCTGAGCTAAAGTTTTAGAATTTAGGTATTTGTTCTGAATTATCTGAATCCACGTTCCTTCAGATTCTGTAGATAATCTATATAGCCATTTGCTAAGCAAACATTTGTTTTTCACTTCTAGATTCTCAATGCCCAAACCCCCCTGATCTTTAGGAGAGCATATAATATCCCACCGAGCTAATCTGTATTTCTTCCTAGCTTCATCATTTTGCCAGAAAAACCGAGATCTGTAAAAGTCTAGTCTTTTTCGTACCCCTACTGGTATTTCAAAGAAAGACAATAGAAACATAGGTAAGCTTGTTAACACCGAGTTAATTAAGACAAGCCTCCCTCCATATGACATTAGTTTGCCCTTCCAGCAGCTTAATTTTTTCTCAATTCTTTCTTCGATACATTTCCATTCTTTATTTGTGAGACGCCTATGATGAATAGGTATTCCGAGGTAGCTAAACGGAAGTGATCCTAGTTCACAACCAAATAGCTGTCTATACGCGTGTTGCTCTTCTTTTGCCTTTCCAAAGCATAAGATTTCGCTTTTGTTAAAGTTAATTTTGAGCCCTGATAATTGTTCAAATGTCGTCAGGATTACATAACATAGTTTGTGCTGACTTCAGTCTTAGAAACATCATTGATTTTACCTGTGAGGTCTGTAGAAATGAGTTCGCATGGTAATAACACTATTGTCCCATGTCATTAGAAGCCTTAGTTGGACTTCTTTTCAGTTTTCACAGATATGTTCCCATGAATGCTAATTTCAGTATTACTCTTTTGCAAATGTTCTTTGAGAGGGCTTTACTTGCATACCATGTGTTCCTGGTTTCTGCAGGTCATGGTGAATCGACTGAAAAATCAGGAAGAGACGGACTATCTGATTGCCGACTGATGGATCTTAAAAGCGGGACTGAACTTGTCCTCACTTATGAGGATAAGGATGGTGATTGGATGTTGGTTGGAGATGTTCCATGGCGGTGAGTTTTGAGTAATATGGATATACATAAATTATGTACTAGCAATACATAATCCGCAGCAATATTGATGATTTTCGTCTGTATTTGCAATCATCTGATTAGCGATTTTTTTTGCACTTCCTATATTCTTCATATGCATACACCCTTGTCCATTGTGTCTTAAGTATTTTTATGAAGTGACAAAGTTTAATACGGTAATACATTTGATTTACTACTTTAAAGTCTCATCTGGGGCTATTGATTTAGATGGTTACTGAAAATTCATATCTCCCTCCTAGTGAAGATTTGCTAATTTCTTTTGCTCAACATATGAAATAATTTTGTAGAAAAAATGGGAATGGTGCACTTTTTTCAAGATTGGGGAGGGGGGATCATTTTTCACATTCGCACGCGAAAGAGAATGGCAGCCCCATACAAGGACTCAACCCTAAGCGGTCATTAAAGGGTCGAACAGGAAACAATTTTAGACATTCCAGTGGGTTCTTGATTTGTACAAGTTTTGTGAGACTGAAAAAATGTTAAGAGAATCAGTTCTTGATTCCATCCAGCCATGTTGTTTTAGCTTATTTTCCATATTAGTCTCCCACGTCATTGCAATGCCTGGCCCGCCAAGATTTTGCATATCCAATGAGTTCCGGAGCTTGATCCAGAATTCATTTTCTCCATAAAAAAGCCACCTGACCGGTAACATATTCATTTTGCTGTATCACAGGATGTTCACAGACAGCTGCAGGAGGATGAGGATCATGAAGGGGTCAGATGCAGTGGGCCTTGGTAAGCACTGAAAAATATGTGGTAGAATACAAAATCGTTGCCTGTGTTCATGAGTTTTCCCATGGAATGGAAGGCTGGCAGAGAATCTACTGTTTGCAGTGCTTGATTCTATATACTGCTAGAAGGATAAAGATAAATTTGGATGAAGTAGGTTAGGTATTATTAACTGTGGGACCTAAATATCTATGTTTCGTAATGGATCTGGGCATATGGCACGCACGGGGTGCTTGTATATGAGGAAACATTGTCTTCTATATTTACCACTGTTAGCATGACTAATTGTTTTTGCTTAATTCACCAAACTTGTAACATGAGAAATTATTTGTGTTTTTCAGCTCCGAGGGCCACCGAGAAGAGCAAGAACGAGAAGTAGCAAAAACGACGAACCCGATCTGTTTCCTGCGGTCGCATCGTACAAGGGTGATGGACCTTATGTGTGAGAAAGGGATTTATATATAACCTACGTGTATTCTCTTTATTATTTCCTTCTATCTATCTGTGTTCGTTCGGAACAAGCATGTTAGATCGTGTAAGTTGATGTGTGTGTGTATCTACTACACTACTTTACTTTGATTCGGTCGCGTGTGTTGTATGTAGTTTCCGCTGTAAATCGGTGTGCTATGCTTGTACCTCAAACTCGTGCTTTCTGGAGTTCGGGCTGTCTGCTTGCATCCATCTGTGTGTTTGGCGAGCCATGAGAACAACGTTGCTTTCACCTGTGATCATTTCCGGAGCACTCTTTGGTTGCTGGAATGGTCATTTTGTGCACGCAGAACCGTCGAAAAGCCGATGATTCTCGGTTGTCTGGTGGTTGGAAGATCACATCAGGCCGTCATAATCTTCTCCTGTTTCTGTTTCTGTTTCTGTTCCACAAGGGAACTGCACTTGCTTGCCTCGGTTAGTAACTGCCGCTGTACATCGGAATGAAAACCCAGCCGGAGCAAGCAGCAGCAGTGGTAGCTGGTCCAGATTCCTTTTGGCGTGTGGTCTTCTCTTCCTCTGTAACTGTATGTATCTTCATGCGCTGCAAGGTGAATTCAATCAGTGCTTTGGTTAGTAGTGCGGGCCTCCCCTTCCATGGCCGGCCATGGCCATGGGCGTTGGTGTTGTTGTTGTTGTTATCCTTTTCCTGGCGCCATCATGTTGTCCACGTAAAGGCGGGAGAGGCTTCCTCGCAATCATTCGTTTTCACCCATCATCATGAGGGAAAGAAGACGGAGCGGAAGCTAAAGCGTCGAGATTGCCGCGAATTTAGGCTTTTTTCCCCAATTTTAATTTTCAGTTGATTATGCTTTGTTATGGTGCCTGGCTCATGCTCATCTTAATTAGCAGCTGTGGGGTTTGGTTTATTACTTATTAGCAGCGGGCGTGTGACCAATTATGTTGTGGCGCACTGGAATATTGCTCCTTTCCGTTCCATGGGGTGTTGCTTGATGATGGATACATGGACGCGTCGTACTGTAGTTGCGTGCCCTTTCACTCCGGGAAACAGGAGATGCGATGCTTATGCTTGATGTCTGCTTCTTCTCTGTCATGCTTGTTGCATTGCATGCACGTTGATGCTGCCATTGGCCTAATTGATCGTGCGGGAACCTTGCGTCGGCATAATTGACCTTGCCTGGGCTAGGCTGGGCTAGGCCAGGGTAGGGGTAATCTAGGCTGGGAATGATATCTCCCTCCTCTAGCTAGCTAAGCTAAGCTAAGCCAGCGTTGTGGTGTGGTGTGGTGTGGGTTACTGGAGTGGATAGAAGCCGTGGTTTGTTCTGATTCCTCAGCAACTGCGCGGGTGGTTGCCCAGCTCGGCCCATCGCACTCGCCTTCGCCTTTTGGCTGGCTTGGCTGGTCCTCCATCGGCCTGCGCTTTGTCTGCTGCCCGCTTTTTATGTTCGTTGCTGCCACTAGAGCGTAGACAGTAGAGAGTACTAGCTAGCCCATTTCCTCCAGCAGCCTCGCTGAACAATTTGTGCAACGTGTAACGTGAGCTGCTCGTCCCTGCTCACGCTGATCCGATCTCGTGTGGTCGTGTCAGGAAGCACAAGGTGCATGCTCAGATCGCTCCATCGCAATCTCCTGAACAGAAACGAAACCCCCCAAAAAAATGCACTTCAGACCCGGTTTTCTTCTCCGTCAGCCGCGCCGTACGCGTTCATGACATGCCATGTGACTGTGCGAGCATGCAAGCCGCGGTTTTCGTGGGCGGGTTTGAGGTGCTTGTTGTGGCCAGCTTTGTTCGTAACAGGTGCAATGATCCTCTGCTTTAGCCGCGGCCGATGCAGTGATGGCGGGGGAGAACATCTGCATCATCATCGGCCGATGCCGCCGTGTGTGTCTCTCCGCGAACATCTGCGGCGTGTGTGCAATCTGCCTGCCTCCCCCGGCCTCTCTCCGCGCTGCTTTTGTTGGTGTCCAAGCAACCAAAGCCCATCGGTGGACGACCACAGCTTGCGTGCGTGCGTGCGTGCAATCAACACACATGCCTTGTACGTTGGTCGTGCGCGCAGCCACAGCATGATGACCAGGGGTGGATTAGCGCGTCGTCAACTACTTCTCCTTTCCGAGACATCACTACTTTGACAAAATTGTGTTCATGACTGACTCGGCGTCTCCTTACGCCCGTGGCTCCACGGCGACTCCCTCGACGTCGGCTACCCCGATTCAACATCAACCACGGCGTTCTTCACGTGGCTACCTCGATCACGGATACATCATCCTATGCTCTCGGCTACCTCGACGTCGGCACAAAGGGCTAGCGCCTTGCTTGAGTAACCTCGTTGGTTTTCACTCCATCCACAACTTCCGTGATGCATCGACCGTTACGACCGTGGAGGATATCTGTCGGCTTACCTTCAGATTCTTTTCCAGTCTCACCGTCTGCGTCGCTACCGTTGTGACTGGGGGAGGGGGGGGATGTTGAGTATGGAAATATGAGATAGATTAGGATTTGTCCTACCTTACCTTGTACTCCTATTTGATCATTGTACTCTTATATATATGTTCATGAGACGCAATACAACAACTATTTCATCAATCCCTCTATTCCCCTTCAACAGTGTGCACAGCCACAACATGATGCACGCTAGGGGTGGATTAACGAGTTGCTCGGCTCGTTAAACTCGTACTCATTAGGCTTGACTCGTTAAGCTCGTTAAGATTAACAAACATAAATCCCTACGTAGGTTCGTTTGAAGCTCGTTAAGTTCGTAAACACTCGCGAACGCTCGTTAACAGATACTGATATGTTACGGTCTACACGATAAGTGTGGAGATGTGGTTTTTAAGAAGGAAGATGGTGACTATAAAAGATAATGCATCCATTTGTTGCCTTCTATGTACATTAGATTGAATACATTGATTGAGGTGTTATGAAAACTTTATCACGTAAGATAAAATTATGTGTAGTTCAATTACTATCAAGCTTAACGAGCTAATCATGAAATTCGTTAGCTCATTCGTTAAACTCGGTAAGCTTAACGAGTTGAAATCAACAATTAACTCTGTTTATTAAGAAGCAAGCCATGAACATAACGAATCAAACTATTAATCATTCATTAAGCTCGTGAGTTACGAGTTTTTGTCCGAACCTAATAATGACCGGAAAAATAAAGTAGCATAGGGCGTTCTAAATTCGGCTCATCTGAGGGGGTGTTTCTTTATAAGGACTTTTTGCTGTAGGGATTAAAAAAAGTCCCTTTTAGTCCCATGTGAAAGAAATAGGAGGGACTTTTAGGGACTAAAAGGAGGTATTTGGGACTAAAGAAAGAAGTATCTATGAGAGAGATTTTTTGGAACTTTTTTAACACTTTTTACAACAGTGCCCCTACTTTTATTATGTCATTTAATAACTTTTAATAGTACATTACTAGGATAACATGGTCTTTTTGCATGTCATTTAATGATTTCTAGTCCCTCCTTAATCCCT
Source organism: Hordeum vulgare subsp. vulgare (assembly GCF_904849725.1). Lineage (NCBI taxonomy): Eukaryota > Viridiplantae > Streptophyta > Magnoliopsida > Poales > Poaceae > Hordeum > Hordeum vulgare. The sequence goes on from NC_058524.1 coordinate 470,603,980, forward strand.
GAAAAGAAACGAATAGGGACTAAAGACTTTTTAGTTGAGACAAAAAAATCCTAAAACTTCTTAAAGAAACAGGGCGTGAGCTACTCATGACATCGCGTACCGAAGTACACTCCGTCTCATAGTATAAGTGTTTTTTACCTTTTTTCACTGCAGATCAATGGAAGAAGCGAATCTTTCCAATTCAGCTGCTACACGTTAATAAATGTACGTGTGTATGTGCAGCAGAGCAGAGCAGATACAGTGTACCGGCAGCGTTCACGCATTGGGTGTGCCGGGAGCATGCGCATGTGTCATGTGTGCACGTACAAGCAAGGAAGGCAACAACATTTTTGTCCTTCTTGTCGGGTTTGCAGTTGCAGCTCATGTACAGGCGAACATGAGCTGCTTGCCAATGCTACCGCGGATCTTTTCTGTTTTGGAGCAATAGTCGCTTTCTATCTCCTGCATGAGCAGATTGCAATTTTCCTTACTTCTTCGTACCTAAATAACTATAGTTTAAAAGAACTAGTCTAGTTCTTTTCAACTACACTTATTTAAGTCACCAACTTATCTAGGCCTTGTTTGGTTTTAATAAGTCAGGTGACTTATAAGTCAGGTGACTTAAAACCAGTGACTTATAAGTCACGCATGTTTGGTTGTCATCTGACTTATAAATCACCTTTCCATGTAAAAGTAGATGCTTATAAGTTTTAAGTTGGGGTGAAGCAACTTATGCCTTATAAGTTGGGGTGACTTATTTGAAACCAAACAGAGTCTTATTAGGTATATAAAGCAAGTATGTTTTTAAGAGGTGTATTTTTTTTTCCGTTTCTTTACATATACATGTTGAAAATATGATCAAATTACCACGTGTTTTAATTCAAACAAACAGTAAATAAATCATGACAACAATAACATAGACTAAACTAACCATGCAAACCAATGTAGTAGATGAATAGTTCGAATCTAAGGCACATGCTAGGAACATAAATTCTAGCACTATCTCAAACAAAGAATACATGATTGCGTACGACGGAGCAGGAGCAGAACCGCCAGCGTTGGTGATCTTGTCCATGTCACTGATGAAGAGGTTCCCGAGATCGAAAAATAAGTCGTCGCCCGAGAAATAGTTGCTGCTAGCAGTCCCGCGAGTGCGCTTCCTAAAAACCTGATCGTCCCTCTCCCGCACATGATCACGAGAGACGGGGTTCCGAAGGCCTGTTGTCCCTTGTCATGGTGCACGCGAGAAGGAGGGGTGGACAAGACTTCTGTGGCGTCACAATGTTCTTGAATAGTGTGAAATAATATGATGTGGTGGCGGTTAGGATAGAGGTGTGCCTATTCATATAATGCGAATCGGGCAGGTCGTGGGAGTAAACCCACGTCTAAGTCGATAAGAGCCCCACGATCCAAAATAATCAGAAACTGCAAAGTAATCACCACGTTTGTTAATTATTAATTAATGACTCGTTATCTTTTTCCAAGCAACGAAAATATAAACAACATGCATAGATTTTTCCTCGGCTCGGCTCATTCCCGAAACCCGCCAACGCGCGTCGTGACGAGACGTGGCGAGGCGAGCGAGGAGGCGGAGTGCGCGTGTAGGTCTTTTTTTTTCATATTCATACAAGTGCTAGAAGAGCTCACCTTATAAGATGGTGCAACTCTCTCCTAACTATTGGTATGCGTTTAAACATTTATCCCACTTACACCACACACATCCATGCATGAATGGGCCATGAGAATTTCAAAAGTTTATTGGGCTTTTGACCAAAAGCTTACTAGCAAATTACAATAATCCCCCACAAAGTCTCGTTGGCACATCTCATCATTTAGTTTCAAAATATTGTTTATATACCGGTGCTTAATGGAGAATGTTAAGTTGAAATTTTATTTAGAATTTTATTCTACACTAGATCATAATTTAAATAGTGGACTATGCCTTGAACTACAAGCTTTCTCTCGGACTAGTTTCACACAAATCATTGATCGATACTGGGCTGCCGCAAGGCTTCCCCGCGGGTGGAGCATATACGTCATACTCCAAGTCCTCTCATGTATTTATTAGAGAACACACAATTCTCACAAACTGTGACGTTTAACAAACTCGTATAGGCGTGTTCCTCAGGAGATGCTCTCCATAACAACATCTCTCCTTACACAAATAAGCCACTTGGAACACACATTAAGATAAGTATCAACTTGCCATGCATATTATGAGAGTATTGCATCTTCACAGAGTGGGATAACAAATATAGGGATACTCTCCTTCCAACTGCCCAAAAGCTTGTCTCCCACTTCTACTTCTCGGCAACTCCGATCACATAGAGTGGGTTACCACTATGGAAAACTCATATGGTGGGTCTCAAACCCTTTGTGAAGGGATCTGTCAAGTTTTTGGACATTTGGATATAATCCAACGCAATAACTCTAGAGTTCTTCAATTTTCTGATAGATTTCAATCTCCTCTTCACATGCCTCGAGAACTTCATATTATCCTTAGAACTATTTATCTTTATGGTCATAGTTTGATTATCAAAGTTCATCAAGATAGTGGGTATTGGGTTTTCAACCGCAAGTAGGTCCATCAAGAGCTGACGAAGCCACCCTGCTTCAACAGTGACCGTGTCTAATGTTGTGAGTTCTGCTTCCATAGTTGACCTCATTAAGATGGTCTGCTTGCAATACTTCCAGGAAACAACACCACCATCAAGTGTAAAAACATAACCACTTGTGCCCTTAATATCATCAGCATTAGTTATCCAGTTTGACTCGCTATAACCCTCCAGTACCCTCGAGTATCTGGTGTAGTGAATCCCATAGCTCGCAATACCTTTCAAATAGCGCATAATTCTTTCAAGTGCATGCAAATGATCATCTCCTAGGTTTGATACAAACCGGTTTAGTTTGCTTAGAGAAAACAAGATGCCAGGCCTCGTGGCACTCGCCAAATACATAAGCGAGCCAATAATCTAAGAATACCTCACTTGATCTCTAGCAACCCATCGATTCTTCAGAAGCAACACACTAACATCATATGGAGTTGGAGACGGCTTGTAGTCACTATAACCAAAACGACTCAAGACATTTTTCAAATAGTGAGATTGAAGCAGTGTAATCCCACCATTCTCATCTCTCAGCAGCTTGATGTTTAGAATAACATCAGCTACTCCTAGAACCTTCATCACAAAATAGCGAGATGAGAAATCCTTAACCTCCTTGATTAAATCAAGTTTGGTTCCAAAGATCAGTATGTCATCGACATACAAATAGAGACTAACTCCTTCACCCCCACCATGGCAATAGTACACACACTTGTCAGCTTCGTTTACAACAAAGCCTGCCACAATTAATGTTCTTTCACACTTCGCATGCCACTGCTTAGGAGCTTGTTTAAGGCCAAGACTTAAATAACTTGCACACGTTTCCTTCCTGACTAGGTACTACAAAACCATCGGGCTGATCCATGTAAAATTTCCTCATCCAACTCTCCATTGAGTAAAGTCGTCTTAACATCCATTGGATGAATGAATGGACCGTGTGAGGCAACCAGTGATAGTAGCACACGAATAGTGGCCAGTCTAGCCATATGTGAGTAAGTATCAAAGAAGTATTCACCTTCTTTCTGGGTGTAACCCTCGGCTACAAGTCGTGCCTTGTACATTTTAATTGTACCATCGGGTCTAACCCTTTTCTTGAACACCCACTTACTGTTGGAACACGCGGTATGCTACGCTAGCGCCAAATAAACTTTCTACCGTGCACCCAAGAACATGCTACTGGAAATAGATCACATGATATGGTTTACCACTAGATGTGAAGTCACCGCAGTGAAAGTACAGTTGGTGACGTGTGTAGTCGATCAGTCGATTCGTCTCCCTCTGTTGTAGCCGATCTCCCACGAGCAGCGATCTCCCATGAACAGCTCCTCGGGGATCCTTCGAATGGTTTGTCCAAGCACCGCAGATGCGATGCCTCCAAGGTATCCACACGTATGGGGGAAGCATCGGGTGGCGCACTGCTAGGTCCGAGCACACGGCATGGCGACGTGGGGAGTGGCGGTGGCTGTCAAGGGAATGAAAAGGATCAACCCTAAAAGTGTGCCCATCCCCCTTTATATAGACCTCCAAGGTGGGCTCAACCAGAATGGGCTACAATTCCTTAAGTGTGCGACCCTATAGGTTCACATACACATGGACATGAATCGAGTCGATAGTCGGTAGCGGCTCCTAGCAGAACATGCCAACTCCCGTGTGTGTGAAAAGTCGTTAGACGAACCTCGACAATGTGTCATATACAACATTTATCTTGCCTCATGATATTGGTTTTCAATATCAAGGCGAGTACTTGTCATCCTTGTGGTAGCTCGACATCTCTTCTTGAAACCGTGATGCAGATTTCCGAACTAGGTTAACACTTAACCCATGTCGCATGACCATGCTTTCTGAATCTGATCACTCGAGAGGGCCAAGAGACTATCTCTCCTTACACGCGGGCAAATCCCATCTTGGTCAACCATGTCTCGCAGCATGTCTCATGACTCACCCGAAAGCTACCTTTATAACTACCCAGTTACGGAGTAGCGTTTGATAGACCCTAAGTGTGTCGATCCTCATTCCGAGAACATGAGAGGACCTTAGGTCAAGGACATGTCATATACATTGTACTTCAGACTAACAGATAATAGCTCGCTATGTCTCAAAGTGGGTTTGCCCGACTCGGTGATCTCAATCCTCGAGTCCATACTATCAGTTTAGCATCTCTATGCACATGAGTTGTGAAACATAGTCATCAACTAAATCGTATACTAGTAAAGGATATGTGTCCACATAACCTTAACAACTAGGGACTATTAGAACAATCATCATACAATATATAGTCTCACAAATAAGTCACATACTTATTGATACATATCAGTGATGATGTTCAAGGACAATACAAAATACTCATGAATACATAGGAAATGAAATCATCACATGATTGCCTCTAGGGCATATCTCCAACAGTCTCCCACCTGCACTAGAGTCAATCATATAGGCATCGTATGCCCATGGACCTCATGTGCATTTCGTGCTTAGACTGTGGGAGAGGCTTTGTTAATGGATCAGCAACATTTGCATCTGTGTGTATCTTGCATATGTTTACATTTCCTCTCTCAACAATGTAGAGAATAAGGTTAAAACGCGTGAGTATGTGCTGGGTTTTGTGATGGTTTCGTGGTTCCTTCACTTGTGCAATAGCACCACTATTATCACAATAAAGGTCCAACAGATTGGACGAGTCCTGATCCACTCCAAGATCAGAAATAAAATTCTTCACCAAACACCTTCTTTTGCAGCTTCAGAAGCCGCAATGTACTCAACCTATGTTGTAGAATCAACTACGGTATCTTGCTTGGCACTCCTCCAACCCACTGCTCCTCCGTTCAGAATGAACACAAATCCAGATTGCGATCGACTATCATCCCTATCGGTTTGGAACTAGCATCAGTGTAACTCTTTACAACGAGCTCATCCTCACCTCCATAAACTAGGAACATATCCTTTGTCCTTCTCAAGTATTTGAGGATATTATTTATCGCTGTTCACTCACTCTCACCTAGACCAGCCCGGTATCTGCCTACTACGCTTAGAGAAAAATAAATGATGGACCTGACAGCCGAAGCATAATAAATCCCATCCATGCGTCTTTGCTCATCAAAAGTCGAGGGACTCTAAGTCTTGCTAAGACTAATGCCATGTACATGGGCAAGAACCCTTTCTTGGCGTCTTGCATGTTGAACTGCTTCAACACCTTGTCTATATATGCATTTTGGCTTAATCAAATAAGCCTTCTTGATCTATCTCTATAGATCTTGATTCCTAGAATATAAGTTGTTTCTCCCAAGTCTTTCATCGAAAAACTATTTTTCAATGAGTCCTTGATAGACTCAAGCATTTAAACATCATTTCCAATCAACAATATGTCATCCACATACAGGATCGAAAATGCAACTGAGCTCCCACTGACCTTCTTGAATACACAATGACCATAACCGTTCTTGATGAAGCCAAACTCTTTGACCGCTTCATTAAAACGAATGTTCAAATTTCAAGATGCTTGCCTCAATCCATAAATGGATCTCTGAAACTTGCATACCCTGCAAGCATTCTTTTTATCAACAAAACCCTCAAGATGTGTCATATACACGTCCTTAGTTAAATCTCCATTAAGGAAAGCCGTTTTGACATCCATTTGCCATATCTCATAGTCAAAATATGAAGCTATAGCAGGAATTATCCGAATTGATTTAGGAATCAGTACTGGTGAATAAGTCTCACCATAGTCAACTCCTTGAACTTGTCGATAACCTTTAGCGACAAGTCGAGCTAACATTTCCGTCCATATCAATTTTCTTCTTAAAGATCCATTTGCACTCAATGGCTCGAACGCCATCTGGCGGATCAACCAAGTTCCAAACTAGATCATCATCCATGGACTTTAATTCGGATCTCATGGCCTCAAGCCATAACTCGGAACCAGGGATCACCATCGCTTTTGCATACGTGGTCAACTCGTTGTTCTCCAAGAATAACACACTGTAGTCGTGCATATTGCGCAACCTTTCTGACCTACATGGAACCGGTGTCGATTCCACTACAGGTTCCCTTACCAACTCCAGTGCGACCGAATCTCCTACCGGAACCTCCCTCTAGCCTTCCGGTTGAGAAACTCTTTCTCAAGGAAAATTCCATGTCGAGTGATACGTCTCCAACGTATCGGTAATTTATGAAGTATTCATGCCATGTTTGCCTATGTTTACAATACTTTTATATGGTTTTGATGCACTTTACATGATTTATTTAGAACTAACCGAGAATGACGCTATTTTCAGAGGAACTACCGTGGTGTTGTTTTTTGTGCAGAAATAAAAGTTCTCCAAATGCAATGAAACTTTTTGATTTTTTTTGGAACAAAAGAGGCACTAGAAGCTTCATGGGAGGACCAGACGATGAAGGAGGTGGCCACTACCCACGAGGGTGCACCACAGGCCTTTACCGTGGGCTTGTGGGTAGTGGGGACCTCATGGACCATCTTGGCGTGATTCCAACGCCCAAAATTTCTATAAATACATAAACCCCCAGAAATAACCCTAGATGAGAAGTTCTGCGATCGCATGCCTCTGTGCCCATTAAAAATCAATCTAGAGACGTTCCAGTACCCTGCAGGAGAGGGGAAATCATCTGTGGTGGCCATCTTCATCATCCCGGCGGCCACCATGATGAGGAGGGAGTAGTCCACCCTCGGGACTGAGCGTTTGTACCAGTAGCTATGTGTTTAATCTCTCTCTCTCTCTCTCTCTCTCTCTCTCTCTCTCTCGTGTTCTTGAGATGTCATGATCTTGATATATCACGAGCCTTGTTAATATAGTTGGATCATATGGTGTTTGTCCCATGCTATTGTTGTGATGAATTGAGTCTTTCACTTTAACATCTTGTTATGTTGGATTGAGTATTCAGGTTTGAGAGCACATGATATATGTCTTGCATGAGGATACCAGTAGTGACGATGGTGTATCCAGGAAATTCACTTGATATGTGTTGTGGCATCAACTTGCGGATCCCCGTGGTGACATTGGGGTAATCTAGGCATATGGGTTGATTGCACGTTTTCATACTATGCTCTCCGATAGAAACCTTTGTGTGCTCCTTGAAGTTCTTTGTGTTGGATGGAGTATTATGAATCTGAATTTGTTATGGTGTTATTTTAATACGAACTCTTGATATATCGATCGGAAAGGGTAACTTGTTATCTTAGTACGAACTCTTGGAAAGATTGATCGGAAAGAATAACTTTGATGTGGTTTTGTACCCTACAAACAATTTCTTCTTATGTTCTCCGCTAGATAGGAAGTTTGGAGTGATTCATCATCGCACATTGAGGGATTGTTATGTGATCCAATTATATTAGCATTGTTGAGAGATTGCACTAGCGAAAGTACGGACCCTAGGCCTCATATTCAAGCATGTCAATACCGTTTATGCTCATGTTTGTCACTTGCTACCTTGATGTTTTTATATTTTGAGATTACAAAAAACTATATCTACTGTCATTACTATACTTGTATCACCATCTCTTCACCGAACTAGTGCACATATACAATTTACCATTGTATTTGGTGCGTTGGAGACACAAGAGAATTTTTATTATTTGGTTGCAGGGTTGTTTGAGAGAGACCATCTTCATCCAACACTTCCCACGGATTGATAAACCTTAGGTCGTCCACTTGAGGGAAAATTGCTACTGTCCTACAAAACTTTGTGCTTGGAGGCCCAACATAGTATACAAGAACAAGTTGTGTAGTAGACATCATCGAGCGACAAACACTTTGCCCTCTTCACAGTTGTAGAAGTAATATCCCAAGGTTTCCCTTGGATATCCCACAATAATCCACTTGGCTGACTTGGGTGTGAGCTTGTCTGACCGGAGTCACTTGATATGTGCTTCACAATCCCAAATCTTCAGAAAACACAAACCGCGACACTTCGCAGTCCATATCTCATATGGTGTCTTATCTACAAATTTTGATGGTACCCTGTTTAGTGTGAAAGCTGCGGTTTCTAGAGCGTATCCCCAAAATGACAAGGGTAAATCCGACTGACTCATCATCGATCGGACCATGTCTAACAAAGTTTGATTCCTCCGTTCGGACACATCATTTTTCTGTGGCGTACCTGGAGGAGTGAGTTCTGCAACTATTCCACGACTCATCAGATGATCATCAAACTCCTAGCTCATATACTCACTGCCACGATCAGATCATAGAATTAAGTTAGAATTCCATCATCATGGAGCTTCTTCATGCGCTTTTCACTAATGTGTCCTAGTCGACGATGCCAGATGTAAGTCAGATTTATCTCGTTAGGTTTATGCCTCTTGACATTTATGTTATAGACCAATTCACCTTCAAGGTCTAATATAAATAACCCGTTCACAACAGCTGCAAAGCCATAAAACATTTCATTCAAGTAAATAGAACAACCATTGTCCTTAATACTGAATTCATAACCTTGCCTCATCAAACATGAGGCCGAAATAATGATTCGACTTAATGCGGGAACATAATAACAATTATAAAGTTCCATTACAAATCCTGAAGGTAAATTAAGTTGCATGGTGTCGACGACTAATGCAACAACTCTTGCTTTATTCCCGATGCATATGTCAACTTCTCCTCTTGCAACATTCCAAGTCCTTCTTATTTCCTGCATCAAGTTGCAGATGTGAACAACCGATCTGGTCTCATATACCCAAGAGCTACTATAAATATCAGCAAGAAAAATTTCTATACCATATACAACAAGTGTACTTGAAGAAGAAGTCACACTTCCAGACTTCTTGCCTATCTCAGCAAGCCGCTGCCTGCAGTTCCTCTTCCAGTGACCGGTTTCCTTGCAGTGAAAGCAAATGGTCCCCGTGTTTGGTCCGGACTTGGGCACAACGGTGATAGTAGGAGTTGCCTCCTTGCCCTTTGCCTTATCCTTTTTCTTGGACTAGCTCTTCTTTAACTTTGCCATGTTCTGCACCATCAACACTTGATGCGTGCCTTTCTTCATATCCTGCTCTGCCACTTTTAGCATCCCATGCAATTCAGTGAGTTTCTTCTCCATGCCGTGCATATGGTAATTCGAGATGAATGCCTCGTAGCTGGACGGAAGATAACCCAAAATTGTATCCGTGGACAACTCGTCCCCAAGTGGGAAGCCTAACCTATCCAGAGCTTGCATGTATCCAATCATCTTGATCACATGTGGGCTCAGTGGATCGCCCTCTTTTAGTTTACAACCCATCAAGGATCACCAGACATTGAATCTTTTGGTCCTTGCCTACATCTTAAACATGCTCTTGAGGTTCTCGATCATATCGAAAGCCTCAGTGTTTTCGAAGTGCTGCTGCAGATCGGGCTCCATACAAGCCAGCATGAGACACATGATCTTGTTTGAATCATCAACAAGTTTCTCGTGGGCATTCCTGGCTATGGCATTAGCATTCTCGGCAGGTTCCTCTAGAAGGTGATCCTCTGGAACTTGTTCTTTTTATCATGCTTGAGAACAATTCTTAGATTTCTATACCAGGTGGTAAAGTTTGTTCCATTAGGTTTATCCTTTTCCAGGATTGATTTCAACGAAAACTGGGTTGGGCATGTGGTGCGAGTGATCTAAAACATAAATATGCAAAACACTAAGACATGTACTCATGAATAGTAATTCTAGTTAAACATTTTAATAAGATCATTACTCCCACTAAAATCAACATCCCTCTGTTGATGCTTAGCAATTCAAGATCCAAGATCCACATGTCAACTAGTGAGCTTTTGCATCACTGCTAGAAGACTAGACCACTCGGTAAGCAACACTTGCTAATCATATCTCTATAAGACTCTTGTTTATTTGGGATATTTCATGCCACACAAACTCTTATGCCTCGAGGCCAAAAACTGTTTTGATAGCCACGACAAGTTAACCAACGCTTCGCTCGTAAGTGTCTGACACAAACGCACCATGTTAAGAAGAATTAGCAGCACTAATTTTATAGGCCCACCACTAAAAATACTTAACATGTGATGGTGAAACCATCAGGGAGGCAATTTTACTTGAAATTCTTTGAGGGATCACCTTACTTAAAATATCTAGCATGCAAAAGAAGGGCGCATAAAAGGGATAAAATTTCATATGCAGTTTATATATGTGTGATATGGTATAGCCCCTTTCATTAACACATGATGATTTCTATCTACACGTGCGCTGCATGCCCATGGCGATCTCCATATCCGTGCATGGTTGACCTTGTGGTGATCTCCATCTCCACACCACTATGTCAACCGCCAAGTGTTACATAACATACCATGTTATTACAAACTAATAGCCATGAGAGTAAATTACATCACAAGGCATCTCATGTTGACACGCAGGTCATTAATACAATAATGGGACAACCATACGGCTCTATCCGGTTGCCGCACTCATGACATGCAGGTCATGATATAATAATTTATAAGCAACATTCATGGGCTATACCAAATCACAAGCATTCCCTACAAAAACAAGTGAGACGATCTACCGTCAAAACTAAAACTGGCTTAAACTCTATTTTCCAAGAGGATTTTGACCTCGAACATTTAGCCAAAAACGTCATAGCCATTGATGGTCAAATGCATCTATTAGTTCTCTTCAGTTTGACAGGTCGTGGAGCAAAAACGGAGTTCGTATGCAAAAGTTATGCCCGTTTTACTATTACTGCTCCAACAGATTTCAGCACTGCGGAAATCACATTTCCACGATGTCGATCTTCGTTCCGATTCGATCAATCGCATTGGTCTTCGCGTGCTACATCTGGATTTACGTTCCACTGTCAACTCCAATGGAGGAAACTGACCGGTAGGGGTAATTCGCGTCACGACCTCTGCATCACGATCACGAAAGCTAGATCACAAACCAACCTTCAATAGTGATGTGCACGGCCGATCTCATCGACCGCACCTGAACCGATCTACATACCTCATATGCAAATCAACAAATCTAACACCACACAGGGAGGCTCTCATACCATTGTTGGAACACGCGGTACGCTATGCTAGCGCCAAATAAAATTTCTACTGTGCACCGAAGAACATGCTGCTGGAAATAGATCACGAGAATGGGTTTACCACTAGACGCGCAGTCACCGCAACAGAGGTAGATTTGGTGACGCATGCTACCTCTTGAGCTTGTGTTGGTTTTCCCTTAAAGAGGAAAGGGTGATGCAGCAAAGTAGATAAGTATTTCCCACAGTTTGTTGAGAACCAAGTATCAATCCATTAGGAGGAACAAGCAAGGCCCCAATCATAGTACCTACACAAATAATCAAACTCTTGCACCCAACGCTAAAAATGGGTTGTCAATCCCTTGAGAGTTATTTGCAAGGATGAGATATGATAGAGATAGATATAAAGGATTGTGGAAACAAAAGTAAATAAATTGCAACAAGATATTTTTGGTATTTTTGGTTTATAGGTCTGAAAGTATAATATGGAAAATAGACCTGGGGTCCATAGGTTTCACTAGAGGCTAGAGGCTTCTCTCATACAGGAAAATAATACGATGGGTGAACAATCTACTGTCGAGCAATTGATATAAAAGCGAATAATTATGAAGATATCTAAGGCAATGATTATGCATATAGGCATCATGTCCGTGTCAAGTAGACCAAAACAATTCTGCATCTACTACTATTACTCCACACATTGACCAACTCCTGCCTGCATCTAGAGTATTAAGTTCATGAAGAACAGAGTAACGCATTAGGTAAGATGACATGATGTAGATGGATAAACTCAAGCAATATGATGAAAACCCCATATTTTTATCCTCGATGGCAACAATGCAATACGTGCCTCGCTACCCCTACTTTGTTAGTGTGTGAGGACACCGCAAGATTGAACCCAAAACTAAGCACTTCTCCCATTGCAAGAATTACCAAACTAGTTGGCCAAACCAAACCAATAAATCGAAGAGACTTACTAAGATATGAAATCATGCATACAAGAATTCAGGGAAGATTCAAATAATATTCATAGATAATCTGAACATAAACCCACAATTCTGTTGGAAATATGCCCTAGAGGCAATGATAAAATAGTTATTATTGTATTTCCTGTTTCAAGATAATCGTTTATTATCCATGTTATAATTGTATTGAATGAAAGCATAGAAACATGTGTGGATATATAGAAAAAACAATGTCCCTAGCAAGCCTCTAGTTGGCTAGCCAGTTGATCAAGGATGGTTAAGGTTTTCTGACCATATGCAAGTGTTGTCTCTTAATAACTGGATCACATAATTAGGAGAATCGTGTGATGGACAAGACCCAAATTATATACGTAGCATGTGATCGTGTCATTTTGTTGCTATTGTATTTTGCTGTCAAGTATTCATTCCTATGACCATGATATCATGTAACTCACTGACACCGGAGCAATACCTTGTGTGTATCAAACGTCACAACGTTACTGGGTGACTATAAAGGTACTCTACATGTATCTCCGAAGGTGTCCGTTGAGTTAGCATGGATCAAGACTGGGATTTGTCACTCCGTGTGACGGAGAGGTATCTCGGGGCCCACTCGGTAATACAACATCACATACAAGCCTTGCAAGCAATGTGACTCAAGTGTAAGTCACATGATCTTGTATTACGGAACGAGTAAAGAGACTTGCCGGTAACGAGATTAAAATAGGTATAGGGATACCGACGATCAAATCTTGGGCAAGTAACACACCGAAGGACAAAGGGAATGTTATACAGGATTATACGAATCCTTGGCACAGAGGTTCAACCGATAGATCTTCGTAGAATATGTAGGATCCAATATGGACATCCAGGTCCCGCTATTGGATATTGACTGAGGAGTTTCTCGGGTCATGTTTGCATAGTTCTCGAACCCGTAGGGTGTGCACACTTAAGGTTCGATGATGTTTTAGTATAGTTGAGTTATATGTGTTGGTGATCGAATGTTGTTCGGAGTCCCGGATGAGATCACAGACGTCACGTGGGTTTCCGGAATGGTCCGGAAACGAAGATTGATATATAGGATGGTTTCATTTTGTCACCGGAAAGATTTCGGGCATTACCGACAGTGTACTAGGAGTGACGAATGGGTTCCAGGTATTCACCGGGAGGGGCCTACCCACCCGGGAGTGAGCCCAGTAGCCCTAGGGTGGCGCACCAGCCCTTAGTGGGCTGGTGAGGCTAGACCAAATGGGCTATGGTGCCACAAGGAGAAAACACCAAATGAAAAGAAAAAAAAGGAAATAGGGAGGTGGGAAGGAAGGAGTGGACTCCTCCCCCCAAACAGAATTGGGGTGGGAGTCCACCTCCTCCCCTTCGGCCGGTGCCCTTGGGGCTCCCTTGAGCCCCAAGGCTAGCCCCTCCCCTCCTCCTATATATATTGGTGGTTTTAGGGATTTTGAGACACAACTTTGCCATGTGCAACTCAAACCTGTACCACGTAGTTCTTCCTCTAGATCGGATTTCTGCAGAGGTCGGGCGGAGCCCTGCAGGAGTAGATCATCACCACCACCGGCGCGTCGTCACGCTCCAGGAGAACTCATCTACTTTTCCGTCTCTCTTGCTGGATCAAGAAGGCGGAGATCGTCATCGAGCTGTACGTGTGCTAAACACGGAGGTGCCGTCCGTTCGGCGCTAGATCGGAACGGATCGTGGGACGACGGTAATTTGAATCACGAAGCTATACCACTACATCAACCATGTTTCTTAACGCTTCCTGCTTAGCGATCTACAAGGGTATGTAGATCCAATCTCCCTGTCATAGATGAACATTACCATGATAGGTCTTCGTGTGCGTAGGAATTTTTTTGTTTCCCATGCAACGCTCCCCTACAGTGGCATCAGAGCTAGGTTCATGCGTAGATGTTATCTCGAGTAGAAGACAAAAGTTTTCGTGGGCACTGATGTTCGATTTGCTGCCCTCCTTAGTCTTTTTTTCGATTTGGCGGTATTGTTGGATTGAAGCGGCCCGTACCGACAATACTCGTACGCTTACGAGAGACTGGTTTCATCGACCAACATGCAACTCATTGCATAAAGATGACTGGCAGGTGTCGGTTTCTTCAACTTTAGTTGAATTGGATTTGACCGAGGCGATCCTTGGAGAGAGGTTAAATAGCAATTTGCACATCTCCGTTGTGGGTTTTGCGTAAGTAAGATGCGATCATACTAGATACCCATAGCAGCCACGTAAAAATGCAATAACAAATTAGAGGACGTCTAACTTGTTTTTGCAGGGTATGCTTGTGATGTGATATGGCCAAAGACATGATGTGATATATTGGATGTATGAGATGATCTTGTTGTAATAGTTAATATCGACTTGCACGTCGATGCTACGGCAACCGGCAGTATCCATAGGGTTGTCTTTAAACTAACGTTTGTGGTTGCAGATGCGTTTACTATATTGCTAGGTTGTAGCTTTAGTAGTAATAGCATAGATAGCACGACAACCTCGATGGCGGCACGATGATGGAGATCATGATGATGGAGATCATGGTGTGGCGCCGGTGAGAAGAAGGTCATGCCGGTGCTTTGGTGATGGAGATCAAGAAGCACAAGATCATGGCCATATCATGTCACTTATCAATTGCATGTGATGTTAATCCTTCTATGCACCTTATCTTGCTTAGAACGATGGTAGCATTATAATGTGATCCCTCACTAAAATTTTCAAGATAAAATTTGTTCTCCCTGACTGTGCACTGTTGCGACAGTTCGTCGTTTTGAGATACCACGTGATGATCGGGTGTGATAGATTCAACGTTCACATACATCGGGTGCAAAACAGTTGCACATGCTGAACACTCGGGTTAAACTTGACGAGCCTAGCATGTGCAGACATGGCCTCGGAACACAAGAGACCGAAAGGTCAAGCATGAATTGTATAGTTGATATGATTAGCATAGAGATGTTTACCACTGAAACTATACTCAACTCACGTGATGATCGGACTTGAGTTAGTGGATTTGGATCATGCACCACTCAAATGACTAGAGGGATGTATATTTTGAGTGGGAGTTTATTAGTAATTTGATTAGTTAAACTCTAATTGTCTTGAACATAGTCTAAGTCCAGTTTGCAATATTTTTATGTTGTAGATCAATGGCTCACGCAGTAGCAACCCTGAATTTCAATACATTCCTAGAGAAAGCTAAGTTGAAAGATGATGGAAGTAACTTTGTAGACTAGGCACGTAGTCTTAGGATCATCCTACTAGGTGGGAAAAAGAATTATGTCCTTGATGCTGCGCTAGGAGATGAACCACCCGTTACGTCTGACCAAGATGTTTTGAACGCTTGGCAATCGCGTAAGGAGGACTACTCAGTAGTTCAATGTGCAGACTTGTATGGCTTAGAACCAGGACTTCAACGGCGCTTTGAGCGTCATGGAGCATATGAGATGTTCCAGGAGTTGAAGTTTATCTTTCAGAAGAACGCCTGGATCGAGAGGTATGAGACCTCCGATAAATTCCATGCTTGCAAGATGGAGGAGAATTCGTCTGTCAGTGAACATTTGCTCAAAATGTTTGGGTACTCAAACCGTCTAGCTGAGCTGGGGATTGAACTCCCGCAAGAGGCTATCACTGACAGAATTCTTCAATCACTGCCACCTAGCTATAAGAGCTTTGTGTTGAACTATAACATGCAAGGGATGAACAAGTCACCGGCGAGTTATTCGCGACGCTGAAAGTCGCAGAGTCAGAACTCCGGAAAGAGCATCAAGTGTTGATGGTCAATAAGACCACTGATTTCAAGAGAAACGGCAAAGGCAAGAAGGGTAACTCCAAGAAGAGCGGCCAAACTGTTGCCAATCTGACGAAGAAACCCAAGGCTGGACCTAAGCCGGAAACAGAGTGTTATTATTGCAAGGGGATGGGTCACTAGAAGCGCAACTGCCCAAAGTATTTGGCTGATAAGAAGGTGGCCAAAGAAAAATTAGGTATATGTGATATACATGTTATTGATGTGTACTTAACCAACTCTCGTAGTAGTACCTGGGTATTTGATACCGGTTCTGTTGCTCATATTTGCAACTCGAAGCAGGAACTGCGGAATAAACGAAGGCTGACGAAGGATGAATTGATGATGCGCGTGGGAAATGGTTCCAAGGTTGATGCAATCGCCGTCAGCACAGTCTCACTTCAGTTACCATCAGGATTAGTTATGAACTTAAATAATTGTTATTTAGTGCCTGCGTTAAGCATGGACATTATATCTGGATCTTGTTTATTGCGAGACGGTTACTCATTGAAGTTAGAGAATAATGGTCGTTCTATTTCTATGAGTAATATCTTTTATGGTCATGCACCCAATGTGAGAGGATTGTGCATATTGAATCTTGATTGTGATGATACACATATACTCCCTCCATTCCTAAATACAAGTATTTTAAGAGATCTCAGTAGGGGTCTACATACGGAGCGAAATGAATGAATCTACAATCTACAATATGCCTATATACATTCGTATATATTCCACTAGTGAAATCTGTTGGGTAACGTAGCATAAATTCAAAATTTTCCTACGCATATTCAGATCTTCCTATGGAGAGACCAGCAACGAGAGAGGGGTAAGAGCATCTTCATACCTTTGAAGATCGCTAAGCGGAAGCGTTGCTAGAACGCGGTTGATGGAGTCGTACTCATAGCGATTCCGATCTAGTGCCGAACAACGACACCTCCTCGTTCAACACACGTGCAGCCCGGTGACGTCTCCCGCACCTTGATCCAGCAAGGAGGAGGGAGAGGTTGGGGAAGAACTCCAGCAACACGACGGCGTGGTGTCGATGGAGAGACGAGGTCTCCCGACAGGGCTTCGCCAAGCACCGGTGGAGAGGAGGAGGAAGAAGAGCAGGGCTGCGCCGAGAGAGAGGGAAAAACCGTGTGTCTCAATGGCCAAAAGTGCCCGATATATATAGGGGGAGGGGAGAGGGGGTGCCACCCCTAGGGTTCCCACCCTAGGGGGTGCGTCAGCCCCCCCAGATGGGAGGTGCGGCGGCCAGAAGGGGGAGGAGGGGGTGGCGCACCATCTGGGAGTTGCACAATCTCACGGTCGAAGGAAAAGATACTTGACATTAGAAAAGCATTAGCATACGAACAATACGATCTAGTGCTAGGCTTAGAATTGGGTCTTGTCCATCACATCATTCTTCCAATGATGTGATCCCATTATCAATGACATCTAATGCCCATGATCAGGAAACCATGATCATCTATTGACTAACGAGCTAGCCAACTAGAGGCTTGCTAGGGACACATTGTGATCTATTTATTCACACATGTATTACTGTTTCCTGTTAATACAGTTATAGCATGAACAATAGACGATTATCATGAACAAGGAAATATGATAATAACCATTTTATTATTGCCTCTAGGGCATATTTCCAACAGTCTCCCACTTGCACTAGAGTCAATAATCTAGTTACATTGTGATGTATCGAACACCCATAGCATTATGGTGTTGATCATGTTTTGCTCGTGGAAGAGGTTTAGTCAACGGGTCTGCAATATTCAGATCCGTGTGTACTTTACAAATATCTATCACTCCACTCTGGACATGGTCCTGGATGGAGTTGTAGCGGCGCTTGATGTGCTTCGTCTTGCGGTGAAACCTGGGCTCCTTGGCTATATCAATGGCTCCAGTGTTATCACAGAAGAGTGTCATAGGACCCGACGCGCTTGGAACCACTCCAAGGTCGGTGACGAGCTCCTTCATCCAAATTCCTTCATGAGCCGCTTCTGAAGCAGCTATGTACTCCGCTTCACATGTAGATGCTGCCACGACTTCTTGCTTGCTGCTGCACCAGCTCACTGCCCCACCATTCAACACATATACGTATCCGGTCTGTGACTTAGAGTCATCCGGATCTGTGTCGAAGCTAGCGTCTACGTAACCCTTTACGACGAGCTCTTCGTCACCTTCATAAACGAGAAACATTTCCTTAGTCCTTTTCAGGTACTTACGGATATTCTTGACCGCTGTCCAGTGTTCCGTACCTGGATCACTTTGGTACCTCCCTACCAAACTTATGGCAATGTTTATATCAGGTCTGGTACACAGCATGGCATACATTAGAGAGCCCACGGCTAAAGCGTAGGGGACAAAACTCATCTTCTCTCTATCTGCTGCCGTGGTCGGCGACCGAGTCTTACTCAATCTCATACCTTGCAAAACTGGCAAGAACCCTTTCTTTGAGTTTTCCATATTGAACTTCTTCAATATCTTGTCAAGGTATGTACTTTGCGAAAGACCTATGAGGCGTCTCGATCTATCTCTATAGATCTTGATGCCTAATATGTATGCAGCTTCTCCAAGGTCCTTCATTGAAAAACTCTTGTTCAAATAGGCCTTTATGCTCTCCAACATCTCTATATTATTCCCCATCAATAATATGTCATCCACATATAGTATGAGGAAAGCTACAGAGATCCCACTCACTTTCTTGTGCAGACAGGCTTCTCCGTAAACCTGTATGAACCCAAACGCTTTAATCACCTCATTAAAGCGAATGTTCCAACTCCGAGATGCTTGCACCAGCCCATAGATGGAGCGCTGGAGCTTGCATACTTTGTTAGCACCCTTAGGGTCAACAAAACCTTCTGGTTGCATCATATACAACTCTTCCTTAAGGTTCCCGTTAAGGAACGCTGTTTTGACGTCCATTTGCCAAATTTCATAATCATAAAAGGCGGCAATTGCTAACATGATTCGGACTGACTTCAACTTCGCTACGGGAGAGAAAGTCTCTTCGTAGTCAACTCCTTGAATTTGTTGTAAACCCTTTGCGACAAGTCGAGCTTTGTAACCGGTTACATTACCGTTTGCATCAGTCTTCTTCTTGAAGATCCATTTATTTTCTATGGCTCGCCGGTCATCGGGCAAGTCCACCAAAGTCCATACTTTGTTCTCATACATGGATCCTATCTCGGATTTCATAGCCTCAAGCCATTTGTTGGAATCCGGGCCCGCCGTTGCTTCTTCATAGTTCGAAGGTTCACCGTTGTCTAACAACATGATTTCCATCACAGGGTTGCCGTACCACTCTGGTGCGGAGCGTGCCCTTGTGGACCTTCGCGGTTCAGTAGTAACTTGATCCGAAGTTTCATGATTATCATCATTAACTTCCTCTTCAGTTGGTGTAGGCGCCACAGGAGCAACTTCCCGCGCTGCGCTACTTTCCTGTTCGAGAGGGGGTGTAATTACCTCATCAAGTTCTACCTTCCTCCCACTTACTTCTTTCGAGAGAAACTCTTTCTCTAGAAAGGATCCGTTCTTGGCAACAAAGGTTTTACCTTCGGATCTAAGATAGAAGGTATACCCAATAGTTTCCTTAGGGTATCCTATGAATACGCATTTCTCCGCTTTGGGTTCGAGCTTTTCTGGTTGAAGTTTCTTCACATAAGCATCGCAGCCCCAAACTTTAAGAAACGACAACTTAGGTTTCTTGCCAAACCATAGTTCATACGGTGTCGTCTCAACGGATTTACACGGTGCCCTATTTAAAGTGAATGCTGCAGTTTCTAATGCGTATCCCCAAAATGATAGCGGTAAGTCGGTGAGTGACATCATAGATCGTACCATATCTAATAAAGTGCGATTACGACGTTTAGACACTCCGTTGCGCTGCGGTGTGCCAGGCGGCGTCAGTTGTGAAACAATTCCACACTTCCTTAGGTGTGTGCCAAACTCATGACTCAAATATTCTCCTCCACGATCAGATCGTAGACATTTAATTTTTCTATCACGTTCATTCTCAACCTCACTCTGAAATTCTTTGAACCTTTCAAACGTCTCAGATTTGTGCTTCATCAAGTAGATATACCCATACCTACTCAAATCATCGGTGAGAGTGAGAACATAACGATAACCACCGCGAGCTTTAACGTTCATTGGACCACACACATCAGTATGTATTATTTCCAATAAGTCGGTTGCTCTCTCCATTATTCCTGAGAATGGAGTCTTAGTCATCTTGCCCATGAGGCACGGTTCGCATGTGTCAAATGATTAAAAGTCAAGAGACTCTAATAGTCCATCAGTATGGAGCTTCTTCATGCGCTTAACGCCGATATGACCAAGGCGGCAGTGCCACAAGTATGTGGGACTATCATTATCAACTTTGCATCTTTTGGTACTCACACTATGAATATGTGTAACATCACGATCGAGATTCATCAAGAATAAACCATTCACCAGCGGAGCATGACCATAAAATATATCACTCATATAAATAGAAGAACCATTATTCTCTGACTTAAATGAGTAGCCGTCTCGCATTAAGCAAGACCCTGATACAATGTTCATGCTTAAATCTGGTACTAAATAACAATTATTAAGGTTTAAAACTAATCCCGACGGTAGATGTAGAGGTAGCGTGCCGACGGCGATCACATCGACCTTTGAAACATTCCTGACGCGCATCATCACCTCGTCCTTGGCCAGTCTCCGCTTATTCCGCAGTTCCTGCTTTGAGTTGCAAATGTGAGCAACAACACCGGTATCAAATACCCAGGAGCTACTACGAGCGCTGGTAAGGTACACATCAATAACATGTATATCACATATACCTTTAACGTTGCCGGCCTTCTTGTCCACTAAGTATTTGGGGCAGTTCCGCTTCCAGTGACCCTTTCCCTTGCAATAGAAGCACTCAGTCTCAGGCTTGGGTCTGTTCTTTTTCTTCTTCCCGGCATCTGGCTTACCGGGCGCGGCAACAACTTTGCCGTCTTTCTTGAAGTTCTTCTTACCCTTGCCTTTCTTGAAACTAGTGGTCTTGTTGACCATCAACACTTGATGCTCTTTCTTGATTTCTACTTCTGCAGATTTGAGCATCGAGTACAACTCGGGAATGGTCTTCTCCATCCTTTGCATGTTGTAGTTAAGCACAAAGCCTTTGTAGCTTGGTGGGAGAGACTGGAGGATTCTGTCAATTATAGCATCATCCGGAAGTTTGACTCCAAGTGAAGTCAGACGACCATGTAACCCAGACATTTTGAGTATGTGCTCACTGACAGAACTGTTCTCCTCCATCTTACAGCTAAAGAACTTGTCGGAGACTTCATATCTCTCGACACGGGCATGAGCTTGAAAAACTAGCTTCAGCTCCTGGAACATCTCATATGCCCCGTGTTGCTCAAAACGCCTTTGGAGCCCCGTTTCTAAACTGTATAACATGCCACACCTGACCAGAGAGTAGTCATCACTCCGCGTTTGCCAGACGTTCAGAATGTCCTGGGCTTCTGCGGGAGCGGGAGGGTCACCTAGCGGCGCATCAAGGACATAAGCCTTTTTAGCTGCTTCAAGGATGAGCTTCAAGTTGCGAACCCAGTCCGCATAGTTGCTACCATCATCTTTCAGCTTGTTTTTCTCTAGGAATGCGTTGAAGTTGAGGTTGACGTTGGACATCTACAATATTTATAAAGACAACTTTTAGACTAAGTTCATGACAATTAAGTTCATTTAATCAAATTAAGTATGAACTCCCACTTAAATCGACATCCCTCTAGTCATCTAAGTGATACATGATCCATGTTGACTAACCCGTGTCCGATCATCACGTGAGACGGACTAGTCACCATGGTGAGCAACTTCATGCTGATCGTATTCAACCATACGACTCATGTTCGACCTTTCGGTCTCTTGTATTCGCGGTCATGTCTGTACATGCTAAGCTCGTCGAGTCAACCTAGGTGTTTCGCGTGTGTAAATCTGGCTTACACCCGTTGTATGCGAACGTTAGAATCTATCACACCCGATCATCACGTGGTGCTTCGAGACAACGAACCTTCGCAACGGTGCACACTTAGGGGAATACGTTCTCGAAATTTTAAGAGGGATCATCTTATTGTGCTACCGTCGTTCTAAGCAATAAGATGTAAAACATGATAAACATCACAATGCAATCATATAGTGACATGATATGGCCATTATCATCTTTGCTCTTTCGATCTCCATCTTCAGGCATCGCATGATCATCATCGTCACCAGCGTGACATCATGATCTCCATCATCATGATCTCCATCATCGTGTCTCCGTGAAGTCGTCACGCCAACTACTACTATCACTACTACTATAGCTAACCGTTAGCAACGAAGTAAAAGTAGTAATGACATGGCGTTTCATCTCATACAATAAAATAAGACAACTCCTATGGCTCCTGCCGGTTGTCATACTCATCGACATGCAAGTCGTGAAACCTATTACAATAACATGATCATCTCATACATCATACATTCAACATCACAACTTTGGCCATATCACATCACATGTCAAACCCTGCAAAAACAAGTTAGACGTCCTCTAATTGTTGTTGCAAGTTTTACGTGGCTGATTTGGGTTTCTAGCAAGAATGCCTTCTTACCTACGTGACAGCCACAACGATGATATGCCAAAGCTATTTACCCTTCATAAGGACCCTTTTCATCAAATCCAATCCGACTAGAGTAGGAGAGACAGACACCCGCTAGCCACCTTTATGCACGGAGTGCATGTCTGTCGGTGGAACCAGTCTCACGTAAGCGTACGTGTAAAGTCGGTCTGGATCTTATTTATTGCGAGACGGTTACTCATTTAAGTTAGAGAATAATGGTCGTTCTATTTCTATGAGTAATATCTTTTATGGTCATGCACCCAATGTGAGAGGATTGTTCATATTGAATCTTGATTGTGATGATACACATATACTCCCTCCATTCCTAAATACAAGTCTTTTAAGAGATCTCAGTAGGGGTCTACATACAGAGCGAAATGAATAAATCTACAATCTACAATATGCCTATATACATTCGTATATAGTCCACTAGTGAAATCTGTTGGGTAACGTAGCATAAATTCAAAATTTTCCTACGCATATTCAGATCTTCCTATGGAGAGACCAGCAACGAGAGAGGGGTAAGAGCATCTTCATACCTTTGAAGATCGCTAAGCGGAAGCGTTGCTAGAACGCTTGATGGAGTCGTACTCGTAGCGATTCCGATCTAGTGCCGAACAACGACACCTCCGCGTTCAACACACGTGCAGCCCGGTGACGTCTCCCGCACCTTGATCCAGCAAGGAGGAGGCAGAGGTTGGGGAAGAACTCCAGCAACACGACGGTGTGGTGTCGATGGAGAGACGAGGTCTCCCGGCAGGGCTTCGCCAAGCATCGGTGGAGAGGAGGAGGAAGAAGAGCAGGGCTGCGCCGAGAGAGAGGGAAAAACCGTGTGTCTCAATGGCCAAAAGTGCCCGATATATATAGGGGGAGGGGAGAAGGGGTGACACCCCTAGGGTTCCCACCCTAGGGGGTGCGGCAGCCCCCCCCCAAATGGGAGGTGCGGCGGCCAGAAGGGGGAGGAGGGGGTGGCGCACCATCTGGTGGGCCTTAGGCCCACCTGGCCTAGGGTTTGCCCCCCTTTTCTCTCCCTTGCGCTATGGGCTGAGTGGGGAGGTGCACCAGCCCACCTAGGGGCTGGTTCCCACACCCACTTGGCCCACCTTATCTCCCGGGGTCGTTGCCCCCCTTCGGTGGTCCCCCGGGGCCACCTCCGGTGGTCCCGGTGGTCCCGGTACGTTACCGGTGATGCCCGAAACACTTCCGGTATCCGAAACCATCCGTCCTATATATCAATCTTTACCTCCGGACCATTCCGGAGCTCCTAGTGACGTCCGGGATCTCATCCGGGACTCCAAACAACTTTCGGTAACCTTGTATAACAATTCCCTATAACCCTAGCGTCATCGAACCTTAAGTCTGTAGACCCTACGGGTTCGGGAGACAGGTAGACATGACCGAGACACCTCTCTGGCCAATAACCATCAGCGGGGTCTGGATACCCATGGTGGCTCCCACTTGCTCCACGATGATCTCATCGGATGAACCACGATGTCAAGGATTCAATCAATCCCGTATACGATTCCCTTTGTCTGTCGGTATAGAACTTGCCCGAGATTCGATCGTCGGTATACCTATACCTTGTTTACTCTCGTTACCGGTAAGTCTCTTTACTCGTTCCGTAGCACGTCATCGTGTGACTAACTCCTTAGTCACATTGAGCTCATGATGATGTTCTACCGAGTGGGCCCAGAGATACCTCTCCATCACACGGAGTGACAAATCCCGATCTCGATTCGTGCCAACCCAACAGACAATTTCGGAGGTACCCGTAGTGCACCTTTATAGTCACCCAGTTACGTTGTGACGTTTGATACACCCAAAGCACTCCTACGGTATCCAGGAGTTGCACAATCTCACGGTCGAAGGAAAAGATACTTGACATTAGAAAAGCATTAGCATACGAACAATACGATCTAGTGCTAGGCTTATGATTGGGTCTTGTCCATCACATCATTCTCCCAATGATGTGATCCCGTTATCAATGACATCTAATGCCCATGATCAGGAAACCATGATCATCTGTTGACTAACGAGCTAGCCAACTAGAGGCTTGCTAGGGACACATTGTGATCTATTTATTCACAAATGTATTACTATTTCCTGTTAATACAATTATAGCATGAACAATAGACGATTATCATGAACAGGGAAATATGATAATAACCATTTTATTGTTGCCTCTAGGGCATATTTCCAACAAAATCTTTATAAAGACTTTTATTTAGGAATGGAGGGAGTACATAACATTGAGACCAAAAGATGTAGAGTTAACAATGATAGCGCCACGTTTTTGTGGTACTGCCGCTTAGGTCATATTGGATTAAAGCGCATGAAGAAACTCCATACCGATGGGCTTTTGGAGTCACTTTATTTTGAATCACTTGACACGTGTGAACCATGGCTCATGGGCAAGATGACTAAGACTCCGTTCTCCGGAACAATGGAGCGGGCTAGTGACTTGTTGGAGATCATACATACCGATGTGTGTGGTCCAATGAGTGTGGAGGCGCGAGGCGGATATCGTTATTTTCTCACCTTCATTGACGATTTGAGTAGGTATGGATATATCTACTTGATGAAGCACAAGTCTGAAACGTTTGAGAAGTTCAAGCAATTTCAGAGTGAAGTTGAAAATCATCGTAACAAGAAGATCAAGTTCGTGCGTTCTGATCGAGGGGGCGAATATCTGAGTTTTGAGTTTGGTGCTCCCTTAATACAATGTGGAATAGTTTCACAGTTGACACCGCCTGGAACACCACATCGTAATGGTGTGTTCGAACGTCGTAATCGTACTATGTTAGATATGGTGCGATCTATGATGTCTCTTACCGATTTGCCGTTATCGTTTTGGGGTTATGCATTAGAGACAAACGCATTCACTTTAAATAGGGCACCGTCAAAATCCATTGAGACGACACCATATGAGCTATGGTATGGCAAGAGGCCAAAGTTGTCGTTTCTTAAAGTTTGGGCATGTAATGCCTATGTTAAAAAGCTTCACCCTAAAAAGCTGGAACCCAAATAGAAAAAATGCGTCTTCATAGGTTACCCAAAGGAGACAATTGGGTACACCTTGTATCTCAGATCCGAGGACAAAGTGTTTGTTGCTAAGAATGGAGCTTTTCTTGAGAAGGAGTTTCTCTCGAAAGAATTGAGTGGGAGGAAGATAGAACTTGATGAGGTTGTAGAACCTCTAGTCCCTCTAGATGGTGGCGTAGGGCAAGGGGAAACCTTTGTCGAAGCGACGCCAGTTGAGGAGGAAGGTAATGATGATGATCATGAAGCTTCGGATCAAGTTACTGTCGGAACTTGCATGTCGACAAGATCACGTACTGCTCCTGAGTGGTACGGTAATCCTGTCTTATCAATCATGTTGTTAGACAACAATGAACCTACGAATTATGAAGAAGCAATGGTGGGCCCGGATTCCAACAAATGGTTGGAGGCCATGAAGTCCCAGATAGGATCTATGTATGAAAATAAAGTCTGGACTTTGGAAGTATTACCTGAAGGTCGCAAGGCTATTCAGAACAAATGGATCTTTAAGAAGAAGACGGACGCTGACGGTAATGTGACCGTTTATAAAGCTCGACCTGTGGCAAAGGGTTTTTCACAAGTCCAAGGTGTTGACTACGATGAGACGTTCTCATCGATAGCGATGCTTAAGTTCGTCCGAATCATCTTAGCAATAGCTGCATTTTTTGATTATGAAATTTGGCATATGGATGTAAAAACGGTGTTACTTAACGGTTTTCTTAAGGAAGAGTTGTATAGAATGCTACCCGAAGGTTTTGTCGATCCAAAGAATGCTAACAAAGTATGCAATCTCCAGCGATCCATTTATGGACTGGTGCAAGCATCTCAGAGTTGGAATAAGTGCTTTGATGAGGTGATCAAAGCATTTGGGTTTATACAAGTTGTTGGAGTATCTTGTATTTACAAGAAAGTGAGTGGGAGCTGTGTGGCGTTTCTAATATTATATGTGGATGACATATTGCTGATTGGAAACAATGTGGAGTTTTTAGAGAGCGTAAAAGAATACTTGAACAAATGTTTTTCAATGAAGGACCTAGGAGAAGCTACTTACATATTAGGCATTCAGATCTACAGGGATAGATCGAGACGCGTGATAGGTCTTTCACAAAGCACATACCTTGATAAAGTTTTGAAGAAGTTCAAAAAGAAACAGTCCAAGAATGGAGTACATGGCTGCCTCGAAGGTAGCTAAGGAGGGTGTCTGGATGAAGCAGTTCATGATGGATCTTGGAGTTGTGCCGAGCGCACTAAATCCAATAACTCTCTTCTGTGACAACACTGGTGCCATTGCTTTAGCAAAGGAATCGAGGTTTCACAAGAAGACTAGACACATCAAACGACGCTTCAACCTCATTCGCGACTACGTCGAAGGAGAGGATGTAAATATTTGCAAAGTGCACACAGATCTGAATGTAGCAGATCCACTAACTAAACCTCTTCCACGAGCGAAGCATGATCAACAACATAACTGTATGGGTGTTAGATTCATTCCAATGTAAATCGCATAGCAATGTGAGACTAGATTATTGAGTCTAGTGCAAGTGGGAGACTGTTGGAAATATGCCCTAGAGGCAATGATAAAATAGTTATTATTGTATTTCCTGTTTCAAGATAATCGTTTATTATCCATGTTATAATTGCATTGAATGAAAGCATATATACATGTGTGGATATATAGACAAAACAATGTCCCTAGCAAGCCTCTAGTTGGCTAGCCAGTTGATCAAGGATGGTTAAGTGTTTCTGACATATGCAAGTGTTGTCTCTTGATAACTGGATCACATCATTAGGAGAATCATGTGATGGACAAGACCCAAATTATAAATGTAGCATGTGATCGTGTCATTTTGTTGCTATTGTTTTCTGCGTGTCAAGTATTCATTCCTATGACCATGAGATCATGTAACTCACTGACACCAGAGGAATACCTTGTGTGTATCAAACGTCACAACGTTACTGGGTGACTATAAAGGTACTCTACAGGTATCTCCGAAGGTGTCCATTGAGTTAGCATGGATCAAGACTGGGATTTGTCACTCCGTGTGACGGAGAGGTATCTCGGGGCCCACTCGGTAATACAACATCACATACAAGCCTTGCAAGCAATGAGGCTCAAGTGTAAGTCACAGGATCTTGTATTACGGAATGAGTAAAGAGATTAAAATAGGTATAGGGATACCGATGATCAAATCTCGGCAAGTAACATACCGAAGGACAAAGGGAATGTTATACACGATTATATGAATCCTTGGCACAGAGGTTCAACCGATAAGATCTTCGTAGAATATTTAGGATCCAATATGGACATCCAGGTCCCGCTATTGGATATTGATCGAGGAGTGTCTCGGGTCATGTTTGTATAGTTCTCGAACCTCAGGGTCTGCACACTTAAGGTTCGATGATGTTTTAGTATAGTTGAGTTATATGTGTTGTTGAACGAATGTTGTTAGGAGTGCCGGATGAGATCACAGATGTCACGAGTGTTTACGAAATGGTCCAGAAACGAATATTGATATATAGGATGGTTTCATTTGGTCAGCGGAAAGATTTCGGGTATTACCGGCAGTGTAGTGGGAGTGACGAATGGGTTCCGGGTATTTACCGGGAGGGGCCCACCCACCCGGGAGTGAGCCCAGTAGCCCTAGGGTGGTGCACCAGCCCTTAGTGGGCTAGTGAGGATAGCCCAAGTGGGCTATGTCGCCACAAGGAGAAAAAACCAAAGGAAAAGAAAAAAACAAGGAAAGAGGGAGGTGGGAAGGAAGGAGTGGACTCCTTCCCCCAAACCTAATTGGGGTGAGAGTCCACCTCCTCCCCTTAGGTCGGCGCCATTGGGGATCCCTTGAGCCCCAAGGCTAGCCCCTCCCCTCCTCCTATATATATATTGGTGGTTTTAGGGCTTTTGAGACACAACTTTGCCACGTGCAACTCAAACCTATACCACATAGTTCTTTTTCTAGATCGGATTTCTGCAGAGCTCGGGCGGAGCCCTGCAGGAGTAGATCATCACCACCACCGGCTTGCCGTCACGCTACCAGAGAACTCATCTACTTCCTTGTCTATCTTGTTGGATCAAGAAGGCGGAGATCGTCATCGAGCTGTACGTGTGCTGAACGCGGAGGTGCCGTCCGTTCGGCGCTAGATCGGAACATATCGTGGGACAGATCGTGGGACAACGGTGATTTGAATCACGAAGCTGTACCACTACATGAACCGTGTTTCTTAATGCTTCCCGGTTAGCAATCTACAAGGGTATGTAGATCCAATCTCTCTCTCGTAGATGAACATCACCATGATAGGTCTTCGTGTGCGTAGGAATTTTTTTGTTTCCCATGCAACGTCCCTCTACAGATTCATCGGTTCTCGACAAACACATTGCAAAAGAGTATTACATCAGATAGATCTCCATGAAGATCATGAAGAACTTTGTATTGAAGAACAAAGAGAAAGAAGAAGCCATCTAGCTACTAGATATGGACCCGTAGGTCTGTGGTGAACTACTCACGCATCATCGGAGGGGCAATGGAGTTGATGTAGATGCCCTCCGTGATCAATTCCCTCTCTGGAAGATTACCGGAAAAGGCTCCCAGATTGGATCTCACGGGAACAGAGACTCCTGGCGACGGAAAAATATTTTCATGGCTCTCTCTTGCAATGGGGGAATATTTGGGAATTTATATGCCGAAGAATAAGGTTAGGAGTCCTAAAGGGGACCCACAAGCTAGGGGGCACGCCCTGCAGGCTTGTGCCCCCCCGGCAAGTGCCCTGCCCCCACTTCATGTATTTTGGGTTTCTTCTGGTCCAAGAAAAATCATTCCAGAGATTTTATTCCATTTGGACTCCGTTTAATATTCCTTATCTGCAATACTCAAAACACATGGAAAGACAGAAAGTGGCACTAAGCTCTAGATTAATAGGTTAGTCCCAAAAATAATATAAAAGATCATATTAATGCATATAAAACATCCAAAACAGATAATATAATAGCATGGAACAATAACAAATTATAGATACGTTGGAGATGTATCCACGCATGTAGGCGATCAGCCGATTCGTCTCCCTCTGCTGTAGCCGATATCCCACGAGCAGCGATATCCCACAAACAGCTCCTCACGGATCCTTCGAACGGTTCGTCCAAGCACCGCATATGCGATGCCTCCAAGGTATCCACACGTACGGGGGAAGCGTCGGGTGGCGGACTAATACGTCTCCAATGTATCTATAATTTTTTATTGTTCCATGCTAATATATTATCATTTAGGATACTTTTTGGGCATTTATATGCCAATTTGTAATATTTTTGAGCACTAACCTATTGACCGTGTGCCCAGTGCCAGTTCCTGTTTTCTACGTATTTTTGCTTTGCAGGTTTACCCTACCAAACGAAGTCCAAATGCCACGAAACTTTAATATCATTTTTTGTAGACTATATGAAGACCTGCAAGCATCGGAAGTGGATGGTAGACCGCACGAGGGAGGCACAATCCAACAGGGCGCGGCCCAGGGCGCGACCGTGGCCTGATTGCTTGTGCCCCCCTGGATGCCTCCCGACATCCCTCTCTGGCCTATAAATTAACAAATATTCCAAAAAACCTAAGAGCACTCCCGAAACACTTTTCGCACGGCGACAAGTCTCTGTTCCAATGGGAGGCCATCTAAACCTCCGTTTCGACGATCTGCCATAGGGGAGATCAATCACGGAGGGCCTCTACATCAACCTTGCTGCCCTCACCATGATGTGTGAGTAGTTCACCATAGACATCTGGGTCCGTAGGCAGTGCCTAGATGGCAATCTCTCTCTCTTATGATCTTCAATACCATGTTCATCGCATCTTCGCTTTGATCTATCCGATGTAATCACTATGTATGGTGTGTTTTTTGGGATCCGATGAATTGTGGGTTTATGTTCAGATTATTCATGAAAAGTATTTGAGTCACCTCTGATTATTATGATTCTTAATTGCATGATCACCATAGCTTCGTAATGCTCTCGGATCCATTGAGATAGTTTGGCCAACTAGAATAATATTTCTTCACTCGGAGTGGTGCGTTGTAGTAGGTTCAACCTGGCAAATTTCTATATTCCAGTGACAGAAGGGGACAAAATACGTCTTTGTGTTGCTGCTATTAAGGATAACACGATGAGGTTTATTCATATTAGTTGAGATTACTTTGTCTACATCCTGTCATTTTTCTCCAAGCATTAATCTGTTTTACTTAATACGTAGAGAGGCAAACATAGAAGCACTCTTGAATTGGAGTAATAGTAATAGGTGCAGGCAGGAGTCGGCCTATTTCCTTATGGACGTGATGCCTATATACACATGATCATTGACGTGAAAATCACATAACTATTCGCTGTTCTATCAATTGCACAACAGTAATTTATTTACCCACCATATGCTTTTGGCATGAGAGATGCCACTAGGGAACACTACGGCCCCTGGGTCTATTCAGTTATATATTTACGAATGCTACTATTACCTTGCTGCCATTATTTATGTTTTATTTTATTTTGCAATTTACAATTCTCTATACACCTCATTTTCTTGCAAATAACGAGATTAAGGGGATTGACAACCCTCTTGCCCGCGTTGGGTGCAAGTTGTTTGTTTCTTTGTGTTCAGTCGCTGAAGACGGTTGAGGATTGGTATTCCTATTGGTTCGATAAACCTTGGTTTCATAACTGAGGAAAATACTTACCTGCATTGTGCTGTGATAACTCGTTCCTCTTCACGGAAAACCCAATGTAGATCACAGTCATCAGGATGGATTTCTGGCGTCGTTGCCGGGGAATACCATCACCAACTATCAAGTAGCTTCTCACAAATTTTCATTCACTTGTTCTTCTTTTTATTTGCTATTATATTTAGTTTGTGACATAAAAATTAAAAATACAAAAATATTTACATTTGCTTGTTGCTAGTTTACTTCGTCGCTTAATAGTTTACTTGTCTTGCTTGTTGCTTTGCTTGTTCGGTCATCATGTCTCAAGATACTACTAAATCGTGTGACTTTTCAAATACTAATAGCTAGCAGGGTCACCCGCGCATTTGCGCGGCTAGCTTTACCACATGTTTTCAAACCATTGTTTTAAATTTAAGTAATGTTATATAAATATGCACGTCTATGATACTCAATGATATTAGCATTGTGAAAAAAGTCAATGGCCAAATAAGTTATGTTATTTATATATTGGTATAGAAAATACTACACCATGGTTGCACGAATTATAGGACACATCCATCTATTTATGTAGAAAAATAATTCTCTGTTTATCTTTAACCGTTGCTCGGACTATGTGGTATTTGTTATATGTATTATCTTATATTTTTTCGAGTTTCTACTATGAAATTTTGAACATTATTTTGTATAGAAATATGTTTGCAAAATTTTTTATATGATGATAGTACCAAATAAGTATATGAAAATAAAACTATATTGTTTTACTTAACTAAATAAATATTTCTTATATATTAATAAAAAAAATTGTTTGAGTGCACATATACTTTTCAAGCAGTACTTTTGTATGAATCATTGTTGATATTTAATTTGACACCAAAGGATTAATACCTCATTGCATTATTTTCTAGATAAACTGTATTCATTGTTGCATGGTCATCATAGTTTGTTGAGCCATTTTATCCATATCACTTTTGCATTTTTTTGCATGGCCCACTCATGCGAGTTGACATGGTAGTGCTCAATTTTTTTATTTGAATATAGGTATATAAAACCTTTCTCGTAAAAAGGATATATAGATACCCACACTTTGGTTGCACGTATTATAGGACTACTAAGTCATCTATTTATTTAGAACGATAGTGTTTTAACCACTGCTTAGCCCGTGTACTATTATACATGTCTCAATTTTTTGAGACTTCCCATTATGTAACTTTGAACATTACTTTATATACAAATATGTTCGTACAAATTTTAAACAATGATATGCTTACATAAAACTATGAAAATTGAAATTATTATTTTATGTTCTAATATAAATTACTTAGATATTACTCACCAATATTAGAAAAGTATGAGTGTGCATATTCTTCTCAAGCAAAACATTTTATGATTTTTATTTTATTTTATTTGGACACCAATGGAATAACACCTCCTTACAATACTTCCTAAATACAGGGTATTCATCGGTTCAAGCTCATCCAATTTTGCTAAACGGTTCTATAAAATAATTGTAGTTTTTAGCCCTATAATGAGAAAGGTACAAAATCATTATTGTATATCACAGTTCATGGCCACTTCTATGAGGTCACATGGCAGCGCTACAAAAATGGCATGAGATACACGAGTGGATTGACCGTCCTTCCAGCATCGAGGATTCTCCAGGCTCGCCGCAAATCATTATACTACCTTGAATTTTTAAATAAATTTTTTGAACAAAAATAGGGTTTCCTTACAAAATAATATGTGGTAATAGTTTGATCATACATATGGGCTTACACGTGTATGATTTTATACACACCTGTATTTTTTTCTATCCTTCCTTTTCTTTCTCTAGTTCTTTTTTTCGGCTTTCCTTTTTTGGAGGCGTGTTCAGTTTACAACCATCATAATAATTCTACTAGTACACAACAAAAATACTGGGGCGGAATGGTATTTTTGTTCGTGCTAGGGCAAAACAAATACTACCTACACGTATGAATAAAGGTATCACGTAGTATGGAGCTTAATGTTTTCCAACCGAACATGATATGCAGTTAGAAGGGAGTTGTTACTGGATAATTCGCTTCTGAGCACGGGCTCAGATGCTCCCGCTGACGAAAAAAATAAAAAGAAATACTACAAAAATTAAAAAAAAAAAAAATTAGTAGTAGACAATTTGGTGCGCAAGGTTCGCTCCAAATTTCACATCATTTGGACATTCGAGCATCTCTCAGCAAAAAAGACAAATTGGGTCAAAAAAATTGTAAACAGTGAACCTTTTTTACAGACCCAGATTTTGTCTTTTTTGTTGAGAGCGCCTCAGATTCCCAAAATGAACTCAAAATTGGAGTGGGCCTCGCGCATCTAATCATCTACCACATACAAAAATTTTGGATTTTTTTGAATTTTTTTTTGTATTTGTTTTGATTTTTTCCGTCGGCCCGGGTGCAGATGCACCCGAGAGCCAAAACGGCGCACTCGTTGTTACTCACGTATTGAAAGAGAACTCGGATTCATCTATTTTTTATTTTTTGGAAACTGATTCATTTGTTTTTGGTACGGTTTTTTAGACCCAAGTTGTTGTCCAAAGCCTGTACGACATCTACTTTTTTACATAAAAACTGGTCAATACAATGGACTTGTACTTGCGCATAATTCCTATTCATAAGCCGCGCTGCTGAGTTTCTTTTTATCTGCGTTTTTATGGGATCTTTTTATCTGCAATTCATATTTTGCGTGACCGAGGTTTCTTTTTTTTTTGTGGGGAGCTGTGTTAATCTAGCCCGTTCATATTTCTAAGCTTTTGAGGGGTGAATGTCAGCCATTACTTTTCTGTCATTTTAAGTATATAATAGATAGATACTGATTTTATTAGTACTCCTATACCACCCGCCATCAATGCTGCATTGCTGAATCTTGTTATGAAAGATCAATTTTCGAGAAGTCCTAATGAGGATCCCACTGCTCATCTTAATACCTTTGTTGAATTATGTGATATGCAAAATAAAAAGGATATGGATAATGATATTGTAAAATTAAAATTATTTCCTTTTTCGCTAAGAGATAAAGCTAAAGCTTGGTTTTCATCTTTACCTCATAATAGTATTGGAAGGTGGGATAAGTGTAAGGATGCTTTCATCGCCAAGTATTTTCCTCATGCTAAGATCATCTCCCTTAGAAATCAAATAATGAATTTTAAACAACAATATCATGAGCATGTTGCACAAGCATGGGAGGGATTGAAATCAGTGATAAGAAATTGCCCAACTCATGGTTTAAACTTGTGGATGATTATCCAAAATATCTATGTCGGACTAAACTTTGTGTCTAGAAATCTTCTAGATTCTGCTGCAGGTGGTACCTCATGGATATGACCTTAGGAGAGGCCACAAAAATTTTGGACAATATTATGATAAACTATTCTCCATGGCATACCGAAATAGCCCCAAGTGGTAAGAAGGTAATTTCTGTTGAAGAAATTGCTACTTTGAGTGAAAAAGTGGATGCTCTTATGAATATGGTTGCTAGTAAAAATACTCATGTTGATCCCAATGATATGCATTTTTAGACCTTGATTGAACAAAATAATTATGCTATTGATGTGAACTTCATCACACTAAATAATTTCAACAACAATGCTTACACAGGTTCAATGCTAGGCCGTATCCCGGTAATTCCCCTTATATATGGAAATTCTTATGGAAATACTTCTACAAATTCTAATAGGATACCCTCTTATCTTGAGAACACAATTAAATAATTTATTAATTCACAAATTTTTTAATACTATGGTAGAAGAAAAATTGCATGTTGTTGATACTTTGGCTATAAACATGGATATAATTTCTCTTCATGTAGAAAATCTTAAAAGCAAGGTGCTACCACCTAAGCATGATTTTAATGAGTCTATTAAATCTATCAAAATATCTATTAATGAAAGTAAGGAGAGGACCACTAAGTTGAGAGCTAAGCGGGAATTCTTAGAAAAGGCTCTTCCACCCGTTTTTTACCGAAATCATGATGAAGATATTAAAATTATTGGTGTTTATCCTATTGAATCCTTGTTTATCTCTCTGAATATAAATTATAAAGGGACTGGAGATAACTCAACTCTAGTTGAGGAGCGTCCCATTTGCTTGGAGGGTGATAATTATGATGCTAAAATTGAAAAAGCGGGTTTGGAGATGTCAAAACTTTAGCTAGTGATGTGCCCACTATCTTGGATTATAAGGACTTTAATTATGATAAATGCTCCATATTAGGATGTATTTCCTTGCCGCAATCCATTATGAGCTCACCCAATGCTTATGAACAAAATAAAGTTTTTACCAAACATATAGTAGAAGCTATGATGAAAGCTTATGATGAGAAACTTGAACTTGAAGTTTCTATTCCTAGAAAATTGCATGATGAGTGGGAACCTACTATCAAAATAAAGATAAATAAATATGAATGCAATTGTTTGTGTGATCTTGGTGCTAGTGTTTCAACCATACCAAAAACTTTATGTGATGTGCTTGGTCTCACCAATATTGAAACGTGTTCCCTAAACCTGCATGTTGCGGATTCTACCATCAAGAAACCTTTAGGTAGAATTAATGATGTGCATATTATTGAAAATAAAATTATGTGCCTGTATATTTCATTGTGCTTGATATTGATTGCAATCCTTCTTGTCCCATAATACTTGGAAGGCCATTCTTACGAACTATATGTGCAATTATTGACATGAAGGAGGGAAACATAAGGTTCCAATTCCCATTAAAGAAAGGGATGGAACACTTTCCTAGAAAGATAATTAAACCACCTTATTAATCATTCATGAGATCCACTTACGGGTTGAGTGTCAAAGATGACAACACTTGAAACTATGCATTATGCCTAACTAGGGGCATAAAACAATAGCGTTTGTTGGGAGGCAACCCAATTGTTATCTTAATTTTTGCTTTTTAGTTTATGTTATTTTGTGTTGACATGATTATTGCCTCTGTAATGATTATGTTTTTATGTTTTAGTTAGTGTTTGTGCCAAGTAAAGCCGTTGGGGTAACTTATTTGATGAGTATGATTGATGTTGTGCAAAAACAAAAACTTTCGTCTCCAGTGTAGAATTTTTAATTCTCTTGTGGAGCGTGCTAAATTCTTGAACTTTTTGCGCAGTACTTCTGTAAAAATTCTCCATGTTTTCCTAATTTTTCAGAATTTTTAGAGTTACAGAAGTATGGGATCTTTACAGATTGCTACAGACTGTTCTGTTTTAAATCGATTCTCTTTTGCATGCATAGTTTGCTTGTTTTGATGATGCTATGGATTATATGGGGGCGTATAAGTCATGGATAAGTTAGAATACAGTACCTATTATGCAATTATAAATTAAGAATCAATTTATAACATTACCTACAGTATGCAATATGTTTCTTATTCTAACGGATCTCACAAAGTTTTGTTGAGTTTTGTGTGATTGAAGTTTTCAAGTTTTGATTGTGATCGCGATGGACCATGGAATAAGGAGTAGTAAGAGCCTAATATTGGGGATCCACATGGTACCCTAAGTATTATTATAAGTAATACTCAAGCGTCTAAGCTTGGGGATCCCTCGGAAGGCATCCCCTCTTTCGTGTGAAACCATCGGTATGTCACTTGGAGCTACATTTTTATTCATCACATGATATGTGTTTTGCTTGGAGATTCGTTTGCTTTTGTTTGCTTTTACTTCCAGTTTGTCACAATTATGATTTTGTGTACACACCTATTAGAGATATGCTAGAATACTCTATGTGCTTCACTTATATCTTTTGAGCTTGGCAGTTGCTCTAGTACTTCACTTATATCTTTTCGAGCAAAGTGGCGTGTAGATTTTATAGAAATAGTTTGCTATCGTTCTTCACTTATATTTGTTTGAGATCTGAATAAATAGTGATGGTAATTTGCATGGGTCATAATACTAGTCCAAAAATAATAGGCATTCAATGAATGATAATCAAAACCATCATGTAGCACACATGGAGAAATTTGAAGTTAATGACATTGATATGGTAATATGAAAAAGGTGTAAGTCCATAATTGTTGATTCATATAAGTGTTGGGATTAAAGGGGTGTTAACTTGTTGTTCATATAAATATTAAAGAGGCATGGTGATGATGTGTGATCATTCTTATTCCTCGTTAAAATCCTAGTGTTGTCTCAGGTCGGGGGTGCGCGACGGTTAACTCCTGCCAACCCCCTCCCTCGGGGCATGCAAGTAGTGCTTTGACGTGTGATAAAACTAATAAAACTTAGCAATAAGTATGTGAGTTCTTTATGACTAATGTGGCACCTTGGACATACACATCTTTACCTTCTCATATTTGTTAGCCTCTTCGGTACCGTGCATATCCCATTCTCACCTCGAGGATTGGTGCAACTTTCGCCGGTGCATCCACACCCCGCGGCATGATACACTCTGTTGCTCATAAGCCTCATTATATCTTCCTCAAAACAGCCACCATACCTACCTATTATGGCATTTCCATAGCCATTCCGAGATATATTTCCATGCAAATTCCATCGTCACTTCACATGACTAGTTCGTACATCGTCATATTGCTTTGCATGATCATATAGAGCTCACATAGTATTTGTGGCAAAGCCACCTTCCATCATGTTTTTGATACATGTCATGCTAGATCATTGCACATCCTGGTACACTGTTAGAGGCATTCTCAGAGAGTCATATCTTCCTATCAGTTCTCCATATTGAGTTGTAAGTAAATAAAAGTGTGATGATCATCCTTGTTAGAGCATTGTCCGAGTGAGGAAAGGATGATGGAGACTATGATTCCCCCACAAGTCGGGATGAGACTCCGGACCAAAAGTAAATAAAATGGCGGGAGGCCAAATGAGCCCACTATATATATATATATATATATATATATATATATATATATATATATATAGAAAGTCTATTCATCACCTAGGGTGCAGAATAAGTTATTCTTCACCCGAGGTAATTTTATGATCGTTTCATAAATAAATTATATTTTGAATTTAAATAGTTACATTCATATTGATTCACTATGTAGAATTTGGCATAAGAAAACAAAAGTATAGGTCATAAAACTAGAAAAAATGCATTTTATGCATATTTTACACTATGTTTTTACATCTGTAATTTTTCATAACAAAAAATGTTTTTACGGTCATTATATATTTTCTTACGTTCCTTTTTTACGTATAAAATAAAATAAAATAAATGAAACGTAAAATTACTATGCATTTATATTAAAAGAGAGGGGGGGGGGTGAAGAATAACTATTCCTCACCCAGGGTGACGAATAGTCAATCCCTATATATATATATATATATATATATATATATATATATATATATATATATGTATTATGGGGAGGCAACAAAATAGAAATTCCCACAATATAAAATAAATAAATGAGAGAAAGAGAGAGAGAACGGACAATGCTACTATCCTTTACCACACTTGTGCCTCAAAGTGGCACCATGATCTTCAAAGCGCGAGTCTCCTATGCTGTCACCTACATATGCTAGTGGGAATTATCTTATCATAATAAACTTGGCTTGTATATTCCAATGAAGGGCTTCCTCAAAACGCCCTAGGTCTTCATGAGCAAGCAAGTTGGATGCACACCCACTTAGCTTCACTTGTAGCTCTAGTGCATCATTTGCATGGCAATCTCTACTCCTTGCATTGACATATATCGATGGGCATCTCCATAGCTCGTTGGTACGCCTAGTTGATGTGATATTATCTTCTCCACTTTTTACCCCTTTGATATCTACCACCATATTCTATTCCACCTATATGCTATGTCGAATGGTTCATGCTCATGTATTCTGCAAACACAAACGTTAGTTTAAAGACAACCATATGGCTCCTGCCGGTTGCCATACCATCGACGTGTAAGTTGGTATTAACTATTACAACATGATCATCTCATACATCCAATATATCACATCATGTCATTGGCCATATCATATCACAAGCATACCTTGCAAAAACAAGTTAGACGTTCTCTAATTTGTTGTTGCATGTTTTATGTGGCTGCTATGGGTATCTAGTAGATCGCATCTTACTTACGCAAAAACCACAACGGAGATGTGCAAATTGCTATTTAACCTCTCCAAGGACCGCCCGAGTCACAACGAATTCAACTAAAGTTGAAGAAACCTACACCCGCCAGTCATCTTTATGCAACGAGGTTGCATGTCAATTGATGAAACCAGTCTTTCGTAAGCGTACGAATAATGTCGGTCCGGGTCGCTTGAATCCAACAATACCGCCAAATCAAGAAAAGATTAAGGAGGGAAGCAAATCAAACATCACTGTCCACAAAACCCTTTGTGTTCTACTCGAGATAACATCTACGCATGAACCTAGCTCATGATGCCACTATTGGGGAACGTTGCATGGGAAACAAAAAATTTCCTACGCACACGAAGACGTATCATGGTGATGTCCATCTACGAGAGGAGATTTGGATCTACGTACCCTTGTAGATCGCACTGCAGGAAGCATTTAAGAAACGTGGTTGGTGTAGTGGAACATCTTCACGTCCCTCGATCAGCCCCACAAGCCGTCCCACGAACCGTCCCGCGATCCGTCCCACGATCCGTTCCGATCTAGTGCCGAACGGACGTCACCTCCGCATTCAGCACACGTACAGCTCGACGATGATCTCGGCCTTCTTGATCCAGCAAGCAAGACGGAGAAGTAGATGAGTTCTCCGGCAGCGTGACGGCGCTCCGGTGGTGGTCGGGATGTACTCCTAGAGGGCTCCTCCCGAGCTCCGCAGAAATGCGATCTAGAGGTAAAACTCTGGTGTATAGATGTGAGTTTCACGTGGAAAAAGTTGTCTCAAATCAGCCCTAAATCACCACTATATATAGGAGGGAGGGGGAGGAGGATTGCCTTAAGGGCCAAGCCCTCAAGGGTGCGCCGGCCAAGGGAGAGGAGGAGTCCTACTCCAATCCTACTCCAACTAGGATTGGAAAGTGGAGTCCTTCTCTTCTTTCCCACCTCTTTTTCTTTTCTTTTCTTTGGTTTTCTCCTTATGGCGCCAAGGCCCTCTTGGGCTGTCCCACCAGCCCACTAAGGGCTGGTGCGTCACCCCTAGGGCCATTGGGCTTCCCCCGGGTGTGTTGCCCCCCTCCCGGTGAACCTCCGGGACCCATTCGTCACTCCCGGTACATTCCCGGCAATGCCCGAAAACCTTACGGTAACCAAATGAAGCCATCCTATATATCAATCTTCATTTACGGACCAATCCGGAAACCCTCGTGATGTCCGTGATCTCATCCGGGACTCTGAACAACATTTAGTAACCACACATATAACTCAACTATACTAAAACATTGCCGAACCTTAAGTGTGCAAACCCTGCGGGTTCGAGAACTATGTAGACATGCCCCAAGGTACTCCTCGGTCAATATTCAATAGCGGGACATGGATGCCCATATTGGATCCTACATATTCTCCGAAGATCTTATCGGTTGAGCCTCAGTGTCAAGGATTCATATAATCCCGTATGTCATTCCCTTTGTCCTTCGGTATGTTACTTCCCCGAGATTCGATCGTCGGTATCCGCATACCAATTTCAATATCGTTACCGACAAGTCTCTTTACTCAATCCGTAATACAAGATCTCGTGAGTTACAATTAGTCATATTGCTTGCAAGGCTTGTGTGTGATGTTGTATTACCGAGTGGTCCCCGAGATACCTCTCCGTCACATGGAGTGACAAATCCCAGTCTTGATCCATACTAACTCAATGGACACCTTTGAAGATACCTGTACAACACCTTTATAGTCACCCAGTTACGTTGTGACGTTTGATACACACAAGGTATTCCTCTGGTGCGAGTGAGTTATATGATCTCATGGTCATAGGAACAAATACTTGACACACAGAAAACAATAGCAATAAAACGACACGATCAATATGCTACGTTCATAGTTTGGGTCTAGTCCATCACATGATTCTCCTAATGATGTGATCTAGTTATCAAGTGACAACACTTGCACATAGTCAGAAAACCTTGACTATCATTGATCAACTGGCTAGCCAACTAGAGGCTTGCTAGGGACATTGTTTTGTCTATGTATCCACACATGTATCTATGTTTTCATTCAATACAATTATAGCATGGATAATAAACGATTATCTTCAAACATGAAATATAGTAATAACTATTTATCATTGCCGCTAGGGCATATTTCCAATAGTCTCCCACTTGCACTAGAGTCAATAATCTAGTCCTCACATCGCCATGCGATTTACATTGTAATAAATCGAACACCCATACAGTTCTGGTGTTGATCATGTTTTGCCCGTGGAAGAGGTTTAGTCAGCGGGTCTGCGACATTCAGATCTGTGTGCACTTTGCAAATAATCACGTCCTCTCCTTCGACGTAGTCGCGGATGGGGTTGAAGCGTCGTTTGATGTGTCTAATCTTCTTGTGAAACCTTGGTTCCTTTGCTAAGGCAATGGCACCAGTGTTGTCACATAACAGAGTCAATGGATCTAGTGCGCTTGGCACAACTCCAAGATCTGTCATGAACTGCTTCATCCAGACACCCTCCTTTGTTGCCTCCGAGGCAGCCATGTACTCCGCTTCACATGTAGAATCTGCTACGACGCATTGCTTGGAACTTCACCAGCTTACTGCACCCCCATTAAGAATAAATACATATCCGGTTTGTGACTTAGAGTCATCCGGATCGGTGTCAAAACTTGCGTCGACGTAACCCTTCACGACGAGCTCTTTGTCACCTCCATAAACGAGAAACATTTCCTTAGTCCTTTTCACGTACTTCAGAATATTCTTGACCACCGTCCAGTGATCCACTCCTGGATTACTCTGAAACCTTCCCGCCATACTTATGGCCAAGCTGACGTCTGGTCTAGTGCACATCATTGAATACATGATAGAACCTACGGCTGAAGCGTAGGGTATGGAACTCATTTGTTCTCTATCTTCCGCATTTGCTGGGCACTGAGTCTTACTCAATTTTATTCCTTGTAATACTGGCAAGAACCCTTTCTTAGACTGATCCATTTTGAACTTCTTCAAAACGGTATCAAGGTATGTGCTTTGTGAAAGTCCTACCACGCGTTTCGATCTATCCCTATAGATCTTAATGCCTAGAATGTAAGCAGCTTCTCCTAGGTCCTTCATAGAGAAACTTTTATTC
The DNA here is from genome assembly GCF_904849725.1 of Hordeum vulgare subsp. vulgare. NCBI lineage: Eukaryota > Viridiplantae > Streptophyta > Magnoliopsida > Poales > Poaceae > Hordeum > Hordeum vulgare. The sequence goes on from NC_058524.1 coordinate 470,646,825, forward strand.
AAGTAATCCTTTATGCTCTCCAAAAGCTCCACGTTGTTTCCAATCAGCAATATGTCATCCACATATAATATTAGAAACGCCACAGAGCTCCCACTCACTTTCTTGTAAATACAAGATTCTCCAACCACTTGTATAAACCCAAATGCTTTGATCACCTCATCAAAGCGCTTATTCCAACTCCGAGATGCTTGCACGAGTCCATAAATGGATCGCTGGAGCTTGCATAGTTTGTTAGCATTTTTGGATTGAAAAAACCTTCGGGTTGCATCATATACTGCTTAAGAAGACCATTAAGGAACGCCGTTTTGACATCCATCTGCCAAATTTCATAATCGTAAAAGGCAGCTATTGGTAACATGATTCAGATGGACTTAAGCATCGCTACCGGTCAGAAAGTCTCATCGTAGTCAACTCCTTGAACTTGTGAAAAACATTTGCCACAAGTCAAGCTTTATATACGTTCAAATTACCGTGTGCGTCCGTCTTCATCTTATAGATCCATTTGTTCTGAGTAGCCTTGCGGCCTTCAGGTACTACTTCCAAAGTCCACACTTTGTTCTCGTACATGGATCCTATCTCGGACTTCATGGCCTCCAACCATTTGTTGGAATCCGGGCCCACCATTGCTTCTTCATAATTCGCAGGTTCATTGTTGTCCATCAACATAATCGTTAAGACAGGATTACCGTACCACTCAGGAGCAGTACATGATCTTGTCGACCTGCGAGGTCCGATAGCAACTTGATCCGAAGTTTCATGATCATCATCATCAACTTTCTCCTCAACTGGCGCCGCAGCAACAGGGGTTTCTCCTTGCCCCGCGCCACCATCCAGAGGGATTAGAGGTTCGACAACCTCATCAAGTTCTATCTTCCTCCCACTCAATTCTTTCGAGAGAAACTCCTTCTCAAGAAAAGCTTCATTTTTAGCAACAAACACTTTGCCCTCGGGTTTGAGATAGAAGGTATACCCAACTGTCTCTTTTGGGTAACCTATGAAGACGCACTTTTCTGCTTTGGGATCTAGCTTTTCAGGCTAAAGCTTTTTGACATAAGCATCACATCCCCAAACTTTAAGAAACGACAACTTTGGTCTTTTGCCATACCACAGTTCGTATGGTGTCGTCTCAACGGATTTTGATGGTGCCCTGTTTAAAGTCAATGCAGCTGTATCTAATGCATAACCCCAAAACAATAACGACAAATCAATAAGAGATATCATAGATCGCACCATCTCTAATAAAGTACGATTACGATGTTCGGACACACCATTACGTTATGGTGTTCCTGGCAGTGTCAACTGTGAAACAATTCCACATTGTCCTAAGTGAGCACCAAACTCGAAACTCTGATATTCACCCCCATGATCAGACCGTAGGAACTTGATCTTCTTGTTACGATGATTTTCAACTTCACTCTGAAATTGGTGGAACTTCTCAAACGTTTCAGACTTGTGCTTCATCAAGTAGACATAACCATATCTACTCAATTCGTCACTGAAGGTGAGAAAATAAAGATATCCACCGTGCGCCTCCACTCTCATCGGACCGCACACATCGGTATGTATGATTTCCAACAAGTCACTTGCACGCTCCATTGTTCCGGAGAACGGAGTCTTAGTCATCGTGCCCATGAGGCATGGTTCGCACGTGTCAAATGAATCAAAGTCAAGTGACTCCAAAAGTCCATTGGTTTGGAGTTTCTTCATGCGCTTTATAGCAATATGACCTAAGCGGCAGTGCCATAAAAACATGGCGCTATCATTGTTAACTCTAACTCTTTTGGTCTCAATGTTATGTATATGTGTATCATCGCTATCAAGATTCAATATGAACAATCCTCTCACATTGGGTGCATGACCATAAAAGATATTTCTCATAGAAATAGAACAACCATTATTCTTTGACTTAAACGAGTAACCGTCTCGCAATAAATAAGATCCAGATATAATGTTCATGCTTAACGGAGGCACTAAATAATAATTATTTAAGTTCATAACTAATCCTGATGGTAACTGAAGTGAAACTGTGCCGACGGCGATTGCATCAACCTTGGAACCATTTCCCACGCGCATTGTCACTTCATCCTTCGCGAGCCTTCGCTTATTCTGCAGTTCCTGTTTCGAGTTGCAAATATGAGAAATAGAACCGGTATCGAATACCCAGGCACTACTACGAGAGCTGGTTAAGTACACATCAATAACATGTATATCGAATATACCTGATTTTTCCTTGGCCGCCTTCTTATCAGCTAGATACTTGGGGCAGTTGCGCTTCCAGTGACCCACACCCTTGCAATAATAACACTCTGTTTCAGGCTTAGGTCTAGCTTAGGGTTTCTTTGTCAGATTGGCAACACACTTGCCGCTCTTCTTTGAATTACCCTTCTTTCCTTTGTCGTTTCTCTTGAAACTAGTGATCTTATTCACCATCAACACTTGATGGTCTTTACGAAGTTCTGACTCTGCGATTTTCAGCATCGCGAATAACTTTCCGGGTGACTTGTTCATCCCTTGCATGATATAGTTCAACACAAAGCTCTTGTAGCTTGGTGGCAGTGATTGAAGAATTCTGTCAGTGATAGCCTCTTGCGGGAGTTCAATCCCCAGCTCAGCTAGGCGGTTTGAGTACCCAGACAATTTGAGCACATGTTCACTGACAGACATATTTTCCTCCATCTTGCAAGCATGGAATTTATCAGAGGTCTCATACCTCTCGATCCGGGCATTCTTCTGAAAGATAAACTTCAACTCCTGGAACATCTCAAATGCTCCATGACGCTCAAAGCGACGTTGAAGTCCTGGCTCTAAGCCATACAAGACTGCACATTGAACTACTGAGTTGTGACGCCCTCGATTTAATCGTACACTAAACATACACGCAAATGCGTATGATCAAACTCAAGGACTCACGAGAAGATATCACAACACAACTCTAGACACAAATAAAATTATACATGCTTCATATTACAAGCCAGGGGCCTCGAGGGCTAGAATACAGAAGCTCGATAAACACACGAGTGAGAGGAAGCAACAATATATGAGTACAGACATAACACATGGTGTGCCTTAGAGAAGGCTAGCACAAAAGAAACACGATCGAACGAGGCGAGGCCTCCTGCCTGGGAACCTCCTAAACTACTCCTGGTCTTCAGCGTCCTCCACGAAGAAATCACCATCGGGATGGCAGACATCGGCAGGAAACTCCACTCCTGGGCTCCATCATCTGGACGCAGCAACAGATCAAGGGGACAAAGGGGGAGCAAAGCAACGGTGAGTACTCATCCAAAGTACTCGCAAGTCTTACATCAGAACTATTCTAAATATGCAACAATATCAAAGGAGGGGGTGGATATATGTGTACTGACCGCAGCAATGCGAGAATAAAGAGAGAAGGCCTAGTCCTATCGAAGACTAGCATCTTCAGGCTCTTGCAACAATAGACGAGAGTAGAATAGGTGTAACACAATTAAGTCATATTGTTGCAGCAAATATTAAAGTGAGGTCACGCCCAGAGATCCTCCCTCGACTCCCTGCGAGGAAGCAATCCCGAGGCAACTAATTCCAGTTAAGTAACAATTGTAGTTGTATAAGATGCGGGCACAACTCCAAGTCGTCCTATAACCGTGGACACGGCTATTCGAATAGTTAATTTTCATCCCTGCAGGGGTGCACCACATTTCCCGTCACGCTCGATAACACTCTGGCCGGACACACTTTTCTGGGTCATGCCCGGCCTCGGAATATCGACACGTCGCAGCCCCACCTAAGACTCAACAGAGAGGCCAGCCCGCTGGTCTAACTCCTAAGCACAAAGGGTTCATGGGCCTAGTTCCCCTTCGCGCTCCTGCACGATGCGTGGGCGGCCGATGTTAGTGCTAGCATCCCTTAATCACAAGTGCGATGCATCTCGGGACCACTCGGGCGCGCGCCGCTACATTGCTGACATCTGAAAAGCTTCGGCTGATACCGCGACGCCGAGTACCCATAATTCTTCCCGCGTAGCCGGTTAGTGCGAAAAGGTCTCCAACCAACCCAGATCAAATACCCAAATCCATTATCAGTTTAATTAGGCCATCGACATAAACTCGCGGGAATCCACCCGTCTAACTACTAATCACCAATGATCCAAGTAACATGGTTGAGTAACTGTGTGGTTGTAACATCGGGGGAATCCAAGTATCACCCTCGTTGGATTCCAAACGATGTATCTGTCAAGGTGCGCTTAGAGGAATCACCCTCGGGGGTCCCCCACTTGAGGGGTTGCATGACAGAGGCATCGTCGGGAATGGTGAAAGAGGAATCACTCTCGATAACCATGACCGACTAGCTATACTACACAGATATCATCAGGAGTACTTAGCGACGTGTCACCCTCGGTACCCGATAGTATACCTGTAGCGTCGTACAACTAAGGGGGGTGTATGTGCTGTGTCGGGTCTGGCTCGTCGATCAGGGATCGAGATTTGAAAGCAAAGTGGAGCAACTGGACTACGGGGTCAGAAGGGATGACTGCTCCACCTATACTAAACAGTTTTAGAAGTGCAGTACTGAAAGTAGCAGTTCATCAAAAATAGGCTATGCATCAGATATAGGAGCTAACTACAACAGTAGCAAAATACTAATGCAAGCAGAAGGAAGAAAGACATAGGCGATATAGGGATGATCAAGGGGGGTTTGCTTACCTTGCTGCTCTGTGGCAAAGGACTGATCGACAGGGTCGTAGATGTACCCGGCAGCAACGTTAGTCTCGGGGTCTAGCGGTAAGAGGAGGGGGAAGAAACAATAAATAATAGCAACGGTGCAACACAATGCATGACATGGCAAGATGCAGGCTAGATATGAGCTAACGCAGCAACATCCGTCTTAGACGGGTCGGAAGAATATCTGACGATATTTTCCGAGTCTGTGGCTACTACCGGTCGGATGGAAAACGATGGAAAAGTTCATGTGTGCTATGCTAGGGACGGGTGACAAACGAATGGACCGTGTATCCCGGTTTGTTTCGTTCTGCTCATCAACTTTCATGTTGAAAATATTTTGATCAGATTTACGGATTATTTTATATTATTTTTTTAATTTTTATTCAATATTTAGGAATTAAAAACAGAGTTAATTAAATTGATTAAATGCAATTATGACATTAGCATGATGTCACGCTAACATCAGCAGTTGACTAGTCAACTGACTAGTGAGTCCCGTGCGAAGTTTTTAATTAGGTTTAATATTAATTAATTACATTAATTTAGTGGGGGACCCATGTGTCATACTCTAATCATTCTAATTACCTATTTAGTTAATTAAGTAATTTAATAAATAGTATATCTATTTATTTATGTATTTAATAAAAACATATTTTTATTTTTACATTTTAATTTCATTTTTCTTAATAGCGTGTGGGGCCTCCCGGTAAGTGGGTGTGGAGGTTTGGCCCCACCGGTAAGTGGCTTAGGCCACATACACACAAAATACCCATACACATATTCATACAATTAACGTATTCTCTGTACATACTTGCATATACACATACGCATTACATACACGATACCTACAAGGCAATACATACATAATACATAATACATACATGCCTTTTTATTTTATTTCCTATCTAACTCTTTCTCTCATCTCCAACTTCTGTGTTTACAACAGAGAACTCTCAACAACAGAGAGAGAGGGACATCCCCATCATCACCTACTCGATCACCACGGCGTCGGAACGGAGCGCCGTTTGCCGGAATGGAACCGGGACGGCGCAAGGAAGGAGACGACGGGAGGAGCCCGAAAAAGGGCTCACCGGCGTTGATGAGAGGCCCCGGTGTAGCCAGAGTTCTCGGGAGGTGCGGAGGAGACGGCGTCAGATCCGGCGTGGAGGAGGACGAGGTGGTGGCGGTGGCGGTCACGCGGTGTATATGGCGCCGGTGAGGGTCGCCGAAGGGCCTCGACCGGCGGGGGTGAGGCAGGGCCGCCGGTTGGGGAACGCCGGAGGGGCTGGCCGGTGGCTCGGGGCAGTGTAGTGGGCCTTGGCGACGGGATCCCACGGGGATCGAGCGCTAGGGGAGGCGCTGGGTCGGGCGGGGCTCTGCGAGGGAGGAGGAGGCGACGGGAGGTGGGGTGCGTGGGGGAGATGGGGAGAGGCTTGGCCGGTGCAGGGGGGAGCGGGAGGCGAGGTGGATCGGCAGGAGGGGCGCCGATCTGGAGGTGGAGGGGGAAACCGAGAGGAGGGGCGAGGTGGAGAGAGGCTAAGGTGGGAGCAGCCTCGATCCAGGGGGACGAGGGGAAGGGAGATCGGTGCGGTGGGTGGGGGGTGTTCTCGCGCTCGTGGGGTTAGGTGGGAGGGAGCCGAGAGGGGAGGCTCTCGGTAGGTGGGTGCTCGAGAGGCACGGGCCTCGTGGGGAGGCAGGAGGGGGGAGTGAGCGAGCGGGGGGGGGGGGGGAGGTGGCGTCGGCCAGGGGAGGATTGGGGTGACGGGAGGGGATTAGGGTTGCCCGCTGGGGGGGGGGCTTTATACCCCCACGTGATGGGCTGGATGGGGGGGGGGGGGGGCGGCTGGGCCAGTTTTGGCCCAGTTGGGCCAGGGGGTTTTCTGTTTTTTTAATTTACATTCTTTTATTTAATTATATATGGGGACTATAAATGATTTCAATAATTCCTGATTCACATTTATAATTTGTTAGGAAATTTTAATAACTCCTTCAACCATTTTATTTTTGCATTCGAAACTTCTATCGCTTGATTTTGAAATTAAATATGATAATTTTTTTGATTTTTATTAAGTGACAACTTATTGTAGATAAACTTGATGAGGTGGAAGAATTAGTGTGTGGTTACTGTAGCTTAATTTACCGGAGCGTCACAACTCTCACCTACTAACAAGAATTCTCGTCCCGAGAATTTAGAGGTAGGAGTAAAGAGCTCTGGATATTCATCATGAAGATGATCCTCGCGTTCCCAAGTGGCTTCAGCTTCAGAATGATTTGACCACTGCACTTTAAGGAACTTGGTGACTTTGTGACGAGTCTTATGTTCGGCCCGTTTGAGAATGTGGATCGGATGCTCTTTATAAGAGGGGTCTTGTTGTGGCTCAAGCATATCATGACCCACTACTCAAATAGGATCCTTGAAGAAGCGACGGAGCTGAGAAACATGGAAGACATCGTGAACCTGAGTAAGGTTTGCCAGCAGTTCCAATTGATAAGCCACTCTTCCATGCCTTTCGAGAAGAGTGAAAGGACCAATATAGCGAGGAGCTAACTTGCCCTTGATCCCAAAATGATGTGCACCTCTCATTGGTGTGACATGAAGATAAGCCTTTCCGCCAGGTTGATAGACCATACCTTGATGATGACGGTCATACTGACTCTTCTGACGAGACTGAGCAGCCTTCAGGTTCTCATCAATAATGCGGACTTGATCTTCAACATGTTGGATAATATCTGGACCAAAGAGTGATCGGTACTTTGAACGGTGGCTCGGGAATTTCATAGGAGCCAAGTGCGAAGGATACTTTGGAGTCAAGGATGTACAGGAGAGCCAGGTTTCAATCCTGTGGAACTTTGGGTTATGGGTCCACCATGTGGGCCAAGAGTAGGCAGAGTGGTGACATATTATACGGTCTTGGTAGCAAGACATGTCAGAGGTAGCGTGTCAGTTATGTTGGCAACACCGTCGGTACCAAGGGCGGGGAACGAATAGAACCATATTCCTGATCGTTACAACGAGGCGGACCAATAGGCAAGGCTCTCGTCCACCGGCGGTTACCGGAATGTTATCCACAATACTAACGGGGTCTTGGTGACAGAGTTGCATACCGAGTTTTTTACCTAAGCAGGGAATTAACACTGCTTAGATAAGTAATGTCACAAGAAAAAGTCAAACAGACCAATGGGAAGGAAAATGTATTCACACATTGAGTATACCATTCCCGAGGAAAACATATAGTATGGTATACGTGATAGGTCATCAAGTACATAACCATTTAGACAAAGAGGCAAGAAGAATCATGATGTTTACCCATACCATATGGTTTGGATAATTGATCCGGAACAATTGAGCATTGCACTTCCAATGTTCCTGTTGAAATTTGAAGTACCACATCCGTGCTTCAAGGTAGCATCGACATGGTCATCAGATAAAGGTTGGATTTGGTTACTCAAAGGATCCATCAGAAATAACTTATAGAATAAATCATACGATTTCCCCATGGAAGAACGGTTAACCTTACCAAGGAGGATAATATAACAATAGGTCCTGTGGCCCGGTGTGCCAGCCAAGACATCACTGTACCGAGTTACATAAAGACCAAAGTTATAATTATTGGGAAAATGTTCCAACCATCATATCTACCCGAGATTCAGATCCGATTGGTGTTAGGATACCTCAGGCTCAAGATACCTGAGAAGAAAAGATGATGATGCAGGAGTCTCAGGATATGAACTACACAAGCATTCCTTTAATCATGAGTTCGACTTTAAGACATATGAACAGAATGTCAAGACATTCGTGCCCACATAGAATTCTTACGTCAAAATGCAACTGAGTTCTCATTTGGAAACCATCATCGAGGATAACAAGGCTCCATGTGTAAGTATGGATTAGCTCTTATGAAGGAACTTCTTTTCCCTTGATCAAATCAGTCAGTTGCTTGGCGTGCTAAGAGAAGTTATATGAAGTGCAGATAACAAATATTCAAAACATATAACACTTCACACATGCATGAATGAATTGTGGTGACTAGCGAGAAAGTGAAACAAAACTTTGACATATTCACGGCGGCAAGAGTGCACGTGAACTTTGGGAAAAACACTTCTTTTATCAGCATATCCCTCATGATCTAGGCACAAGGCTAATGCTTTCAAGAGCTTCATCGTTGCACCATGAATAAGTTGAGGGTGTGGCCGATGGGCTTGACAGCAATCCCACAAGATTTTGATAGGGATGAATTTTCAAATTTTACAAGATCAAGGAGATAGCATTTGTCAAGTCAAATGGTATAATGTCGTATGCTCAAGGGAACAACAACAATTAAACATTGCTCAAATAGTGCACTCGTGGATACTGAACGAGTAGCACAACCAATGCAAAGAAATAGTTAGTCAACAACCAACACTCTAAGAATGAATCAATTAGTTGTTAACCTCAAGGCAATAGGGTTGCCAAAAGTATTGGGATCACACATCAGAGTTCAGCTATCGGTACACCGGTTAGAAACAACACGGGACCAAGAAATGGATGGTGATGGCGAGAAGTATTATTATATCAAGAATTCTTAAGAGGTGCAATGATGCTCTCAACATTCTTGACAGAAACAATAGTAATACTCCAAGGTAGAAGGTAACATAAGCTGGATAGTGAGGAACACAAGGGACAACACAAAAGATGAACACGCTTGTGTTGGAGGGAAGGCAAACAAGGATGTCGATGATAATACAAATCATCAAGGGGGAAAGGATGGTATTTCTCATCATGCATTCGGCCGATACCCTACAATAGCTCGGAATGTTGATGATGATCACGACACATTTGTCGAGAAGTTTCATGAAGATGTAATCATTCAGCGACGACATCAAGCAAGGGAATGATGAAGCAAGAGGTTGTCGAAATCATAGATAAGACTGCTAGCTTAGAATTGAGATTGCCTTTCATCACAACCAACATGATGTGGAAAGCTCGATGTAAGCTTAACGCACAGTCGGAATTGTGTTCCAGGGATGAAGGATATAGATAGCATGGTTGAGCTCCAACATGACGATGATGATGTAGCTTAATAGCTTGGAAAGACATGGTCGAGTACAAACTCGTAAACAAGGAAGATCTCTAAGAGTTGTTGAATCATAATGCATACTCGATTCAGTTACCGGTGTACTAGCATATCCAACGACCCAGAACACGAGGAAACTGGAATCAGTAAGATGTCATAGTTGATGAGGAGCTCATAAGAAGTTATATAGCTCCAAGATATTTTTGAGATACCAGGGACAGTACTCGGAGGTAGATCAACCTTAAAGTTTGGACCGATGAATTGATCTGAAGAATACAAGTACTTTAACTCGTTTGAGAATGAAATCAAGGTAGGACAACATGGTCGGAACCACGATTGCAAAGGACAAGATCACAGATACGAGATTTAAACCATAGAATGAATGATTTATTGATACGAGAAGTTTCTATGATAGGATCAACGTCGTTTCCATGGGCATGAACACAAAGTGCAAGGTCGACTCCCACTTCATCAATGCATCACCTGCCATTTACTCCTCGCCTTTGATCAGGTTGTAGCTTTGAAAGAATATCCGACAAAACACTAGAAGAGCAAGACTCGTGAAAACTCTTCGAGTCATATTGATTTAGGAAGGCATAGGTTCAACCCATCGGGGCATCTTAGGAACATATACCATACACTCCAAGAGTAATTAACACATGCTTAACAACAGCGCATGGTCGACAAAAGTATAGGATAGAATTTATTTGAGGGAGAAGACACAATTTACCAATGGCATTATGTATCAAGGGAACAATATCACAAGAATTTTTTGAATGTAAAGGATGTCGTCGGATAATAACCCAGCAATGGGTCTGGAAGTCCACAAAAGACCTGATGCGAGTATCGGTACTCAATCAGAGGGGGGTAAAACGCAAGGCATTGGATTATAGAACATCTGAAAAATATCGATACTTAATTACCAAAGGAATTTATGATTTCCAGATTGGTGTATCAGATTCAGAGGCTCCGATGAAGGATGAATAAGATGATTAGAATTAGATGGGCAATCAATCAAAGTTGATTTGCTGAGAACCAGCTCCGTCTCGAAGGACGTCTGATCCGGTAAGATAATTTATGAGTCCGAACAGATGATTGTGTGAATTCACACCAGGGTAGAATCAATAACATCATAGGAAAATCGCAGAGGATTTCAATGAATGTTGCTAGACATAATGGATTTAACCATAATGCAAGCATGTGAGAAGGTCAAGAGGAATAGGCTACTGAGGATTCCGGAAGATCGAATAACAGTTCAAAGAACTTCCGAAACCTATGACAACTGATGATGGACGAATCCCCGATAAGATAATTTGTTGCATATCGTGAAACAAGAGCAATTGGAAAGAAAATATGAATGACATTTGTATGTAGTCATCCGTAGTGGTTGACGAAGGAAGGAAAAATTGCAGAAGCAATGAGCACAATATCTCAAGAGAACATCAAAGAGTAACTGCAGTTCTTCTGACGGATAAAGCCATCATCTGGAATACGGGGCTCTCCGGGAGGAAGTATTTACGAGAACCTAATGTTAGAGTTAGCAAAGTCTTTATCCCGAAAGAGAAGAGAGAGTAGAGCCCAGATTATAGGAAAGGAGTAAAAGATACTAATACCACCCAATTGAGATGTGGGCCTGTAAGCCACAACATCAGTGTTAGTAAAGTTTTTCAAACACTAGACTCAACTTCGGCCAAGGAGTTAGAAAGGGGGCTACCTACAGGAAGTCGGCTCTAATACCAACTTGTGATGCCCTCGATTTAATCGTACGCTGAACATACACGCAAATGCGTACGATCAAATACAAGGACTCACGGGAAGATATCACAACACAACTCTATACACAAATAAAATAATACAGGCATCATATTACAAGCCAGGGGCCTCGAGGGCTAGAATACAGAAGCTCGATAAACACACGAGTCAGCGGAAGCAACAATATCTCAGTACAAACATAAAACATGGTGTGCCTTAGAGAAGGCTAGCACAAAAGAAACACGATCGAACGAGGTGAGGCCTCCTGCCTGGGAACCTCCTAAACTACTCCTGGTCTTCAGTGGCCTCCACGAAGAAATCACCATCGGGATGGCAGACATCGGCAGGAAACTCCACTCCTAGGCTCCATCATCTGGACGCAGCAACGGATCAAGGGGACAAAGGGGGAGCAAAGCAACGGTGAGTACTCATCCAAAGTACTTGCAAGTCTTACATCAGAACTATTCTAAATATGCAGCAGTATCAAAGCAGGGGGTGGATATATGTGTACTGACTGCAGCAATGCGAGAATAGAGAGAGAAGGCCTAGTCCTATCGAAGACTAGCATCTTCAGGGTCTTGCAGCAATAGACGAGAGTAGACCAGGTGTAACACAATTAAGTCATATTGTTGTAGCAATATTAAAGTGAGATCACGCCCAGAGATCCTCCCTCGACTCCCTGCGAGGAAGCAATCCCGAGGCAACTAATTCCAGTTAAGTAACAATTGTAGTTGTATAAGATCTGGCCACAACTTCAAGTCGTCCTGTAACCGTGGACACAACTATTTGAATAGTTAATTTTCATCCCTGCAGGGGTGCACCACATTTCCCGTCACGCTCGATAACACTCTGACCGAACACACTTTTCTGGGTCATGCCCGGCCTCGGAATATCGACACGTCGCAGCCCCACCTAAGACTCAACAGAGAGGCCAGCCCGCCGGTCTAACTACTAAGCACAAAGGGTTCGTGGGCTCAGTTCCCCTTCGCACCCCTGCATTATGTGTGGGCGGCCGACGTCAGTCCTAGCATCCCTTAATCACAAGCGCGATGCATCTCGGGACCACTCGGGCGCGCACCGCTACATTGCTGACATCTGAAAAGCTTCGGCTGATACCGCGACGCCGAGTACCCATAATTCTTCCCGTGTAGCCGGTTAGTGCGAAAAGGTCTCCAACCAACCCAAATCAAATACCCAAATCCATTATCATTTTAATTAGGCCATCGACACGAACTCGCGGGAATCCACCCGTCTAACAACTAATCACCAATGATCCCAGTAGCATGGTCGAGTAACTGTGTGGATGTAACATCGGAGGAATCCGAGGTATCACCCTCGTTGGATTCCGAATGTTGTATCCGTCAAGGTGGGCTTAGAGGAATCACCCTCGGGGGTCCCACACTTGAGGGGTTGCACGACAGAGGCATCGTCGGGAATGGCGAAAGAGGAATCACCCTCGATAACCATGACCGATTAGCTATACTACACATATATCATCAGGAGTACTTAGCGAGGTGTCACCCTCGGTACCCGATAGTATACGTGTAGCATCGTACAACTAAGGGTGGTGTATGTGCTGTGTCGGGTCTGGCTCGTCGATCAGGGATCGAGATTTGAAAGCAAAGCGAAGCAACGGGACTACGGGGTTAGAAGGGATGACTGCTCCACCTATACTAAACAGTTTTAGAAGTGCAGTACTAAAAGTAGCAGTTCAACAAAAATAGGCTATGCATCAGATATAGGAGCTAACTACAACAGTAGCAAAATACTAATGCAAGCAGAAGGAAGAAAGACATCGGCGATATAGGGATGATCAAGGGGGGTTTGCTTGCCTTGCTGCTCTGCGGCAAAGGACTGATCGGCAGGGTCGTAGATGTACCCGACAGCAGCGTCAGTCTCGGGATCTACCGGTAAGAAGAGGGGAAAGAAATAATAAATAATAGCAATGGTGCAACACAATGCATGACATGGCAAGATGCAGGCTAGACATGAGCTAACGCAGCAACATCCGTCTTAGACGGGTCGGAAGAATACCTGACGATATTTTCTGGGTCTCTCGCTACTATCGGTCGGATGGAAAACGATAGAAAAGTTCCATGTTTGCTATGCTAGGGACGTGTGACACACGAATGGACCGTGTATCCGGGTTCGTCTCGTTCTGCTGATCAACTTTCATGTTGAAAATATTATGATCTGACTTACGGATTATTTTATATTAATTTTTAAAGTTTTATTCAACATTTAGGAATTAAAAACAGAATTAATTAAATTGATTAAATGCAATTATGACATCAGCATGATGTCACGCTGACATCAACAGTTGACTGGGCAACTGACCGGTGGGTCCCATGCGTCATAGACACAAGTTTTTAATTAGGTTTAATATTAATTAATCAGATTAATTTAGTGGGGGACCCACGTGTCATACTCTAATTATTCTAATTACCTATTTAATTCATTAACTAATTAAATAAATAATATATCTATTTATTTATTTATTTAATAAAAACATATTTTTATTTTTACATTTTAATTTTCATTATTCTTAATAGCGTGTGGGGCCTCCCTGTAAGTGGGTGTGGAGGTTTGGCCCCACTGGTAAGTGGCTTAGGCCACATACACAGAAAATACCCATACACATATTCATACAATTAACGTATTCTGTGTACATACTTGCATATACACATACGCATTACATACACGATACCTACAACACAATACATACATAATACATAATACATACATGCCTTTTTATTTTATTTCCTATCTAACTCTTTCTCTCATCTCCAACTTCTGTGTTTACAACAGAGAACTCTCAACAACAGAGAGAGAGAGGGACATTCCCATCATCACCTACTCGATCACCACGACGTCGGAACGGAGCGCCGTTTGCCGGAATGGAACCGGGACGGTGCAAGGAAGGAGACGACGGGAGGAGCCCGAAAAGGGGCTCACCGGCGTTGATGAGAGGCCCCGGTGTAGTCAGAGTTCTCGGGAGGTGCGGAGGAGACGGCGTCAGATCCGGCTTGGAGGAGGACGAGGTGGTGGCGGTGGCGGTCACGCTGAGTATATGGCGCCGGTGAGGGTCGCCGGAGGGCCTCGGCCGGCGGGGTGAGGCAGGGCCGCCGGTTGGGGAACGCCGGAGGGGCCGGCTGGTGGCTCGGGGCAGTGTAGTGGGCCTTGGCGACGGGATCCCATGGGGATCGAGCGCTAGGGGAGGCGCTAGGTCGGGCGGGGCTCTGCGAGGGAGCAGGAGGCGACGGGAGGTGGGGCGCGTGGGGGAGATGGGGAGAGGTTTGGCCGGTGCCGGGGCGAGCGGGAGGCGAGGTGGACCGGCAGGAGGGGTGCCGATCTGGAGGTGGAGGGGGAAACCGAGAGGAGGGGGGATACGTCTCAAACGTATCTATAATATTTTATGGTTTTACGCTGTTATCTTGTCATCTTTGGATGTTTTATGTACCTTTTATATCTTTTTTGGGACTAACTTATTAATTCAGTGCCAAGTGCGAGTTCCTGTTTTCTCTGTGTTTTTGACTCTTTTCGGATCTGATTTTGGAACGGAGTCCAAACGGAATAAAACCCCCGAAATGATTTTTTCCCGAACTAAAGAAGATGAGGGGGCCTCTGGGACAAGCCAGGTGGGCTCCAGGGAGCCCACAAGCTCCAACTCCGCCACCAGGGGGGAGGCGGCGGTGTCAGGGCTTGTGGCCTCCCTGGCCGCCCCTCACCTAGATCCTTGGCCTATATATTCCCGAAAATTCAGCAAAAAATCAGGGGAGCCTCGAAAATACTTTTCCACCGCCGCAAGCTTCCATTTCCGCGAGATCTCATCTGGAGTCCCTTCCCGACGCCCTGCCGGAGGGGACTTTGGAGTTGGAGGGATTCTTCATCATCATCATCGCCCCTCCAATGACTCATGAGTAGTTCACTTCGGACCTACGGGTCCGTAGTTAGTAGCTAGATGGCTTCTTTGCTCTCTTGGATCTTCAATACAAAGTTCTCGATGATCTTCATGGAGATCTATCCGATGTAATCTTCTTTGGCGGTGTGTTTGTCGAGATCCGATGAATTGTGGATTGGTGATCAGATTATCTATGATATATATATTGAGTCTTTGCTGATTTCTCATATGCATGATTTGATATCCTTGTAAGTCTCTCCAAGTCTTGGGTTTTGTTTGGCCAACTAGATCTATGATTCTGCAATGGGAGAAGTGCTTGGTTTTGGGTTCTACCATGTGGTGACCTTTCCCACTGACAGTAGGGGCAGCAAGGCACACATTAAGTAGTAGCCATCAATGGTAAAAAGATGGGGTTTTCATCATTGGTTTGAGATTATCCCTCTACATCATGTCATCTTGCTTAAGGTGTTACTCTGTTCGTCATGAACTCAATACACTAGATGCATGCTGGATAGCGGTCGATGTGTGGAGTAATAGTAGTAGATGCAGAAAGTATCGGTCTACTTGTCTTGGACGTGATGCCTATAGATATAATCATTGCCATAGATATCGTCACAACTTTGCGCGGTTCTATCAATTGCTCAATAGTAATTTGTTCACCCACCGTCTACTTGCTTTCATGAGAGAAGACACTAGTAAACACTACAGCCCCCGGGTCTATTCACATCCATCGTTTACACCTCCGCTTTTACTTTGCTTTGTTACTTTGTTGCTTTCAGTTCTCACTTGGCAAACAATCTATAAGGGATTGACAACCCCTTCATAGCATTGGGAGCAAGATTTTTGTGTTTGTGTAGGCTCTTGTGATACTCCTCCACTGGATCGATACCTTGGTTCTCAAACTGAGGGAAATACTTACCACCGCTATGCTACATCACCCTTTCCGCTTCGAGGGAACACCAACGCAAGGCTCCAAGGCCACGGGGGAAATCCTTTGCATACTTGCCTAGGAAGTCCCTTAAGGCGTAGCCGCAGCAGAAGTATTCCTAGCGCGGGAGTATCAAGCAACACTCCTATTTTTGGCGCCATTGGAAGGTCTTTTGTTGCAGTAGCAAGGGGTGAGGTGGAGAGAGGCCAAGGTGGGAGCAGCCTCGGTCCAGGGGGACGGGGGGAAGGGAGATCGGTGCGGTTGGTGAGGGGTGTTCTGGCGCTCGTGGGGTTAGGTGGGAGGGAGCCGAGAGGGGAGGCTCTCGGTAGGTGGGTGCTCGAGAGGCAGGGGCCTCGTGGGGAGGCAGGAGGGGGGAGTGAGCGAGAGGGGGGGGGGGGAAGGTGGCGGCAGCCACGGGAGGAGTGGGGTGACGGGAGGGGATTAGGGTTGCCCGGTGAGGGGATTTATACCCCCACGTGATGGGATAGATGGGGGGGGGGGCTGGGCCAGTTTTGGCCCAGTTGGGCCAGTTTTTTTTAATTTACTTTCTTTTATTTAATATTATATATATATATATAGCTTTTGTTTTAAATATGTGGGGATTATAAATGATTTCAATAATTCCTGATTCACATTTATAATTTATTAGGAAATTTTAATAACTCTTTCAACCATTTTATTTTTGCATTCGAAACTTTTATCGCTTGATTTTTAAATTAAATATGATAATTGCTTTGATTTTTATTAAGTGACATCTTATTTTAGATAAACTTGATGACGTGGAAGAATTAGTGTGTGGTTACTGTAGCTTAATTTACCGGAGCGTCACATGAGTAGTCCTCCTTACGGGTTAACCAAGCGTTCTTAACATCTTGGTCAGCCGTAGCGGGTGGTTCATCTCCTAGTGCAGCATTAAGGACATAATCATTCTTCCCAGCTTGCAGGAGCAACTTAAGATTACGAGCCCAGTCTACAAAGTTGCTTCCATCATCTTTCAACTTAGCTTTCTCTAGGAACGTATTAAAATTCAGGGTGACTGTCGCGTGAGCCATTGATCTACAACACAAAATTTTTCAAAGTAGACTTAGACTATGTTCAAAATAATTATAGTTTAACTAATCAAATTACTTGCTAAACTCCCACTCAAAAAGTACATCTCTCTAGTCATTTGAGTGGTACATGATCCAAATTCACTAACTCAAATCCGATCATCACGTGAGTTGAGAATAGTTTCAGTGGTAAGCATCTCTATGCTAATCATATCAACTATACGATTCATGCTCGACCTTTCGGTCTCATGTGTTCCGAGGCCATGTCTGCACATGCTAGGCTCGTCAAGCTTAACCCGAGTGTTCCGCGTGTGCAACTGTTTTGCACATGTTGTATGTGAACGTTGAGTCTATCACACCCGATCATCACGTGGTGTCTCGAAACGACGAACTGTAGCAACGGTGCACAGTCGGAGAGAACACAATTTCGTGGCAAAATTTTAGTGATAGATCATCTTATAATGCTACCGTCGTTCTAAGAAAAATAAGGTGCATAAAAGGATTAACATCACATGCAATTCATAAGTGACATGATATGGCCATCATCTTGTGCTTCTTGATCTCCATCACCAAAGCACCGGCACGATCTTCTTGTCACCGGCGCCGCACCATGATCTCCATCAACGTGTCGTCATCGGGGTTGTGGTGCTACTTATGCTATTACTACTAAAGCTACGTCCTAGCAATATAGTAAACGCATATGCAAACACAAACGTTAGTTTAAAGACAACCCTATGGCTCCTGTCGGTTGCCGTACCATCGATGTGCAAGTCGATATTAACTATTACAACATGATCATCTCATACATCCAATATATCACATCCCGTCATTGGCCATATCATATCACAAGCATACCCAGCAAAATCAAGTTAGACGTCCTCTAGTTTGTTGTTGCATGTTTTACATGGCTGCTATGGGTATCTAGTAGATCGTCTCTTACTTACGCAAAAACCACAACGGAGATGTGCAAATTGCTATTTAACCTCTCCAAGGACCATCTCGGTCAAAACCAATTCAACTAAAGTTGAAGAAACCGACACCCGCCAGTCATCTTTATGCAACGAGGTTGCATGTCAATCGATGAAACCAGTCTTTTGTAAGCGTACCGATAATGTCGGCCCGGGCCGCTTCAATCCAACAATACCGCCGAATCGAGAAAAGACTAAGGAGGGCAAAAAATCGAACATCACCATCCACAAAACCCTTTGTGTTCAACTCGAGATAACATCTACGCATGAACCTAGCTCATGATGACACTGTTGGGGAACGTTGCATGGGAAACAAAATTTTTCCTACGCACACGAAGACCTATCATGGTGATGTCCATCTACGAGAGGAGATTTTGATCTATGTACCCTTGTAGATCGCACAACAGGAAGCGTTTAAGAAACGCGGTTGATGTAGTGGAATGTCTTCACGTCCCTCGATCAGCCCCACAAGCCGTCCCACGAACCGTCCCGCGATCCGTCCCACGATCCGTTTCGATCTAGTGCCAAACATACGACATCTCCGCGTTCAGCACGCATACAGCTCGACGCTGATCTCGGCCTTCTTGATCCAGCAAGCAAGACGGAGAAGTAGATGAGTTCTCCGACAGCGTAACGGCGCTCTGGTGGTGGTGAGGAACTACTCGTGCAGGGCTCGGCCCGAGCTCCGCAGAAATACGATCTAGAGGTAAAACTATGGTGTCTAGATCTGAGTTGCACGTGGCAAAAGTTGTCTCAAATCAGCCCTAAATCACCACTATATATAGGAGGGAGGGGGAGAAGGCTTTCCTTGAGGGCCAAGCCCTCAAGGGTGCACCGGCCATGGGAGAGGAGGAGTCCTACTCCAATCCTACTCGAACTAGGATTGGAAAGTGGAGTCCTTCTCTTCCTTCCCACCTCTTTTTTTTCTTTGGTTTTCTCTTATGACGCCAAGGCCCTCTTGGGATGTCCCACCAGCCCACTAAGGGCTGGTGAACCACCCCTAGGGCCATTGGGCTTCCTCCGGGTCGGTTGCCCCCCTCCCGGTGAACTTCCGGA
Source organism: Hordeum vulgare subsp. vulgare (assembly GCF_904849725.1). NCBI lineage: Eukaryota > Viridiplantae > Streptophyta > Magnoliopsida > Poales > Poaceae > Hordeum > Hordeum vulgare. Next base: position 470,666,233 of record NC_058524.1, read on the forward strand.
ACCCATTCGTCACTCCCGGTACATTCCCGGTAATGCCTGAAAACCTTCCGGTAACCAAATGAAGCCATCCTATATATCAATCTTTGTTTCCGGACCATTCCGGAAACCCTCGTGACGTCCATGATCTTATCTGGGACTCCGAACAACATTCGGGAACCACACATATAACTCAACTATACTAAAACATCGCCGAACCTCAACTGTGTAGACCCTGCGGGTTCGAGAACTATATAGACATGCCCCGAGGTACTCCTCGGTCAATATCCAATAGCGGGACCTAGGTACCCATATTGGATCCTACATATTCTCCGAAGATCTTATCGGTTGAACCTCGGTGTTAAGGATTCATATAATCCCGTATGTCAGTCCCTTTGTCCTTCGGTATAAGATCCCGTGACTTACGCTTAGTCACATTGCTTGCAAGGCTTGTGTGTGATGTTGTATTGCCGAGTGGGCCCCGAGATACCTCTCCGTCACACGGAGTGAGAAATCCCAGTCTTCATCCATACTAACTCAACGGACACCTTCAGAGATACCTGTAGAGCACCTTTATAGTCACCCAGTTACGTTGTGACATTTGATACACACAAGGTATTCGTCCGGTGCCAGTGAGTTATATGATCTCATGGTCATAGGAACAAATACTTGACACAATGAAAACAATAGCAATAAAACGACACGATCAATATGCTACGTTCATAGTTTGGGTCTAGTCCATCACATGATTCTCCTAATGATGTGATCCACTTATAAAGTGACAACACTTGCACATAGTCAGAAAACCTTAACTATCATTGATCAACTGGCTAGCCACCTAGATGCTTTCTAGGGACATTGTTTTGTCTATGTATCCACACATGTATGTATGTTTTCATTCAATATAATTATAGCATGGACAATAAACGATTATCTTCAAACATGAAATATAATAATAACTATTTATCATTGCCTCTAGGGCATATTTCCAACATTATGTTCAGATTATTCATGAAAAGTATTGGAGTCACCTCTGATTATTATGATTCTTAATTGCATGATCATCATAGCTTCGTAATGCTCTTCGATCTATTGAGATAGTTTGGCCAATTAGACTAATATTTCTTCAGTGGGAGTGGTGCGTTGTAGTAGGTTCAACCTGGCGAATTCCTATATCCCACTGACAGAAGGGTACAAAATGTGTCTTTGTGTTGCTGCTACTAAGGATAAAACGATGGGGTTTATTCATATTAATTGAGTTTACTTTGTCTACATTATGTCATTGTTCTCCAAGCATTACTCCATTTTTACTTAATACGTAGAGAGGCAAGCACAAAAGCGCTCTTGAAGTGGAATAATAGTAATAGGTGCAGGAAGGAGTTGTCCTATTTGCTTATGATCATGATGCCTATATACACATGATCATTGTCGTGAAAATCGCATAATTATCCGCTGTTCTATCAATTGCCCAACAGTAAATTGTTGACCCACCATATGCCTTTGCCATGAGAGATGCCACTAGGGAACACTACGGTTCCCGGGTCTATTCAATTATATATTTACAAACGCTACTATTACCTTGCTGCCATCATTTGTGTTTTATTTTATTTTGCAATTTAAAATTATCAAAAATTATCTACACACCTCATTTGCTTGCAAATAACGAGATCAAGGGGATTGACAACCCTCTTGCCCGTGTTGGGTGCAAGTTGTTTGTTTCTTTGTGTGCAGTCGCGGAAGACGGTTGAGGATTGGTATTCCTATTGGTTCCAGAAACCTTGGTTTCATAACTAAGGGAAATACTTACCCGCATTGTGCTGCGATAACCCGTTCCTCTTCACGGAAAACCCAACATAGATCACAATCATCACAGACTGCTAGGTCCGAGCGCACGACATGGTGGCATGGGGAGTGGCGGTGGCTCTTAAGGGAATGAACATGATCAACCCTAAAAAGTGTGCCCACTCTCCTTTATATAGACCACCGAGGTGGGCTCGAAACTTGAGGCCCACGAAGAGTCTAGTCCCATTTTCCATTCGTATCCAATCTGAATGGGCCGCAGTCCCTTAAGTGTGCGACCCTATAGGTTCACATACACATGGACACGACCAGTCGATAGTCGGTAGCGGCTTCTAGCAGAACGTGCCAACTCCCTTGTGTGCGCAAAGTCGTTAGACGAACCTAGACAATGTGTCAGATACAACATTCCTTTTGCCTCATGATATTGGTTGTCAAGCTCAAGGCGAGTACTTTTCACCCTTGTGGTAGCTTGACATCTCTTCTCGAAACCATGATGGAGATTCCCGAACTAGATTAACACTTAACCCTTGTTGCATGGCCATGATTTCTGACTCTAATCGCCCGAGATGGCCTAGAGAATATCTCTCCTTACGAAGGGGAAAATCCCATCTTGGTCAACCATGTCTCGCGGCATGTCTCATGACTCACCCGAAAGCTACCTTTATAACTACCCAGTTACGGAGTAGCATTTGTTAGACCCTAAGTGAGTCAATCCTCTTCCCGAGAACATGACAGGATCTCACGTATAGGACATGTCATATACATTGTACTTGAGACTAACAGATGACAATAGCTCGCCGTGTCTCAAAGTGGGTTTGTCCGACTCGGTGATCTTAATCCCCGAGTCCACACTATCAGTTTAGCATCACTATGCACATGACTTGTGAAACATAGTCATTCGTATACTATGAAAGGATATGTGTCAGATTAACAACTAGGGACTAGTAGAATAATCATCATACAATATATAGTCTAAAAAATAAGTCACATACTTATTGATACATATCACTAATGATGTTCAAGGACAATACAAAATACTCATGAATACATAGGAAATGAAATCATCTCATGATTGCCTCTAGGGCATATCTCCGACACTTACATCCCACGGGTTTGCACCCATAAGGACGATCAATGACTTCCTAGGTTCCATTAGCTAATATGGAATCCATATGGCTATGGATATCTTCCTTCTAGTAGTGAGCATCAGATGATGCATAGGCTTATAAAATAGTCCTGGGTGTGTCATCCATGAGGTACACAATGAAATCATCACCAAAGGACTTTGCAATTCCCCATCTGTTACTTCTTAAATGTGGGTTTAGGAATTACAGCTAATTCCTAACTAGATAGTGTAGGTATCTCGTGATTTGATGAGTTATGCATATCCTTCATAGGAAATATGTCCTGAAAGAAAGTCAAATCATTCAAATCCATAATTGTACCAACATGCATGTCAGATACCTCAGATTTTATTATCAAAAATCTATAGCCAATGCCATGAAAGACATAGCCCAAAAGAACACAATCCATGGTTTTTGGTCCAAGCTTACGCTTCCTGGGAATTGGTATATTGACTTTCGCCAAAGAACCCCAAGTACAAAAATAAGAGAGTTTGAGCCTTTTCCTTTCCCATTACTCAAATGGAGAGATGATTTTATGCTTTGTGGGAACTCGGTTTAGGACATGACATGCAGCCATTAGCGCCTCCCCCCACCATGCCTTGGAGAGACCCGACATGTCTAACATGGTTCTAAGCAAATGAGTTAGAGTTTGGTTCTTTCTTTCAGCCAACACAGTTGACCGAGGTGAGTATCGAGGCATCCTATCATGGATTATACCATGTTCTGCACAAAACAAATCAGATTCATTAGAAAAATACTCTCCACCAAGATCAAACCTAAGCCATTTAATTTTTAGATCAAGTTGGTTCTCCGCTTCAGCTTTATAGTTTTTGAAGAGGTTTAAAGCCACATCTTTTGTTTCTAGAATATACACGTAACAATATCTAGTGGAGTCATCAATCAACGACATGAAATATTTCTTTCCACCTTTTGCCAACACGCCATTCATCTCATAAAAGATCAGAATGTATAAGCTCTACTTGCGCCAAGTCTCTTGCCTCTGCAGTCTTATGGGACTTGCAAGGTTGCTTAGCTTGCACACACACTTGGCACTTGGAGCCCTTGATAGTAGTGAATTTACAGATTAAACTAGCTAGTTGCGACATGCAACCAAAGTTAATATGACAAAGTCGTGAATGCCATACATTAGACTCATTATTGTGGCACACATGATTAATAACTTTAGTGAAAATGTCTAACAAAGATAGGCGGAAGACTCATAACTTTTTCCAACCAATTGTCCATACTTAGAGATTACAACTTTACTAGACTTGAAAACCAACTTAAAACCATCTCGACATAAATGAAACCGCTGACGAGATTCTTATTGCTAGAGGGAACATGATGAACGTTCTTCTGGCGCACGATCTTCCCCGAAGTAAACTTTAGATTAACCATGCCAACACCACGGACAGTAGCATGTGAACCATGATCTAATAAGAAGAAAACATGAAGGCATTAGCACAAACATGTACATTGCTACTTATTAACCGCCTTGGGATATTCCCTGAACAGGAGGGGAGATGCATCACAAGAGTGATAAGTATTTTCCTCAGTGAGAACCAAGATTATTGAACCGATAGGATAATCACGCAAACCTCCTTTAGCAGCACCTACGCACATAGAACCAAACACTCGCATCCAACGCCTGCAATAGGGTTGTCAAGCCCCTTGTACTCATTACTTGCAAGGATTAAATACTGGTAGATAGATAATAGAAACAAATAAAAGTGAATAACAATATATAAATGACAACAAAGTATTTTTGGAGTTTTTGTATTTATGTTTATGTAGACCCGGGGCCATAGTTTTCGCTAGAGGCTTCTCTCTAAAACATAGCATACGGTGGGTAAACAAATTACTGTGAGGCAATTGACAGAATATTGCGTAGTTATGACATGTTATTCAAGGCAATGATCATGTATATAGGCATCACATCCATAAACAAGTAGGCCGACTCTTGCATGCATCTACCACTATTACTCCACTCATCAACCGTTATCCACCATGCATCTAGAGTATTAAGTGTGAAATAGAGTAATGCTTGGAGCAAGATCACATGATGTAGATAAACTAAACTCAAGCAATAAAAATAAACCCCACAATTTTATCCTTAATGGTAGCAATACAATATGTGTCACCCCTTTCTGTCACTGGGACTGAGCAACGCATGATTGGACGCATCAGAACACACTAGTCCCGTTGAAGATAAATCAATCTAGTTGGCAAACCAAATGGATAGATCAGATATAAATACGAAGCTATAACAATCATGCGTAAAATAATTCAAAGAAGTACATATATATGTTCATGAATAATCTGATCATAAGCCCACAATTCATCGGATCCGAACAAACACACCACAAAGAGGATTCCATAGAATAGATCACCGCGGGAATCAAGGTGAACTTTGTATTGAAGATCAAAGAGAGAGAAGAAGACATCTTGGTACTAGCTATGGGCCCATAGGTCTATGGTGAACTACTCACACATCATCATGAAGGCAACAAAGTTGGTGTAGATGACCTTCGTGGTTGATTCCGCCTTCCACAGCGCTCCGGAAAAGGTCCCTAGATAGCCTCTCGTCACAACAGAGACTTGCGACGGTGAAAAAAGTATTTTGGGTGGCTCTTTGTTGGTTTGATGATTTTAGAGAACTTATGGAGGCAGAATTAGGTCAGACAGAGTCACGCGTCCACAAGGCATCAGGGCACACCCCGATTCCTTGTTGTCTCCTCGTGTATCGTATGGTTTCCCTTCGAAGATTCCAGTTCCTCTTTTGGCCCACAAAAAATCATGAAAAATTTCCATAGCATTTGGACTCTGTTTGGTCTAGTTCTTTGAACAGTCAAAAACACGCAGAAAACAAAAAACTAACACTTGGCAGTTGGTTAATAGGTTAGTTCCCAAAAATTATATAAAATGGCATATGGTTGCATATAAAGCGTCCAAGAATGATAATATAATAGCATGGAACAATAAAAAATTATTGATATGTTGGAGATGTATCAACATCCCCAAGCTTAATTCTTGTCCGTCCTCAAGTAGGTAAATGATAAAAACAGAATTTTTGATGCGACATGCTACCCAACATGTAATATTATGATCTTGAGAAACAATGAACCAATTGATATCAATGTAATAATATCCACAAACATAAACAACATAATCATTCATATTAAAAATATATGATCCTTAAGGAATATTATTCCCTACTCATTTTATCATATTAGCATGACATGAATCCTTCCTCACCGCATAAGTATAAATCATGAGCACCTCTGTGTCAAGTTTGGTAAATGAATCGTACTTCTGACGAGCTTCAGCATTTTCAACCTTAGTCAATACATGAGCATGAACCATGGCTATGGCATATGGGTGGAATAAAATATGGTGGTAGAGATCAAAAGGAGTCAAAATGGAAAAGAAAGTCTCATATCAACTAGGCGGACCAATGGGCTATGGAGATGCCCATAGATCGATATCGATGTGAGGAGCAGGAATTGTTGTGTAACAGATGCACTAGAGCTATAACTGTATGAAAGCTCAACGGAAGCTAAGTGGTTGTGCATCCAACTTGCTTGCTCATAAAGACCTCAAGCATTCGAGGAAGTCCTTCATCGGAATATACAAGCCAAGTTCTATAATGAACAATTCCAAGTGGCATATGAAAATGACAACTCACGAGACTCTCTAATGAAGAACATGGTGCTCCCTTTAAGTACAAGTGTAGAAAAAGAGAGTAGCACTGTCCCTTCTCTATTTTCTCTCATTTTTTATTTTTTTATTTTTCTTCCATTTTTCTTTCTTTCTCTTATTTCTTTTTCTCATTTTTTTTCTTTTTTCTTTTAATTTTTTTCTTTTTTTTATCTGGAGTCTCAACCCGATATGTGGGGGAATCATACTCTCCATCATCCTTTACTCAATGAGGTACTGCCCTAATAATGATCATCACTCTTTTAATTACTTACAACTTGATATAAAGAACTATTATACAAGATGACTCTGTATGAATGCCTCTCACAGTGTACCAGGATGTGCAATGATTTATCATAAAATTTAGGTAATGATGAATGGTGGCTTTGCCACAAATACTATGTGAGCTACATGAACATGGAAGGCAATAGGATGATGAACACAAAAGTCAAATGACAGAATGGTGGAAGGCGCATGGCAATATTGTAACGCCTCGGCCACACATGTCGGTGGTCGTTACTATTGGAAACATGCCCTAGAGGCAATAATAAATTGGTTATTATCATGTTTCCTTGCTCATGTTTATCATTTATTATCCATGCTAGAGTTGTATTGACCGGAAACATAAATACATGTGTGGATATATATAAGCAAGACCGTGTCCCTAGTGGGCCTCTACTAGACTAGCTGCTTGATCAAAGATGGGTAAGGTTTACTAACCATAGACATGAGTTACCATTTGATAATGGGATCATATCATTACAATAATGATGTGATGGACATGACCCGATCATAAGCATAACATTTGATCTATCACTTAGTTTATTGCTACTGCTTTATTCATGTCAAGTATGTGTTCCTAAGACCATGAGATCATGCAACTCCGTGACACTGGAGGAATGCCTTGTGTGTATCAAACACCACTTCATAACTGGTTAATAATGAATATACTCTACACGTATCTCCGAGGGTGTTTTTTTGGGTTGGCATGGATCAAAACAGGGATCTGTCACTCCGTATGATGGAGAGGTATATCTGGGCCCTCTCGGTACAACATCACAAGAAGCTTACAAGAAATGTGACTAAGGAGTTAGTCATGAGATCTTGTATAAGGAACGAGTAAAGGGACTTGCTGGTAACAAGATTGAACTAGGTACGAGATACCGACGATCGAATCTCGAGCAAGTAACATATCGCTTGACAAAGGGAATTGCATATGGGATCAACTGAATCCTATACCTAGCTCATGATTCCACTGTCGGGGAACATTGCAAGGGATGTTGATTAGACAACGTAAGGGATGATGATTTGAGTGGGAGTTCATTAGTAATTTGATTTACTCAACTAATTATCATGAACATAGTCAAAATGTCTTTGCAAATTATGTTGTAGATCAATAGCTCGCACTGTAGGTCCCCTATATTTTGATACATTCCTAGAGAAAACTAAGTTGAAAGATAATGGTAGCAATTATGTGGACTGGGTCCGTGATCTGAGGATTGTTCTCATTGATGCACAGAAGGCTTATGTCCTTGATTTACCGCTCGGTGTGCCACCCCCTCAAGTGTCGTTCGTGGATGTTTTGAACATATGACAGACACGTTCTGATGACTACTTGATAGTTCAGTGTGTCATGCATTATGGCTTAGAATTGAGGCTCCAAAGACGTTTTGAACGTCATGGAGCATATGAGATGTTCCAAGAGCTGAAATAGGAATTTCAGGATCATGCCCGTGGTGAGAGGTATGATACCTATGACAAGTTCTTTGCCTACAAGATGGAGGAGAATAGCTCAATTGGTGATCATGTGCTCAAAATGTCTGGGTGCTACAATCACTTGTCAAGTGGGAGTTAATCTTCTAGATAAGATAGTGATTAACAGAGTCCTCCAAGTTACTGCCACCAAGCTACTAGAGCTTCGTGATGAACTATTACATGCAAGGGATGGAGAACATGATCCCTGAGCTATTTGCAATGTTTTATGCCACGAAGGTAGAAATCAAAAAGGAGCATGAAGTGTTGATGGTAAGACCACTAGTTTCAAGAAGGACAAGTGCAAGAAGGGAAATTTCAAGAATGTCAAGTTAGTCACCGCTCTAATGAAGAAACCCAAGGTTGGACCCAAACCCAAGACTGAGTGCTTCTATTGTAAGGGGGGACGGTCACTCGAAGCGGAACTATCCTGAATGCTTGACAGATAAGAAGACTCACAACAGCAACAAAACTATATTAGATATACATGTTATTGATGTGTAACTTACTAGTGCTCGTAGTAGCCCGTAGGTATTTGATATCGGTTCAGTTGCTAATATTAGTAACTCGAAACATGAGATGTGGATTATAAGAGAGTGGTTAAGGATGTGATGACAATGAGCGTTGGAAGTGTCTCCAAGGTTGATGTGATTCCCATCGGCACACTCGTTCTACATTAGGGATTAGTTTTAGACTTAAATAAAAGTTATTTGGTGCATGTGTTGAGCATGAACATTATATTGATATTGTTTATTGTGAGACAATTATTCATTAAATCTAAGAATAATGGTTGTTCTGTTTACATGAATAATAATTTATATGATCTTGCACCCAATATGAATGGTTTATTGAATCTCGTTTGTAGTGACACACATGTTCGTAGTATTGGTGCCAAAATATGCAAAGTTAATGATGATAGCCCCACATACTTGTGGCACTGCTGCTTAGGTGATATTGATGTAAAGCGCATGAAGAAACTCCACGCTTATGGATCTTTGGACTCATTCGATTTTGAATCAATTGAGACATGCAAACCATGCTTCTTGGGCAAGATGACTAAGACACCATTTTCCAGTTCGATGGAGCGGGCAACTGACTTATTGGAAATAATACATATTGATGTATGTAGTCCGATGAGTGTTGAATAACACAATGGATATCATTATTATCTTACCTTCATAGATGATTTGAGTAGATACGGGTATATTTACTTGATGAAACACAAGTCTGAATTTTGAAAAGTTCAAGCAATTTCATACTGAAGTTGAAGATCATCGTGACAAAAGATAAAATATCTACGATATGATTGTGGAGGTGAATACCTGAGTTACGAGTTTCGTATGTAAGACAATATGGAAATTGTTTCACAACTCACGCCACGTGGAACACCACAGTGTAATGGTGTGTCCGAACATCATAACCGCACTCTATTGGATATGGTGCATTCTATGATGTCTCTTATCAATTTGCCACTACTATTTTAGGGTTATGCATTAGAGACAACTACATTCACTTTAAATAGGGCACCATCTAAATCCGTTGAGATGGATTTGTATGAATTATGGTTTTGCGAGAAACCTAAGTTATAATTTCTTAGAGTTTGGGGATAGAACACTTATGTCTGGTAGGCTCGAACCCAAAGCGTAAAAGTGCATCTTCATAAGATACCCTAAAGCAACAATTGGGTATACCTTCTATCACAGATCTGAAGGCAAGGACTTTGTGTCCAAGAATGTATCCTTTCTAGAGAAGGAGATTCTCTCAAAATAAGTGAGTGGGAGGAAGGTAGAACTTGATAAGTTTATCGAACCTTCACTTGAATTCGAAAGTAGCACAACACAGAAAGGTGTTCCTGTAATGCATACACCAATTGAAGAGGAAGCTAATATTAATGATCATGAAACTTTAGATAAAGTTACTACCAAACCTCATAGGTTGACAAGGACACATACTGCCCCGAATGGTATGATGATCCTATCTTGGAAGTCATGTTGTTAGATAACAATGAACCTACGAACTATGAGGAAGCGTTGATGGGACTGGATTCTCACAAATGGTTAAGACCATGAACTCCGAGATAGGGTCCATGTATGAAAATCAAGTACGGAATTTCGTAGACTTACCTGATGATCAACTAGCCATTAAGTACAAATGTATCTTTAAAAAGAAGACATACATTGATGGTAATGTCACCATTTATAAAGCTCGACTTGTCGCAAAGAGGTTTCTGAGAAGTTCAAGGAATTGACTATGATGTGGCTTTCTCTCCAGTAGCGATGCCGAAGTCTGTTGAGATTATATTAGCAGTTGCTGCATTTTTCGATTATGAAAGGTGTCAACTGGATGTCAAAACATCATTTCCTTAATGGTATCCTTAAGGAAAGGTTGTATTGTGATACAACCATAAGGTTTTATCGGTCTTAAGGATGCTAAAAGGTATGCGAGCTCTAGTGATCCTTCTATAGACTCGTGTAAGCATCTCGGAGTTGGAATATGCACTTTGATGAGGTGATCAACGCTTTTGGGTTTATACAAAGTTTATGAAGAAACTTGTATTTACAAGAAAGTGAGTGGGAGCACTATAGAATTTCTGATAAGTATATGTGGATGGCATAGTGTTGATCAGGAATGATGTAGAATTTCTGGAAAGCATAAAGGGTTATTTGAAAGGTGTTTTTCAAAGTAAGAAGTGGGTAAAGCTGCTTATATACTGGGCATGAAGATCTATAGAGATAGATCAAGACACTTGATAAGACTTTCAGAGAGCACATACCTTGACAAGATTTTGAAGGAGTTCAAAATGGATCAGTCAAAGCAGAAGTTCTTGCCTGTATTGTAAGGTGTGAAGTTGAGTAAGACTCAAAGCTCGACTACAGCAGAAGAAAGAGAAAGGATGAAAGTCATCCCCTATGCCTCATCCATAGTCTTTATATTGTATGCCATGCTGTGTAGCGCACCTAATGTGTGCCTTTCCATGAGTATGGCAAGAGTGATCCCGGAGTGGATCACTGGACAACAGTCAAAATTATCTTTATGTTCCTAAGGAGGACTAAGGAAATGTTTCTCGATTATGGACGTGATAAAGAGTTCGTTGTAAAGGGTTACGTTGATGCAAGCTTTGACACCAATCCGGATGACTCTCAATATAAAACCGGATACATATAGTGGAACACTTATTTGGAATAGCTCCAAGTGGAGCGTAGTAGGAGCATCTACAATATGACATATAGATTTGCAAAGTACACACAGATCTGAATGTTGCAGACCCGTTGACTAAACCTCTTCCACATGCAAAACAAGATCAACACCATAACTCCATAGGTGTCAGATTCATTACAATGTAAAGCTAGATTATTGACTCTAGTGCAAGTGGGAGACTGTTAGAAATATGTCATAGAGGCAATAATAAAGTGGTTTTTATCATATTTCCTTGTTCTTGATAATCCTTTATTATCCATGCTAGAATTCTATTGACTGGGAAACTTAAATACATGCGTGGCTATATGAGCAACACCATGTACCTAGTGAGACTCTAATAAACTAGCTCGTTGATCAAAGATGGTTAAGGTTTCTTAAACATAGGCATGAGTTGTCGTTTGATAGCAGGGTCACATCATTAGGAGAATGATGTGATGGACACGACCCGACCGTAAGCATAGCATTTGGTCGTATCACTTAGTTTGTTGCTACTATTTCTTCATGTCAAGTATCTGTTCCTAAGACCATGAGATCATGCAAGTTCTTGACACCGTAGTAATGCCTTGTTTGTATAAAACGTCACTTCGTAACTAGGTGATCATAATGATACTCTATAGGTATCTCCGAGGGTGTCTGTTGGGTTAGCAAGGATCAAGACTAGGATTTGTTACTCCGTATCACAAAGAGGTATCTCTGGTCCCTCTCGGTAATACAACATCACAAGAAGCTTGCAAGCAATGTGACTAAGGAGTTAGGCACAGAATCTTATATTACAGAACGAGTAAAGAGACTTGCTGGTAATGATATTGAACTAGGTATGAAATAACGACGATCGAATCTCGCGCAAGTAAAATATTGCTAGACAAAGGGACTGGCATACATGATTAACTGAATCCTTGACATCGTGGTTGAACTGATGAATATCTTCATAGTATATGTAGGAACCAATATGGGCATCTAGGTCCCGGTATTGGTTATTGACCAGACGGGTGTCTCGGTCATGTCTACATGATTCTTGAACCCGTAGGGTCTCACACTTAATGTTCGGTAGCTCTAGGGTAATGTTGAGACGTTAATAGTGGTAATTATGGAAGTTATTCGGAGTCTCCCAGATGGGATCCGGGAAATCACGAGGAGCTCCAGAATGCTCTTGAGGTAAAGATTTATATATGGGAAGTCATATTCAGGGTTCCGAAAAAGTTCTGGAATTTTTTGGTAGAGTACCGGGAAGGTTCTAGAAGGTTCCACTTTGGAGACAAACGACCTGGGAAGGGCCCACATGGGCTGAGGGGTGGGGATACATCCCACATGGGTTGGATGCACAATTCCCCATGGCACATGTCATTTAAATCTAGAGATAAGATCTTATCTCTAAATTTAAAGGGTTGGATGTTGGGATATGGTGTTATCTTCATGTTTAAAGGGTTTTCTCCCTTGTGGACGTACCTAGGAGGGTTTTGGACGCCCTCCCCTCCCCTCTAGCCTATATATAGATGGGGGAGGTGCATGGGGCAGCCAACTGTAACATCCCAATTTTCCTAATTGGGAATGTTTTACATTGTAGCTAAGCATCTATGCATATTAATTTAAATAAAGTTTGCATTTGAATTCTTTCGACTTTTGCTTTTGCATTTCTATTTTTTCTTCACACGATAAGTGCCGGGAAATAATCTCTTGCACGCAAGAGAGAGCGGAGGAAAATGACCCTCCAAAGTGTGAGGCATTTTTAAAATATTTTGAGCCAAGAAAGCCAAAGTTTTATCGTGAAAATAATTGCAAAAAGAAAATATAGCATAAGGGATTTTTTCTGAAAAAACATTTTTTTAAAAGTTTTTATTTTTGCCTTGGAAAAATGTTAATCGAGTAGAGGATATTTTTCTGATCATTTTGGTATATAATATCCTATATTAATTATTTTATTTGTTTCCTTTTTTTTCGTTTTAGTTTGTGTTAAAGAAAAACGGGAGATATTTTTTCCTCGGGGCGAGATCCCATCGGTGGGAATCCAAATCCCAACCGACCAGAACCACCTCCGTAGCTAGAAATCTGTGGTCAACCCCCACGCCACCTCTTCTTTCCTTATTTTTTTTTCTTTCCCCTTTTCTTTTCTTTCCTTTTTTTCTTCTCTCTCTTTCCTTCCTTCTTCTTCTTCCTTCCATCTTTCTGTCTACCGTGACCTGCCTTTCTCCAGCGAGCTTGCCATCCATGGCTGGCTTGATTTCTTTCCCCCTCGGCCACCCCCTCCCCCTATAAAAACCGAACCCCCACGCCGCCCTCACTCCGTTCCACCCCCACGCCGCCCCCTCGACGTCGCCGGAGCTCCGCCCTGCTCGACCAGCACAAGTTCTGCTGCCTCCCCCGTCGCCCTGCTCCCTTCCCCTACTGCCTCCCCGACGACCGGAGCCGACTGCCCCCTCCTCCGCCACCCCACCCCCGCCGGCGACCAGCCTCCACCCTCGCCGGAGCAGCCACCGCAGCGCCCAGCTCCTCCTAGCCACGGTGAGCCTTCTCCCTCTAGTTTTTCCTTCTATTGTTTTTTCCACCGTAGGATCTTAGAACAAAGGGTTAGATTAGATGTGCATACCCCTTCGGTTCTTTTAAAAGAACCGATGATTTTTCTGTCACTTAAACTGAGCCGACTAGTTTTCCTTAGATTGCGGCCGTGTGTTAGTTTTCCCTCGCAGCAAACACCCATCAGCCAATCAGAAACTGCCACGTGTACCACTGTCTGTTAGAATATTTTTCTGTTTAATGCCAAAACAGAGAAAGTTTCAAATATGTTTTGATCATAGATTTTGATACCGAATTCCAATGGAGTTCAAACTTGTTCCAGTAGATCACAATTTTTTCTGTAGCTTTTAAAAACATATAATTTTTCTATGTTTGAAATTTGCAAATTTGAATTAGATCAGATTTAGTTTAAACCTTGTTTTGCTTATTCCAGGAGTTTAAAAAATGATTTTGATTTGATTCTTTTTGCTACAGCTTCCTAGTGATTACATCTTACTGTGGTATAAGTTTCATTTTTTTTAATATTTTTACTTGGGGTTTTAACAGAAACAAGTTTCTGCCTTAGTGACGTATAGTGAATTCTTTCACTTAGGCCATAGCAACTTATTACTTGTGATGTTATTTTTACTTGTTGATTGATTGTAGTGCTTATGGTGTGTATTATGTTTGTATCGGTAGATCACCCGGAGTGCGAAGCTTGTTACTTAGAAGCGCTCGACCAAGACAACTATCATCAAGGCAAGTCATTTTGATCATACTATCTCCTATGTTTTTCGATGCATGGTAGTTTCACCTTTCTTTGCCCAATTGCATGCTGCTTAGGTACTTGGAAATTTTAGTATAGGTTGTAGTATTATGTAGTAGGCACACAACAACCCCGATACTTGGCCCCAGGACGACAAATTTCATATTGCTATGCTTGAGTAGACGGGATTTCGGTTGAGTGCATAACACGAGTGATGCGAGGTTGATTAAATAACCAAGACCGGTTAAGACAAGATTTTCAAGACCTCGTGATGCAATGCAACTCTGGGTGAAGGACGGTTGATCGGCTCCCTGGAGAAACCAGTGGATGACCCGGGATGCTGGAGACGGCCATGACATCTTGCAGAAGGCTTCACCCAGGCTCGAAGAGACGGACGGAGGCTTCAAGACCCAAGGCTTACCTGCACAGCCACAAGTCATTATGGGCTCTGGCTTGGTTGGACAACGCGGCGACTCTGGACACGCGGTGCTAGCAGATGTAGAAGAACGGTAGTAATGGATGGGCACCGACAGGGATTCAGAGGGACCCGTTGAAAGACCATGTTTTGATCATCCGGTCTTCAAACACTCTGAAGTGCGAGGACATACTCGGAGGCGATCAAATCTTGTGGGGAACGTGTGCAAAACTTTGCAGAGTGCCCAACCTAATCGATTAGCCGTGTCCACGGTCATGGACAACTTGAGCCGAAGGCATTGAAATTCCCCTGAACTCTCGACACAACTTAATAATGATGTGGGTGTTAACAATAACTCGGGTACGAGAATTGGTTGGCGGAACCATCTCGTTAACAACAAACAATGTAGTAATATTTTGTTTCCAGCCCCTCTTGTTGTAGGACAAAATTGGCTTTATGCAAAAATTATAGCCACACCTGCCAAATATGCATGTAGAGATAGTTGATTATTATTTTTACCCTTCTCTTTGATGACTTGCCGGCATATTCCATATGCTGACCTACACGGCTGCAACGTATCATGTTGCAGAGTACTTTTCCGACCAGGAGTGAGGCTACGATCTACGCTCAGCGACATGCCCTGGAGTCGGATGGACTCGTCTACCTGATGCTTCCGCTAGTCTTCGTTAGATATCTCATGAGATGGCCTTCAGCCACTTTATTGTAATCCGTTATTGTAATAAAGTACTCGATATGAGATTTCGATTAATAAAGCTGTGTGATTGAACTCTTGATATATACATTGATGTACTGAGTGTGTACCAGCAAGGATATATACATTGTCTCTCCCAACTCCTCCTATGTTTCTCCCTACTGGAATTCCACTGCCACCACCATCACCACACCTCGTGTTGGTTCAGATCTCATATACCTATTCTCCCTCTCCTGCTAGATGAAGAAGGAGGATACATCACCGAGATGGACATGTGCTAAACTCGGAGGTGTCGCATCTGCGGTGATTGGATCGGATTGGATCACAATGCGAGTACGACTACACCAACCATGATCTCTAGATTGTTAACAGTTTTGGTCTACAAGGGTATGTAGACACCTCTCCCTCTTGTTTCTGGCATCTCCATAGAATAGATCTTGGGTGTTCCATAGGAATTTATTTATTTCTCATGCAACGTTCCCCAACAGTTACTCCCGGTGTGATATAGACTAGACCCGCAGATCAACACTAGTCTTTCTTGTGCACTTTGTCGCGAGTCGTGTGCACCCAAGAATAACTTCCTAGTAGGTCATCCATCCTGAAATTACTCCAAGCTGAGCATGCTTAACTTAAGAATTCTTTCTGAATTGGCTCCTAGAAAAGAAGGAATTCCTTATTTCGATGAGTAGTCTATGATCCCTATTAAACCAGGCTATCGCAAACATATCTCGGAATGACTATGGAAATGCCACGATAGGTAGGTATGGTGGCTGTTTTCAGGAAGATATGGAGTGCATTATGTGTGATATAGTGTATCATATCACAAGATTTGGATGCACCGGCGAAAGCTACACCGATCCTCAAGGTGAGAATGGGCAATGCATAATACCGAAGAGGCTAGTAATTATGGAAAGATGAGAGTGTGCATATCCATGGATTCACATTAGTCATAAAGAACTCATATACTTATTGCAAATCCTATTTGCTCTCTCGAAGCAAAGTACCACCACATACCCCCTAGGGAGAAGTTTGGTAGGAGTTAACCATCGTGTACCTTCGACCCAAACAACACATAGGATTTCAATGAGATATAAGAACGCTCACACATCATCATCATGCCAACCGATATTTAGATGAGTAATTAATAATATGCTTCAATACTGATATTTCCACTAACAAACAGTCATGTACTCATGTCCTTTGATATTACTACATCAACATAATTAACCTACATTTCGCTTTTAATGATCTATGTTATATCCTCCTTGAATAGCTATACTTTTTGGGCTAGTCTTATAACCCATGCATATTGCCATTGCTATTCATTATACTCTCAAAAATATTTCGGCGAAGCATGAGAGTACTATTATTTCCATAAAATATACATGTCGTCATTCTCTAAAAGATACTTCATTTGTAAACTAATATAAGTGCATTTAGAACACTACTTTAGTAATCTAAAGGCTCTTATATTAGTTTACAGAGGGAGTATAAGTTAAGCACTAGAGGAACTACCTAGCTCAAAAGATATAAGTGAAGCATAGAGAGTATTCTAATAAATTATGATGAACATGTGTCCCTATCATATATGTGTGTACAGAAAACAATGATTGTGGAAAATTAAAATAAAATCAGACTATAATACACTATGCTCCAAGCAAAACACATATCATGTGATGAATAAAAATATATCTCCAAGTGACATATCGATAGAATGGACACGAAAGAGGGGATGCCTTCCGGGGCATCTCTAAGCTTAGACGCTTGGGTCTTCCTTGAATATTACCTTGGGTGCATTGAGCATACCCATGCTTAGGGTCTTGCCGCTCCTTATTCCTTCATCCATCGTTGTGTCACCCAAAACTTCAAAACTTCAGGACAGCAAACTCAACAGAAACCTCGTGAGATCCGTTAGTAAAATAGGCAAATCATAAACTCTAGATACTTTTATAAATAGATTCGTATTTAATTATTTTACAAGGTACTATATTCTAACTTCAACATGACTTATACCCCCCCTATATAATACATAACATCATCAAAACAAGCAAACTCTGCTAGCAAAAACAAAATCTGTCTAAAACAAAATAGTGTGTAGTGATAAGCATTAAAACCATACCAATGCAATTCCAAACATTCTAAAGAGTTAGTACAAACTGGGAAATTTGTATACCAATTACGTGTAACAAATCAGATCAAAAATACGTTCGAGTAAAATCATAGAAATTGTGCACTTGATGTAAAAGTTTTTTGTTTTTAGCAGAGGATCAATTCTACAATAATTCAAATCACCCCATAGGATTTACTTGGCAGAAACACTAATTAAACATACAAATATAATCATTACAGTAGAAATAATGATATCGACACACCAAACTAGAAACTAAAACAATTTTTTAAGATAATTATTGGTTTGCCTCCCAACAAGCGCTATTGTTTTATGCCCCTAACTAGGCATAATGCATAGTATAAAATGTTGTATTTCTTTTCCATCTACATTACCTCCTTGTACATAATACCATCATGAGCAAGTCTTATTAATTCTCTTCTTTCGGCAATAGAATTCCTACTAGGAGAACTCAAGTAATGGAAATGACTATCTTTTGTTACTTTTATATCCTCTAATTTTACCTTAGGCGTAATATTATGATTTTTTTGAAAGGTGAAAGTGAATTCATCATCTATGAGGGCTCTAAACTTATCACAACAATCTTCGTCAAACCCATTCTTATTTCCATTCACAATCCAAGAATATTGTTGATTGGTGTTATTGAACACTTGTTGGATTAAATGTAAAGGTGGTACCTCTTTCTTAGCATTCTCCTCAAAAGCACGAGGATCCCTATACATGTATCGTTTCATAAAGTCTATATCATAAATAACTTCATCTATTATTGGTCCTTCATAATTCACATTGTAATGATATACATGTATCGTTTCATAAAGTCTCTATCATAAAGAATTTCATATATTATTGGACATTCATAATTCACATTGTAATTGTCAAAAATTTCTCTAGCTTCTCGAACTATATGATCAAAATCATCCATGGGAGCAATGGTAGCAAATTTCTTGACTCTAGGACCATTTATGACTCGCAACTCCTAGAACAACATTTGCAAAGTTGGGTGAGTACATACAAACCTTCTTTCAAATTTGATATTGAGAGCTAAAATAGCTTGAGTATAACTATGGGCTCTTTTGTGGATAGGTTAATCATTATTAACCCGGGCTCCCGTACAAGTAAATAATTCTTGAATGAAACTTTTCCAATAATATTCCCACTTCCGGTTAGAAAAAGTTTTAGTGTCCAAGTTCATGAGGGATACATTGTCATTGGGCTTAGAGCCCTCAATATCCTCCTTGGTGTCGGGACCCCGATCCTAAGCCATAGGAATCCAGCCTGTAACACATCGCATCCCTTTGTGGTCTCACGCACGGTTAACTCCACGGCTGCAGCCTTACCTTAGCCGGGACCGTTTGCGTCTTTTGACTCACGTATGCGATAGTGTCGCTAGCATTCCAATGTCAAAGAACCCGGATCGACATGTCTAGTCATAAACCAAAGTGGCAGTTCCGCACAAGGACATGCATACATGACCCAACAAAGCAGGTGTCGGTCATCAACGAACGTAGACGAGTCGTAGCAAGCTACAAGGACTCCATTACGTCGCGTGACATTTCCCCAAAGGGGACAGACACATCAGCTAAGAAGGACACATGCCGGTCAACCAATGTGTCCGGAGCAGTAGCGAACTACCAAGGCTCGTTGGATCACAAAGGGGCATTTCCTTGTAAGGAGTGCTACTAAAGTTCACGACTAGGTATTCGAACCCCATACATATCAAGTAAGACACACGTACGCATGGCATACCGATATGTATAGATACATCGATGGCATCACAACATAACCATAAACATACAAGCTTTATTTCAGAGGCTCGGAAGAGCCACACACATATTATTACACATTAAGGGTCTCACGACCCATAATAGAAATCATACAATACAAGCCAGCGGAAGAGTTATAAACTGTCTGGGTACAGACAGAGCAACTAGAAGGCACATGGCCTGACTATACTACAGAGCCGACGTAGGGCCAGATCGTAGCTGGGACACCAGCTACTCATCGTCGTCGATGTCTACGAAGAACCCTCCATTAGGGTCATTAGCAACCTCTGCAACATTTATTAAGCAAACATGAGTACGAAGGTACTCAACAAGACTTTAGGAGAACTAACTACTCATGCAAGGTATCAAAAGGTATTGTGAGGTTTCATGCGGGAAGCCAGCATTTGACTCGTGGCTAGACAACTTGCTTTTGAAATTAGTTTTGACAACTTGATTTCTCGCACACGAGTCCACTAACACCACAACAATACACTATCGTGGAATCATTCCGTCTCCATACGGAAATGCCGTCCACGACACTCACGCTTATCTTGACAATTTTATGAGTAGCCATTGAAGTTATCTATGAACAACATATGTCTCCAAGTAGTCCATATCCGCGGACGCGGCTATTCGAATAGATCATAACCCTGCAGGGTGTACTTCGTCACACACGCTCCCGCCACTTATCGCCATGTGCACGTCATGCACCTCGGCAACCTTCAAGCGGAAGCCCAGCGAGGCAGTCGGCCACGACCGTTAACCACACTAGTACCTAGTCCAGGTCTATCGCCTATCTGAGAGTAACCCGTACGGAAGTCCGGCCGAGGTTTCCGCCACGGCCTCAAATGATGTGCGCAGGGTTCCTAAGCCCACCATCTGGGTGCCACTTGGTACACCGTGCCACTGCCTACCGCATCACGGTCCACCTCTCAGGTCAGCACCATGCACGGCCTCCAGCATTACTATAAACACCAGAAACTACTTGCAACTCCTGGACCGAGTACTACGCGATTAATAGGCCGAGCGGGGTCATATTTCAGGGCCCAGCATGTGGTAGTATCTAGTCTTGGATTACATACACGGAACTCAGTTCCTAAGGACGGTTCCAATGAAACAACCCGCTATGTACTCCTACACAACCTTTCACCGGTACCTTTACCAAATCAAGTTCAACACACGACCTTTGCTCACCGAACACATTCCACATTTCTGTTCATCTCCCAGATGACAGACCATACATAACTCTAAGCATAGCATGCATAGCAGGATAAGGCACATCATAGCTCAAGCAACTACCAGGTATGCTAGGTTGCAAGGTTCGGCTATTTACTGTGACAAGGTTAAGTCATGCAAAGGAAGTGGGTCCAACTATCGTGGCAAAAGCAGTTAAAGCATTTGATCCTAATGCAATAAATAGGTGCAGGAGCAAGAACATAGGTGTTATCGGGATGATCAAAAGGGTTGCTTGCCTTGTTGCTCAGAGGAGGAACGATATCCGTCAGACGGATATTCGGTGGAATCCGGGGGTGCGGAGCCTACCGAAATGAATGGCAACATTCAATAACAATCATATGCAATCAAAATGATGCATGAGCAAGGCATGAGAATACAAGTGATAAGTTATTATAATCAAGATGTTTTAGGTTTAGAGTTGATTTGAATCACATTCGAATAGCAATTCAAACGGGTATTCCCGGATACCAGTTTAATTGATTCGACCTGATGCTCAGATCAACCTAATGTTAACATGCATGAAATCTCATGTTATGGTACTGATTTACCTCTAGGGCAGTGTGTGATCATTGTATTTATAATGAAATTTGGATATTTTTGCAAATTCCATTTATAAAGTGATTCAAAGAATTGAATTATTCCTTATTTCACAATTTAGGGTTCTGTAACTTTTTCAAACCTAGCTGAAAACAGCATAATCAGAATCCTTGAATTTTTCTGATACTTTTTCATATATAAATTATTTTCATTGGAGTTACAGATTAATTTCTATTATTTTTGCAATTTTTAGCAATTTCCTGAATTATTTTTATACTGGAAATTCCATTTATTGCATCAGGCTGACGTCAGCAGGTCAGCCGACCTGTGCAGGTCAAACCTGACAGGGGGGCCCCACTGGTCAGCCTCTCTGGGACTAATCCCGCGCTGACCAGCCCCTAATTGGGGTTTGACCAGGCGTGGGGCCCTCTGGCAGCGACTCAGAGGAGGGCGATTAGGCCCTAATGGTCGGCCACGTCGACGGCCACCGGAGGGTGGTCGCCGGCGACAAAACCCGCGGCGGAGGGCTCGCCGGAGGCGACCTAGACGGCGCTGCACAGCACGAAAACGCACGCGGTTGGCAGCTACAGCAAGCTCGCGAAGTGGCCGATCTGGCAGGACCAACTGGGGAGGCTAGGGTCGCCGGACGAGGCGTCGGCGACGAGCCGAAGCGGCGGCCGAAGCTCGGGCATCGTCGGGGGCTTTGAAACAGGGGGATCCGCGCTTAGTTCTTAGCTGCTACGACATCTACGCGTCGTCCTGGAGCTCCTGGTGCTCTCGGGAGGACGAGCTAGACATCGGAGGGCTACCGGCGACGAGCGGCAGCAGCGGTGCTCGTCGGGCTCCGGTGAAACTAGGGCTAGAGGAGGGGATCGACGGGGAAAACTTAGGGAAAACCACCGCATGCTCACACGGAGTGCAGAGAAGAGCTCAGACGGCTCGGGGAAGGCCTGGGGGCGACGAATCGACGGGAAAGGTCCGGCGGCTGGAGGAAGAGGACGACGGCGTTGCGGGCGTTGCAGGGCGCGAGGAAGCTTCGGCTTCTGCACGAATGACCAGGGCGACGAGGCGGAGCTAATGGCGTGCTCGCGGAGGGGTTCCTATGGCCAGGGGCACGGCCAGCTCGAGCTCGAGCTCGGCTCTAATGGCGGCAGCAAGGAGGGGGAGGAGATCCGGGCGGAGGAGGAGAACTGAGGCGGGGAATGGATAGGGGAGGCTCTGGGGAGCTTATCCCCGCTGTCGCCAGCGCGAACCGGCGGCCAGGCAGGCACGCAGGTGCGTGGCCGCGCCGGAGGAGGCGGCGGCCACCTCCTGCTGCCTACTGGCGCGAGGGAGGGGACGAGCGGCGAGATGGGCTGGGCCTGGCTTGGGCGACAGGTAAGACTTTTCCCATTTTCTCTTTTTTTGTTTTTCTGTTTTGCTATTTATTGCTTTGCTAATTATTTCAGCTCCAAAACAAAAAGTAAAAACTATTTTTGACCTCCTGAAATATTTGTTATAATATCCCCACTCATTTCCAAGACTTTCAACATTTTTGGAAAATTATAGTTTCTGATTTCAAATTTTAAATTTGAAACCAGTGGCTTTTGCAATTATTTAAAATGCTTAAAGTGTCAAGAAAATAGTTCTCTCCAATGCTCATTTACTTTCATGATTTATCAGAAAGTTTGAACATTTCTTGAGGCCATTTTGGGTTCATTGATTTTGAACTAGTTGAAATTTCCTTTAATTGAAATGGTGGCTAGGGTTTTTGAGTTTTTCCTTTGCCACTTTGTTGTTTTTGTTGAAACTTCTTGGATGCAAATGCAAAGAAGACATGATCACAATGCTATCTTGCTTAAGGGTTAGGGATGTGATAACTCACCCCCACTCAAAAGAATCTCGTCCCGAGATTTAGAAGTCGTCAGGAATAACGCAGGATATTCGAGTCGGAGACGATCCTCTCTTTCCCAAGTTGCCTCCCTTTCAGAATGATTTGACCATTGAACTTTAAGAAACTTGAGGTTTCGACGTCGAGTGGTACGCTCAGCTTGATCAAGAATACACACGGGGTATTCTCGGTAAGAAAGGTTATCTTGTAGATCAAGCGTTTCGTGGTCCACTTCACGGATAGGATCCGAAAAGCAACGCCTGAGTTGCGAGACGTGGAAAACATCATGAACCTTGGAAAGATGCGGAGGAAGTTCCAACTGGTAGGCAACTTCTCCTCGTTTGGCAAGAATGCGAAAAGGTCCAATGTAACGAGGAGCCAACTTGCCCTTGATACCGAAACGATGGTTACCCTTCAAAGGTGTAACCCGAAGGTAAGCCTTCTCGTCAACTTCAAAGGTCACAGCCTTATGATGACGATCATATTGGCTCTTTTGACGAGACTGGGCTGTTTTCAACTTTTCACGAATAATGCGAACCTGCTCTTCTGCATCCTGGATCATGTCCGGGCCAAAGAGTTGCCTCTCTCCGGTTTCTGACCAATTACGAGGTGTTCGACATCTTCGTCCATAGAGAACTTCAAAAGGGGCTTTGCCCAAGCTTGATTGATAACTATTGTTATAAGCGAATTCGGCGAATGGAAGGCACTTCTCCCAATTCATACCGAACGAAATAACACAAGCTCGGAGCATATCTTCTAGGATTTGATTCACTCTTTCTACTTGACCACTTGACTGGGGATGGAAAGCAGTGCTAAAAGATAAGTGAGTCCCCATTGCATTCTGAAAACTTTCCCAGAAACGAGAAGTAAAGATACTTCCACGGTCCGAGTTAATTTCCAGGGGAACACCATGAAGAGACACTATTCGAGAGATATATAACTCTGCTAGCTGGCTAGTTGTTATACTCTCACGAACAGGAAGAAAATGAGCCACTTTGGAAAGACGGTCAATGACCACAAAGATAGCATTATTTCCTTTCTTGGTCTTGGGAAATCCGGTAATGAAATCCATGCTAACTTTATCCCATTTCCATTCAGGAATAGCTAGAGGTTGAAGGGTGCCAACATGCCTTTGATGTTCTGCCTTAACTCGACGACAAACATCGCAATTAGCAATGAACTCAGCAATTTCTCTCTTCATCCTAGTCCACCAGAACCTCTGGCGTAGGTCCTGATACATCTTAGTACTACCAGGATGAATGGTGAGAGGAGAATCATGAGCCTCCTTAAGGATTAACTGCCTTAGATGTGGGCTCTTAGGAACCACTAAATGATTCTGGAAGAACACCACACCTTGATCATTCATGGAAAATTCTTTAGCGTTTCCGCTAAAAATATTCTCCTTGATCCGTGATATACCCTTGTCACGCTTTTGGCCAGCTACAATTTGATCCTTAAGAGTAGGCTTCGCCACCAGGGTAGAAAGGAATCCTTGAGGAACAATATGAAGATTCAACTTCCGAAAGTCCTCATGGATAAGTGGTTGACCTTGTTGTAGCATCAGATTGTTACAATAAGATTTACGACTTAGTGCATCGGCCATAACATTGGCCTTCCCCGGGGTGTAAGTTATCCCTAAGTCGTAATCCGAGATCAACTCAACCCACCGTCCTTGCCTGAGATTCAAATCCGGCTGGGTGAAGATATACTTCAGACTTTGGTGATCAGTGAATATTTCGCAACGATTACCCAGAAGGTAATGTCGCCAGGTTTTTAGTGCATGGACCACAGCTGCAAGCTCAAGGTCATGTGTGGGATAATTATCCTCATGTGGACGCAACTGTTGAGATGCGTATGCGATCACATGACGATCTTGCATGAGAATGCAACCTAATCCTTGTCGCGAGGCATCGCAATAGATAACAAAGTCCTTAGAAAAATCTGGTGGTAGCAACACAGGTGCGGAAGTCAGGCGTCTTTTCAGTTCCTGAAAACTATGCTCACACTGTGGTGTCCACTCGAACTTTTTATCCTTCTTGAGGAGTTCAGTCAGAGGCTTTGCAACCTTGGAGAAATTCTCGACGAAGCGGCGACAATAGCTCGCTAGACCAAGAAAACTCCTAACTTGCTTAACCGATTCAGGTTGAGTCCAATCAAGGACAGCTTGAACTCTCTCGGGATTGACAACAATACCCTTACCAGAGATTACGTGGCCTAGATAGGTCACTTCTGGTAACCAGAATTCACATTTTGAAAATTTGGCATAAAGGCCATGCTCTCGAAGTTTCATCAATACCAGCCTTAGATGCTCGGCATGTTCTTGTTCATTCTTGGAGTAGATGAGAATATCATCGAGGTATACTACGACGAATTTATCCAAATAGTCCATAAAGATTGAATTCATCAGTCGAGAGAAGGTGGGTGGGGCATTGGTTAAACCGAAGGACATAACGGTGTACTCATATTGGGCATAACGAGTAACAAAGGCCGTTTTTGGAATGTCCCCGTTCTTAATCTTGATTTGATGGTATCCCAACCTCAAATCCATTTTGGAGAAGATTGAGGATCCAGCGAGCTGATCGTACAGATCGTTGATTCTGGGGAGCGGATACTTGTTCTTTATGGTGACCAGGTTAACTGGTCGGTAATCTACAACCATCCGATCCGTTCCGTCTTTCTTCTTGACGAAGAGGACGGGACAAGCCCAAGGAGAAGAGCTAGGACGAATGAAACTCTTGTTCAAGGCCTCATCTAATTGCTTCTTAAGTTCGGCTAGCTCCAGGGGTGCCATCTTATAAGGTCTTCTGGCTATTGGGACAGTTCCCGGAACAAGATCTATCACAAACTCTACATCTCTGTCAGGTGGAATTCCTGGCAGTTCCTCTGGAAAAACATCCGGGAAGTCACGGACTACCGGAATGTCTTCAAGTTCCGGAAGAGGGTTGGCATTTAGGGAATAGAGCTGGCATTTGGCAACTCGAGTAGAGACATTTACTATCTCACCCGAGGGATGGGTAAGCTGGACATTTCTAGAGTGAGTATCAATCTTGGCATAGTGAGCTGACATCCAGTCCATGCCCAAGATGATATTAATATCCGAAGATTTCAACGCTATCAATGAGGCTAGAAAAACTAGCCTGTCTACTAGAATTTCATTGTCATAGGTTATCCTAGAGGTTTGCCATTTACTACCAGGGGTTTGGACAACCAATGGGATTGGCATATCACAAAATGACATGTTATGCAACTGTGCATAACTTTCTGAAATGAAGGAATGAGAAGACCCAGTGTCAAAGAGAACGGACGCCGGGTGATGATTAACAAGAAGCGTACCCAGCATGACGTCGGGATCCTCTGCAGCTTCTTCTGCTGACACATAGTTCACACGGCCACGTGCAGGAGTTGGCTTCACATAAAACGCTTTACCCGACTTGGCCTGCCCGACGGATTTTCCGGGTTGCTTGGCACCCACATTCTGAGGACACTCACGGGAATAATGCCCTGGTTCTCCACACTTGTAGCATATCACCCGGTTGGCACGTGGTGCAACATTGCTAGCTGGACCACCATAAGTTTTTGCTGGAGGGTTGGCCTGATTCGTCTGAGGCGCCACGTAGGATGGCCTCGGAGTGTATCTTGGCGGCAGAGAACTGTTTGGAACCCACAGCCTGCGTTTTGGAAACGCGGAACCAGAAGACGAGCCAAAGTTACGGGAGTGCTTCCTTGTGGCTTCGAAGTCAGTATGACCAGTCTCCGCACTGATCGCTTTGTTCACCAGGGCTTGAAAGCTTGCACACTCATGGAGGCGCAGATCTCGACGGAGCTCAGGGCTCAGACCCTTACGGAATCTTGCTTGCTTCTTGGCGTCAGTAGACACCTCCTCTGTTGCATAGCGGGCGAGGTTACCGAACTCGCGGCTATAGGCATCCACAGACAACTTGCCCTGAGTGAAGGCACATAACTCCTCTCTCTTTCTGTCCATCAGGCCCTCTGGAATATGGTGCAGACGAAAAGCTGCACTGAAGTCTGCCCATGTGGCCACTGGTTCAGCGGGACGCATAGCTTCAAAATTCTCCCACCACAGATTGGCGGGTCCCTCCAGGAAATACGCCGCAAAGGTCACCTTGTCGGCCTCAGACACATTCGCAGAGCGAATCTTGCGTGAAATGCTGTACACCCAGTCATCAGCTTCGAGGGGATCGACGGAATGATGAAACTTTGGAGGATTCAGCTTCACAAAGTCATTAAGGGACACTTCAGCATTCCTAGGCTGTCGAGCCGTATTCTGCTCAATACGCTCTAGCAGTCGGTTGGTCTCCCTTTTATTTCTTTCTGCCTCAAGCATCACTTCTACCAGAGAAGGTGGGTGAGGCAGGTCTTCCTGCGACGCTTGACTACCCTCACCTTGCTCATGAGCAGGGGCACGGTTCAACCTGGTGAACACCATCCTGACAAACAAACTCATAGCTTAGACCAATATCATATCAATACTAACTATGGATTAAGAATGTACTGAACACACGGAATGCGGAAATGAATATTCGAACAACATGGTAACAAGCAACTGCTATATATACACCATGGTTCATACACACCCTTACATAGTTCAGTACAAACTTACTCGAAGAGCAAACTACTGAAATGGTGGAACTACTCATCAGAGGCTTACAAGCTTCCTATACATTATTTATCTAGGCCTCCGGAATTCGTTTCACATTACTACCATACTCCACAAGTCACGCAGCACTGTGAACATATGGCTACTACCATACTATCCTTCCGCTGATATCTCAGGCATCCGCATAGAACATCTCATAGAGGTTACCTCCATGACCCGGAAGCTCAACCTGCGGATCAGGGAACACTCTAGCCTGAGATCCCTGGGATCCATAAGGACACGGATGTGGCCTTGGTCCCCTGACTGGTGGTAAGAGGGGTCCCCGAAGAGGTGTGACTCCTCTTATAGCTGGCCAGTCAACATGGGCCGGAAGATGGGTCCTAACAGGGTTCAGCATCTCCATCTCTCCATACCCTGTCTGGACTACCGGTGCCAGCTGCGTCAATGTCCACAGACGGGCACGGGTAGCGTAAAGCTCCATGCGGAGAGCACGAGCATCCCTGTCTCTGTTCTCTAGCATCTCAACAATGGACTGCAGAAGTGGGTCCTCCATAGAGGAATCAAAATAGACTCCACTGAGGTATCCCTCTTCGCCAGACTGAGAGGCCGGAACATAGCAGAACTCTGAATTCTGCAGCAGTGCATGTCTCGCTCTCATAATAGTCAGCATTGAGTAGGCAGCATCTTGTACTGCCATGTCAACAGTGACTCCCAACCCATAGGACCAATGGATTGGCTTCTCCACTCCAGGGTAGTCTGGAAATACCTTAACAGTGCAAATGTACTGGCTTTGGTTGAAGTCTCGGTACTGTTCCTCCACTGTGTACTCGGGGTACCAGCGGTAACCGCACACCGACATCAACCTGACCAGCATGGCCGTATGACCCGGTACATCAATGCACCTGGTCAAACGTACCACCTGACGAGAAGGACGACCAGGCATCTGTAAATAGAGAGTAATGCAAAAAGCATTAGAGCTCTGAATGCAAAATTGGGCAGCATAACGGCTGTAAATGCTCAAAAACAAATTTTTGTGACAACCCAAAATGAAATAGCATCACCACTCAACTATCAAGTTCAACTCTCTGATCATCAAATTTACTCCCTGCTTCCTAGGAATAAAGGAAACCCAATATCTCTCGACCCTTAGTCCTATAATCTACCGATCAAAAATCCGAGCCTAGGAGAAGATGAGTAACGTAGTCCTTAATTCCCGCAGAAAAGACGAGGATGACCAGAATAGAATATCTTGAGAAGAGAACAAGAGTGTTACGTTCCCTTCCACAAACAATTCCCTTATATATAACTAAAGCAATTCTAGACTCAACTTCGACCAGTTTGGCTTAGTAATCCTACAGTCAGTCAGGCTCTGATACCAACGCTGTCGGGACCCCGATCCTAAGCCATAGGAATCCAGCCTGTAACACATCGCATCCCTTTGTGGTCTCACGCACGGTTAACTCCACGGCTGCAGCCTTACCTTAGCCGGGACCGTTTGCGTCTTTTGACTCACGTATGCGATAGTGTCGCTAGCATTCCAATGTCAAAGAACCCGGATCGACATGTCTAGTCATAAACCAAAGTGGCAGTTCCGCACAAGGACAGGCATACATGACCCAACAAAGCAGGTGTCGGTCATCAACGAACGTAGACGAGTCGTAGCAAGCTACAAGGACTCCATTACGTCGCGTGACATTTCCCCAAAGGGGACAGACACATCAGCTAAGAAGGACACATGCCGGTCAACCAATGTGTCCGGAGCAGTAGCGAACTACCAAGGCTTGTTGGATCACAAAGGGGCATTTCCTTGTAAGGAGTGCTACTAAAGTTCACGACTAGGTATTCGAACCCCATACATATCAAGTAAGACACACGTACGCATGGCATACCGATATGTATAGATACATCGATGGCATCACAACATAACCATAAACATACAAGCTTTATTTAAGAGGCTCGGAAGAGCCACACACATACTATTACACATTAAGGGTCTCACGACCCATAATAGCAATCATACAATACAAGCCAGCGGAAGAGTTATAAATTGTCTGGGTACAGACAGAGCAACTAGAAGGCACATGGCCTGACTATATACAGAGCCGACGTAGGGCCAGATCGTAGCTGGGACACCAGCTACTCGTCGTCGTCGATGTCTACGAAGAACCCTCCATTAGGGTCATTAGCAACCTCTGCAACATTTATTAAGCAAATATGAGTACGAAGGTACTCAACAAGACTTTAGGAGAACTAACTACTCATGCAAGGTATCAAAAGGTATTGTGGGGTTTCATGCGGGAAGCCAGCATTTGACTCGTGGCTAGACAACTTGCTTTTGAAATTAGTTTTGACAACTTGATTTCTCGAACACGAGTCCACTAACACCACAACAATACACTATCGTGGAATCATTCCGTCTCCATACGGAAATGCCGTCCACGACACTCATGCTTATCTTGACAATTTTATGAGTAGCCATTGAAGTTATCTATGAACAACATATGTCTCCAAGTAGTCCATATCCGCGGACGCGGCTATTCGAATAGATCATAACCCTGCAGGGTGTACTTCGTCACACACGCTCCCGCCACTTATCGCCATGTGCACGTCATGCACCTCGGCAACCTTCAAGCGGAAGCCCAGCGAGGGAGTCGGCCACGACCGTTAACCACACTAGTACCTAGTCCAGGTCTATCGCCTATCTGAGAGTAACCCGTACGGAAGTCCGGCCGAGGTTTCCGCCACGGCCTCAAACGATGTGCGCAGGGTTCCCAAGCCCACCATCCAGGTGCCACTTGGTACACCGTGCCACTGCCTACCGCATCACGGCCCACCTCTCAGGTCAGCACCATGCACGGCCTCCAGCATTACTATAAACACCAGAAAATACTTGCAACTCCTGGACCGAGTACTACGCGATTAATAGGCCGAGCGGGGTCATATTTCAGGGCCCAGCATGTGGTAGTATCTAGTCTTGGATTACATACACGGAACTCAGTTCCTAAGGACGGTTCCAATGAAACAACCCGCTATGTACTCCTACACAGCCTTTCACCGGTACCTTTACCAAATCAAGTTCAACACACGACCTTTGCTCACCGAACACATTCCACATTTCTGTTCATCTCCCAGATGACAGACCATACACAACTCTAAGCATAGCATGCATAGCAGGATAAGGCACATCATAGCTCAAGCAACTACCAGGTATGCTAGGTTGCAAGGTTCGGCTATTTACTGTGACAAGGTTAAGTCATGCAAAGGAAGTGGGTCCAACTATCGTGGCAAAAGCAGTTAAAGCATTTGATCCTAATGCAATAAATAGGTGCAGGAGCAAGAACATAGGTGTTATCGGGATGATCAAAAGGGTTGCTTGCCTTGTTGCTCAGAGGAGGAACGATATCCGTCAGACGGATATTCGGTGGAATCCGGGGGTGCGGAGCCTACCGAAATGAATGGCAACATTCAATAACAATCATATGCAATCAAAATGATGCATGAGCAAGGCATGAGAATGCAAGTGATAAGTTATTATAATCAAGATGTTTTAGGTTTAGAGTTGATTTGAATCACATTCGAATAGCAATTCAAACGGGTATTCCCGGATACCGGTTTAATTGATTCGACCTGATGCTCAGATCAACCTAATGTTAACATGCATGAAATGTCATGTTATGGTACTGATTTACCTCTAGGGCAGTGTGTGATCATTGTATTTATAATGAAATTTGGATATTTTTGCAAATTCCATTTATAAAGTGATTAAAAGAATTGAATTATTCCTTATTTCACAATTTAGGGTTCTGTAACTTTTTCAAACCTAGTTGAAAATAGCATAATCAGAATCCTTGAATTTTTCTGATACTTTTTCATATATAAATTATTTTCATTGGAGTTACAGATTAATTTCTATGATTTTTGCAATTTTTAGCAATTTCCTGAATTATTTTTATACTGGAAATTCCATTTATTGCATCAGGCTGAAGTCAGCAGGTCAGCCGACCTGTGCAGGTCAAACCTGACAGGGGGGCCCCACTGGTCAGCCTCTCTGGGACTAATCTCGCGCTGACCAGCCCCTAATTGGGGTTTGACCAGGCGTGGGGCCCTCTGGCAGCGACTCAGAGGAGGGCGATTAGGCCCTAATGGTCGGCCACGTCGACGGCCACCGGAGGGTGGTCGCCGGCGACCAAACCCGCGGCGGAGGGCTCGCCGGAGGCGACCTAGACGGCGCTGCACAGCACGAAAACGCACGCGGTTGGCAGCTAGAGCAAGCTCGCGAAGTGGCCGATCTGGCAGGACCAACTAGGGAGGCTAGGGTCGCCGGAAGAGGCATCGGCGACGAGCTGGAGCGGCGGCCGAAGCTCGGGCGTCGTTGGGGGCTTTGAAACAGGGGGATCCGCGCTTAGTTCTTAGCTGCTACGGCATCTACGCGTCGTCCTGGAGCTCCTGGTGCTCTCGAGAGGACGAGCTGGACATCGGAGGGCTACCGGCGACGAGCGGCAGCGGCGGTGCTCGTCGGGCTCCGATGAAACTAGGGCTAGAGGAGGGGATCGACGGGGAAAACTTAGGGAAAACCACCGCATGCTCACAGGGAGTGCAGAGAAGAGCTCAGACGGCTCGGGGAAGGCCTGGGGCGACGAATTGACGGGAGAGGTCCGGCGGCCGGAGGAAGAAGACGACGGCGTTGCGGGCGTTGCGGGCGTTGCAGGGCGCGACGAAGCTTCGGCTTCTGCAGGAATGACCAGGGCGACGAGGTGGAGCTAATGGCGTGCTCGCGGAGGGGTTCCTATGGCCAGGGGCACGGCTAGCTCGAGCTCGAGCTCGGCTCTAATGGCGGCAGCAAGGAGGGGGAGGAGATCCGGGCGGAGGAGGAGAACCGAGGCGGGGAATGGATAGGGGAGGCTCTGGGGAGCTTATCCCCGCCGTCGCCAGCGCGAACCGGCGGCCAGGCAGGCACGCAGGTGCGTGGCCACGCCGGAGGAGGCGGCGGCAACCTCCTGCTGCCTACTGGCGCGAGGAAGGGGACGAGCGGCGAGATGGGCTGGGCCTGGCTTGGGCGACAGGTAAGACTTTTCCCATTTTCTCTTTTTTTGTTTTTCTGTTTTGCTATTTATTGCTTTGCTAATTATTTCAGCTCCAAAACAAAAAGTAAAAACTATTTTTGACCTCCTGAAATATTTGTTATAATATCCCCACTCATTTCCAAGACTTTCAACATTTTTGGAAAATTATAGTTTCTGATTTCAAATTTTAAATTTGAAACCAGTGGCTTTTGCAATTATTTAAAATGCTTAAAGTGTCAAGAAAATAGTTCTCTCCAATGCTCATTTACTTTCATGATTTATCAGAAAGTTTGAACATTTCTTGAGGCCATTTTGGGTTCATTGATTTTGAACTAGTTGAAATTTCCTTTAATTGAAATGGTGGCTAGGGTTTTTGAGTTTTTCCTTTGCCACTTTGTTGTTTTTGTTGAAACTTCTTGGATGCAAATGCAAAGAAGACATGAGCACAATGCTATCTTGCTTAAGGGTTAGGGATGTGATAACTCACCCCCACTCAAAAGAATCTCGTCCCGAGATTTAGAAGTCGTCGGGAATAACGCAGGATATTCGAGTCGGAGACGATCCTCTCTTTCCCAAGTTGCCTCCCTTTCAGAATGATTTGACCATTGAACTTTAAGAAACTTGAGGTTTCGACGTCGAGTGGTACGCTCAGCTTGATCAAGAATACACACGGGGTATTCTCGGTAAGAAAGGTTATCTTGTAGATCAAGCGTTTCGTGGTCCACTTCACGGATAGGATCCGAAAAGCAACGCCTGAGTTGCGAGACGTGGAAAACATCATGAACCTTGGAAAGTAAATACCAGTAAATATATGTCATGAAAGCATTTTTGGATTTTTGGTAGTTTTATTTGAGCAGACCCGGGGGCCATAGTTTTTTCTATAGGCTTGTCTCTTGAACATATGATACGGTGGGTAAAGAAATTATTGTTGGGCAATTGACAAAATAGCGCATAGTTATGACAAGTTATTCATGGCGATGATCATGTATCTATGCATCACATCCATAAACAAGTAGACCGACTCATGCGTGCATCTACTACTATTACTCCACTTATCGGCCGCTATCCAGTATGCATCTAGAGTATTAAGTATGAAACACAGTAACAGTTGGATCAAGATGACATGATGTAGACAAAGTAAACTCAAGAAATATGAATAAACCCCATTCTTTTATCCTTCATGGAAACAATACAATACGTGTCATATCCCTTTCTGTCACTCGGATTGAGAAACGCAAGATTGAACTCATCACAACGTACCACTCCCACTAAAGATAAATCAATCTAGTTGGCCAAACCAAACAGATAGATTGGAGAGAAACACAAAGCTATAACAATAATGCATAAAAGAATTCACAGAATACTAAATATATATTCATGAATAATCTGATCATAACCTAAAATTCATCGGATCCCAACAAACACACCGCAAAGAGGATTGCTTCGAATAGATCACCACAGGAATCATGGTGAACTTTGTATTGAAGATCAAAGAAAGAGAATAAGCCATCTAGGTACTACCTATGGACCTGTAGGTTTGTGGTGAACTACTCAGACATCTTCATGGAGGTAGCAAGGTTGATGTAGATGGCCTCCGTTATCGATTCCCCCTCTGGCAAGGTGATACGTCCCAAACGTATCTATAATTTCTCCTGGTTCCATGATCTTTAGGGTGACATTGTTATATGTTTTGCTACACTTTTATATCTTTTTTCACATATTTGGACTAACCTACTATGTCAGTGCACCCAATGCCAGTTTCTATCTGCTGATGTCTTTTTTGCAGGAGCTTTTACCCGAATTTCCAGTCCCAAAAATCCCGAGAAAAATATATATAAATCAGCGTGACGGAAGCTTCCAGACGCCCGAATGAGAGCCGGAGGGGGGCCACCTATCACCCAGGCGCCTGCCCACGCGACCTAGGGGGAGGGGCCGCCAAGAGGCCGCCTGAGCGACTGGGACCACCCGTGGTGCCTGATTGTTCTGCTGTGTTTCCCTTGCAACGGCGCCAGAAATAGTTGTGTCGGCGGCACCAGGAATCCTTCAGCTACGGCTACGCCTTAAGGGACTCCGTAGGCAAGTATGCAAAGGATTTCCCACGTGGCCTTGGATCCTTGCGTTGGTGTTCCCTCAAAGCAGAAAGGGTCATGTAGCACATCGACGGTATGTATTTCCCTCAGTTTGAGAACCAAGGTATCAATCCGGCGGAAGAGTATCTCAAGATCCTGCACAAACACAAAAGCTTGCACCCAACGCTATGAATGGGTTGTCAATCCCTTATAGATTGTTTGCCAAGTGAGAACTGAAAGCAACAAAGTAACAAAGCAAAGTAAAAGCGGAGATGTAAACGATGGATGTGAATAGACCCGGGGGCCGTAGTGGTTACTAGTGGCTTCTCTCATGAAAGCAAGTAGACGGTGGGTGAACAAATTACTGTCGAGCAATTGACAGAACTGTGCAGAGTCGTGACGATATCTATGCAATTATTATATCTATAGGCATCACGTCCGAAAGAAGTAGACCGATACTTTCTGCATCTACTACTATTACTCCACACGTCGACCGCTATCCAGCATGCATCTAGTGTATTAAGTGCATAAGAACAGAGTAACGCCTTAAGCAAGATGACATGATGTAGAGGGATAATCTCAAACCAATGATAAAAACCCCATCTTTTTACCCTTGATGGAAACTGCTTGATGTGTGCCTTGCTGCCCCTACTGTTAGTGGGAAAGGTCACCACATGGCAGAACCCAAAACCAAGCACTTCTCCCATTTCAAGAATCATAGATCTAGTTGGCCAAACAAAACCCAAGCCTCGGAGAGACTTACAAGGATATCAAATCATGCATATAAGAAATCAGCAAAGACTCAAATATATATCATAGATCATCTGATCACAAGTCCATAATTCATCGGATCTCGACAAACACACCGCCAAAGAAGATTACATCGGATAGATCTCCGTGAAGTTCATGGAGAACTTTGTATTGAAGATCCAAGAGAGAGAAGAAGCCATCTAGCTACTAACTACAGACCCATAGGTCTGAAGTGAACTACTCACGAGTCATTGGAGGGGCGATGATGATGATGAAGAAGCCCTGCAGTTCCAAAGTCCCCTCCGGCAGGGTGCCGGGAAGGGTCTCTAGATGAGATCTCACGGAAACGAAAGCTTGCGGCGGCGGAAAAGTATTTTCGAGGCTCCCTTGATTTTTTGCGGAATATTTGGGAATATATAGGCGCAAGACCTAGGTCAGGGGCCGGCTAGGGTGGCCACAAGCCTGCCCACCGCCGCCTCCCCCTGGTGGCGGAGTGGGGGCTTGTGGGCTCCCTGGAGCCCACCTGGCTTGGCCCAAAAGCCCCATGGACTTCTTCCGTTCGGGAAAAAATCATTTCGGGGTTTTTCTTCCATTTGGACCCCGTTCCAAAATCAGATCTGAAAAGAGTCAAAAACACGGAAAAAACAGGAACTCACACTTGGCACTGAATTAATAAGTTAGTCCCAAAAAGATATAAAAAGGTACATAAAACATACAAAGAAGGCAAGATAAGAGCGTGAAACCATCAAAAATTATAGATACGTTTGAGACGTATCAAGCATCCCCAAGCTTAACTCCTGCTCGTCCTCGAGTAGGGAAGTGATAGGAATGAATTTTGGATGCTTTCATGCTACCTAGCATAGGTGTCCTTTGTAATTCCTCTTATGTGACGTGAATGTTCAGATCCATTAGATTCAAAACAATAGTTTTCTATTGACGTGGAAACAATAATAATTCAAGCAAACTAGCAAAGTAATCATGAACTTTCAAAATAACAAGGCCAAAAGAAAGTTATCCCTACAAAAGCATATAGTCTGGCTATGCTCTATCATCATTGCACAACGAGTTTAAATCATATACAATCCCGGTATTGGCCAAGTAATTGTTTCACACCTTTACTTTCTCAAACATTTTCAACTCTCACGCAATACATGAGCGTGAGCCATGGTTAAAGCACTATAGATGGTGTGGAATGTGGTGGAGGTTGCAAGACAAAAAAGGAGAAGATAGTCACATTAACTAGGCATATCAATGAGCTGTGGAAATGCTCATTAATAGATATCAATGTGAATGAGTAGGGATTGCCATACAAATGATGCACTAGAGTTACAAGTATGTGAAAGCTCTTAAAGAAAACTAGTGGGTGTGCATCCAACTTGCTTGCTCACGAAGACCTAAGGCAATTTTGAGGAAGCCTATCATTGGAATATACAAGCCAAGTTATATAATGAGAATTTCCCACTAGCAAAATGGTGGTGACAAAACGAGAGACTCTCAATCATGAGTATCATGGTGGTCAAAATGCACAAGTGTGGAAAAAGTGGTAGCATTGTCCCTCCTCTCTTTTTCTCTCATTTTTTTATTTTTATTTTGGTGGGATCTTTGGCCTCTATTTTTATGGGCTTGTTTGGCCTCTTTTATTTCCTCACATGGGACAATGCTCCAATAATGATGATCATCACACTTTCAACTCAAAACTTAGAGCAATGATGACTCTATATGGAATGCCTTCAGTAGTGTACCGTGGTAATGATCTAGCATGGCATAGACATCAATGGAAACATCATGCTAGCTATCTTACGATCGTGCAAAGGCAATGTAGACGTGGTGGCCCATATCATGGTGGTAGTTGCATGGAAATATATCTCGGAATGACTTTGAAAAAGCCATAATAGGTAGGTATGGTGGCTGTTTTGAGGGAGGCTAATGGTGGGTTTTGTGCACCGGCGAAAGTTGCACGACACTAAGAGGATAGTGATGGTGGAAGGTGAAAGTGCATCTAAACCATGGACTCAACATTAGTCATGAAGAACTCATATACTTGTTGAATTTTTTATATTAGTAATCGAAACAAAGCATTCAACGCATACTCCTAGGAGAAGGGTTGGTAGGTACAAACCATCGCGTGATCCCGACCGCCACGCAAAGGATGACAATCAATATTCTAATCATGCTCAGACTTCATCACATAGCGGTTCATCGTACATGCATGCTACGGGAATTACTAACTTCAACACAAGTATTTCTATATCCACAAAACCTTACTAGCATGACTTCAATATTACCATAACCACAACTAAAAACTTATTGAGATGAATCAAACTTCTCTAACTATTCAATGCACATGAAGGTGGAAGTTTTCGTATCCATTTGGATAACTACCCCTATTGAGACTACTTTCAAAGCATAGATAAACTACCAAGCCACGCACCGCTGCTCTCTAAAAGATATAAGTGAAGCACATAGAGCAAAAGTCTCTAGCTCAAAAGATATAAGTGAAGCACATGTGAGCTGAATTGTCTACCAAAAGATATAAGTGAAGCTCGACAAAATCACGGTGAGTGCATGTCTCTCTCTCTCTAGGTGTGCAGCAAGGATGATTGTGACACAACAACAAAAAATAAAAGACTCCTAGGATACAAGACGCTCCAAGCAAAAACACATAACATGCGGTGAATAAAAATATAGCCCCAAGTAACGTTACCGATGGATTGAAGACGAGAGAGGGGATGCCTTCCCGGGGCATCCCCAAGCTTAGGCTTTTACGGCATCCTTGAATCTCTTGGGGTGCCTGGGGAATCCCCAAGCTTGAGCTCTTGCCACTCTTTATCTTTTTGTCCATAAGAACTTCACCCAAAACTTGAAAACTTCACAACACGAAACTTAAACAGAAACTCGTGATAACATTAGTACAAGAAAGAAAAACACCACTTCCTTAGGTACTGTAGAAAACTCAAATTCTACTTGTGCTGATGGTGGGTTACTGTACTTTCAATCTTCCATGGCTAATACCCCCCCCCCCCCGATACTATCCATAGTTTCATCAAAATAAGCAACCAACACAACAAAAACAGAATCTGTTAACAGCAGACCAGTCTGTAGCAATCTGTATGTTTCGTGTACCTCTGGTACTTCACAAATTCTGAAAAATTACGACAGTCTGAAGAATTTTCGTAGCAATCATAAGCAAAAAGAATCAACTCAAAACTCTGACAGAAAGAAAATGAAAATAATTTTCGTGAGCAGAAAGTTTCTGTCTTTTCCAGCATGACCAAACGATCATCCTCAAGACTAATCATAACGGTTTTGCTTGGCACAAACACAAAAAGAAACACAAAAAGCACAATCATAACAGAATTATGAAAGTGTGGAAAATACAAAAAAGAAAGAAAAAGGATAAATTCGTTGGGTTGCCTCCCAACAAGCGCTTTTGTTTAACGACGTTAGCTAGGCGAAAGTGATGGAATCACGTATAGTCATCTTTGGTGCTCAAACCATAAGTAGCCCTCATCAAAGATTCATAAGGCAATCTTATTTTATTTCTAGGAAAATGCTCCATGCCCTTCTTTAGGGGAAATTGAAATCTAATATTCCATTCCGTCATATCGATGTTAGCACCTATAGTCCTTAGGAAAGGTCTACCAAGAATAATGGGACATGAAGGATTGCAATCTATGTCAAGTACAATGAAATCCACGGGTACATAGTTCTTATTTGCAACAATAAGAACATCATCGATCCTCCCCATGGGCTTCTTGACGGTAGAATCCGCAATATGCAAATTAAGAGAACACTCTTCAATCTCATGAAAACCAAGAATATCACATAAAGACTTTGGAATCGCGGAAACACTAGCACCCAAATTACACAAAGCATTGCACTCATAGTTTTTGATCTTGATTTTGATAGTAGGTTCCCACTCATCATGAATTTTTCTAGGTATCGAGACTTCTAGTTCGAGCTTCTCTTCAAGAGATTTCATCATAGCATCTACGATAGGCGCGGTAAAGGCTTTGCTTTGGCTATAAGCAAGTGGGGAGTTTGCAATGGATTGCATCAAAGAAATGCATTCAAACAAGGAGCAATTATCATAATTGAATTTGTTGAAATCTAAAGTGGGATTTTCATTACTACCCAAAATTTTGACTTCTTCTACTCCACTCTCCACACCTTTATCATCAAGATAGGTGGACTCCGAATCATTGGGGCGTTTTTCAACCAAAGTGGATTCATATCCAGCCCCTCCATAAGTAGGTTTGACACGCGAAAACAAAGATTCAAGAGGATACACACCAAACACTTTAATATCTTCGTGATTTGCATCACTAGAACGCACCCTTTTAAACCATTCATGTCTAGCGCGAATTTGGGTTGTTCTTTCTTTGCTCTCATTCATGGAGATACGCATAGCTTCCAAAGTTTCATCCAAGTTGATCTTGGCAGGAGCGCATCTAACTTTCAAAGCATCAATATCAAAAGACATCCTATCAACGCTCTTAGCCAAATCGTCTATTTTGAGTAGTTTTTCCTCTATGGACGCATTGAAAATCTTTTGAGAGTTGATGAACTCTTTGATATTACTCTCTAGATCAAAGGGTAATTTGTTATGATTTCCGTAAGTGTTGCCGTAGGAATTTCCATAATTGTTAGAGGAGTTACTAGGAAAAGGCCTCGGAACATAGTTTCCTCTAAAAGCATTGTTGTTGCCAAAATTGTTCCTACCAACAAAATTCACGTCCAAAATCTATGGTAGCGCTTCTACTAGCAACCAAATTCATCAACTCATCCATCTTAGCACTAAGCGAGTTAATCTCTTCTATAGCGTGCACCTTTTTGCTAGCAGGCGACCTTTCAGTGTGCCACTGAGAGTAGTTGGTCATGATATTGTCTAGGAGTTTTGTAGCGTCTCCTAACTTGATTTCCATGAATGTTCCACCTGAGGCAGAGTCCAAGATATTGCGAGAAGCGAAATTCAAGCCAGCGTAAAAGATTTGTATAATCATCCACAAACTCAAGCCATGAGGAGGACAATTTCTAATCATAAGTTTCATCCTCTCCCAAGATTGTGCAACGTGTTCATGATCAAGTTGCTTGAAATTCATGATATCGTTACGTAAGGAGATGA
Source organism: Hordeum vulgare subsp. vulgare (assembly GCF_904849725.1). Taxonomy (NCBI): domain Eukaryota; kingdom Viridiplantae; phylum Streptophyta; class Magnoliopsida; order Poales; family Poaceae; genus Hordeum; species Hordeum vulgare. Next base: position 470,707,321 of record NC_058524.1, read on the forward strand.
TCTTAGCCGGCGGAAAATACTTGGATATGTAAGCATCTTTGCACTTATCCCTAGAATCGATACTATTTTTAGGCAAAGAAGAAAACCAAGTTTTTGCGCGATCTCGCAACGAGAAAGGAAAAAGTTTCAACTTAATCATTTCATTATCCACATCTCTTTTCTTTTGCATATCACAAAGCTCAATGAAGGTATTGAGATGGGATGCGGTATCTTCACTAGGAAGGCTAGAGAATTGCTCTTTCATAACAAGATTCACCAAAGCTGCGTTGATTTCATACGATTCCGCACTAGTGGCGGGAGCAATCGGAGTACTAATAAATTCATTATTATTAGTGCTCGAGAAGTCGCAAAGTTTGGTGTTTTCAGACATGATGTCTTCAAAAAAAAACAAGCACATAAGCAGGCAAGAAACCGGCAAAGGAAAACGGCAAGGGCAAGAGAAAACGGCGAAGGAGAAAGGCGAATGAAAACTACAAATGTGAAGTGGGGGAGAGGAAAACGAGAGGCAACTGGCAACAAAAGTAAATGCAAGAGAAGAGTTTGTGAGACCTACTTGGATAGATCTTGATTTCTCCTCCCCGGCAACGGCGCCAGAAATACTTCTGATTGTTCTGCGTGTATCCCTTGCAACGGCGCCAGAAATAGTGTGTCGACGGCACCAGGAATCCTTCAGCTACGGCTACACCTTAAGGGACTTCCTAGGCAAGTATGCAAAGGATTTCCCCCGTGGCCTTGGAGCCTTGCATTGGGGTTCCCTCGAAGCGGAAAGGGTGATGTAGCACAACGACGGTAAGTATTTCCCTCAGTTTGAGAACCAAGGTATCAATCCGGCGGAAGAGTATCTCAAGATCCTGCACAAACACAAAAGCTTGCACCCAACGCTATGACGGGGTTGTCAATCCCTTATAGATTGTTTGCCAAGTGAGAACTGAAAGCAACAAAGTAATAAAGCAAAGTAAAAGCGGAGATGTAAACGATGATGTGAACAGACCCGGGGGTCGTAGTGTTTACTAGTGGCTTCTCTCATGAAAGCAAGTAGACGGTGGGTGAAAAATTACCGTCGAGCAATTGACAGAACTGTGCAGAGTCGTGAAGATATCTATGCAATGATTATATCTATAGGCATCACGTCCGAAACAAGTAGACCGATACTTTCTGCATCTAATACTATTACCCCACACGTCGACCGCTATCCAGCATGCATCTAGTGTATTAAGTCCATAAGAACAGAGTAACGCCTTAAGCAAGATGACATGATGTAGAGGGATAATCTCAAACCAATGATAAAAACCCCATCTTTTTACCCTTGATGGGAACTGCTTGATGTGTGCCTTGCTGCCCCTACTGTCACTGGGAAAGGTCACCACATGGCAGAACCCAAAACCAAGCACTTCTCCCATTGCAAGAATCATAGTTCTAGTTGGCCAAACAAAACCCAAGACTCGGAGAGACTTACAACGATATCAAATCATGCATATAAGAAATCAGCAAAGACTCAAATATATATCATAGATAATCTCATCACGAGTCCACAATTCATCGGATCTCGACAAACACACCGCCAAAGAAGATTACATCGGATAGATCTCCATGAAGCTCATGGAGAACTTTGTATTGAAGATCCAAGAGAGAGAAGAAGCCATCTAGCTACTAACTACGAACCCGTAGGTCTGAAGTGAACTACTCACGAGTCATTGGAGGGGCGATGATGATGATGAAGAAGCCCTCCAACTCCAAAATCCCCTCCGGCAGGGTGCCGGGAAGGGTCTCCAGATGAGATCTCGCGGAAACGGAAGCTTGCGGCGGCGGAAAAGTATTTTCGAGGCTCCCCTGATTTTTTGAGGAATATTTGGGAATATATAGGCGCAAGACCTAGGTCAGGGGGCAGCCAGGGAGGCCACAAGCCTGCCCACCGCCGCCTCCCCTGTGGCGGAGTGGGGGCTTGTGGGCTCCCTGGAGCCCACCTGGCTTGGCCCAAAAGCCCCATGGACTTCTTCCGTTCGGGAAAAAATCATTTCGGGGTTTTTCTTCCGTTTGGAGTCCGTTCCAAAATAAGATCTGAAAAGAGTCAAAAACACGAAAAAAACAGGAACTGGCACTTGGCACTGAATTAATAAGTTAGTCCCAAAAAGATGTAAAAAGGTACATAAAACATACAAAGAAGGCAAGATAACAGCGTGAAACCATCAAAAATTATAGATACGTTTGAAACGTATCAGTGCCCTCCTTTGGCCTATATTTAGCCCCCGTCGAGGAAACCTTGATTCCGGAACCCTTTTGTCCAGAAGAAATTCCGATCTCCGCCGCCATCGCCAACAAGTTTCGGGGGACAGAATTCCTGTGCCGGCACCCTGCCCCCGGATTCATCTCCATCGACGTTGCTTCCTCCCTCCATGCAGCGGGAGTAGTCCCTCCTCGGGGCTGAGCCTTCTACCGTAGCTATGTGGTCATCTCTCTCTCCCATGATGTGATCCTGATTGTGATCATAGGCTATGTTAATCTAGGGTGATCCCATGATGTTTCCTCTTCTTCTATATATTGGATTGATGTACTTACTTGATATTATCTAGTATAATCCCTGAGACCATGGTGAAACCGGTCTATTGGGCATGGATTAGAAGAATATTTTCATGAGTGATTTCCTCTTTTGTGAATTGATTGAATATTGAGAGTCTCTTGGTGCTTGTCTTTGACTATCCTTGAGATATGTTGTGGTGATTGTGGTACTCTCTTTGGATGGCTGCGGTGACATTGGGAAATCCATAGATGGGAAGTATGAACTCTGAGGTGTGCTTTTGTAGCCCTACATAATTCTCGTCCTCTCTTGATCACAAAGGAATGACCTCCATGTACGTCTCCATTGCATGTTTTAGTGGAAATATCATGTGATTAGATTATGTTAATGTTGTTGGGAGTTGCCACTAGTGAAAGTATGAAGCCTAGGCCTTGTTTCTCAACATTGTTACACCGTGTGTGCTCACTTTTGTCACTTTCTACCTTGCTGCCACTTTTATTTCAAATTTATATTACCTCACTTTGCCACACCTATCACCCTTATTTTACCATCTCTTCGCTGAACTAGTGCACCTATACAATTTACCATTGTATTAGTGTGTTGGGGACACAAGAAAATTCTTGTATCTTAATTGCAGGGTTGCTTGAGAGAGACCATCTTCAACCTCTACTTCACTGAGTTCGATAAACCTTAGGTCATCCACTTGAGGGAAATTGTTGCTGTCCTACAAACCTCTGCGCTCAGAGGCCCAACATAGTCTACAAGAATAGAAGCGTGCATTGACATAAAGCTATTTCTTGCGCCGTTGCCGGGGAGGTGAGTGCTTGAAGGTATATCTTTGGATCTTGCAATTAAATGTTTTCATTTCTTGTTTTTATTTTCACAAGTTAGGCTTATGGAAAAATGTACTCTTAGTTCGCTACTTGGGGAAGGCCGCATTACCACACCCGTGGTAGAGAAGTCTCCTCCACCTACTGAATGTATCCCATTGAAAATACCACCTGGGATAATTGAAATAATTAGGAAGGATTGTTATGATGGAACAGTCCATCTTAGTGATCATTTGTTGAAACTTACAGAACTTTGTGAGTTGTTTAAGATTTCGGGTTTGACAAGAGATGGAGTCTTGAGGAAATTATTTGCCTTTTTACTGAAAGGAAAATCATTGGAATGGTATAGGCTACTAGATGATTCTCACCTACGAGATTGGGAAAAGATTCAGTCTCTCTTTTACTCCAAGTTTTATCCTCTTCATGAAGTCCATGAGAATAGGAATTATGTTTATAATTTCTATCCTCATGACGGAGAGAGCATAGCTGAAGCTTGGGGGAGACTGAAAACTTCAATGCTAAAATGTCCTAACCATGGGCTCCCCAAAGATATGATTATTACTAATTTCTATGCTAGGCTCTCTCGATAGGATAAAGACTTTCTCGATGCTTCCTCTATGGGTTCTTTGACAAACGAAAGGATTGTTACTAAATGGGAACTCCTTAAAGGAATTCAACACAATGCTGAAGATTGGGAAATCGACAAAGGTAAAGAGTTGGGTATAAATTATGAGTATGATTGCATTAATACCTTTGTTGAAACTGCAAGTTTTAGTAAGGTTATTGCTAAGTTTGGGCTTGATTCTCAACTCCTTGTTGATTTCCTCAAATCTTTTGCTTCACATGTTAATATGCCTAAGGAGAATTGGATCAAGCATCATGAACCTTTTAAAGAGATTTGCAAAGAAGATGCAATTGTTAATGATGATTGCAACATGATGTTCGAAATATGCCCTAGAGGCAATAATAAAATAGTTATTATTATATTTCCTATTTCAAGATAATTGTTTATTATCCATGCTATAGTTGTATTGAATGGAAACATAAATGCATGTGTGGATATATAGAAAAAACGGTGTCCCTAGTGAGCCTCTGGTTGACTAGCGTGTTGATCAAGGATGGTTAAGGTTTCTTAACCATGAACAACTGTTCTCACTTGATAACGGGATCACATCATTGGGAGAATGAGGTGATGGACAAGAACCAAACTATAAACGTAGCATGTGATCGTGTCATTTTGTTGCTATTGTTTTCTACATGTCAAGTATTCATTCCTATGACCATGAGATCTTGTAAATCACTGACACCAGAGGAATGCCTTGTGTGTATCAAACGTCGCAACATTACTGGGTGACTATAAAGGTACACTATAGGCACCTCCGAAAGTCTCCGTTGAGTTAGCATGGATCAAGACTAGGATTTGTCACTCCATTTGACAAAGAGGTATCTCGGGGCCCACTAGGTAATACAACATCACATACCAACCTGGCAAGCAATGTGACTAAAGTGTTAGTCACGGGATATAGTATTAGGGAACGAGTAAAGAGACTTGCCGGTAACGAGATTGAAATAGGTATGGGGATACCGACGACCAAATCTCGGGCAAGTAACATACCGAAGGACAAAGGGAATGATGTACGGGATTGTTTGCATCCTTGACATAGAGGTTCAACCGATAAGATCTTCGTAGAATATGTAGGATCCAATATGGACATCCAGGTCCCGCTATTGGATATTGACCGGAGAGTGTCTCACATCATGTCTACATAGTTCTCGAACCCGCAGGGTCTGCACACTTAAGGTTCATTGATGTTTATGTATAGTTGAGTTATAGGTGCCGGTGACCGAAGTTTTGTCTATCTCAGATCCGAGGGCAAAGTGTTTGTCGCTAAGAATGGAGATTTTCTTGAGAAAGAGTTTCTCTCGAAAGAATTAAGTGGGAGGAAGATAGAACTTGATGAGGTTGTGGAACCTGTGCTTCACCAAGATGGTGGCGCAGGGCAGAAAGAAATTTCTGTAGAGGCAACACCAGTTGAAGAGGAAGCTAACGATGATGATCATGAAGCTTCGGATCAAGTTACTGTCAGACCTCGCAGGTCGACAAGAGCGTGTACTGCTCTTGAGTGGTACGGGAATCCTGTCTTGTCTATCATGTTGTTATAGAACAATGAGCCTACGAATTATGGAGAAGCAATGGTGGGCCCAGATTCTAACATATGGCTAGAGGCCATGAAATCCGAGATAGGATCTATGTATGAAAACAAGGCCTGGACTTTGGAAGTATTACCTGAAGGTCGCAAGGCTATTCAGAACAAATGGATCTTTAAGAAGAAGATGGACGCGCATGGTAATGTGACCATTTATAAAGCTCGACTTGTGGCAAAGGGTTTTTCACAAGTTCAAGGAGTTGACTACAATGAGGCATCCTCACCCGTACCGATGCTTAAGTCCGTCCGAATCATGTTAGCAATAGCTGCATTTTTTGATTATGAAATCTGGCAGATGGATGTCAAAATGGCGTTCCTTAATGGGTTTCTTGAGGAAGAGTTGTATATGACGCAACCCAGAGGTTTTGTCGATCCAGAGAATGCTAACAAGGTGTGCAGGCTCCAACGATCCATATATGGACTGGTGCAAGCATCTCGGAGTTGGAGTCAGTGCTTTGATGAGGTGATCAAGGCGTTTGGGTTTATATAAGTTTTTGGAGAAGCTTGTATTTACAAGAAAGTGAGTGGGAGCTCTATAGCATTTCTAATATTATATGTGGATGACATATTGCTGATTGGGAACAATGTAGAGTTCTTGGAAAGCATAAAGGATTACTTGAATAAGAGTTTTTCAATGAAAGACCTAGGAGAAGCTGCTTACATATTAGGCATTAAGATCTATAGAGATAGGTCGAAATGCCTAATAGCACTTTCACAAAGCACATACCTTGATAAGATTTTGAAGAAGTTCAAAATGGAACAATCCAAGAAGGGGTTCTTTCCTGTGTTACAAGGTATAAAGTTGAGTAAGACTCAATGTCAAGTAACTGCAGAAGATAGAGAAAGGATGAGTGTCGTCCCCTATGCTTCACCCATAGGGTCTATCATGTATGCAATGTTGTGCACAAGACCGGACGTCAGCCTGGCCATAAGTATGGCAGGCAGGTTTCAAAGTGATCCAGGAGAGGAAGACTGGGGGGCGGTCAAGAATATTATGAAGTACCTGAAAAGGACTTAGGAAATGTTTCTCATTTATGGAGGTGCCGAAGAGCTCGTTGTAAAGGGTTACGTCGATGCAAGCTTCGACACTGATCCGGATGACTCTAAGTCACAAACCAGATACATATTTATTCTCAATGGGGGTGCGGTAAGCTGGTGCAGTTCCAAGCAAAGCGTCGTAGCTGATTCTACATGCGAAGCGGAGTACACAGCTGCCTCGGAGGCAGCTAAGGAGGGTTTCTAGATGAAGCAGTTCATGTCAGATCTTGGAGTAGTGCCAAGACCACTGGATCCAATCAATCTGTTCTGTGACAACACTGGTGCCAGTCCTCTAGCCAAGGAACCAAGGTTTCACAAGAGGACCAGACACATAAAACGACGCTTCAACACCATCCGTGATTACATCAAGGAGGAATACATAAATATTTGCAATGTGCAGAGGGATCCCAATGTTGCAGCTCCTCTGACTAAACCTCTTCCACGAGCGAAGCTTGATAAACACCAGAACTGTATGGGTGTTAGATTCATTACAATGTAAATCACATAGCGATTTGAGACTAGAGTATTGACTCTAGTGCAAGTGGGATACTGTTAGAAATATGACCTAGTGGCAATAATAAAATAATAATTATTATATTTCCTTTTTCAAGATAATCATTTATTATCCATGCTATAATTGTATTGAATGGAAACATAAATGCATGTGTGGATATATAGACAAAACTGTGTCCCTAGTGAGCTTCTAGTTGACTAGCCTGTTGATCAAAGATGGTTAAGGTTTCCTAACCATAGACAAGTGTTGTCACTTGATAACGGGATCACATCATTGGGAGAATGATGTGATGGACAAGACCCAAACTACAAACGTAGCATGTGATCGTGTCATTTTGTTGCTATTGTTTTCTGCATGTCAAGTATTCATTCCTATGACCATGAGATCATGTAACTCACTTACACCGAAGGAATGCCTTGTGTCTCTGAAACGTCGCAATGTTACTGGGTGACTATAAAGGTACACTAGAGGCATCTCCGAAGGTGTCCGTTGAGTTAGCATGGATCAAGACTGGGATTTGTCACTCTGTGTGACGGAGAGGTATCTCGGGGCCCACTCGATAATACAACATCACATACAAGCCTTGCAAGCAATGTGACTAAAGAGTTAGTCACGGGATCTTGTATTACGGAACGAGTAAAGAGACTTGCTGGTAAGGAGATTGAAATCGGTATGGGGATACCGACGATCAAATCTTGGGCAAGTAACATACCGAAGGACAAAGGGAATGATGTACGAGATTGTTTAAATCCTTGACATAGAGGTTCAACCGATAAGATCTTCGTAGAATATGTAGGATCAATATGTACATCCAGGTCCCGCTATTGGATATTGACCAGAGAGTTTCTCGGGTCATGTCTACATAGTTCTCTAACCCGCAGGTTCTGCACACTTAAGGTTCGGTGACGTTAATGTATAGTTGTGTTATAGGTGATGGTGACTGAAGTTTTGTTCGGAGTCCCGGATGAGATCCTAGACGTCATGAGGGTTTCCGAAATGGTCCGGAAACGAAGATTGATATATAGGAAGTTGATATTTGGATTTCGGAAGGATTTCGAGCATTACTGGCAGTGTGTCGGGAGTGACGAATGGGTTCCGGGGGCCCAATAGGTGGGCCCACCATGCCCCAAGGGGTCCACATGGGTTTATTGGATGCACAGTAAGGCTTAATGGGCTAACAAGTCATCCAAGGAAATCCCATGAGGAAAAAGGTGGAAAATCCAAAAGAGGTGGGCAATTTAGGAAGGAGTCCTAATCCAAGTAGGATTGGAGGAGGACTCCTCCCTCCTCCACTTCGGCCGAGCCAAGGAGGCTCTCCTTGGTGCCCAAAGCTAGCCCCTCCCTCCTCCTATATATACTCGAGGTTTTAGGGTTTTTGAGGCACAACTTTATCCATGTGCAACCCTACCCTCTAGTTCGTAGTTCTTCCTCTAGATCGGATTTCTACGGTGCTTAGGCAAAGCCGTGCATGAATAGATCATCACCACCAACGGCGCACCGTGATGCTGCCGGAGAACTCATCTACTTCCCCGTATCTCTTGTTGGATCAAGAAGGCAGAGATCTTCATCGAGCTGTACGTGTGTTGAACGCGGAGGTGCCGTCCATTCGGTGCTAGATTGGGACGGATCGTGGGGCTGCGGTGACTTGAATCATGGAGAAAGTTCCACTACATCGACCTCGTTTATTAATGTTTCCCGCTTAGCGATCTACAAGGGTATGTAGATCCGATCACCCTCTCATAGATGATCATCACCATGATAGGACTTCGTGTGCGTAGGAATTTTTTTGTTTCCCATGCAACGTTCCCCAACACATGCATGATCCAATTCCTAAAAATGAAGTATTGTAAGCAACATAAGCATGAAATAACAATCACTTGGGTTAGAGATTTAAATGAAATTTCTAGAGAATTGTGTGCCCTTTATCCTTTTACTTGTGCACTTTGTGGTATAGAGGGTCACTTTAATTTTCAATGCATGAACTTTCAAAACATAATTGTTAACCAGTTGTGTGATAACATGATCACTTGTGATCTTTATGATGAACTTATGTTATTTTTTATGTGTGAAGAGTTATCGGAAAAAACTTCTTGGCTAGATGATAATGCCTTAGGAATAAACAATACTTTGCAAAAATGACATCTCTATTGTGTTGTTAATTGCCATGAAAACGATTACATAAGTAAGATTAGAAAGGAGGGAACTTTACCAAAGCATAAAAATGTCTCTCATGTTTCCACTTATAAAAAGGAGAGTTTCTCTCAAGTTTCCCTATTGTTTCTAATGATAAACCAGAATATTTGGAGAAGCTTCCTCTCCAACCACTCCCTCCTAAGGTGAAGAATAAGAAAAAGAAGAGGAGGAAGAGGAACAAGAATGGGTATCAACCTGGCGTGTGCATATTTCTCGCATCAACTTTTATCCTAACAAACAAAACATTATGGAGGATGGTGAGCTTGATTGTTATTATCTTGATGATAAGTCCGTAGGTACTATTGAAGTTGATTTTGATTATGATATGCATGTTACTTATTGTGATTGGGAAGATGATGATAATGCTACTTATGATCTTGAGAATATTTTTGGTACCAACTTTGAAAATGATGATATGGAAAGCTCTAAGCTTGGGGATGATAGGATTGCAAGTACTTTACCCATTAGTGATGTGATTATTGATAATTCTTTTGCTAGTAGGAATAAATAAAACATGTTTACAAATATAGTTGCTAGCAATAATAATGATGTTCTCTACCATGATGATGTTATAACTCCTATCCATAGTGATTGTAAAGATACCTATGACATAAAGAGAAATTATCCATATGAAACTTGTCATAATCATGAAGGGAATTACTCCCTTGCTAAACATCATCTCCCCAATACACAATTAATCTATAGTGTTCAGGTTGTTTATGATAGTCCTACTCCCACTATTAGCAATGAGGAAGATTATGCTTATGTGGAGAGTAAGAGTACCTTTTTGTATGTGGATCATGCTAACAATGCTTTACATGATACTTATATTGTTGGTTTTATTCATGATCCCGTTGAAAATTATTATGAGAAGGGAACATATGCTTATAGATATTCCAATAATATGTTGAAGGTTTTGAAGCTGCACTTTTTTTGCCTTCCTATGCTTATTGGTTTGTGCTTCAATGAATTGGTCTATTGCAATATTCCTATGCATAGGAAGCATTTTAGACTTAAATGTGTTTGGTATTTGCTTCTTGATGCTCTCTTTTGTTCTAAAACTCTTATTCCTACGAGAGCATCATTAAAATCTTAAGCCTATCTTTATGGCTATAAAGAAAGAGCTCTAGGGAGACAACCCTTGTTATCTTTACTTTGAGTTTTTACTTTCAGTTTTTAGTGGTCTTGATGTGTGTTACTACTGTAGCAACATCATTTTATCTTTATTTTTAAGCTTTGTGCCAAGTTATAGCTTCCGATTGCAAGAAAGTTCAAAAAGTGTGACATGTTGTCCAAAAACAAATTCTGTCTGCTTGACGGAAACATTTGCCAAAAATCATGAGATCATCTTTTTGATATGAATTGTTTTGACATCATGCTCTATATAATTTCCTTTCTGGCATCTGTTTTGAGTTTTTTGATTTGAGTTGCAGAATTGCCCCGGATAAATTATTTACTACTTGTTGTTCTGTTTTTCACAGATTTTGTCATGTTTTGTGCTTCCATTGTTTTGCAAATCCTAAGCTTACTTTTTATTTGCAAAAACCTTTTGGAAATCATGATAAGCAGTAGCTTTTCATGAAAATCTTTATTTCCAGCAGGTATTGAATTATTTTATTAAGGGTACTAACCACTCTAATCAGCTTATGATGAGTTTCGTATGAAGGGAGTTTTCAAGTATGAGATGGGAGATGATGAAAGAAGATACACGAGTGTCAAGCGCTCAAGATTGGGGATTCCCCCATGCACCCCAAGAAATATTCAAGGAGACTCAAGCGTCTAAGCTTGGGGATGCCCCCGTGCATCCCCTTCTCTATCAACAATCACCAGGTCGTCCATCTCCATGCTATATTTTTATCACTTCATATGATATGTTCTATGCTTGGAGCGTCCCGCTCTTTACTTTTTAGTTTGTTTTAGTTTTGCTTGTTGTTCATAACAAGTCGGAACCTAGCCTACCTTGTTAGGGAGAGACACATGCTCCATTCCACTCTAGAACACAACATAGGTTTTCATGCTTATCTTTTTGTGTGTTCTTCATCTTTCCATAACTACTATCATGCTTAGCTCTTATTTTTCATGCTGATAATTTTAATATCTTTTATTTAGGTTTCTTTTGTAACTCTCTTGACTTATCATGCTTATCTTGTCTAGAGATTTGGCTCGTTGCACTAAGTTGTGTGTCTTGCATGAGTAGGTAATTGAGATTGCTATTTAAGTATAGTAGTAACCTGTAATAGTTTTGAGGTATTGATTTGAGTAATGTTTGGACTATTTGTGCCAAGAGCTTGAGCCTATTAGTGATAGATGTCGTATTTTGGGAAATGTGTGTGTTTTCAAAAACTAAAAATTAGTTGAGGACTCTAGCTACTAAATTGCTCGCTAACCTCTGGAGGGGTTGGAATATATAGAGTACCCTCACGTTACCATGAGTCGAGGATGCACAAGGATAACCAAACCCCCGAACACTCCTCCTCGGGGTACTTGTCTCTTTGTGAATTTCCTAACTAGATAGAGAGTTACCAATAATAAGTGTATGAGTTCTTCGGACTAATGTGAGTATTCGATTGTTGGCACTTCCACCATCCCTATTTTGCTAGCCTCTTCGGTACCGTGCATTGCCCTTTCTCATCTTGAGAGTTGGTGCAGACTTCGCCGGTGCATCCAAACCCATGACATGATACGCTCTGTCATACATAAGCCTCATTATATCTTTCCTCAAAACAGCCACCATACCTACCTATTAAGGCATTTCCATAGCCCTTCCGAGATACATTGCCATGTGATACGTCTCAAACATATCTATAATTTTTGATGGTATCATGCTGTTTTCTTGTCATCTTTGGATGTTTTATGTATCTTTTATATCTTTTTTGGGACTAACTTATTAATTCAGTGCCAAGTGCCAGTTCCTGTTTTTTCTGTGTTTTTGGCTCTTTTCAGATCTGATTTTGGAACGGAGTCCAAACGGAATAAAATCCCGAGAATAAATTTTTCCCGAACGGAAGAAGATCAGGGGGCTTGTGGGCCAAGCTAGGAGAGCTACAGGGAGCCCACAAGCCGTGTAGCCGCCACCAGGGGGGCGGCGGCTAGCAGGCTTGTGGCCTCCCTGACCTAGCTCCTTTGCCTATATATTCCCTAAAATACAGAAAAAATCAGGGAATCCACGAAAACACTTTTCCGCCGCCGCAAGCTTCCGTTTCCGCGACATCTCATCTGGAGACCCTTCCCGGTGGCCTGTCGAATGGGACTTTGGAGTTGGACGGCTTCTACATCAACATCATCACCCCTCCAATGACTCGTGAGTAGTTCACTTCAGACCTACGGGTCCGTAGTTAGTAGCTAGATGGCTTCTTCTCTCTCTTGGATCTTCAATACAAAGTTCTCCATGATCTTCATGCAGATCTATCTGATGTAATCCTCTCTGGCGGTGTGTTTGTCGAGATCCGACGAATTGTGGATTTGTGATCAGATTATCTATGATACATATTTGAGTCTTTGCTGATTTATTATATGGATGATTTGATATCCTTGTAAGTCTCTCCGAGTCTTGGGTTTTGTTTGGCCAACTAGATCTATGATTCTTGCAATGGGAGAAGTGCTTGGTTTTTGGGTTCTTACCGTGTGGTGACCTTTCCCAGTGACAGTAGGGGCAGCAAGGCACACATCGTGTAGTTTCCATCAAGGGTAACAAGGTGGGCTCTGTCATAGATATGAGATTGTCCATCTACATCATGTCATCTTGCTTAAGGCGCTACTATGTTCTTTTGGACTTAATACACTAGATGCATGCTGGATAGCGGTCGACGTGTGGAGTAATAGTAGTAGATGCAGAAAGTATCGGTCTACTTGTTTTGGATGTGATGCCTATAGATATAGTCATTGCCATAGATGACGTCACGACTTTGCGCGGTTCAATCAATTGGTCGACAGTAATTTGCTCACCCACCGTCTACTTGCTTTCATGAGAGAAGTCACTAGTAAACACTACGGCCCCCGGATCTATTCACACCTATCATTTCCACTTTCGCTTTTACTTTGCTTTGTTACTTTGTTGCTTTCAGTTCTTACTTGGCAAACAATCTATAAGGGATTGACAACCCCTTCATAGCGTTGGGAGCAAGCTTTTTGTGTTTGTGCAGGCACTTGTGATACTCCTTCACTGGATCGATACCTTGGTTGTCAAACTTAGGGAAATACTTACCACCGCTGCGCTACATCACCCTTTCCGCTTTGAGGGAACACCAACGCAAGGCTCCAAGGCTGCGGGGAAATACTTTGCATATTTGCCTAGGAAGTCCCTAAAGGCGTAGCCGTAGCAGAAGGATTCCTAGTGCCGTTGCTGAGGAGTATCAAGACAAGAATAGTCTCCTGACAGCATGTGTTTCTGGCGCCATTGGAAGGTCTTTTCTTGCAGTAGCAGAAGTATTTCTGGTGCCGTTGCCGTGGAAGGAGAGATCAAGTCAAGATCTATCCAAGTAGGAGTCACAAACTCATCTCTTGGATTTACCTTTTTTGCCAGTTGCCTCTCGTTTTCCTCTCCCCCACTTCACATTTGCCGTTTTCTTTTGCCTTTCTCCTTTGCCTGTTTTGTTTGCCTTTTCGCTCGCCCTTTTCTCTCGCTTGCTTTCTATTCGCTTGTGTGCCATGTGCCTTCATTATGCTTGCATCTTCGCTTGCTGAAAATCTAGTGATATGGATCCTCACCCACTTGCTAATCTCTTTAAGAGATCCAATTATGTTGATCCAATTGCTAGTACGTTGAGGGCACTTGACTATTTTTATGGAGTTTTGCTTGAGATGCGTGAATCTGAAAATTGTGAGGAAGAAATTTAAGAAGTGATTCACGAGGGCTCCTTGGATGAAAAGCATGATTGCAATGGTTTCACTATAAATTCTATTAGTGACAATCATGTTAAAATTATGCAAAACCCTAAGCTTGGGGATGCTAGTCTTGCTATGTCCACTACTTGTTGCAAAGATCGTGATTGGGCTGATGATTTTTCTTTTGATCTTGAAAATTTGTTCAAGCCTCAGGATGAATATGATATTTGCAATATTATTGAAAGTGGGTTTGGAGAAGTCATGACTTTAGTTGATGATAATCCCACTATTTTTGAAGAGCGTCAACTTTGCATGCATGTGGATCATGAAAAGAATATCCTATGGGATAGCTATATTGTTGAATTTGAATATGATCCCACATGTAATTTCTATGAGAGAGGAAAATATTTTGGTAGAACCTTTCATGTTACCAGATTACCTCTCGTTATGTTGAGATTGCTATTGCCTCTTTCTTCTTCCTTGCATTTGGTAACTATTGGTTGTCTTGCCAATTTGTTTTCCTATAAAATGCCTATGCATAGGAAGTATGTTAGACTTAGATGTGATTTTCACATGCTTTATGATGCTCTCGTTGTGCTTCAACTCTTGTCTTTTGTGTGAGCATCATCAATGCCTAGCTAAGGGCGTTAAACAATAGCGCTTGTTGGGAGGCAACCCAACGAATCTATCCTTTTTCTTTATATTTTGTGTTTTCCACACCTTCATAATTCTTTTATGATTATGTTTTTTGTGTTTCTTTTTGCGTTTGTGACAAGCAAAACCGTTATGATTAGTCTTGGGGATGATCGTTTGGTCATGCTGGAAAATACAAAAACTTTCTACTCACGAAAAGAATTTTCCTTTTTTTATGTAAGAGGTTTTGAGTTGATTCTTTTTGCTACTAATTTCTACGCCAATTCTTCAGACTATCGTAATTTGTTAGAATTTTTGAAGTACCAGAAGTATACGAAGTATACAGATTTCTACAGACTGGTCTGCTGTAAAAGATTCTGTTTTTATTGTGTTGGTTGCTTATTTTGATGAAATTATGGATAGTATCGGGGGGGTATTAGCCATGGAAAATTGAAAATAAAGTAACCCAACATCAGACTAATTAGAATTCAAGTTTGCTACAATACCTAAGGAAGTGGTGGTTTTCTTTCTTATACTAATGTTATCACGAGTTTCTGTTTAAGTTTGGTGTTGTGAAGTTTTCAAGTTTTGGGTGAAGTTTTTATGGACAAAAAGATAAAGAGTGGCAAGAGCTCAAGCTTGGGGATGCCCAAGGCACCCCAAGAGATTCAAGGATGTCATAAAAGCCTAAGCTTGGGGATGCCCCGGGAAGGCATCCCCTCTCTCGTCTTCAATCCATCGGTAACGTTACTTGGGGCTATATTTTTATTCACCACTTGTTATGTGTTTTGCTTGGAGCATCTTGTATCGTAGGAGTCTTTTATTTTGTTGTGTCACAATCATCCTTGCTGCACACCTAGAGATAGAGACATGCACTCACTGAGATTTTGTCGAGCTTTACTTATATCCTTTGGTAGACAATTCAGCTCACATGTGCTTCACTTATATCTTTTGAGCTAGTTGATTTTGCTCTATGTACTTCACTTATATCTTTTAGAGCACAGCGGTGCATGGCTTGGTAGTTGATCTATGCTTCGAAAGTAGTCTCAAAAGGGGTATTTATCCAAAGGGATACGAAAACTTCCACCTTCATGTGCATTGAATAGTTAGAGAAGTTTGATTCATCTCAACTAGTTTTGAGTTGTGGTTATGGTAATATTTAAGTTATATTAGTAAGGTCTTTTGGATCTAGAAATTCTTGTGTTGAAGTTAGTGATTCCCGTAGCATGCACGTATGGTGAACCACTATGTGATGAAATCTGAGCATGATTAGTCTATTGATTGTCATCCTTTGCGTGGCGGTCGGGATCGCGCGATGGTTTATACCTACCAACCCTTCCCCTAGGAGTATGCGTTGAATGCTTTGTTTCGATTACTAATAAAACTTTTGCAACAAGTATATGAGTTCTTCATGACTAATGTTGAGTCCATGGTTTAGATGCACTTTCACCTTCCACCATTACTATCTTCTTAGTGCCGTGCAACTTTCGCCGGTGCACAAAACCCACCATTAGCCACCCTCAAAACAGCTACCATACCTACCTACTATGGCTTTTTCAAAGTCATTCCGAGGTATATTGCCATGCAACTACCACCATGACATGTGCCACCACTTCTACATTGCCATTGCATGATCGTAAGATAGCTAGCATGATGTTTCCATTAATGTCCATGCCATGCTAGATCATTGTCACGGTACACTACTGAAGGCATTCCATATAGAGTCATCATTGCTCTAATTTTTGAGTTGTAAGTGTGATGATCATAATTGATGGAGCATTTTCCCATGTGAGGAAATGAAAGAGGCCAAAGATGCCCACCAAAATAAAAAAATAAAAAAAAGAAGCCAAAGAGCCCTCATGGGGTTATAGTCCTAGGGTAGGGTCATAGGCCCAGCGGTACTACCGCTGGGGGACCTGATGGGGTTATAGTCCTAGGGTAGGGTCATAGGCCTGCCCTATAGGTCCTACCCAAGGACTACCCTTCATAAGGGATAAGGCCCTTAGTCAGTTCCGACTGAATTAAGGACTTCCCATCATCCAGTCGGTGATGAATCCTCCATCATCCAGTCGGAACTGAGCATTCAGAGTGTATCAAACTAACCGACTGGATTCCACTCTGTGCATCGTAACCCCCCAGGAGGGAAACGGTCATACATTTCCCATGTGCCTTTATTAGCATTTAAGACATACGTTACCTGAAACGTAGGCATTTATTCGCTACTACTTCACCCCTGTGCACCGAACCGTTGTGAAGGGCAGCGCACTCTATATAAGCCACCCTTCCCCACTGGTGCAGGGGTTAGCAATTCACTGTAATCCATATTCCACTCGACAACAAGCTCCAAGAGCACTGAGACGTAGGAGATTTGAGCATGGGTCACGAGATCCTCTTCGGCGCTCTCTCCTTCATCGTCGACGATTCGACATGGCTCCGGGATGCCCCTCTCGACGTCGAGGCGCTCCCCAGCCGCGGGGCTACGCACTTCCGTGCCGGCGCCCGCGGTATTCTTCTTCTCCAGCAATCGGCTCCAGTGTTGACCTATGACGTCATTGCGCGCCGTAACAAGCGGTCCCGCCGTCCGCGGCTCTAGCGTTGGGTACAACACGCCCAGGCGCGCCAGAACGCGTCTTCACAAGTGGCGGTCCTAGAGTCGGTTGTGGTTGCCTATCCGTCCCAGCGCTCGGACTCGGTTCCGACTGAGTTTCCTTCTGAGTATTTGGGTCGCGGGCCTGCGGCTGAAGTGCACATGGACAACTCCCATGAAAGTCCCCGCCAATCTGGCCGGAACGAGCACGAGGTTGGCGAAACATCCGGCGCTCGCCGTCATCCCCGCCGTTCTGCCAGTCGGCACACTCGGCGGAGTAACGTGGAGGTGTATCGCACGCCCGTCCTCAACCTGGCTGCCGCCGCCAAGATAGCCGATTCTCTCCAGCCGACTGATTTAGAGGCTGGCAGAGGGATCGAGCGAATCCGTGCCCTGCTGCACACGGCGCAGCAGCAAAATTCAGCGGTCTCCCAGTTGCACAACATGATTCACAATGGTTCTGTTCACGCGAACACACATCGATCTGTTCACAACCCTGGTTCTCATCAACGACACAGGGGAGGCAGCCGTTCCATGAATCCCGAAGATCGTCACCGGTCATGCACCCCTCCGCGGGGTGGGCCCTACGGGCCCCGACATCATGATGATCAGCGTTCAGTCGGTGACACTTATGATCCGAGGCCCGACGCGAGGGGCATATCGCCCAGAGGAGGGTCGACAGGGGCCGAGCCCACCGTGATGGTCTTGATATGGACCGTCCGAGTGGAAGCAGGACCATCGTCTCTGGCCCTGAGTGTTTCAGTCAAGCCATCCGTTCGGCTGGCATCCCTCCCAACTTCCGATTGGCAACGGGGATCAGCAAGTTTACAGGAGAATCCAAGCCAGAA
Source organism: Hordeum vulgare subsp. vulgare (assembly GCF_904849725.1). NCBI lineage: Eukaryota > Viridiplantae > Streptophyta > Magnoliopsida > Poales > Poaceae > Hordeum > Hordeum vulgare. The sequence continues at coordinate 470,725,510 of NC_058524.1, forward strand.
ACGTGGCTGGATGACTACCGAGTGGCAGTCCAGATCGGAGGAGGGGACGACCACGTCGCCATGAAACACCTCCCTCTGATGCTCGACGGCTCGGCACGAGCGTGGCTGAACCAGTTGGCTCCTTCAAGCATCTACAGCTGGGCAGATCTGGCCCGAGTCTTCATCAGGACCTTCGAAGGGACGTGCAAGCGCCCTGCTGGCCTCGTGGAGCTCCAGCACTGTGTCCAGAAGCAGAATGAGCCACTGTGCAATTTCATTCAGCGTTGGACGACCCTCTACCACACGGTGGAGAACGTCACAGAACACCAAGCAGTCTGCGCCTTCAAGGCAGGCGTGCGGTAGAGGGATTTGTACCTGAAATTTGGTCGAACAGGCGACATCTCCATGAGCAAGATGATGGAGAGAGCAGCAAGCTATGCAAATGGCGAAGAAGAGGACCGCATCCGTAGCGGCAAGCACAAAGCAGTCGCCGATGGAGATGGGAATAACACTCGGAAGCAGAAGCAGAAAGCTTCGTCCACTCCGCAGGCAGAAGCCGTAGCTCTTACCAATGCCAAGTTCAAAGGCAAGGGGAAGGCTCAATTCACCCCCAAGAAGAAGCAGTTCAGCAAACCCATCCTAGACCAGCCATGTCCGATTCACACGAAGATGGATGAAGAGGGCAACGCCATATGTCCGAAGCATACCACTCGGCAATGTCGCCTCCTGATCCAGGGGTTCGGCGAAGGGCAACCGAGTGAAAAGGGCAATGAACAGGATGAGGAGGACAAGGAGGATCCGTTCCCCCAAGTCCATGCAACACTGATGATTTTTGCTGACGTTGAGAGCAAGAGTCGACTGAAGCTGGTGAACAGGGAGGTGAACATGGCCACACCGACCAACCCCACGTTCCTCAAATGGTCTCAGACTGCGATCACCTTTGACCAGTCGGATCATCCAGCACATGTACCCACCCCAGGGAGGCAGGCTCTGGTCGTCGACCCGGTGGTGGAAGGAGTCCGACTGCGCAAAGTCCTCATGGACGGCGGCAGTGGCTTGAATATCATGTACGCCGACACTCTCAAGGGGATGGGCATTCCGATGTCGAAACTTAGCGAGAGCAGCATGCAGTTCCATGGAGTCGTCCCTAGACGAAAGGCCAAGTCACTCGGCCAGATCGTGTTGGACGTCGTCTTCGGCTCCGACAAGAACTTCCGCAAGGAAAAGCTGACGTTCGAGGTGGTCGACTTCTAGAGTGCGTATCACGCGATTCTGGGCCGCCCAGCGTATGCGCATTTCATGGCCCGTCCATGTTACGTGTACCTGAAGCTGAAGATGCCAGGCCCAAAAGGTGTGATCACTATCACAGGCAATCGGCAGCGGGCCGAGGAGTGTCTGCAGCAGGGATCGAGGATCGCCGATCAGCAGATGGCCGTCCTCGAGCTTGACGAGTACAAGAAGACAGTCGACCCTGCTGACTTGATGCGTTCGAAGAAGCTAGCTTCGGAGTCCGTGTTCCAGTCGGCGGGAGAGACGAAGAAGGTCAGCTTCCACCCGACGGACGACACCGCTGCCCCGACGAAGATCTCCACCACCCTCGATCCTAAATAGGAAGCCGAGCTCATCCAATTCCTCCGTGAGAACTGGGACATCTTTGCATGGAAGCCCTCTGACATGCCAGGTGTACCCAGGGAGTTGGCTGAGCACCGACTGCATGTGGATCCTGCCGCTCGGCCTGTCCGAGAACGCCTACGTCGGTCCGCCGCGCACAAGAGGAAGGAAATCGGAGAAGAGGTGGCCAAGCTTTTGGCAGCCAACTTCATTCGCGAGGTACACCACTCCGAGTGGCTCGCCAATGTTGTCATGGTGCCCAGGAAGGACAAGTCACTCCGAATGTGCATCGACTTCAAGCACCTCAATAAGGTCTGCCCGAAAGACCATTTTCCGCTCCCCCGCATCGATCAAATTGTCGACTCGACTGCGGGTTGCGAGCGTTTGTCATTTCTTGATGCCTACTCGGGCTATCATCAGATCCGTCTGTATGGCCCCGATGAATTAAAAACAGCCTTCATCACCCCATTCGGGTGCTTCTGCTACATCACTATGCCATTTGGTTTGAAGAATGCAGGAGCAACCTTTATGCGCATGATCCTAAAATGCCTTCTCGACCAGATCGGTCGGAATGTGGAGGCGTATATGGATGATATTGTAGTCAAGTCACGCAAAGGTTCCGACCTGCTGACTGACTTGGCAGAAACATTCGCCAACCTTCGTAGGTACGATATCAAGCTCAACCCAGCCAAGTGTTCATTCGGTGTTCCCAGCGGAAAGTTACTCGGTTTCTTCGTTTCCGAACGAGGGATCGATGTCAACCCCGAAAAGATCGGGACCATCGTCCGAATGGAGCGGCCGGTCAGAATACACGATGTTCAAAGGCTCACAGTTTGCCTAGCGGCTTTGAGCAGGTTTATCAGTCGACTCGGCGAGAAAGCGCTTCCTCTGTACTGACTCATGAAGAAATCAGATACTTCCGAGTGGATACACGAAGCTCAAGCCGCATTCGACGACCTCAAAGTCCTACTTTCCACCCAGCCGGTTCTTACTGCTCCGCTCAGTAAAGAGCCCCTTCTTCTGTACATCGCGGCTACAAATCAAGTCGTCAGCACTGTTCTCACAGTCGAACGTGAAGAAGAAGACAAAGCTTACAAGGTTCAGCAGCCAGTGTATTATGTCTCCGAAGTCCTGACTCCTTCCAAGCAGAGGTATCCCCACTATCAAAAACTTATCTACGGGATTTACATGACTGCGAAGAAGGTAGCTCATTATTTCCAAGACCACTCGGTGTCTGTTGTTTCTGATGCTTCGTTGTCGGAAATCCTCCACAATCGGGACGCATCGGGCCGAGTGGCGAAATGGGCAATGGAGATGTTGTACTGCCACATCAAGTTCGAGGCCAAGAAAGCTATAAAGTCTCAAGCTCTGGCTGACTTCATAGCAGAATGGGTAGAACAACAGCAACCGACCCACGTCTACTCGGCTCATTGGACAATGTTCTTCGATGGGTCCAAGATGTTGAATGGCTCCGGCGCTGGCGTTGTGATCATATCACCAAAGGGCGACAAACTCAAGTATGTGCTGCAGATACACTTTGATTCCTCCAACAACGACGCAGAGTATGAAGCTCTCCTTTATGGACTGCGCATGGCCATCTCACTCGGCGTCCATCGCGTGATGGTCTATGGCGATTCGGATTTGGTGGTCAATCAAGTGATGAAGTTGTGGGACGTCAGGAACCCCACAATGACCACGTACTGCAATGCAGTGAGGAAGCTCGAGAAAAAGTTTGAAGGTCTGGAACTCCACCATGTTCCAGGGCTGAAAAATCAAGCAGCTGATGAGTTGGCAAAACTCGGATCCACTCTGTCGTGGCTTTTATCACGGCAGATGTCCTCGTGAGAGAACTTTAGGTGTGAGGCCATCGCAACCATGTGGCGGCTTGAAGGGTTGGTCGGAATCGAGAGACGCGAGTTTACCCAGGTTCGGCCCCTCCGATGGAGGTAAAAGCCTACGTCCTGCTTGTGTTCCATTGATGGAGATGATGATCTTGATTACAAGGGTGCAGACTCGCCACCTCTAATCTTGTGGGTGTCTGATCTGTCTATCCCATGATTTGTCTTGTCTAGACCTAAGTTGTGAATCTCCTCCCTCTTGGGGTGCCTTACCCCTCCTTATATAGGTGGAAGGGGTAGGTTTACATGTAGAGTCCTACTAGGAGTAGGAATAGGACTAGTCTCTCCGGAATCCTAATCCGGGTCTTGTTTCCTTTGTGAGAGAGTCTCTCCTCTTCTTGGGCCTTCTATGTGAGTCGTCCCTCCTGGCCTCTCTATGAGTCGCCTTATGTCAGGGTGTACGCCGGGCCTTGGGCCTTCGTCATTTATATCAGTCGCCTGTGGGGACAAGTATGATTCGCCCGCCAGGTCACCGCTGAGTCACCGGTGAGTCGCCAAGTCCTTGGCGGGTCATACTCCAAGTCGGGTTACACTGCAGGGTATATCCCCGACATTAGCCCCCAAGGTTAGCTTGAATTTATTCATGGTAAGCTCCTGAAATAAGAATAATAAATAAGTTAAGGGACCGGCTTGCTCCTCTGGCCGGCTTGATTTACTGAAGTGGCTCCTTGAAAAATCCGGGTTTCATCGAACCGCCTTCAATCATCTCGTAGGTACGTGTCCTTTGTAATAAAATACATATGCCATTGAGTCGGCCTCCAATGCTTTGGCTTGATGAAAATTTGGGAAATAAGAAATCCACACAATGTTGAACTAGCTTCTCTTGCTTCGGCGGGTTATGATTGATAATGGCGGGTTATGATTGACAATGGCGGGTCATGATTGACAATGGCGGGTTATCATTATTAGTAGTGCCCCGTCAAACAACTGAACTCCAATTGACAAATCCGTGTGATGTTGAGCCGGTCTTTAAGTGCTTCAACTAGATAAAAATATGATGAACTGGTCTCCCAATACTTCACCTCCATGACAGAATAAAATGTGCTCTTCAATTTTTTGATATATCCATATTACCTGTAGCCCCCAAGGGCCGGGTCATCAGTGTATGATGGGTCCGGTCTTCGCTTTGAAACTCATGATCTGTGAAACAACTTAGTGATGTAGACCCCAAGGGCCGAGTTGTCTTGCCTGCGGCAACCTGAGACTTTAGATATTATGATCTGAATAGCGTAGCCCCTAAGTGACGGGTCGATTGCTTGCGGCGACTCGGGATTTCCACGTTCTTCTCTTTTGAAAATAGAACATCATATGATGTAGCCCCCAAAGGGTGGATAAAAATGATGAGCCGGTGCTTCCTTGAATCCATACTTGAATAAAGAGCGGTATCTAGCCCTCCAAGACCGGTTTATCTCCTTCAGGTAGTCGGGTATGTTGATGATGTGATGATTTGAAAAGCAGATTGCATTAGCCCCCAAGTGTCATGGTGTATGCTTGCAGTGACATGGGACTTTCATACTTTGATGTAATCTTGATTTGAATAATGTAGCCCCCAAGTGTCGGGTTGTGTGCCTGCAGCGACTCGGGGCTATTCCTTCCATTGTAGAATAAAATCATATCCACTCCGTGAGCTGATGATGCCTTTGTGATAAAAGAAATCCTTGACCGTGGTTGCAATGTAACCCGGCAAACATATCCTTGAAAAATCCATATGTCGGAGCAATCGGCCCAAGATATTTTGAGGCGAGTCAGGAAAAGCCTGAAAAACCTTGTGGCAGTGCCAGGAAGGTAAAAAATAGAAATTTCGTCGGCTCATAAGGTCGCGACAGGATGGGGCGAGTCAGAAAGCTCAAGCGCCACCCTAAGATGATGGTTTCGTCGGCTCATAAGGTCGCGACAGGATGGGGCGAGTCAGAAAGCTCAAGCGCCACCCTAAGATGATGGTTTCGTCAGCTCATAAGGTCGCGACAGGATGGGGCGAGTCAGAAAGCTCAAGCGCCACCCTAAGATGATGGTTTCGTCGGCTCATAAGGTCGCGACAGGATGGGGCGAGTCAGAAAGCTCAAGCGCCACCCTAAGATGATGGTTTCGTCGGCTCATAAGGTCGCGACAGGATGGGGCGAGTCAGAAAGCTCAAGCGCCACCCTAAGATGATGGTTTCGTCGGCTCATGAGGTCGCGACAGGATGGGGCGAGTCAGAAAGCTCAAGTGCCACCCTAAGATGATGGTTTCGTGGGCTCATAAGGTCGCGACAGGATGGGGCGAGTCAGAAAGCTCAAGCGCCACCCTAAGATGATAAATTTTCTGTAATGACCCGTGGTTCTTGAATTATTCATCCCAGTTGAGTCTGTCGAGCCATGTCCATGTAGCCCCCGAGTCTTAAGTTGACTCAAGGAGGCGGCTTGAGATTCTCCATACTTGATTGTGGCATAAACCGACAGAGAAAAGATACTGGTACTCGCTCCATCTCCAAGATATAAAGCCACTGCATCGGTAAGTTGATATTGTCTGGACCGTGAGGGTGGCGACTTGCGTCCTTCTGTTGGACGGCTCGTACGGGCGAGCACTACACCGGCAGGTTGAGAGTTGTCTAGCGATTTGGCACGGACTCAAGAATCGGTTGCGGCGTTGTAAGCAACCTTAGTTGCGCGGACGTGAGAGTTTGGCCGCGTCATTGCGAGTTGTTCTGGTCGCGCGGACGTGAGAGTTGGCCGTATCATTTGTAAATAGGCGCTCGCAGCGAGTTGTCCGTCAATTATGAACTGGCATGGACGGCGAGTTGGCCGCGGTATTGTAAACCGGCTCATGAATCCGTTGAGCATCGCCCGTAATATTATATCATATTTGTATTGAGTACATGTCCTGATGATTTTGTCGGGTGAAATACCGATGACCCATACGCAGACGCTGGTGCTGGCTTAGTCGTCCACGTTGTTGTATTTTCAGATGTTGCCTTGTAGTCATAGTATTTCTTGAGCAATCCACGTGGATGCATGTCCATGCACATGGATCAAATCAAATTGTCCATTGTGGCTTGGCTTCCTTGCCGAGCGTGGAGTTAATCAAAACATTTCCGGTCTTGCCATCCTTACGAACACTGCTATCCACGAGCCCCAAAGGTTCACCAGCGGCCAAAAGCTCGACGGGTCGGCGCGTGCTCGCGGGAGGAGCCGCCCCAGCTGGCGATAGCGTAGTCGGACGACTTCCCGTCGGGGGGGGGGGGGGGGGGGGCAGGCGAGCAGCGGTGTTGGTGCGGCCGGCGGCAGAGAGTCGGCTCGCTGCGAGATGGCCGGCTCAAGGTGAGGCCTGGCCAGCCCGAGGCGAGGTGAGCCATGGTGGAGATGAAGCTAGTACGTGCCTATTAGCTGCCTTTGACCTTCATGTAGTGACACGTAGGGACTCAGTCCATTAAATTTGACATCTGAGGTGGTTTGATCATGTCGGGGAGCTCCTGATCGCAACTGCCTGTGCATCTGTCATGACCTAACACGAAAAGTAATGCCCGGACGGCTTGCCACCAATTGAGCTGCTAAGTAAGCTGAGCTGGTCTCGGTTTTCATGCCTTCCGGTCTTGATATGACTTTGATCCTGATACGTGTAAATCAGTCTTCCGTCGTTGAGGCAACACTTTTGGCTGCTGTTGTTTGATCGCTGTTGAGGTGAGGTGGAGCCTAAGTCATGCGGCAAGGAGAGATCCATATGTTCGAGAAATCCATACGTGTTGTAGTTTATTACAGAGCACAAGTTGAAGAAATCCAAGAGCCGGTCAATTAGATGACTCGGCATTATATGTGATAGGGCGGCTCTTCGACAATAGTCAATTCTTCCGAGCTGGCTCAAAAACCCCAATCATTTAACACTGGTTATAATAAACCATGATAAAATCCAGCCAAATTGGCTATTCAAAGAATAATTTGCACCTGTAAGAACTTATGCTTTGACCCGGTTTGAAGACCGGCATGATACGTATGTATGATGCATGATGCAATGCAATATGATGCATGTATATGACAGAATAGTGCTGGTATATGAGACTTGAATCTTACTTCAATGAAACTAGCTTGTTAGCCACTGGTTTATCCTCGCTCTCTGTAAGCCGGCACTGGCGACCAATCGATGTTTTAACCTCGATAGTTCAGGGTCCAACTGGATTGACATATCGAGAGTACACGGGATTCGGAGTAGCATCATGCAGACAGGCAGGTTTAACCAAGTTTCAAAAAAGGCGGCTTAATAGCCCATGGAATATCCTTGCTTTCTGTAAGCCGGCACTCGCGACCAATCGATGTTTTAACCTCGATAGTTCAGGGTCCAACTGGATTGACATATCGAGAGTACACGGGATTCGGAGTAGCATCATGCAGACAGGCAGGTTTGACCAAGAAGGTGGCTTAATGGAAAATGGACTATCCTCGCTTTCTGTAAGCCGGCACTCACGACCAATCGATGTTTTAACCCGGATAAGTTCAGGGTCCATATGGATTGACATATCATGAAACGGAGTACACGGGATTCGGAGTAGCATCACGCAGACAGGCAGGTTTAACCATGAATTCTTGCCATTAAGCCGGGCACCATGTTGAAGTGCGCATCATGGCGACTCGTCCTCTTGGGCGACTTTAAAATGCCCGCCAATGAAGCAGCAGCCCTCGGAGCCGGGTTATCTTGCCTGTAATGACCCAATGTTCTTGAATTATTCAGCCTCGTTGGATCTGGCAAGCCATGTCTGAATAGCCCCCGAGTCTTAAGTCGACTCAAGGAGGTGGCTTGAGAGTCTCCATACTTGATCATGGCATAAACCGGTCACAAGATTTGACAGTTGATGATGGATGTTTGACCCATGCTTAATTCTCGGGTGGTCCGGTTCTCGTGGTTCCTCCAGGACCACATTAGTTTTTTCTTTGCTGCTTGCTTTGAATTGCCGGTTCAATAATGGCTGGATCAAATTGTAACTTCCCGAGGGATGTTTCCGTGCCAAACTCTCCTATTAATTTTGATATGCTTTGATCCAATGTTGTTGGAGGAGACGGGCCGCAGAGGCGGCTTGTATGCGTCTGTTGGGCGGCTCATCCAAGCAAGCACTACACCGATATGTTGATGTCATTTGAACCGCAACGGTGGCGTCTTGCATCCTTTTGCTAGGTGGTTCGTACAAGCGAGCGCTGCACCGGCGGGTTGACATAATCCGGACCGTAAGGGCGGTGTCTTGAGTGCAAGAGTTGTCTGGCGTTTTGGCATGGACTCGAGAATCGGTCGCGGCATTGTAAGCAGTTTTGGTCGCGCGGACGTGAGAGTTGGCCTCAACATTGTAAGCCGACGTTGATGGCGGGTTGATCACTGCGTTGTAAACCGGTATAGAAAAATGCTGGTGTGCGTTCCACCTCCGAGATATAATGCCATCTTTGCAATGAGGAATTCCCATATTTTATATGAACCACGCAGCGGAGGCGGCGGCTCAGGTGTGTTTGTTGGGCGGCTCGCACTGGCGTATACTGCACCGGCGGTTTGATGTTGTCCGGACCGCGAAGTCGATGCCTTGTAAGCTGTCTTATTTGCACGGACGTGAAAGTTGGACGCGACATATTAAGTCGCCTTGATCGCGCGCAGTAGAGTGGAGTAAGTCGTCCGTGGCGTTGATTGACACGAGCTTGGTACTCGCAATATGACGCCGCTCTTATAATGAGTAATTATCCTGCGTAGAAAAATGTTTGCGGACAAAGTAATTGTTCTCAAAAATAAAAATTATACTGATAGAATAGATAAGGTGGATAGCACCTGATATTTTTAACGGATGAACACCAAAAAGCTTCTGAGATATCTCATATAGACCAAGCAACGGGGGCGGTGTCGGCCACATCATTTGTGAGCCAGTGTGGATGGCGAGTTGACCGCGGCGAGTTGATGCCCCTCGCGTGTTAATGTAGACGTGAGAGTTAACCGTGACATTTGAACACCAGCAAGGACAAAGAGTTGACCGTGGCGTTGTAAGCCAGCATGGAGGGCGAGTTTGTCACTATATTGTAAGCCGACGTGAACCCACGAGTCGGCCCGTAATATTGTATCACATTTGTAGTGAGTTTTTGTCCTGCACAGAACAAATATTGCCGACGGAGTAATAGTTCTCAAAAATAAAGATTATACTGATAAATAAATAAGGTGGATAGCACCTGGCATTTTTCTACGAGTGAAGGTCGAAAGGTTTCCGTCATATCTGATATAGACCCGGCTATAGGGGCGGCGGCTCTCGCGCACCCGTTGGGCAGCTTGAACAGGACGCGACATCGGCATGATGATGTTGACCGGACCACAGGATTGTAAACCGGCGCGTACGACGAGTCGGCCGCGTTGAAAACCGAGGCTGGCAAGCGAGGCTGTCGCGGCGTTATTTTGACATGGCTCCACCGTGCAATATAACATCATTTTTTGTATTGAATAATTATCTTTCTTGTCTCCGTCCAACCGGCCCTTTGTAGGCAGCCGTGGCGAGCCGGAGCAGGGCTAGGCGACAGTTATGGAGCGATGTGGATGCGGTGGAGAGCGGCAGCGGCGCAGCAAGCCAGCGAGCGGAGCAGCATGGTACGGTGAGTCAAGGCGAGGCAGAGCGCGGCGCGGACGGGCGTCAAGCCGGCGAGGCGATGCGGGGTGGAGTGATACGACAGCCGACTTAGCGAGTGGATGCGTGGCAGGGGCAAGCAAAGAAGAGGTTGTGTCGGGAGGCATAGCGGAGGCGAACAGGTACGAGACAGAGTCGCGCCGGAGGAGACCAAGTCTGTTCTCCACGCGGAGCAGCAGCGCAGCGGGGGGCGGCCTGTAGGTGCGGCGACTTGCGGACGCCTTGTCCCACAAGCATCAAAGGGAGTCCTGCTCGAATACGTGGTGGCAGAAACGGGTACAACGCGGCGAGTCCGGCTCGGATGCGAGATGGTGAAAGGTGAGGCGAGGTGACTCGGACACGAACTGGCGGAGGCAGGCAAATCAAGGCGCGGTTAGCTCGGACGTGAGGCCTAGTGGCCGTCGCAGGTGCCGGTGGAGTCTTTGTGCACGTCCACTTCCATGACAGCGCTGGCTCAAAGCATCCTCCTCTGTATCGTGGCCCTTTTCTTCTTTGCCTCTTGCTTGTTTAACTGTATGCGCCACTAATGAATCGGAGCACCCTTTCTGTGTAGACTTTGCTGGTAATAGTACGTAGTTACTTCAATGGGACTTTGTCGTGGTAGCTTCCACATGATGAGGAGTACTAATTGAAGTAGTACCACAGTCAAATCAACCTTTATGTAATTGATCTTAGATGATTTAAACAACCAATACTTCTTTTGCTTTTAGGCCTTGGTAATTGATCCATTAGCTTGTAACTCAGGAACTCACACGTGGAGTATGTCTCATACATATGTGCGGCCAGCGTCACCAATTCGAGCGCCTCTGTTGGATCTAATTCACGTCAGATTGTAGTCAGTCTCGGTCATAGGCGGCGGCAGAAAATATGTTTGATCCCGGCAGCTTGAACAACGCACTTTGTCGGTTTCGACAGATCCAATAATTGAAAGAAGGTCCGATCTAATTGATCGCCTGATGATTGTTCGTTCGTCACCAGGGAATTTTCCTTTTCTCCGGTTGTCCGTCAGTGCTAAAGTTAACATATCCATTGATGAACACGGGTCGATGTAAATCTTTCAAAAATAACTTTTCTTCATCCAGCAGATTGTAATCTTCTCGATTCCTCGGAGAAATCCCTCCAAGAACACAATACCACCGTGCGATCAGCCCCACGGTGGGCGCCAACTATCGTGGTTTTTGTCACGGCAGATGTCCTCGTGAGAGAACTTCAGGTGTGAGGCCATCGCAACCATGTGGCGGCTTGAAGGGGTTGGTCGGAATCGAGAGACGCGAGTTTACCCAGGTTCGGCCCCTCCGATGGAGGTAAAAGACTACGTCCTGCTTGTGTTCCATTGATGGAGATGATGATCTTGATTTCAAGGGTGCAGACTCGCCACCTCTAATCTCGTGGGTGTCTGATCTGTCTATCCCATGATTTGTCTTGTCTAGACCTAAGTTGTGAATCTCCTCCCTCTTGGGGTGCCTTACCCCTCCTTATATAGGTGGAAGGGGTAGGTTTACATGTAGAGTCCTACTAGGAGTAGGAATAGGACTAGTCTCTCCGGAATCCTAATCCGGGTCTTGTTTCCTTTCTGAGAGAGTCTCTCCTCTTCTTGGGCCTTCTATGTGAGTCGGCCCTCCTGGCCTCTCTATGAGTCGCCTTATGTCAGGGTGTACGCCGGGCCTTGGGCCTTCGTCATTTATCTCAGTCGCCTGTGGGGACAAGTATGATTCGCCCGCCAGGTCACCGCTGAGTCACCGGTGAGTCGCCAAGTCCTTGGCGGGTCATACTCCAAGCCGGGTTCCACTGCGGGGTATATCCCCGACACACTCGGAGACCAGTCCCGAGTGACGTGTGCCTCGAGCACCTCCACCTTCCCTCAGTTAAAGAAGATCCCTTCACAGAGGAACAAGTACAACCAAAGAGCTCCACAGATCCGACAGAAGTCGAAGTCCCTGCTGTGGTTGATTTGATTATGGAGATTCTTGCTATCATCCCCGAGTGGACTGTGCCATTCATTGCATACATCCCGAGGCAAGAATTACCGGAAGATGAAGTCCAAGCCAGACAGATCGTCCGCAGGTCGAAGTCATTCACTGTCATTGATGGCTAGTTGTACAAGGAAAGCATTTCAGGCGTCCTTCAACGATGCATCTCCCCTGAGGAGGGACAGTTGATCCTGGAAGAAATTCACTCAGGAACCTACGGTCATCACGCCTCCTCAAGAGCAATCGTCCCCAAAGCATTGAGAGCTGGCTTCTTTTGGCTGCAGGCGAATGAAATGGCGAAAGGTATGGTCGACCGATGTGAAGGTTGTCAGTTCTACTCTAACAAGTCCCACAAACCAACATCTGCGTTGAAGACAATCCCTCTTGTTTGGCCGTTTGCAGTATGGGGATTAGATACAGTCGGTCCATTCAGGACATGTCAAGGGGGATTCACACATCTGTTGGTGGCAGTCGACAAGTTCACAAAGTGGATTGAAGGCAAGCCCATCAAAAAGCTCGACGCCCTTACGGCCATCAAGTTTGTCACGGACATCATCTCCAGATTCGGGGTACCTCACAGCATAATCACTGACAACAGAAGAAACTTTGACTCGGACAGATTCAAAGGTTTCTGTACAGGCCAAGGTATCTGAGTGGATTTTGCATCTGTGGCGCATCCCCAAACAAATGGGCAAGCAGAGCGGGCGAATGGACTTATTCTGCAAGGTTTGAAGCCTCGACTCATGCGAGAGGTGGGACATGCCGCTGGCGCATGGGTCACCGAGCTACCTTCGGTGCTTTGGGGTCTCCGTACAACCCCAAATAGATCTACAGGGCGATCCCCGTTCTTCCGAGTAGACTTGCTTCACAACACTCCACGAGTTGAACTCTTCTCCGAAGCTGAAGCAGAACAAGCAAGACAAGACGGAGTGGATCTTCTAGAGGAGGAGCGCGAGATGGCACTGACTCGCTCAACCATTTATCAACAAGATCTACGGCGCTTTCACGCACGACACGTCAGGAGTCGTACATTCCAAGCAGGCGACCTGGTGCTCCGAGTGGATCAGCAGAGACCTCACAAGTTGGCTCCCGCCTGGGAAGGACCCTTCATCATCTCCAAGGTGCTGAACAGCGGAGCACACCGACTCTACAACATCGACAGGGAAACAGATGAGCCGCGAGCATGGAACGGAGATCTCCTGAAGCGCTTCTACACGTGACCGTCGACTGAAGCAATGTAAAGAACAAGTATCGGTGAAATAATACAAAGCATATTGAGTTTTTGCAGATTCAAAATTCTTCCGCGGTCGCAGACTCCGGTCTCCAAAAAAAAGGAAAAAACTTAGCTGCGATCACGAATCGCCTGAGTATTAACTTTCTCCGAGTGTGCACTAAACGTCGGACTCGGGGACTTAGCTGCGATCCAGAATCGCCTAAGTATTAACTTTCTCCGAGTGTGCACTAAACATCGCACTCGGGGACTTAGTTGCGATCTAGAATCGCCTAAGTACAAACATTCTCCGAGTGTGCACTAAACGTCGCACTCGGGGACTTAGCTGCGATCCAGAATCGCCTAAGTATTAACTTTCTCCGAGTGTGCACTAAACGTCGCACTCGGGGACTTAGCTGCGATCAAGGATCGCCTAAGTACAAACTTTCTTCGAGTGTGCACTAAACGTCGCACTCGGAGACTTAGCCACGATCAAGAATCGCCTAAGTACAAACTTTCTTCGAGTGTGCACTAAACGTCGCACTCGGAGACTTAGCTGCGATCAAGAATTGCCTAAGTACAAACTTTCTCCGAGTGTACATTAAACGTCGCACTCGGGGACTTAGCTGCAATCTAGAATCGCCTAAGTACAAACATTCTCCGAGTGTGCACTAAACGTCACACTCGGGGACTTAGTTGTGATCCAGAATCGCCTAAGTATTAACTTTCTCCGAGTGTGCACTAAACGTCGCACTCGGGGACTTAGCTGCTATCAAGAATCGCCTAAGTACAAACTTTCTCTGAGTGTGCACTTAGCGTCGCACTCGGGGACTTGCCTGCGATCAAGAATCGCTTAAAATAGAATGCTTCCTTCGAGTGTATCTCACGGATCCACTCGGAGGCTTAGCAGACCCTCATTGAGGCTCATGTAGATGTCAAGACCACTGAGATTACATGAGGAGCAGAACCTCATTGAGGCTCATGTAGATGTCAAGACAACTGACAATTACATGAGGAGCACAACCTCATTGAGGCTCATGTAGATGTCAAGACAACTGACAATTACATGAGTAACAACTCGCTCCGAGTACGACCTTACAGTCGCACTCGAAGACTTAACCGCTATCAAGAATCGCCTAAGTACTCAATTACCTTCGAGTGTATCCTGCAGATCCACCCGGAGACTCAGCAGACCCTCGGTGAGGCTCATGTATATGTCAAGACAACTGACAATTACATGAGTAGCAGAACCTCATTGAGACTCATGTAGATGTCAAGTCAACTGATAATTGCATGAGTAACAACTCGCTCCGACTACGACCTTACAGTTGCACTCGAAGACTTAGCCGCGATCACGAATCGCCTAAGTACTCAATTGCCTTCGAGTGTATCCTGCAGATCCACTCGGAGACTCAGCAGACCCTCAGTGAGGCTCATGCAGATGTCAAGACAACTGACAATTACATGGTCCGCATGTTTGCCATTGGCTTCACCAAGAAACGCCAAACAAAAACCACGAGCCAAAATCGTGTCAACAACTCTTTGGCAAAAGAAGAGAAAAAGATTCAATTCAAATTCAAAGTTCACCTAAGGATAGGTGGCTCGGTGTGGATCAAGCTTATCCACACCGAACCACAAATGTGACGGCCAACAGAAGTGGACAAAGTTTCTTTCAACCAACACTCGGCATACCGAGGTAAAAGTTTTCTTAAACATCGTCAAGACTGGCACTGGGACTGGCAGGCTCCACGAATGTGTCGAGGTCGATCCCGTCTGCGATGCGAGTGGCACTCTCGAGGAAGGTCTCCATAAAATCTTCGAATCGATGCTTTTTGGTGTTGGCGACTTGCAACGCCTTCAGCTTCTCTACGCGAGCCTCCTTGCAGTGCACTCGGACAAGCGACAGAGCGACGTCCGCACCATAGCGAGCCGCAGATTTCTTCCACGCCTGCACTCGGTTCGGGACCTCCTCCAGCCAAGCCATCAAGCCTTCCATCTCGTGTCGAGACTCATCTTCAGGCCAAAGCTCCTTGTCGATTCGGCCGACGACTTCTCTCAGTCGACCGATGAAAGGTCCCACTTTTCCCAGACGAATGTGCGCTCGGAGCATATCTCGATTGGCGTCCTCTCCGAGTAGAACGTTCGAAAGAATCGACCGCTCAACGTCAGCTGCTTTAGCCTCAGCGTCCATGCAAAAATCTGCAAAGACAGCGAGCAAACAGTAAGCGCAGAATGCAATGCACAGTCCACAAGCACTCGGAAAAACGGAACTTACCACCGAGAAGCGCTATCATCTTCCGGGCCCAGTCACTAACGTAATTTTCCTGTGATATACACCGCCTGTTCAACACTTGCATCTGTCCCATCAGCTCGGTCCTTTGTTTCCCCATTTTTTCCACTTCAGCCGCCAATGCTTTGTTCGCTTCACGGGACTCCTCCAAGGACTTCTCCCGTTCCGCCAGAACACCCTTCATACCAGCCATGGCAAGCAGTGCCGCATCCAGTTCCGCAGCAAACTGAACCTTTTCAGCCCTCAGAGTCTCGTACGCTGCTCCATCTCGCAAGTTTTCTGCAAGTCAGTGCCAAGAGACGATCAGACAAATTCAACAAGGGCAACAATAAAAATTCGAAGTTCTTCAGACCCCTGCCGACGCAAGCAGTCGACAGCGGTCTCAGGGACTACACCGAGTGGGTTCACTAAGAGTGACCCCACTGGCATGAAGCTCAAACAGGTCAGCCCTATTGAGATACATGACAACAAACAAACCTATGAGGTTACTACTACCCGACCTGAGTAAAATTACTCTCGGGGACTCATCCAGTAGGTGCACTCGGAGTGCCCCCACCGGTAACATTCAAACAGATTAATTTTTGATATGATCAAGTTAAAGGAAATGTGTATAAAGACAACTGCCGGTGCAAGCACTCGACAGAACTCTCGGGGACTACACACACTGGGTTCACTAAGAGTGAACCCACTGCAAAATAATCATACTCTATCTGAGTGCATTGCTCACACCCAGTGGGTTACAAGAGGAAAGTAAATACTTACTAGCCCACTTACTCGGATATCGTGCCGCAGTTCCAAGCTTCGGTTGTACACGGACGTGATGGAGTCGTACGCTCTTTTGGCCTCTCCCGCCATCAGCTCCGCCTACACCATGGCCCCCTTGGCAGCTCCCACCTGATCTTCCGGGAGGCGCTGGACGTTGTACTGGACAGTCGACGGACCTGGCATCGTAGGAGACTCCTTGGGCATCCCAAGGCCTGCTCCATTCTGTTCAGCAGCGATCAGCGCTGTTTCAGTCGACGGCATCGTCTCAGTCGGCGGCGCGTCCATGGCGAGAGTAGTAACCGGCGGAACAGCCTCAAGGACAGGCACCGCAGCTTGCTCAGACCTCCTCTGGTCGCCCTCCTCCACATGGATCACTTCTGAAGAAAGCCCGACCAAACGACGTGAGACCAAAAAGGACAAAACCAAAGACAAGATTTGTGAAACAATAATGCAAGCACTCGGAGTCGCCGCGACATACCTTGCTGGGACGTGACGACATTGTCTGTATCCATGGGATCGTCTTCCTGGCGCGGCACAGAAGTGGCGGAGGTGGCAGCTCTGTCAAGTTAAGTTCATTCGACCGATAAGCATGAGTTCAATCAAATACTGGAAGAAGATAGATGAACGATGCACTTACACTGAGGCGACGAGAACGGCGATCCTCATCCGCGGCAAAGCCTTCCGAGGCTTGGATCCACTCGGTTTGGCCTCCTTAGAGGGCTGGCCCGCGGGCTCAGCAGCAGAGTCCCTGGTCCTTTTCGTGCTCCGAGCACTCGGCACCACAGGAGCAGCTGGCGAGGCCCTCGGAACCACCGGAGCGGCTGGCGGAGCACTCGAGGCCGCTGGAGGAGCCGACGGAGCCACAGGTTCGTGGCGGCGTTTGGTTCGAGGCTCTGGAGGTGAAGGTGGCGAGCTCTGCTCCTCATCTTCCCCCTTCTCTTCTCCGGACTCCTCCTCCGTCTCCCCACTGTCGGAGACGTACTCGACGCTCTCTACACTGCCCTCCTGGCTGCCTTCCTCCTCCTCGGCCGGATTCCCGTTTGAGACAGGAGAGAACCAGTTGGTCCACGTCTGCACAAGATACAGTCGACAGCATCAGACGTCAGTCGGTAAAACAAGAAAAAGCGATAAATCTAAGACAATTGGATGCACTCGACAAGTAGTACTCACCTCGTTCGGAGGAGGGTTGTCCGCGCGGAAGGGCTTCACTCGCCGGGCGCCTCTGGGATTATCGCAGGCACCTGTGATGTTGAGGACCCACGACGCCACCGTCTCCCCGGTCACGCACTCGGGGTTAGTCCGAGTGGAGTCCTCAGGTCCCGTATAGTGCCACATGGTGTGGTGTCGAGCTTGCAGAGGTTGGATACGACGACCCAGAAAAACCTCCAGCAAGTCTATGCCAGTGACTCCCTCCCGGACAACCTCTACAAGCTCATCAACCAGAGGCTGGATCTGGATCTTCTCCATCTTCGTGAGCGCGAGTTGCCTAGGTGGAGCCGGTCGGTCTAAGCTAAAAGGTGGAAGTCAAGTGGTGGCATTCGGGCTAGCAATGTCCTGGCAGTAAAACCAAGTCGATTGCCAGTTCCTAACGGATTCAGACAGTTGAAGAGCGGGATAACTACTTTTAGTATTCTTTTGGAAGCCTAAGCCTCCGCGGAGCTGGAGAAGGTGAGTTTTGTCGTCCGACTGGCTCAGCCCTTTTATGGTTTGGGATCTAGCAGAGAAGATGTGCTTGAAAAGCCCCCAATGGGGAGGAAAGCCGATAAAGCATTCGCACAGCACGATAAAGGCAGAGAGATGGGCTATTGCATTGGGGGGGAAATGGTGGAGCTGTGCCCCGAAGTGGTTCAGTATACCTTCGAAGAAACGATGAGGAGGCAGAGAAAAGCCTCGGTGCACGTGGCTGAGCAACAAGACGCGCTCCCCTTCCTAGGGCGCCGACTCGGTCTCGCCCTCCGCCAGGAACCTCCACGTCTGGTGCTGGATCATGCCGTGCTCCACCAGCTCCAGCATGTCCTCCTCCGTCACCGTGGAGGAGAGGAAATCCCCCTAGATCCAACCCGCCGGCAGTGCTCGTTGCCGCCGCTGAGCAGGAGCCGCCGCCTTCCCCTTCTTCTTCCGCGCCTCAAGCTTGCTTGTCTGCCCCTTTGTCATGGTGGAGCTTGCAGACCCGCAAGGGAGAAGGAGAAGGAAAGAGCTTGAGATGCGCAGGAGGTGGCGAGAGAAACGGGGCAAGTGCGAGCTATCAGGCGAGCGTAACGAAAAACCCTCGCTCGAGAGGTTTAAATAAGGTTCCGACTGGGTCACTTGCAGGTGGCCCCGAAATGTTATCCCCCGACCGGTCGCTGCGATATCAGTGGGGGAGATGAAGGCGCGGGAATCGAGGTGACAAATACTACTCGAGTACGATGTCGTCACCCCCGCCGAGCGCGCGGCTACCGAAATTTGAGGATCCCGGAAAATCTGCCGCTGTCAGTTGACTGGTCACGTCAAAAGATACCACGGAAGCGCTCGGTCCCTGACGATTCGTTTCACAAATACATCCACTCGGATCATTGGTCAAAGAAGATAAAATGGATCGAGTCAAACAACGCCACAGTCGCATCCGTACCAGTCGGATCCGTACTCCAAGCATCGCTTCGTCGTTCCAACCCCAATCCATTCGGGGACTAATGATGGGGTTATAGTCCTAGGGTAGGGTCATAGGCCTGCCCTATAGGTCCTACCCAAGGACTACCCTTCATAAGGGATAAGGCCCTTAGTCAGTTCCGACTGAATTAAGGACTTCCCATCATCCAGTCGGTGATGAATCCTCAATCATCTAGTCAGAACTGAGCATTCAGAGTGTATCAAACTAACCGACTGGATTCCACTCTGTGCATCGTAACCCCCCAGGAGGGAAACGGTCATACGTTTCCCATGTGCCTTTATTAGCATTTAAGACATATGTAACCTGTAACGTAGGAATTTATTTGCCACTACTCCACCCCTGTGCACCGAACCGTTGTGAAGGGCAGCGCACTCTATATAAGCCACCCTTCCCCACTGGTGCAGGGGTTAGCAATTCACTGTAATCCATATTCCACTCGACAACAAGCTCCAAGAGCACTGACACGTAGGGCTATTACCTCCACCGTAGAGGGGCCTGAACTCATACAACCTCGCCGTAGCTAAGACTCTGCCCATCCTTTCGTACCCTACACATCTACTGTCAGACTTATACCCACGACAAGCCCATTCAAAAAATGAGAGAAAAAGAGAGAAGGGACAATGCTACCACCTTTCCACACTTGTGCATATTAAGCACCATGATATTCATGATTACGAGTCTCTCATTTTGTCACCACCATATAGCTAGTGGGAAATTTTCATTATATAACTTGGCTTGTATATTCCAATGATAGGCTTCCTCAAATTTGCCTTAGGTCTTCGTGAGCAAGCAAGTTGGATGCACACCCACTAGTTTTCTTTAAGAGCTTTCACATACTCTTAGCTTTAGTGCATCATTTGTATGGCAATCCCTACTCATTCACATTGATATCTATTGATGAGCATCTCCACAGCTCATTGATATGCCTAGTTAATGTCACCATCTTCTCCTCGTTTTCTTGAAACCTCCACCACACTCCACACCACTTATAGTGCAAAAACCATGGCTCACGCTCATGTATTGCGTGAGAGTTGAAAAGCTTCGAGAAAGTAAAGGTGTGAAACAATTACTTGGCCAATACCGGGGTTGTGCATGATTTAAATTTGTTGTGCAATGATGATAGAGCATAGCCAGACTATATGCTTTTGTAGGGATAACTTTCTTTTGGCATTGTTATTTTGAAAGTTCATGATTACCTTGCTAGTTTGCTTGAATTATTATTGTTTCCACGTCAATAGCAAACTACTGTTTTGAATCTAATGGATCTGAACATTCACGTCACATAAGAGGAGTTACAAAGGACATCTATGCTAGGTTGCATGAAAGCATCAAAAATTCATTCTTTATCACTTCCTTACTCGAGGACGAGCAGGAGTTAAGCTTGGGGATGCTTGATACGTCTCAAACGTATCTATAATTTTTGATGATTTCATGCTGTTATCCTGTCATCTTTGGATGTTTTATGTATCTTTTATATCTTTTTCGGGACTACCATATTAATTTAGTGCCAAGTGCCAGTTCCTATTTTTTCTGTGTTTTTGGCTCTTTTCAGATCTGATTTTGGAACCGAGTCCAAACGGAATAAAATCCCCAAAATAAATTTTTCCCGAATGGAAGAAGATCAGGGGGCTTGTGGGCCAAGCCAGTAGAGCTACACGGAGCCCACAAGCCCTGTAGCCGCCACCAGGGGGGCGGCGGCTAGCAGGCTTGTGGCCTCCCTGGCGCCCCCCCTTACCTAGCTCCTTCGCCTATATATTCCATAAAATAAAGAAAAAAAATCAGGGAATCCATGAAAACACTTTTTCGCCGCCGCAAGCTTCCGTTTCCGCGAGATCTCATTTGGAGACCCTTCCCAGTGCCCTGTCGGAGGGGACTTTGGGGTTGGAGGGCTTCTTCATCATCATCATCGCCCCTCCAATGACTCGTGAGTAGTTCACTTTAGACCTACGGGTCCGTAGTTAATAGCTAGATGGCTTCTTGTCTCTCTTGGATCTTCAATACAAAGTTCTCCGTGATCTTCATGCAGATCTATCCGATGTAATCTTCTTTGGAGGTGTGTTTGTCGAGATCCGATGAATTGTGGATTTGTGATCAGATTATCTATGATATACATTTGAGTCTTTGTTGATTTCTTATATGCATGATTTGATATCCTTGTAAGTCTCTCCGAGTTTTGGGTTTTGTTTGGCCAACTAGATCTATGATTCTTGCAATGGGAGAAGTGCTTGATTTTGGGTTCTTACCGTGTGGTGACCTTTCCTAGTGACAGTAGGGGCAGCAAGGCACACATCGTGTAGTTGCCATCAAGGGTAACAAGGTGGGCTTTGTCGTAGATATGAGATTGTCCATCTACATCATGTCATCTTGCTTAAGGTCTTACTCTGTTCTTTTGGACTTAATACACTAGATGCATGCTGGATAGCGGTCGACGTGTGGAGTAATAGTAGTAGATGCAGAAAGTATCGGTCTACTTGTTTTGGACGTGATGCCTATAGATATAATCATTGCCATAGATGACGTCACGACTTTGTGCGGCTTTATAAATTGCTCGACAGTAATTTTTTCACCCACCGTCTACTTGCTTTCATGAGAGAAGCCACTAGTAAACACTACGACCCCCGGGTCTATTCACACCTATTGTTTCCACTTTTGCTTTTACTTTGCTTTGTTACTTTGTTGCTTTTAGTTCTCACTTGGCAAACAATCTATAAGGGATTGACAACCCCTTCATAGTGTTGGGAGCATGCTTTTTGTGTTTGTGTAGGCACTTGTGATACTCCTTCACTGGATCGATACCTTGGTTCTCAAACTGAGGGAAATACTTACCACCGTTGCGCTACATCACCCTTTCCTCTTCGAGGGAACACCAACGCAAGGCTCCAAGGCCGTGGGGAAATCCTTTGCATATTTGCCTAGGAAGTCCCTAAAGGCGTAGCCGTAGCAGAAGGATTCCTGGTGCCGTTGCTGAGGAGTATCAAGACAAGAACAGTCTCCCGTCAGCACGTGTTTCTGGCGCCGTTGGAAGGTCTTTTGTTGCAGTAGCACCATGCAACATCCACCATTTCATGACTTGATCTTCTTGTCATACAGGCTTCTGCTTGATCGTAGAGCCGCATGATAGTTGGGACTTGCCCAAATTATTGCTACATGACCCACTAGTATCAATGCATATCCTGCTACAGTAGTAGAGGCATACATTTGCATACATCATGATAGTTTTCATTTGTCCTTATGTTGAGTACTTCTTATAAAGTGTGATGATCTTCTTTTTATTCATGTAAAACATAGAGTGTTGCCCTTAAGTGAGGGAAATATCCCAAAGAGGACAAAACAAAAGATCCCAAAGAGGAAAAATGAGAGATAAATAGAAAGAGCCAAAGAGGCCACAAAAAAATAGAAATAAAAAGAGAAAAAGAAAAAGAAAAAAAGAGAAATAGAAAGAGAGAAGAGGGCAACACTACTATTCCTTTTGAAAGATCCACACTCGTACTCCATTGCTATATTTGTACTACATAGAGATTATCATTCATGCAGAACTATGTGGGGACCTGTCACAGCCCTCGAATAATTGCTTGTAATTAGCTGCATCATCATCATGCATCATGTTAAACCCAAATGTTATCAAATATGGACTAACAAAACCCTAGCAATTCACTTATCAAAACAAATTCAAATAGTAGTGATTTTCAAGGAGCCAAATCGGCTTTCAAAAATGTTCATATTTTTCTATAAATGTTTGAAAGAACATTTCTGTAATGAATTTTAGTTTTCAAACAATTATGACATTTTAAATAATTATCAAAAGCCACTGAAATATTAAAAAAATAACTATAAATTTTTTAAATCACCCAA
Organism: Hordeum vulgare subsp. vulgare; assembly: GCF_904849725.1. Taxonomy (NCBI): domain Eukaryota; kingdom Viridiplantae; phylum Streptophyta; class Magnoliopsida; order Poales; family Poaceae; genus Hordeum; species Hordeum vulgare. The sequence continues at coordinate 470,748,345 of NC_058524.1, forward strand.
AAATGCTGAAATAGTTATTGGAGTTCGGAAATATTCCAAACGTACTCCATATTTATTTTTAGGATTTTACAAAATGGTTTGTTATTAAATTCAAACACAAATGCAACAAATATATAAAAAACAGAAAAGAATAGAGGAGAGGACTACTTGTCGCTTACCTTTGGCCCAACCAACTAGGGGTGAAGGGGTCATCTTCAACCTCTGCCAGTAGGCAGAGGCGAGATGAGCACGGCGCCGTGGCCTCGCACCACGCCACCTGCCTGCTTGGCCGCACCTCCCCGTCAAACTGGCAAGTGGATTAACTCCATGGAAGCCATCCGCATTGACGTCAGCCGTGCTTCCCCGGCAATGGCGCCAGAAAAGTGCTGATCCTGCAATCTCTAGTGTTAGCTAGACGAATGCTTATGACAACGAACCTTCTCCTGCAACGGCACCAGAAGAATGCTGATAGCACTCCCCCGCAATGAAACTGGAAGAATGTTGTTGATGGCCCACCAGCGCGTGGGTTCGCAGCAGTTTTCGAGGGTAGAGTATTCGACCCAAATTTGTAGATCGCCTGAAGGAGGTGAGAGAATACTCTCGAGTATTAGCAGCTGAATTTGTCGGATTCAACCACACATGAACGATTAGTATCTGCAAGCACAGTAGTAATAGCAAAGTAGTATGATAACAACGGTGTCAGAAACGATCTGTTGATGACATACTATATCTAATGATTGTATCAATGGCGCCTTCGTTGCCGCGTTGACGGAAGTTGTTAGTTCCCGTCAACGTCCGGTGAACCAACAATGTAACAGGTAGCAGCAGTGTAACGAGCAATAGCAGTGACAAGGAACAACAGTAGTGAAAGCAGTAGCAAGTAGCAACGGTAGCAAGCAATAGTAGTAGCAGCAGAGCAAGACAAGTAACAGCAGTAGCAACAGTGGTAGCAGCAGAGCAAGACAAGTAACAGCAGTAGCAACAGTAGGACAAACTCGTTGGCAATGGGTCGGTGATTTGTTTGGATGATATTCATCATGCAACAGCTATAACACGGAGAGATAAGTGGCTAGCTCCCGTTCGTCAATGTGATGTAGGCATGCATTCCGTCTGTCGTCATACGTGCTTAGGGAAAAGAACTTGCATGACATCTATTGTCCATCCCTCCCGTGGCAGTGGGGTCCAAAAGGAAACTATGGGATATTAAGGTTCTCCGTTTAATAAAGAAACGGACCAACGCATTAGCACTTGGTGAACACATGAACTCCTCAAACTATGGTCATCACCGGGAGTGGTTCCGGTTATTGTCACTCCGGGGTTGCCGGATCATAACACATAATAGGTAACTACAACTTGCAAGATCGGATGTAAAACACACATATATTGGTGACAACATAATAATTTCAGATCTGAAATCATGGCACTCGGGCCCTAGTGACAAGCATTAAGCATGGCAAAGTAGTAGCAACATCAAATCTCAGAACATAGTGGATACTAGGGATCAATCCCCATCAAAACTAACTCGATTACATGATAGATCTCATCCTACTCATCATCGCCCAGCGAGCCTACGAATAGATTACTCACGAACGACGAAGAGCTTCATGGAATTGGAGAGGGAAGAAGGTTGATGGTGACGATGGCGACGATTTGCCCTCAACGGAGCCCAAGACAGACTCCAGATCTGCCCTCCAGATGAAGAACAGGAGGTGGCGGCGCCTCCGTATCGAAAACACGACGAAAACTTCTGTTTTTATTTTTTCTGGGATGAAAGGCAACTTATAGAGCTGTAGTTGGGGGCGGCAGGTGCCTGTGGGCCCCACAAGCGTGCCCACCGCCACCAGGGGAGTGGCGGAGAAGGGGCTTGTGGCCCTCTGGCCCACCCCCTGAGGTGGAACTTGGCGCAAATATTTTTGATATTTTCCAAAACTGCTCCCCGTAAATTTTCAGGACGTTTGGAGAACTTTGATTTCTGCACAAAAATAACACCAAGGCAATTCTGCTGAAAACAGTGTCAGTCCAGGTTAGTTCCATTCAAATCATGCAAATTATAGTCCAAAACAAGGGCAAAAGAGTTTGGAAAAGTAGATACATTGGAGACGTATCACCCATCTCCCCCCTCTCTTCTCCCTCCTCGCTCCCTGTCGTTTCTCCTCGCCGTGGCTGAGATCCAGCGGAGCCATCGCCGTCGATTCGCGCCAACCAAAGCGTCCCCGAGCTCGTCTTCGATGCCATAGGACTCGTGACGTTGGTTCCGACGATGTGATCGTTGACATTGATGAAGACTCATTGCTATCTTCACACGTGTTAGGCAAGAAAAATCCCTTTGAGCATACTGATGTAAACCCACTCTCTCGCTCCTGCTCTCTCTTTTATTGCATTAGGACAAACACGATTCAACTGTTACATGTTCTCGGTAGTTGAACCCATTCCTCTGCATGCCCGGATTTTGCCACAGTAAATAGTTGAAATCACTTAGCATGAGTAGCAACTGCTTGAGCCTTGTTGTGCTTACTCATCCATGCTTGTTTCTTGTGCCTGCTATGCTTAGAGTTGTGTCGGGTCTGATCCATCTGGGTGATGAATCGTAATGGTGGTGTTCATGTTCTACCATGTGAGAGTAAATGTGTGAATCCGATTTGGTAGGCCATGTAGGAGTACATGGTGGGTTGTCTCATTGGGACCGTCCTTAAGAACTGAGTTTTCTGTATGTTATCCAAGACAAGATACTACCACACATTGGGATACTTAATTGACCCTCTTGGCTTATTAATCGCTTAGATCTCTGTCCAGGAGTTGCAACTAGTTTCGGGTGTTTGTAGGAAAAGTGTTGGTGGTCGTGTTTAGCTCTGCCCGACGGGGTAGGCTTCTCTGCGGTAGATACACAGTGGCATGGTGTACCAAGTGGCACCCGGATAGTTGGCTTGGGAACCCTGCATACATCGTTTGGGGCCGTTAAGGAAACTTCGGTCGGACTTCCTTGTGGGTTCAGTATCAAATAGGCGATAAACCTGGACTAGGGTCTTGTGTGGTTAACGGTCGTGGCCGACACCCATGCCAGTGCTTCCGCTTGAAGGTTGCCGAGATTTATGACGTGCATATGGTGCTAAGTGGTGAGAGCATGTGTGAAGAAGTATACCCCTGCACGGTGAATCAATCTGTTCGAATAGCCGCATCCTCGGATATGGACTACTTGGAAACATTACGTGGTACATAGACAATTTAAATGGGTACTCTAAAACATGCAAGATAAGTGTGAGTGCTATGGATGGCCTTCTCGTAGGGAGACGAGAGTGGATCCATGATGGTGTATTGATTGGTGAATATGTGGACTCGTGTGCGCTATCCCACCTCAAAGAAAGAACTTGTAGTCGTAGTACATGTTAGCCAAGAGTCAAAGTTGGCTTGCTGCAATCAAACCCACCCTCCTTTCATTGAAACATGATGCATATGTAGATAGTTCTGATGTAAGTCTTGTTGAGTACCTTTGTACTCATGGTTGCTTTATTTATGTTTCTACAAAGAATATTTAGTCTCATTAAAAGGTTCTACACGATGTGTTCCATATTGACCGGAATAGCTTGGGAATCCCAGACAGAGGTTTGGTTCCTTTGGTAGGGTCGTTGTAGCTTTTCAGGCTCCTCCAACCATTTTTAGTAGATGTCTGTACCCAGACATGTTTAGCTTCCGCTTGATGTTGTATGACTTGAGTGACGGGTCACAAGACCCCTGATTGTAATATCATACTATGTTGACTCTTATGAGTCTTTAATAAAAGCTTGAGTCATAGAGTTATGTTGTGATGCCATGTTGTATCTACACATATCATGCATATTGTGCATATGTTATGAAATGCATTATATGTGTGGGATTCGACACCTAGTTGTGTGCCTTTAGTAGTACTCTTTACGGGGAAATGCCTCTTTGTGCTTCCACCGAGCTTTGGTAGCTTGCTACTGCTCCGGACATATTGATTGACCGACATGTATCCTTCTTTGTTGTTGTGTCTGTCCCTTCGGGGAAATGTCACACGGTGTAATGAAGTCCTTGTAGCTTGCTACGACTCATCTACACACGATGTTGACCGACTCCTGCTTTGCTGGGTTATGTATGCATGTCCCTGTACGGATGTACCACTTGGGTTTATAACTAGTCATGTCGACCCGGGTTCTTTGTCATTTGAATGCTAGCGACATATTCATATACGTGAGCCAAAAGACGCAAATGGTCACCGCCAAGGTAAGGTGGCAGCCGTGGAGTTTACCGTGCGTGAGGCCACAAAGTGATGTGATGTGTTACACGCTGGGTTCTTATGATTCAGGATTGGGGTCCCGACAGCTTTGGTATCAGAGCTTGACTGCCTGTAGGATAACCAAGCCAAATTGGTCGATGTCGTCTAGCAACTCTTTAGTTATATAAGGGAATTGTTTGTGGAAGGCAACGTAAGGCTCTTTTTACTCCTTTCCTTGTGTCATTCTTATTCTGAGTCACCCTCTTCTTTATTCTACGGGGTTTAAGAATTAGGGTTTCTCATCTATTCATTAGGATGATGAGTTACTATGTTGGAGACTTATAGAAAAGTTGTTGTCTTCCTGGATCAGTGTCTTCATAAGAATTCAATTGTTATGTTGTCCGTTTTCTTGCAGGTTGCCTCATATTTCATGCCCGTACAACCGTTATGCTGTCTGAGTTTTCCAAGGTTTCTAAATAGTCTGATGCAATTACAAATTCCTTCCTCTTATTTCTAATGTCTTTTTGGCCAGACAAAGCACAATAATCATTGTGATGAGGTACTTTATTACCTCGACCTATTGTTGAAGTATTAGGAAACCATGTCACCTCGAAAACCACCCAATAGTCTAGATGTGCTCTATGATTCTAGTGTGATAATTCTGGCCAACATTTTTTAAAACATCTCGTGATATTATTTAGTTTGTAGGTATTCTATTTCTGGGTTCTTGAATCCAAGGATCATTCTGCGCACCTCTGTTGATAGTGTTGCTAGTTCCTTTAGAATGATTAGTAACCTTGTTGTAGTTTCCAAGGTTCGTGGTGTATCATTCTTACAACACCATGGATCATCTTTGGCAGAAGTTATTCATGAACTAAAGATCATAACAGGAGTGCTCGTGATGAGTTCTCTACTCCATATGGTGATTGTGCCAACTCCGCCCTTCTGCATGGGTTATCTGGAAGAATTATGTTGAACTCGTTCGACATGCTAATCTATGCATCCACAACTTAGAAAAATCATGTGCTCTTGAGTTGGTCCTAACTAGTTGTATTCTGACCTTCATTTATGAGAGGATAGTCAAGAGTAGTTGTGCATTCGTGTCATCGATGTCTTTTATTCCCGTGGTGTGTCAAGTTGTTCTATTTTCGAATGACTGAGAGAAGCAAACTCCAGTGCCTCATCCATTTCTTGGATTGGGTCAAAGTAGTTGTATTCCGCAGATCGAAATGCTAACCCAGCTTTTGTTCTGTTCTATCTAGGAGTATTACCCTCTTTTGTCAAGAATGTCGTATGAATTGCACCCCTCTTACGAACTCTTGATACAGTGCTACTTCTCGCTATCATTGTTCGTCCCTCGGTTTCCGTGTTGGTTGTAACCGGAATATCGACAAGTGAACCATGATGTGTGAAATTAATACTCCTAGCAATGTTATTGCTTAGAAGCTAATGGACAATAAATTCATTCTTATGGTGATGGTGATTGAATCGTCATCCTAAGATTGACCGTGCTACCTAGTCCATGTTTCATGGTGCACTTTTTGATCAATTAGTTAGGATTTTGTCAATCCTTCCCTCTTTGATCACATCATATTGCCCTGAAAAGCGAGATTGTTCCCGAGCTTTATAACATATCGGTGGTTTGTGATTTTCCGAATATCTTCTCGGAAGTATTACCAGGTTGTTTCCTGACTGTTATGATAGAGCTCGTGATCAAATTGGTTTCCCTATAAGCCACCCTTCTCCAAGAATCCGTGTTCGATACCCCCGAGCTAGTGGGTTAAGCTAAACAACAACTTGGAGAGTTGGAAGATAAAAGCTTCGCCTAAACTTAGTTCATTTTAAAGGGATATCTTTCCTGTTGTGTGAGTCTTGAAGAAAGATGATATTGTCATCGGTTGATCCGTGTGATCAATTGTTGCATATATTATCTTGTCCAATTTTGATTTGAGTATGGGCTATTGTCAAAACAAACTCAGAACCAAAGATTTTCGTAACAGTGTCTTACTTGTGGGTTTCCTTGAGCATACACCATTGTATTCTTTGATCTAACCAAAGCTATTATCTTGCTCACATAGTTGTGGAAATCCATTTATATGGGTATCTTGATGAATTGTTGTTGAGCCCATCGGCAACATTTTCATTTGTTCCATGATTTATGTTGGACATTAAGCTAGTGCTGGAAACTTTGTAGACATTGTCTTCGTGTCTCGAGCACGAGGTATATGTTAGCTGTAAGAAGTGACTTCCTCTAATTCTTGTGCATTGGTGCAAGTTGCTGCCACGAATTTGAGAAGGTCGTTTTGTTATCTTCGGAATCATCCCAAATCAGTCATGCATGTGCGAAGTATGTTATGGTTTGATAGCTTTGCAACCTCTCTCTCCATATGTATTTCCTAGCTCACCAAGCCACTAATTGATTTGTTCAAGGAAAAGAAGTTAAGTGCCATTCCTGAAGGTACCAGACGGACTTGCACATGGCTTCGTTATCCGCAATGATGATTCCCACCCAGAACTCGGTAGTGTTTCGTTGTAAGATTTTTCATGTGCTCATCCTTGTCTTGGACTGTGTGTTCACGTGGGTCTTGCAATCCATCTCATGTTTTGGAGTTGTCTTCCGTAGTTCATTTCCCGAGAATCTCGCAACGTTATCTCGTCGAATTGTGTTGTAAATTTTCTTTTCAAACATGCTGAATCTCAAACATCATGTCACCAACCAGATCTGAATCTCAGGCAGATATGATGGTTGTAACGCTTCCCAAGGATTATAATATTGGTCTTTGTGTAACCCGGTAAGGTGATGTCGTGGCTAACACACCTAACCAGAATATTTAATATTACTAGTCGTCAACCCGTGCTACTGCACGGGCTAGAATTCTTTGGAGAATTATAAAATTGTCGATAGAGTGTTTTTTGTAAATATAATTTTGTATAAAATCTTGTAGAAATTAGAAATCAGAAAAACTTATATTAAAATTATACTCCCTCCATCCCAAAATAAGTGTCGCTGCTTTAATATTAAATTTATACTTACTTAGTACTAAATTTGCGTCATTTATTTTGGAAAGGAGGGAGTACTATTTAACTAACTATGTTCATTATAAACATTTAAATCCTCCTATTTTTTGCAATCGCTAAATACTTAGGAAGATGTGTTTTCTTTTTAACATTATTATACATATATAATCTATGATTGTTCTATCTACCGGTTACTATTAGCACCTCACTCCATGGTTGTGCATGCATGCATGTGGTTAAAACATTCTATTAAAACATGGTGCAACAACTATTGTGTGCCCATAGTTTATTCCAATCACTCTTCATCTAGTTGACATTTTTCACACATCCATATCTAACTTATCGATTCCCCTACCAGCCAAATGTTTATCAGTTCAATACGCCAGTGAGCGCCGCGCCTTGATAAGGGGTTTGACTCAGTTCAAGCCTCTCCTTGTACTTCTAATATGTTCGTTGAACTTCTCGAGGTTTGTTTTTATACTTGTTAGCCTTTTTCTGTATTTTCAATAATTTTACATTTCTAGTTTTCTGAATGAATCGTTCTTTTGCTCGACTATAATCTTTTATAGCATCCTTATATTTTAAATTTCAGTATTGATTTTTGAATGTTTTTTTGAACATTCTAGATGCTCACACTTATGTTGTCCCAAAATTTCGAGGAATAATTGGATGTCTGCACGTAAGACTTTACATTCCACTTTCTACATTTTCCTAAAAATCATCCTTATTACATCCCAACTAAGCCATTGCGAAAAGTTATGATGCTATTTTTCATCAAGCGATGACCGCTAGCTAGCATGTGTCCTAGACAATGACATATAACATTACCCAACGGAGAACTATGTACATTTCTCCTTTTGGTTAGCTACTATTATTTTTTTCTTTTATTAATTAGGCTCTTTCACATTATTTTGGTCTTATTTCTTAGGTATTAAACTTAAATGACATGCCCGGACTTCTGAAACAGAGTGGATTCTGATGCGCTTGAACAATTTAGCAATATTCATTTTTTATGATATATTTGTGACGGAAATTTCAATAATTTTTGACAAATTTTTTCTGAAAACTATGTGCATGTACGAAACGAATTTGAGGGTGTGGGTGATTCGTAGACCGATTGTTTTTTTTACATGCATATATCACTTTAGATTGTGCGTGTGGCGATTTCTAGGTGAGAAAAATAGTTCATGTACCTAAATGTGCACACCACACATTGAGATGTCGTGCGCGTCAAAAAAATATTGTATGCATATTTTTAACAAACTGGATAACGTTGGATTTGGGTTGATTCGTGATACATACGGAGTACTCCCTCCGTTTCTAAATATAAGACCTTTTAGAGATTGCATTATGAACTATATACGGATGTACATAGACATATTTTAGAGTATAGATTCACTTATTTTGCTTCGTATGTAGTCTTCTAATGAAATCTCTAAAATGTCTTATATTTTGGAACGGAGGGAGTAGTATGCTTCATGCATGCATGCATGGGTGGCTTTGCTACCGGGAAAGAAAAACTATGTATTATTAGGTGATATTAGTTTACACGTTTTCTTCTTTGTTTTTTTATTTGAGGGGATGGAGGTTTCCGTCTCTTTTTCTTTTCATGGTCTTTTTTTATCACCTGGATGTTTCTTGCCTGGTGTAACACGTTGGACTCTTGGCCATGTTGAATATCTTTTTAAAACGTAACTACTTCTAATCATGACGTGATAGAGTATATATATGTATCTCATTTTTTCTCCAAAAAGAAAAACACATATCTCTTTTAATCCTAGACACACAATTAAGATCTAATGGTTATTTTAATGTAGTTTTTAAGAATTAATATGGAGGCTTGCTGGAGCAGCAGCTATATCTATGTTATACTGGCAAATGAAGAAGCACAATCATCCTAGATTAACAAAGATCTACTTCCATGTGTACAGTATCAAGTACAAATGTGAAAATTTTCTCGTAAGACTATATACTTGCGTACCTAGGCTGTGTAATCTACCTTGAAGCAATATATAAAACACCACGTACAATGCATACCTGTGGCCATCGAGCGATTCCTCGTGTGTGTGTGTGTGCGCGCGCGCGCGCCCGTGAGCGCATGTATTTTCTTGCCGGCCTGCCACCGTGTACGTGTTGCATATGATTGGTGTTGTTTGCAGCAAATACACACATGATATAAGGTATGCATGCGGATCAATCGGAGGAAGTGAGGTTGCTTCATCATCTCGCTTCCGTTGTAATTAGTTGGACACACAGGTTGTGCTAACTCATATGGCTTCTCTACCCTGCTTCAGATCTTCAGTATAATAACACTAACCAATCGAAGAAAGGGTGAAGGATTGAACTCTCGTCTTCACCAGATCGAGGAGGAGGTGGAGAGGTAGAACAATCAAGGACATGCCCTAGGATTGTATTCTCGTCTTCGACAGATCAAAGAGGAAACATACATGTTGTGATGATGATCCATGAGGATGGACGGGGGCTGTTCATGGATGACTGAATAATGAGGAGGAGAGACCGGGAAGAGGACCTATAAGCTTTCAAGCCGTGAGGGATAGATGCATCTACGTTTTCTTCATTTTTTTTGCAGGGTACAATTTTTCCACGTGGAACCGGATTGGAGGACTACAAATCGTATATCTCTAGGATTGTTACCACAATTACAGATTTCACGTGAACCATAGATTTAAGAGGAGAAGAGTAAATTTATCTATTTTCTCATAATTAACATGGTAAATACTTTTTGATTAATGTCTAAATTAAACGGGTTAATCTGGACCGTAATAACTCGGTCCCATAAGATTAACGACTCATAATTACTGATTAATGTGGTAATTTCTAGGGAGTCTCTAATTAGTATAGGTATAGATAATATCTTGCATCACCAACCTTAGCCATCTCCCCGTGAGGTTTTGTACGACTTATTTTGGAAGTTGTTCCTCATGGACCCCTTTGAGCCTCGAAGTCCGACCTATACTTGTTGTGCTAGATATCAAGCATGACCTATAATTGGGTTGTGCTAGTACATCAAGGAGAACATTAGAAGCGGAGTGCTAAATGTCTCTCGGTCGATTAACCAGATTTCGTTCCCTTGGCATAGCTAAGGTGAAAACTGAGAAAGTGTTGTCTTTCTTTGCATCTGCATCCTCCATCACTATTCATCATGGTAGTATGATGTGTCACCAAGATCTTGGCATGGATATTGGTAAAACTTTGATGAATATGGAAATGCTCAAGTTCTTGAGAGCACGCTCAGACACTAGGTTATATCCTCGGTATCAATTGGAATGTGCCTTCCATTTGCCGAGTTGTTCTATAACCCTAGTTTCTTTCCAACCTGAGTATGCCATTCTTTTGAATTCCCTCAAACGATCAGTTTTGAATTGCCTTACCCTGGTATGAAGAGTTTTAATGATCTTTGTATCAAAAGTAATTCTTTTTGCCACTTAAGGGAATAACTCTATGGATCACCTTCCTAAGGTGCCCCATTATGGTATGATGGGCAACTTAACTCCTCGCTACTTTGAAAAATCGTCTCCATCTATTTTAAGCGTGGATTTGTTGCCTACCAATTGAACCTCGATCATATGTCTCATTTCTCATCTGTGTTATGTGTTTTGTGTCTCGGCTCAAGGGACATTCGTACGTCTCCTTCTATGAGTTGATCTTGAGTTGCTCGATCTTTGAGGAGATCGAATCTTGTGGAGTCTTCCTGTTCTTGTCGTTGTGTTAGATGAAGACATCAAAGACAAGGATGTCAAGATCAACCTGACGCAAAGAATCAACATCTTCAAGAACGGCAATTGGACCGTGAAGATTTCGATAGTTTAGTGTCCCCTCTTCCTCTTCCCGACTACGCTTGAATCTCGGGACGAGATTCTTGTGTAGTGGGGGTGAGTTGTCACAACCCTGGAATACTTGCTTGTAATTAGCTGCATCATCATCATGCATCATGTTAAACCCAAATGTTGTCAAATATGGACTAACAAAACCCTAGCAATTCTTTTATCAAAACAAATTCAAATAGTAGTGATTTTCAAGGAGCCAAAGCGGCTTTCAAAAATGTTCGTATTTTTCTATAAATGTTTGAAAGAACATTTCTGTAATGAATTTTAGTTTTCAAACAATTATGACATTTTAAATAATTATCAAAAGTCACTCAAATATTTTTTTTAAATAACTATAAATATTTTAAATCACCCAAAAATGCTGAAATAGTTATTGGAGTTTGGAAATATTCCAAATATACTCCATATTTATTTTTAGGATTTTACAAAATGGTTCGTTATTAAATTCAAACACAAATGCAACAAATATATAAAAAAAGAAAAAGAATAGAGGAGAGGACTACATACTGCTCACCTTTGGCCCAGCCCACCAGGGGTGAAGGGGTCATCTTCAACCTCTCCCATTAGGCACAGGCGAGATGAGCACGACACCGTGGCCTCGCGCCACGCCACCTGCCTGCCTGGCCGCACCTCCCCGTCGAGCTGGCGAGTGGATTAACTCCACAGAAGCCATCCCCATCTCCACCCTCTCTTCTCCCTCCTTGCTCCCTGTCATTTCTCCTCGCCGTGGTTGAGATCCAGCGGAGCCATAGCCGTCGATTCGCACCAACCAAAGCATCCCCGAGCTCGTCGTCGATGCCATAGGACTCGCGACGATGGTTCTGATGATGTGATCGTCGACATTGATGAAGACTCATTGCTATCTTCACACGTGTGAGGCAAGCAAAAACCCTTTGAGCATACTTATATAAACCCACTCTCTCGCTCCTGCTCTCTTTTATTGCATTAGGACAAACATGATTTAATTGTTACATAATCTCGGTAGTTTAACCCATTCCTCTGCATGCCCTGATTTTACCACAGTAAATAGTTGAAACCACTTAGCATGAGTAGCAACTGCTTGAGCCTTGTTGTGCTTACTCATCCATGCTTGTTTATTGTGTCTGCTATGCTTAGAGTTGTGTCGGGTCTGATCCATCTGGGTGATGACTCGTAATGGTTGTGTTCATGTGCTACCGTGTGAGAGTAAAGGTGTGAATCCGATTTGGTAAAGGTAGCGATGAGAGGCCATGTAGGAGTACATGGTGGGTTGTCTCATTGGGACCGTCCTTAAGAACTGAGTTTTGTGTATGTTATCCAAGACAAGATACTACCACACATTGGGATACTTAATTGACCCTCTTGGCTTATTAATCGCCTAGATCTCTGTCCAGGAGTTGCAACTAGTTTCTGGTGTTTGTAGGAAAAGTGTTGGCGGCCGTGTTTAGCTCTGCCCGTCGGGGTAGGCTTCTCTGCGGTAGATACATAGTGGCACGGTGTACCAAGTGGCACCCGGATGGAAGGCTTGGGAACCCTGCCCACATCGTTTGGGGCCGTTAAGGAAACTTTGGTCGGACTTCCTTGCGGGTTCAGTCTCAAATAGGCGATAAACCTGGACTAGGGTCTTGTGTGGTTAATGGTCGTGGCGGACACCCATGCTAGTACTTCCGCTTTAAGGTTGCCGAGATGCATGACGTGGATATGGTGCTAAGTGGTGAGAGCATGTGTGAAGAAGTTTACCCCTCCAGGGTGAATCAATCTGTTCGAATAGCCGCGTCCTCGGATATGGACTACTTGGAAACATTACGTGGTACAAAGACAATTTAAATGGATACTCTAAAACATGCAAGATAAGTGTGAGTGCTATGGATGGCCTTCTCGTAGGGGGACGAGAGTGGATCCATGGTGGTGCATTGATTGGTGAATATGTGGACTCGTGTGCGCTATCCTACCTCAAAGAAAGAACTTGTAGTCGTAGTACAGGTTAGCTAAGAGTCAAAGATGGCTTGCTGCAATCAAACCCCACCCTCCTTTCATTGAAACATGATGCATATGTGGATAGTTCTGATGTAAGTCTTGCTGAGTACCTTTGTACTCACGGTTGCTTTATTTATGTTTCTGCAGAGAATATTTAGTATCATTAAAAGGTTCTACACGATGTGTTTGATATTGACCGGAATAGCTCGGGAATCCCAGACAGAGGTCTGGTTCCTTTGGTAGGGTCGTTGTAGCTTTTCAGGCTCCTCCAGCCATTTTTAGTAGATGTCTGTACCCAGACATGTTTTGCTTCCTCTTGATGTTGTATGACTTGAGTGACGGGTCACGAGACCCCTGTTTGTAATATCATACTATGTTGACTCTTATGAGTCTTTAATAAAAGCTTGAGTCATAGAGTGATCTTGTGATGCCATGTTTTATCTACACATATCGTGCATATTGTGTGTATGTTATGAAATGCATTATATGTGTGGGATTCGACACCTAGTTGTGTGCCTTTAGTAGTACTCTTTACGGGGAAATGCCTCTTTGTGCTTCCACCGAGCTTTGGTAGCTTGCTACTGCTCCGGACACATTGATTGACCGACATGTATCCTTCTTTGTTGTTGTGTCTGTCCATTCGGGGAAATGTCACGCGGTGTAATGGAGTCCTTGTAGCTTGCTACGACTCGTCTACACACGTTGTTGACCGACACCTGCTTTGCTAGGTTATGTATGCATGTCCCTGTATGGATGTACCACTTATGTTTCTAACTAGTCATGTCGACCCGAGTTCTTTGTAATTTGAATGCTAGCGACACATTCATATACGTGAGCCAAAAGACACAAACGGTCCCGGCCAAGGTAAGATGGAAGCCGTGGAGTTTACCGTCTGTGAGGCCACAAAGTGATGTGATGTGTTACAGGCTGGGTTCTTATGATTCAGGATTGGGGTCCCGACAGGACCCTTACACTATAGAACCTTGTTTGCATATTCCAATGATGAGCCTCCTCAAATGAGCTCTTGGTCTTCATGAGCAAACAAGTTCGATGCACCCTCACTAGTTCCATTGGAGAGCTTACCTTAGCTCATATGTGCATCCGTTACATGGCAATCCCCTACTCCTCACATCATATCTATCATTTGGCTTTCTCTCGCCTATGGTTGTCCTCATTGATGTGAGCCTTTCACACCCTTTTGTTTTCCTTCTCTGTCATTATTCTATTTGCCATACTAAGTGCCAACATATCTTGCTTACGCTCATCCATTGCATGAGTGCTCTAAGTCGAAAGGGAGAGGATCATTTTGAATTGTGTCTGATTAGTGGTCTGGGGATGAGTCAAAATAAGATTTCCAAGGAGATCAAGTGTGAGGTTTAGTAGAATGAGTGCTCAATAAAAATATATTTTATGATCTCAACCCATCTCCCACTTCTTGCACGCAAACACCATTTGGAGACATTCGAGTCATGGACAGCGAGAGCTCTTGCACCTTTATGTTCTTACTTTGCTAATTTCAATACTAGATTTGGACTCTTGCTTGTTATTATCTTCACTTGAATTGCATATCTTACTTGCTTTACTTTGAAGTCTTATATGTGTGTTAGCATGTCACCACAGAAATTATTGTGTTATCATTTACCTACTCGAGGACGAGCAGGAATTAAGCTTGGGGATGTTGATACGTCCCAAACGTATCTATAATTTCTCCTTGTTCCATGATCTTTTGGGTGACATTGTTATATGTTTTGCTACACTTTTATATGTTTTTACACATATTTGGACTAACCTACTAACTCAGTGCACCTAGTGTTAGTTTCTGTCTGGTGATGTCTTTTTTGCAGGAGCTTTTACCCAAATTTCCAGAGCCCCAAAAATCTCTAGAAAAATATATAAAAATCAGCGTGACGGAAGCTTCCAGACGCCCTAAGGAGAGCCGGAGGGGGGCCACCTATCACCCAGGCGGCCTGCCCGCGCGACCTAAGGGGAGGCCGCGCCAAGAGGCCGCCTGAGCGACTGGGACCACCCCTGGTGCCCTCCTTTGGCCTATATTTAGCCCCGGTCGAGGAAGCCCTGATTCCGGAACCCTTTTCTCCCGAAGCAATTCCGATCTCCGTCGCTGTCGCCGACAAGTTTCGGGGGACAAAATTCATGTGCCGACACCCTGCTGGGACGGGGAAGTGCCCCCGAATTCATCTGCATCGACGTTGCTTCCTCCCTCCATGAAGCGGGAGTAGTTCCTCCTCGGGGTTGAGGCCTTCTACCGTAGCTGTGTGGTCATCTCTCTCTCCCATGATATTCTTGATTGTGATCATAGGCTAAGTTAATTTAGGGTGGTCCCATGATGTTTCCCCTTCTTCTATGTATTGGATTGATGTACTTACTTGATCTCATCTAGTATAATCCCCGAGACCATGGTGAGACCGGTCTATTGGACATGGATTAGAAGAATATTTTTCATGAGTGATTTCCTCTTTTGTGAGTTGATTGAAGATTGAGAGTCTCTTGGTGCTTGTCTTTGACTATCCTTGAGATATGTTGTGGTGATTGTGGTACTCGCTTTGGATGGCAGCGGTAATATTCGGAAATCCATTGATGAGAACTACGAACTATGAGGTGTGCTTTTGTAGCCCTACATAATTCTCGTCCTCTCTTGATCACAAAGGAATGACCTCCAAGTACGTCTCCATTGCATGTTTAGTGGAAATATCATGTGATTAGATTATGTTAATGTTGTTGGGAGTTGCCACTAGTGAAAGTATGATGCCTAGGCCTTGTTTCTCCCATTGTTACACCGTTTATGCTCACTTTTGTCACTTGCTACCTTGTTGCCATTTTTATTTCAGATTTATATTACCTTGCTTTGCCACACCTATCACCCTTATTATATCATCTCTTCGCCGAACTAGTGCACCTATACAATTTACCATTGTATTAGGTGTGTTGGGGACACAACATACTTCTTTTATCTTAATAATTGCAAGGTTGCTTGAGAGAGACCATCTTCAACCTCTACTACCCGATTTCGATAAACCTTAGGTCATCCACTTGAGGGAAATTGTTGTTGTCCTACAAACCTCTGCGCTTGGAGGCCAAACATAGTCTACAGGAATAGAAGCGTGTGTAGACATCACAAGGCACTGAAAAAGGTCTCCAGATGGACTCCCACCAGAATGGGGACTTCATGTGGTGAAAAAAGTGTTTAGAGTGGCTCTTTGTTGGTTTCACAATTTTGGAGAATTTATGGAGGTGCAATTATGTTAGACAGAGCCACGTGGGGCCCACAAGGCATCGGGGCATGCCAACCCCCCGGATGCCCCCCTTTTGCCTTGTTATCTCCTTGTGTAACATGTGGTCTCCCTGTGAACCTTCTAGGTCCTCCTTTGGTCTAGAAAAGATCATCAAAAGTTTCATAGTGTTTGGACTCTCTTTGGTGTTAGTTATGTGAAAAGCCAAAAACACGCAGAAAACAACAACTCGCACTTGGCACTGGGTTAATAGGTTAGTTCGCCAAAATGATATAAAATAGCATGTAATTGCATATAAAGCATCCAAGAATGATAATATAATAGCATGGAACAATAAAAAAATTATTAATACGTTGGAGACATATCATACATTGGCATCGCTGTCAATCATCAAATGAGAAGAATGACAAATTGAAATGTGTTGGAAATATGCCCTAGAGGTAATAATAAAATAGTTATTATTATATTTCCTGTTTCGAGATAATCGTTTATTATCCATGCTATAATTGTATTGAAAGAAAACATAAATGCATGTATGGATATATAGACAAAACTATGTCCCTAGTAAGCCTCTAGTTGACTAGCGAGTTGATCAAGGATGGTTAAGGTTTTCTGACCATATACAAGTGTTGCCACTTGATGACTGGATCACATTATTGGGAGAATGATGTGATGGAGAAGACCCAAACTATAAACATAGCATGTGATCGTGTTATTTTGTTGCTATTGTTTTTTTTGTGTCAAGTATTCATTCCTATGACCATGAGATCATGTAACTCACTAACACCGGAGGAATACCTTGTGTATATCAAACGTCACAACGTTACTGGGTGACTACAAAGGTGCTCTACAAGTATCTCCGAAGGTGCCCGTTGAGTTAGCATGGATCAAGACTGGGATTTGTCACTCCGTGTGACGGAGAGGTATCTCGGGGCCCACTCGGTAATACAACATCACATATAAGACTTGCAAGCAATGTGACTAAAGTGTTAGTCACAGGATCTTGTATTACGGAACGAGTAAAGAGACTTGTCGGTAACGAGATTGAAATAGGTATAGGGATACCGACGATCAAATCTCGGGCAAGTAACATACCGAAGTACAAAGGGAATGGTATACGGGATTATATGAATCCTTGGCACAAAGGTTCAAATGATAAGATCTTCGTCGAATATGTAGGATCTAATATGGACATCCAGGTCCCGCTATTGGATATTGATCGGGGAGTGTTTCAGGTCATGTCTGCAGAGTTCTCGAACCCGCAGGGTCTGCACACTTAAGGTTCGGTGACGTTTCGGTATAGTTGAGTTATAGGTGATGGTGACCGGAGGTTTGTTCGGAGTCCCGGGTGAGATCGGGACGTCACGAAGGTTTCTGGAATGGTCCGGAAATGAAGATTCATACATAGGATTGTTTCATTTGGCTTCCAGAAAGATTTCGGGCATTGCCGGCAGTGTAACAGGAGTGACGAATGGGTTCCGGGTTTTTACCGGGAGGGGCCACCCACCCGGGAGAGAACCTAATAGCCCATGGGTGGCTCACGACACCTTGGTGGGCTGGTGAGGCTACCCCAATAGGTCTATTTCG
Organism: Hordeum vulgare subsp. vulgare; assembly: GCF_904849725.1. Lineage (NCBI taxonomy): Eukaryota > Viridiplantae > Streptophyta > Magnoliopsida > Poales > Poaceae > Hordeum > Hordeum vulgare. Next base: position 470,766,212 of record NC_058524.1, read on the forward strand.
GCCAAGGGAAAAAGTCAAAGGAGAAAGGAAAAAAACAAGGAGGTCGGAAGGAAGGAAGGGACTCCACCTTCCAAACCGAATTGGAGTAGGAGTCCCTCCTCCTCCCTTCGGCCGACGCCCTTGGGGCTCCCTTGAGCCTCAAGGCTAGCCCCTCCCCTCCTGCTATATATACTAGAGGCTTTAGGGGTTTTGAGACACAACTTTGCCACGTGCAACCCTAAACCTCTACTTTGTAGTTCTTCCTCTAGATCGGTTTTCTACGGAGCTCGCGCGGAGCCCTGCAGGAATAGATCATCACCACCGTTGGCGCGCCGTCATGCCTCCGGAGAACTATCTACTTCCCCGTCTCTCTTGCTGGATCAAGAAGGCGGAGATCATCATCAAGTTGTACGTGTGCTAAATGCGGAGGTGCCGTCCGTACGGTGCTAGATCGGGTCAGATCGTGGGACGAAGGTGATTTGAATCACGAAGCTGTTCCACTACATCAACCGCATTTCTTAACGCTTCTCGCTTAGCGATCTACAAGGGTATGTGGATCCGATCTCCCTCTCGTAGATGAACATCACCATGATAGGTCTTCGTGGAATTTTTTTGTTTCCCATGCAACGTTCCCCAACAGTGGTATCAGAGCTAGGTTCATGCGTAGATGTAATCTCGAATAGAACACAAAAGTTTTTGTGTTGGTGTTCGATTTGCTGCCCTCCTTAGTCTTTTCTCGATTCGGCTGTATTGTTGGATTGAAGCGGCCCGGACCAACCTTACTCATACGCTTACGAGAGACCGGTTTCATCGACTAACATGCAACTTGTTGCATAAAGATGACTGGCGTGTGTCTATTTCTTCAACTTTAGTTGAATCGGATTTGCCTGAGGCGGTCCTTGGAGAGAGGTTAAATAGCAATTTTCACATCACCATTGTGGTTTTGCATAAGTAAGATGCTATCATACTAGTTACCCATAACAGCCACGTAAAACATGCAACAATAAATTAGAGGACGTCTAACTTGTTTTTGCAGGGTGTGCATGTGATGTGATATGGCCAAAGACATGATGTGGTATATTGGATGTTTGAGATGATCATGTTGTAATAGTTAAATATCGGCTTGCACGTCGATGCTACGGCAACCAGCAAGAGCCATAGGGTTGTCTTTAAACTAACGTTTGTGCTTGTAGATGCGCTTACTATATTGCTAGGTTGTAGCTTTAGTAGTGATAGAATAGATAGCATGACAACCTCGATGGCGGCACGATGATGGATATCATGATGATGGAGATCATGGTGTGGTGCCAGTGACGATGAAGATCATGCCGGTGCTTTGGTGATGTAGATCAAGAAGCACAAGATCATGGCACAAGATTTGGTACTTATGAATAGCATGTGATGTTAATCCTTTTATGCACCTTATCTTGCTTAGAACGATGGTAGCATTATAAGGTGATCCCTCACTAAAATGTCAAGATAAAATTGTGGTCTCCCCGACTATGCACCGTTGCGAAAGTTCATCGTTTCGAGACACCACGTGATGATCGGGTGTGCTAGACTCAATGTTCACATACAACGGGTGCAAAACAGTTGCACGCGCGGAACACTCGGGTTTAACTTGATGAGCCTAGCATGTAGAGACATGGCCTCGGAACACAAGAGACCGAAAGGTCGAGCATGAATTGTATGGTTGATATGATTAGCATAGAGATGTTTACCATTGAAACTACACTCAACTCATGTGATGATCGGACTTGAGTTAGTGAATTTGGATCATGCCACACTCAAATAACTAGAGGGATGTCTATTTGAGTGGGAGTTTATTGGTAATATGATTAGCTAAACTCTAATTGTCTTGAACATAGTCTAAGTAAAGTTTGCAATATTTTTATGTTGTAGATCAATGGCTCGCGCAGTAGCAACCCCGAATTTCAATACGTTCCTAGAGAAAGCTAAGATGAAAGATGATGGTAGCAACTTTGTAGACTTGGCTCGTAATCTGAGGCTTATCCTACAAGTTGGGCAAAAGAATTATGTCCTTGATGCAGAGCTAGGAGTTGAACCACCCGCTACGGCTGATCAAGATGTTTTGAACGTTTGGTAAGCGCGTAAGGAGGACTACTCAGTAGTTCAATGTGCAGTGTTGTATGGCTTAGAACCGGGACTTCAACGACGCTTTAAATGTCATGGAGCATATGAGATGTTCCAGGAGTTAAAGTTTATCTTTGACAAGAATACCCGGATCGAGAGGTTATGAGACCTCCGATAATTTCTATACTTGCAAAATGGAGGAGAATTCGTCTGTCAGTGAACATGTGCTCAAAATGTCTGGGTACTCAAACCGTCTAGTTGAGCTGGGGATTGAACTCCCGCAAGAGGCTATCACTGACAGAATTCTTCAATCACTTCCACCTAGCTACAAGAGCTTTGTGTTCAACTATAACATGCAAGGGATGAATAAGTCACCCAGCGAGTTATTTGCGATGCTAAAAGTCGCGGAGTCAGAAACCCGGAAAGAACATCAAGTGTTGATGGTCAATAAGACCACTAGTTTCAAGAAAAGCGGCAAAGGCAAGAAGGGTAACTCCAAGAAGAGCGGCAAAACTGTTGCCCCTCCGATGAAGAAACCCAAGGCTAGAGCTAAGCCGAAAACTAAGTGCTATTATTGCAAGGGAATGGGTCACTGGAAGCGCAACTGCCCCAAGTATTTGGCTGATAAGAAGGCGGCCAACGCCAAACCAGGTATATGTGATATACATGTTATTGATGTGTACCTAACCAACTCTCGTAGTAGTGCCTAGGTATTTGATACCGGTTCTGTTGCTCACATTTGCAACTCGAAGCAGGAACTGCGGAATAAACGAAGGCTGGCGAAGGATGAAGTGACGATGTGCGTGGGAAATGGTTGCAAGGTTGATGCAATCGCCGTCGGCACGGTCTCACTTCAGTTACCATCGGGATTAGTTATGAACTTAAATAATTGTTATTTAGTGTCTGCGTTAAGCATGCACATTATATCTGAATCTTGTTTATTACGAGACGGTTACTCCTTTAAGTCAGAGAATAATGGTTGTTCTATTTATATGAGTAATATCTTTTATGGTCATGCACCCAATGTGAGGTGTTTGTTCATATTGAATCTTGATTGTGATGACACACATATCCATAACATTGACACCAAAAGATGTAGAGTTAACAATGATAGCACCACCTTTTTGTGGCACTATCGCTTAGGTCATATTGGTGTAAAGCGCATGAAGAAACTCCATGCTGATAGGCTTTTGGAGTCACTTGATTCTGAATCACTTGACACGTGCGAACCATGCCTCATGGGCAAGATGACTAAGACTCCGTTCTCTGGAACAATGGAGCGTGCAAGTGACTTGTTGGAAATCGTACATACTGATGTGTGCAGACCAATGAGTGTGGAAGTGCGCAACGGATATCGTTATTTTCTCGCCTTCACTGATGATTTGAGTACGTATGGATATATCTACTTGATGAAGCACAAGTCTGAAACATTGAAAAGTTCAAACAATTTTAGAGTGAAGTTGAAAATCATCATAGCAAGAAGATCAAGTTCCTACGATCTGATTGAGGGGGCGAATATCTGAGTTTCGAGTTTGCTGCTCACTTAAGACAATGTGAGATCGTTTCATAGTTGACACCGCCTGGAACACCACAGCGTAATGGTGTGTCCGAACGTCGTAGTCGTACTTTGTTAGATATGGTGCAATCTCTGATGTCTCTTACCGAATTGCCATTATCGTTTTGGGGTTATGCATTAGAGACAGTTGCATTCACTTTAAATAGGGCACCATGAAAATCCGTTCAGACGACACCATATGAACTATGGCACGGCAAGAGGCCAAAGTTTTCATTTCTTAAAGTTTGGGGATGCGATGCTTATGTCAAACAGCTTGAGCTTGAAAAGTTGGAACCCAAAGCGGAAAAGTGCGTCTTCATAGGTTACCCAAAAGATAGAGTTGGGTACACCTTCTATCTCAGATCCGAGGGCAAAGTGTTTGTTGCTAAGAACGGAGGTTTTCTTGAGAAAGAGTTTCTCTCGAAAGAATTAAGTGGTAGGAAGATAGAACTTGGTGAGGTTGTGGAACCTCTACTCCAACAGGATGGTGGCGCAGAGCAGAGGGAAATCTTTGTCGAGGCAACATGAGTTGAGGAGGAAGCTAATGATGATGATCATGAAGCTTCGGACCAAGTTACTGTCAGACCCCGCAGGTCGACAAGATCACGTATTCCTCCTGAGTGGTACGGGAATCATGTCTTATATATCATGTTGTTAGACAACAATGAGCCTGCGAATTATGAAGAAGCAATGGTGGGCCTAGATTCCAACAAATGGTTAGATGCCATGAAATCCAATATAGGATCTATGTATGAAAACAATGTATGGACTTTGGAAGTATTACCTGAAGGACGCTGATATGTCTCAAACGTATCTATAATTTTTGATGGTTTCATGCTGTTATCTTGTCATCTTTGGATGTTGTATGTACCTTTTATGTCTTTTTGGGACTAACTTATTAATTCAGTGCCAAGTCTAAGTTCCCGTTTTTTCTCTGTTTTTGGCTCTTTTCAGATCTGATTTTGGAACGGAGTCCAAACGGAATAAAATCCCCGAAATGATTTTTTCCCAAACGGAAGAAGATCAGGGGGCTTGTGGGCCAAGCCAGGAGGGCTACAGGGAGCCCACAAGCACCCACTCTGCCACAAGGGGGAGGCGGCGGTGGGCAGGCTTGTGGCCTCCCTGGCGCCCCCTGACCTAGATCTTGAGCCTATATATTAACTAAAAATCAGAAGAAAAAAAATCAAGGGATCCACGAAAATACTTTTCCGCCGCCGCAAGCTTCCGTTTCCGCAGAAAATCAGAAGAAAAAAAATCAAGGGATCCGATGTAATATCCTTTGGCAGTGTGTATGTCGAGATCCGATAAATTGTGGATTTGTGATCAGATTATCTATGATATATATTTGAGTCTTTGTTGATTTATTATATGCATGATTTGATATCCTTATAAGTCTCTCTGAGTCTTGGGTTTTGTTTGGCCAACTAGATCTATGATTCTTGCAATGGGATAAGTGCTTGGTTTTGTGTTCTTACCATGTGGTGACCTTTCCCAGTGACAGTAGGGGCAGCAAGGCACACATTGAGTGGTTGCCATCAAGGGTAACAAGGTGGGCTCCGTCGTTGATATGAGATTGTCCATCTACATCATGTCATCTTGTTTAAGGCGTTACTCTGTTCTTTTGGACTTAATACACTAGATGCATGCTGGATAGCGGTCGACGTGTGGAGTAATAGTAGTAGATGCAGAAAGTATCGGTCTACTTGTTTTGGACGTGATGCCTATAGATATAATCATTGCCATAGATGATGTCACGACTTTGCGCGGTTCTATCAATTGCTCGACAGTAATTTGTTCACCCACCGTCTACTTGCTTTCATGAGAGAAGCCACTAGTAAACACTACGGCCCCCGGGTCTATTCACATCTATCGTTTACACCTCCGCTTTTACTTTGCTTTGTTACTTTGTTGCTTTCAGTTCTCACTTTGCGAACAATCTATAAGGGATTGACAACCCCTTCATAGCGTTGGGAGCAGGTTCTTTGTGTTTGTGCAGGCACTTGTGATACTCCTTCACTGGATCTTTACCTTGGTTCTCAAAACTGCGCTACATCACCCTTTCTGCTTCGAGGGAACACCAACGCAAGGCTCCAAGGCCATGGGGAAATTATTTGCATATTTGCCTAGGAAGTCCCTGAAGGCGTAGCCGTAGTAGAAGGATTCCTGGTGTCATTGCTGAGGAGAATCAAGACAAGAACAGTCTCCAGTCAGCACGTGTTTCTCGCGACGTTGGAAGGTCTTTTGTTGCAGTAGCGGAAGTATTGCTGGCGCCGTTGCCGGGGAAGGAGAGATCTATCCAAGTAGGTCTCACAAACTCATCTCCTGCATTTACTTTTTTGCCAGTTGCCTCTTGTTTTCCTCTCCCCACTTCACATTTGCCGTTTTCATTTGCCTTTCTCCTTTGCCATTTTCTTTTGCCTTTGCCATTTTTCATTGCTAGTTTTCTTTCTTGCTTGTGTGCTTGTTTGTTTGTTGAAGTCATCATGGCTGAAAACACCAAACTTTGCGACTTCTCGAGCACTAATAATAATGATTTTATTAGTTGCTCCCGCCACTAGTGCAGAATCATATGAAATCAACGCAGCTTTGTTGAATCTTGCTATGAAAGAGCAATTCTCTGGCCTTCCTAGTGAAGATGCCGCATCCCATCTCAATACCTTCATTGAGCTGTGTGATATGCAAAAGAAAAGAGATGTGGATGATGACATGATTAAGTTGAAACTTTTTCCTTTCTCGTTGCGAGATCGCGCAAAAACTTGGTTTTCTTCTTTGCCTAAAAATAATATCGATTCTTGGGATAAGTGCAAAGATGGTGACATATCCAAGTATTTTCCGCCGGCTAAGATCATCTCCTTACGTAACTATATCATGAATTTCAAGCAACTTGATCATGAACACTTTGCACAATCTTGGGAGGGGATGAAGCTTATGATTAGAAATTGTCCCGCTCATGGCTTGAGTTTGTGGATGATTATACAAATCTTTTACGCTGGATTGAATTTCGCTTCTCGCAATATCTTGGACTCCGCCTCAGGTGGAACGTTCATGGAAATCACGTTAGGAGATGCTACAAAACTCCTAGACAATATCATGACCAACTACTCTCAGTGGCACACTGAAAGGTCGCCTGCTAGCAAAAAGGTACACGCTATAGAAGAGATTAACTCGCTTAGTGCTAAGATGGACGAGTTGATGAATTTGGTTGCTAGTAGAAATGCTACTATAGATCCTAATGACATGCCACTATCTTCTTTGATTGAGAGTAGCAACGCTAGTTTGTACATGAATTTTGTTGGTAGGAACGATTTTGGCAACAACAATGCTTTTAGAAGAAACTATGTTCCTAGGCTTTTTCCTAGTAACTCCTCTAACAACTATGGCAATTCCTACAACAACACTTATGGAAATTACAACAAATCACCCTCTAATTTATAGAGTAATATCAAAGAGTTCATCAACTCTCAAAAGATTTTCAATGCGTCCATAGAGGAAAAACTACTCAAAATAGACGATTTGGCTAAGAGCATTGATAGGATGTCTTGTGATATTGATGCTTTGGAAGTTAGATGCGCTCCTCCCAAGGTCAACTTGCATGAAACTTTGAAAGCTATGCGTATCTCCAAGAATGATAGCAAAGAAAGAACCGCCCAAATTCGCGCTAGGCATGAATGGTTTAAAAGGGTGCGTTCTAGTGATGCAAATCACGAAAATCTTAAAGTGCTTGGTGTGTCTCCTCTTGAATCTTTGTTTTTGCATGTCAAACCTATTGATGGGGGCTGGATATGAATCCACTTTGGTTGAAAAACGCCCCAATGATTCGGAGTCCACCTATCTTGATGATAAAGGTGTGGAGAGTGGAGTAGAAGAAATCAAAATTTTAGGTAGTAATGAAACTCCCACTTTGGATTTCAAGGAATTCAATTATGATAATTGCTCCTTGTTTGAATGCATTTCTTTGATGCAATCCATTGCAAACTCTCCACATGCTTATAGCCAAAGCAAAGCCTTTACCGCGCATATCGTAGATGCTATGATGAAATCTCTTGAAGAGAAGCTCGAACTAGAAGTCTCTATACCTAGAAAACTTCATGATGAGTGGGAACCTACTATCAAAATCAAGATCAAAAACTATGAGTGCAATGCTTTGTGTGATTTGGGTGCTAGTGTTTCCGCGATTCCAAAGTCTTTATGTGATATTCTTGGTTTTCATGAGATTGAAGAGTGTTCTCTTAATTTGCATCTTGCGGATTCTACGGTCAAGAAACCCTTGGGAAGGATCGATGATGTTCTTATTGTTGCAAATAAGAACTATGTACCCGTGGATTTCATTGTACTTGACATAGATTGCAATCCTTCATGTCCCATTATTCTTGGTAGACCTTTCCTAAGGACTATCGGTGCTATCATCAATATGAAGGAAGGGAATATTAGATTTCAATTTCCTTTAAAGAAGGGCATGGAGCACTTTCCTAGAAAGAAAATAAGATTGCCTTATGAATCTATGATGAGGGCTACTTATGGTTTGAGCACCAAAGATGACTATACGTGATTCCATCACCTTTTGCCTAGCTAAGGGCGTTAAACAAAAGCGCTTGTTGGGAGGCAACCCAACGAATCTATCATTTTTCTTTCTGTTTTGTGTTTTCCACACTTTCATAATTCTGTTATGATTGTGTTTTTTGTGTTTCTTTTTGCGTTTGTGCGAAGAAAAACCGTTATGATTATTCTTGGGGATGATCGTTTGGTCATGCTTGAAAAGACAGAAACTTTCTGCTCACGAAAAGAATTTCCATTTTTTTCTGTAAGAGATTTTGAGTTGATTCTTTTTGCTGCTGATTGCTACACAAAATTTTCAGACTGTCATAATTTATCAGAATTTTTGAAGTACCAGAAGTAAACAAAATATACAGATTGCTACAGACTGGTCTGCTGTTAACAGATTCTGTTTTTGTTGTGTTGGTTGCTTATTTTGATGAAACTATGGATATTATCGAGGGGTATAAGCCATGGAAGATTGAAAATACAGTAACTCAACATCAGCATAAGTAGAATTTAAGTTTGCTACAGTACCTAAGGAAGTGGTGGTTTGCTTTCTCATACTAATGTTATCACGAGTTTCTGTTTAAGTTTCGTGTTGTGAAGTTTTCAAGTTTTGGGTGAAGTTCTTACGGACAAAGAGATAAAGAGTGGCAAGAGCTCAAGCTTGGGGATCCCCAAGGCACCCCAAGAGATTCAAGGATGCCGTAAAAGCCTAAGCTTGGGGATGCCCCGGGAAGGCATCCCCCATCTCATCTTCAATCCATCGGTAACGTTACTTGGGGCTATATTTTTATTCACCACATGTTATGTGTTTTTGCTTGGAGCGTCTTGTATCATAGGAGTATTTTATTTTTGTTGTGTCACAATCATCCTTGCTGCACACCTAGAGAGAGAGTCATGCACTCACCGTGATTTTGTCGAGCTTCACTTATATCTTTTGGTAGACAATTTAGCTCACATGTGCTTCACTTATATCTTTTGAGCTAGATACTTTTGCTCTATGTGCTTCACTCATATCTTTTAGAGCACAGCGGTGCATGGCTTGGTAGTTGATCTATGCTTTGAAAGTAGTCTCAGAAGGGGTAGTTATCCAAAGGGATACAAAAACTTCCACCTTCATGTGCATTGAATAGTTAGAGAAGTTTGATTCATCTCAATTAGTTTTGAGTTGTGGTTTTGGAAATATTGAAGTTATGCTAGTAAGGTGTTGTGGATCTAGAAATACTCGTGTTGAACTTAGTGATTCCCGTAGCATGCACGTATGGTGAACCGCTATGTGATGAAATATGAGCATGATTAGTCTATTGATTGGCATCCTTTGCGTGGCGGTCGAGATCGCGCGATGGTTTATACCTACCAACCCTTCCCCTAGGAGTATGCGTTGAATGCTTTGTTTGGATTACTAATAAAACTTTTGCAACAAGTATATGAGTTCTTCATGAGTACTGTTGAGTCCATGGTTTAGATGCATTTTCACCTTCCACCATCACTATCTTCTTAGTGCCGTGCAACTTTCGCCGGTGCACAAAACCCACCATTAGCCTTCCTCAAAACAGCCACCATACCTACCTACTATGGCTTTTTCAAAGTCATTCCGAGATATATTGCCATGCAACTACCACCATGACATGTGCCATCACGTCTACATTGCCATTGCATGATCGTAAGATAGCTAGCATGATGTTTCCATTAATGTCTATGCCATGCTAGATCATTGCCACGGTACACTACCGAAGGCATTCCATATAGAGTCATAGTTGCTCTAAGTTTTGAGTTGAAAGTGTGATGATCATCATTGATGGATCATTGTCCCATGTGAGGAAATAAAAGAGAACAAAGAAGCCCACCAAAAAAAAGAGGCCAAAGAGCCCACCAAAAAAATAATAAAAAAAATATATGAGAGAAAAAGAGAGAAGGGACAATGTTACCACTTTTCCACACTTGTGCATATTAAGCACCATGATCTTCATGATTGAGAGTCTCTCGTTTTTTCACCACCATATAGCTAGTGGGAAATTTTCATTATACAACTTGGCTTGTATATTCCAATGATAGGCTTCCTCAAAATTGCCTTAGGTCTTCGTGAGCAAGCAAGTTGGATGCACACCCACTAGTTTACTTTAAGAGCTTTCACTTACTCTTAGCTCTAGTGCATCATTCGTATGGCAATCCCTACTCATTCACATTGATATCTATTGATGAGCATCTCCACAGCTCATTGATATGCCTAGTTAATGTGACTATCTTTTCCTTTTTTTGTCTTGCAACCTCCACCAAACTCCACACCACTTATAGTGCTAAAACCATGGCTCACGCGCATGTATTGCGTGAGAGTTGAAAAGGTTTCAGAGAGTAAAGGTGTGAAACAATTACTTGGCCAATACCGGGGTTGTGCATGATTTAAATTCGTTGTGCAACGATGATAGAGCATAGCCAGACTATATGCTTTTGTAGGGATAACTTCCTTTTGGCCTTGTTATTTTTAAAGTTCATGATTACCTTGCTAGTTTGCTTGAATTATTATTGTTTCCACGTCAATAGCAAACTATTGTTTTGAATCTAATGGATTTGAACATTCACGTCACATAAGAAGAGTTACAAAGGACATCTATGCTAGGTAGCATGAAAGCATCAAAACTTCATTCTTTATCACTTCCCTACTCGAGGACGAGCAGGAGTTAATCTTGGGCATTCTTGATAAGTCCCAAACGTATCTTTGTTTTTTGATGGTTTCATGTTGTTATCTTGTCATCTTTGGATGTTTTATGTACCTTTTATATCTTTTTGGGACTAACTTACTAATTCAGTGCCAAGTGCCAGTTCCTGTTTTTTCTGTGTTTTTGGCTCTTTTCAAATCTAATTTTGGAACGGAATCCAAACGGAATAAAATCTCCGAAATGATTTTTTCCCAAACGGAAGAAGATCAGGGGGCCTGTGGGCCAAGCCAGGAGGGCTACAGGGAGCCCACAAGCCCCCACTCCGCCACCAGAGGGAGGCAACGGTGGGCAGGCTTGTTGCCTCCCTGGCGCCCCCCTGACCTAGATGTGGCGCCTATATATTCCCTAAAAATCAGAAAAAAATCAAGGGATCCACGAAAATACTTTTCCGCCGCCGCAAGCTTCCGTTTCCGCGAGATCTCATCTGGAGACCCTTCCCGGTACCCTGCCGGAGGGGACTTTGGAGTTGGAGGGCTTCTTCATCATCATCATCGCCCCTCCAATGACTCGTGAGTAGTTCACTTTAGACCTACGGGTCCGTAGTTAATAGCTAGATGGCTTCTTCTCTCTCTTGGATCTTCAATACAAAGTTCTCCGTGATCTTCATGTAGATCTATCCGATGTAATCTTCTTTGGAGGTGTGTTTGTCGAGATCCGATGAATTGTGGATTTGTGATCAGATTATCTATGATATACATTTGAGTCTTTGTTGATTTCTTATATGCATGATTTGATATCCTTGTAACTCTCTCCGAGTCTTGGGTTTTGTTTGGCCAACTAGATCTATGATTCTTGCAATGGGAGAAGTGCTTGATTTTGGGTTCTTACCATGTGGCGACCTTTCCCAGTGATAGTAGGGGCAGCAAGGCACACATTGAGTGGTTGCCATCAAGGGTAACAAGGTGGGCTGTGCCATTGATATGAGATTGTCCATCTACATCATGTCATCTTGCTTAAGGCGTTACTCTGTTCTTTTGGACTTAATACACTAGATGCATGCTGGATAGCGGTCGACGTGTGGAGTAATAGTAGTAGATGCAGAAAGTATCGGTCTACTTGTTTTGGACGTGATGCCTATAGATATAATCATTGCCATAGATGATGTCACGACTTTGCGCGGTTCTATCAATTGCTCGACAGTAATTTGTTCACCCACCGTCTACTTGCTTTCATGAGAGAAGCCACTAGGAAACACTACGGCCCCCGGGTCTATTCACATCTATCGTTTACACCTCCGCTTTTACTTTGCTTTGTCACTTTGTTGCTTTCAGTTCTCACTTTGCGAACAATCTATAAGGGATTGACAACCCCTTCATAGCGTTGGGAGAAGGTTCTTTGTGTTTGTGCAGGCACTTGTGATACTCCTTCACTGGATCGATACCTTGGTTCTCAAAACTGAGGGAAATACTTACCACCGCTGCGCTACATCACCCTTTCTGCTTCGAGGGAACACCAACGCAAGGCTCCAAGGCCACAGGGAAATCCTTTGCATATTTTCCTCGGAAGTCCCTAAAGGCGTAGCCGTAGCAGAAGGATTCCTAGTGCCGTTGCTGAGGAGAATCAAGACAAGAATAGTCTCCCGTCAGCACGTGTTTCTGGCACCATTGGAAGGTCTTTTGTTGCAGTAGCAGTCGCAAGGCTATTCAGAACAAGTGGATCTTTAAGAAGAAGACGGACGCGGATGGTAATGTGACTGTTTATAAAGCTCGACTTGTGGCAAAGGGTTTTTCACAAGTTCAAGGAGTTGACTATGATGAGACATTCTCACCGGCAGAGATGCTTAAATCCGTCCGAATCATGTTAGCAATAGCTTCATTTTTCAATTATGTTATCTGGCAGATGGATGTCACAACTGCGTTCCTTAATGGGTTTCTTAAGGAAGAGTTATATATGATGCAATCCAAAGGTTTTCTCGATCCAAAGAATGCTGACAAAGTATGCAAGATCCAACGATCCATTTATGAACTGGTGCAAGCATCTCGGAGTTGGAATCAGCGCTTTGATGAGGTGATCAAGGCGTTTGGGTTTATACAAGTTGTTGGACAATCTTGTATATACAAGAAAGTGAGTAGGAGCTCTGTAGTGTTTCTAATATAATATGTGGACGACGTATTGCTTGAACAAACATTTTTCAATGAAAGACCTAGGAGAAGTTGCTTACATATTAGGTATGAAAATCTGTAGAGATAGATCAGGCGCGTGATAGGACTTTCACAAAGCACATACCTTGAGAAAGTTTTGAAGAAGTTCAAAATGGAACAATCCAAGAAAGGGTTCTTGCTTGTGTTACAAGGTATAAAGTTGAGTAAGACTCAATGTCCAGTAACTGCAGAAGATAGAGAAAAGATGAGTACCGTCCCTATGCTTCAGCCGTAGGGTCTATCATGTATGCAATGTTGTGCACAAGACCGGACGTCAGCCTAGCCATAAGTATGGCAGACAGGTTTCAAAGTGATCCAGGAGTGGAACACTCGGCGGAGGTCAAGAATATTCTGAAGTACCTGAAAAGGAATAAGGAATTTTTTCTCGTTTATGGAGGTGACGAAGAACTCGTCATAAAGGGTTACGTCGATGCAAGCTTTGACACTGATCCGGATGACTCTATGTCTCAAACCGGATACGTATTTATTCTTAATAGGGGTGCGGTAAGCTGGTGCAGTTCCAAGCAAAGCGTTGTACTATATTCTACATGTGAAGCAGAGTACATGGCTTCCTCAGAGGCGGCTAAGGAGGGTGTCTGGATGAAGCAGTTCATGACGGATCTTGGAGTTGTGACGAGCGCACTAAATCCAATAACTCTGTTCTGTGACAACACTGGTGCCATTGCTCTAGCTAAGGAACCAAGGTTTCACAAGAAGACCAGGCACATTAAACGACGCTTCAACCTGATCCGCGACAATGTCGAAGGAGAGAACGTAAATATTTGCAAAGTGCACACGGGTCTGAATGTTGCAGATCCGCTGACTAAACCTCTTCCACGAGCGAAGCAGGATCAACACCAGAACTGTATGGGTGTTAGATTCATTCCAATGTAAATCACATAGCGATGTGAGACTAGATTATTGACTCTAGTGCAAGTGGGAGACTATTGGAAATATTCCCTAGAGGAAATGATAAAATAGTTATTATTATATTTCCTCTTTCGAGATAATCGTTTATTATCCATGCTATAATTGTATTGAATGAAAACATAAATGCATGTGTGCATATATAGACAAAACTATGTCCCTAGTAAGCCTCTAGTTGACTAGCTGGTTGATCAAGGATGGTTAAGGTTTTCTGACCATATACAAGTGTTGTCACTTGATGACTGGATCACATCATCGGGAGAATGATGTGATGGACAAGACCCAAACTATAAACGTAGCATGTGATCGTTTCATTTTGTTGCTATTGTTTTCTGCGTGTGAAGTATTCATTCCTATGACCATGAGATCATGTAACTCACTCACACCGGAGGAATACATTGTGTGTATCAAACGTTGCAACGTTACTTGGTAACTATAAAGGTGCTCTACAGGTATCTCCGAAGGTGTCCGTTGAGTTAGCATGAATCAAGACTAGGATTTGTCATTTCGTGTGACGGAGAGGTATCTCGAGGCCCACTCGGTAATACAACATCACATATAAGCCTTGCAAGCAATGTGACTAAAGTTTTAGTCACGGCATCTTGTATTATAGAACGAGTAAAGAGAATTGCCGGTAACGAGATTGAAATAGGTCCGACGATCAAATCTCAGGCAAGTAACATACCGAAGGACAAAGGGAATGGTATACGGGATTATATGAATCCTTGGCACAGAGGTTCAACCGATAAGATGCATATGTAGATAGTACAGGTTAGCTAAGAGTCAAAGATGGCTTGCTGCAATCAAACCCCACCCTCCTTTCATTGAAACATGATGCATATGTAGATAGTTCTGATGTAAGTCTTGCTGAGTACCTTTGTACTCACGGTTGCTTTATTTATGTTTCTGCAGAGAATATTTAGTCTCATTAAAAGGTTCTTAACGATGTGTTTGATATTGACCGGAATAGCTTGGGAATCCCAGACAGAGGTCTGGTTCCTTTGGTAGGGTCGTTGTAGCTTTTCAGGCTCCTCCAGCCATTTTTAGTAGATGTCTGTACCGAGACATGTTTTGCTTCCTCTTGATGTTGTATGACTTGAGTGACGGGTCACGAGACCCCTGTTTGTAATATCATACTATGTTGACTCTTATGAGTCTTTAATAAAAGCTTGAGTCATAGAGTGATGTTGTGATGCCATGTTTTATCTACACATATCGTGCATATTGTGTGTATGTTATGAAATGCATTATATGTGTGGGATTCGACACCTAGTTGTGTACCTTTAGTAGTACTCTTTACGGGGAAATGCCTCTTTGTGCTTCCACCGAGCTTTGGTAGCTTGCTACTGCTTCGGACACATTGATTGACCGGCATGTACCCTTCTTTGCTGTTGTGTCTGTCCATTCGGGGAAATGTCACGCGGTGTAATGGAGTCCTTGTAGCTTGCTACGACTCGTCTACACACGTTGTTGACCGACACCTACTTTGCTGGGTTATGTATGACTGTCCCTGTATGGATGTACCACTTGGGTTTCTAACTAGTCATGTCGAACCGGGTTCTTTGTCATTTGAATGCTAGCGACACATTCATATACGTGAGCCAAAAGACACAAACGGTCCCGGCCAAGGTAAGATGGCAGCCATGGAGTTTACCGTGTGTGAGGCCACAAAGTGATGTGATGTGTTACAGGCTGGGTTCTTATGATTCAGGATTGGGGTCCCGACAGGATCCTTACACTATAGAACCTTGTTTGCATATTCCAATGATGAGTGTCGTGGGTATAAGCCTGACAGTAGATGTGTATGGTACGAATGAGATGGGCAGAGTCCTAGCTACGGCGAGGTTGTATGAGTTCAGGCCCCTCTACGGTGGAGGTAACAGCCCTACGTCTCAGTGCTCTCGGAGCTTGTTACCGAGTGTAATATGGAGTACAAAGATTTGCTAACCCCTTGACCAGTGGGGGAGGGCGGCTTATATAGAGTGCGCTGCCCTCCACAACGGTTCTGACTCAGGGGTGGAGTAGTGGCGATTGAATGCATACGTTATAGGTAACGTATGCTCTAAATGCTAGTAAATGCACCCGGAAACGTACAGCAGTTTCCCTCCAGAGAGGTTACGACGTACCGAGTGTATCCAGTCGGTAGGCCCGGTGCTCTCCGAATGTTAGTCTCCGACTGGATGATTCTGGGCCTGTTACCGACTGGATGATGGGGGCACCTTAATTCAGTCGGGGCATACTTAAGGTCCTGTCCCTTGTGTGGGGTAGTCCTTGGGTAGGACATGTAGGGCAGGCCTATGAACCTACCCTAGGACTATGACCCCATCATTAGTCCCCGAATGGATTGGGGTTGAAACGTCGAAGCAGTGCTCGAGGTTCAGATCCGACTGGACTAGGTTCAGCTTGGGCGTTGCTTGCCTCTATCCATTTTATCTCTCCTGACCAACGATCCGAGTGGAGGTGTTTTGCGAAACAGACTGTCGGGAACCGTGTGCTTTCGCGGCATCTTTTGATGCGACCGGTCAACTGACAGCGACGGATTTTCCGGGATCTCAAATTTCGGGTTCCGCGCGCTCAGCGGGGACGACGTCAGCGCGCTCGAGTAGCACCTGACTCCTCGATTCCCGCGCCTTCAATTCCTCCACTGATATCGCCGCGGCCGGTTGGGCGGATAAGATTTCGGGCCCGCTCGCCAGCGACCCAGTCGGTGTTCTATTTAAATCTGGGCGAGGAGACTCCTCGGTTACGCTCGCCGAATCCTTTGCTCTTGCCTGCTCCGTCTTCCTCGCCACCACCTGCGCTCATACACCCCTCTCTTCCCCTCCTTCTTGAGAGCTCGTCGTCGCCTCCATGACCAAAGGTCGGACCAGCAAGATGGAGGCGAAGAAGAAGAAGAGCAAGGTGGCGGCTGCTCAGCGGCGGCAGCGGCCGTTGCCGGCGGGGTGGATCCAGGGAGACTTTCTCCCCTCCACGCTGACGGAGGGGGACCTGCTGGAGCTGGTAGAGCACGGCCTGCTCGTGCATAAGTCCTGGAGGCTGTCGGCGGACGACGAGGTCGAGCCGGCGCCACGGGAGGGGGAGCGCGTCTTGCTCCTCAGCCATGTTCACAGAGGTTTCTCTCTGCCCCCGCATCCCTTCTTCAAAGGCATCATGAATCATTTTGGTGCTCAACTCCATCACTTTCCTCCGAATGCCATCGCCCATCTTTCTGCCTTCATTGTTTTGTGCGAGTGCTTTATCGGTTGTCCCCCCCCCCATTGGGGTTTATTCAAACACATCTTCTCCGCCCGCTCCCAAACCACAAAACGTCTTAGTCAGTCGGACGACAAGACGCATCTCCTCCAGCTCTGTGGGGGTTTAGGGTTCCAGAAGAAGAGTCGAAGCAGCTACCCTGCTCTCCAGTTGAGCGAGTCGGTTAGGAACTGGCAGTCAACGTGGTTCTACTGCCAGGACATAGCCTGTCCGAATGCGTCGACCGGGCTGCCTCCGTTTAGTCTAGACCGTCCTGCTCCGCCCAAGAAACTCGCGCTCTCGAAAGCCGAGAAGAACGATATCCAGCCTTTGGTCGAGGCGCTCGTGGATGTTGTCAGGAGGGGGGTCACCGGTATTGACCTGCTGGAAGTCTTCATCGGTCGGCGAATCCAGCCTCTGCAGGCCCGCGACCACGCTATGTGGCACTACACAGGGCCCATGATTCCACTCGGACCAACGTGGAGGGCATACTCGAGGAGAAGGTGACCTCGTGGGTGCTCCAAATCACGGGTCCTTGTGAGAACCCCAAAGGAGCCCGCCGAGTGACGCCTTACAGCGCGGACAACCCTCCACCAAATCAGGTGAGTGGCATTAGCCAAGTGCATTGAACTGTCTTGATTCCAGTCGTTTATTTATATCTCCGTGTGATGCTTAACGTTTCCGACTGAACCTCATGCAGGAGTGGACCAACTGGTCCTCCCCCGTCTCGAACGGGAATCCGGAGGAGGAGGAGGAAGAAGGCAGCCAGGAAGGGAGCGTGGAGAGCGCCGAATACGTCTCCGACAGCGGGGAGTCAGAGGAGGAAGAAAACGAGGAAGAGGAGGAGGATGAAGAGCCAGACTCACCACCTCCGCGGCTAGAGCATCGTAGTAAGCGTCGGCACGAACCTGCCGTCCCTTCAGCTCCTCCTGCGTCGTCGAGTGCTCCGCCTGCTGCCCCGGCAGTACCGAGTGTTCAAGGCACCAAGAGGGCCAGGGACGCAGCCGCTGAACTTGCAGGCCAGTCCTCCAGGGCGCCCAAGCCGATTGGGCCCAAACCTCGGAAGGCTCTGCCGCAGATGAGGATGGCCATCCCCGTCACCTCCACGTAAGTGAATCTAACTTTCGGCTCTTTCTGTTGACCGAGTGAACTCCTGCTTTACAAGTCGAATGGACTTCGCTCGACAGGGTTGCCACTTCTGCGACCTCACCGGCCCGCCAAGGGGACGACCCCATGGACACGGACAACGTCGTTTCGTCCCAGCCAGGTATGTTGTGGGAGAGTCGGGTATTTTATTCCTGTAGACTGCGCCATCCTTTTATTTTTCTGAGTCGTCGTGCCATTCGGCTTGTCAGGGGCGATTCACCTGGACGAGGACGAGCAGGGGAGAGCCGACCCCGCCGTGGAGCCTGTCCTGGAGCCAGTCCCTAAGGCTGCGCCTCCTGCTGCCACCCTTGTCGCCGACGCTTCGCCAACCGAAGCGCCTCCACCAACCGAACCGGTGCCGGTGGGGGAGGACCCGACTGGGGTGGATCTTGGGATGCCCTAGGGACCTCCCACGATTCCCGGTTCGTCGAATGTTGAATTCAGCATCCGGCGTCTTCCAGAGGAGCAGGTGGGAGCGGCCAAGGGGGCCATGGTGCAGGCGGAGCTCATGGCTGGAGAAGCCAAGAGGGCTTACGACTCCGTTGCGGCGTTGTACCAGCGGAGCTTGGAGCTGTGCGACGACATCCGAGTAAGTAGTCTAGTAAGTATTTACTTTTCTCCTGTAACCCACTGGGTGGTATTGTTTTTTGCAATGGGTTCACTCCGAGTGAACCCAGTGGGTGTAGTCCCCGAGACTTCTGTCGAGTGCTTGCACCGACGGTTGTCTTTATACATTTTGTCTTCAGGTTGGTTGTGTCCATAGACAGGATTTCGGAGTGCGAGTACTTATTGCAGTCGGAGCGCTCTTGCGGTAAGAGTCTCCGAGAGTAAGTTGCATGCGGGTCGAGTAGTATTAGCCCTTGAGGCGTAGGTGAAAACATGCATCTCAATAGGGCGGGCCTGCTTGAGGTGCATACCAGTGGGGTCACTCTTAGTGAACCCACAGGGTGTAGTCCCCGAGACCGCTGTCGACTGTTTGCGTCGGCAGGGGTCTAAAGAACTTATACTGTGTATTGAGAAACTTGCTGATTACCCTTTGTTTGTTGGTGGCAGAAAACTTGTGAGATGGGAACTGCTTATGAAGCCTTGAGAGCGGAGAGGAACCAGTATGCTGGTGAACTGGAAGCTGCAATGGTCGCCATGGCCGGTATGAAGGACGCGCTGGAAGTTCGAGAGAAGTCCTTGGAGGAGGCGCTGGAGGCAAACAGGGTGTTGACGGTGGAGGTGGAGAGGATAGGGAAACAGAGGACTGAGCTGCACAAACAGATGGGCATCCTAAACAAGCGATGCATAGCCCAAGAGAAGTATGTCACCGACTGGGCGGCGCAGATGATGACTCGTCTGGCTGGTAAGTCTTATGCTTTGTCGAGTGGTTGGACCGTGTGACGAACACTCGGTTTTTACTGTCTGCTTGCTCGTTTGGTGCAGACTTTTGCGGAGACGCTGAAGCTGAAGCAGCAGTTGTGGAGCGGACCATGAAGGACAATGTGCCACTCGGCGAGGACGCCAACCGGGATCTGCTCCGGGCGCATATCCGCGTAGGCAAAGTGGGTCCTTTCATCAGCCGACTGAAAGAAGTCATCGGCCGCATTGACAAGGAGCTTTGGCCGGAAGACGAGTTGCGGCAGGAGATGGAGACTCTGTTGGGGCGACTGGAGGAGATTCCGGGCCGAGTGCAATCATGGAAGAAATCGGCAGCGCGTTGCGGTGCTCACGTTGCGTTGTACTTGGTCCGAGTCCATTGCAAGGAGGTGCGGGAAGATAAGCTGAAGACATTGAAGGTCGCCAATAAAAAGAAGCTTCGATTCGAAGACTTCATGGAGACGTTCCTTGAGACTGCTACCCGCATCGCTGATGGAATCGACTTGGACACTTTTGTGGAGCCCTCCAGTCCTGGCGCCGGCCCAGCTGATGCGTGATCAAACTTTATCCTTGGTATGCCGAGTGTTTACCTGTAAGATACTCTGGCCACTTCTGTTGGCCATCATACTTTTAAATCGGTGCGGGTAATCTTGATCCGCACTGAGTCAGCTATCGTTTTTGGACTTATGTTGTCGGAATGAAAACATTTAGTCTTTTGTTGGAATGCTGTTTCGAGTGCAACACTTAGTGCGTACTCGGAGAAGATTAAGACTTAGGTGATTCTTGGTCACGTCTAAGTCCCCGAGTGCGACTTGTAGTGCACACTCGGAGGAGATTAAGACTTAGGCGATTCAGGATCGCAGCTAAGTCCCCGACTGTGACGTATAGTTCACACTCGGAGGAAGTTATTAGTTAGGTGATTCTTGATCACAGCTAAGTATCCGAGTGCGACGTATAGTGCACACTCGGAGGAGGTTAATACTCAGGCGATTCAGGATCGCAGCTAAGTCCCCGAGTGCGACGTATAGTACACACTCGGAGGGAGTTATTACTTAGGTGATTCGTGATCACAGCTAAGTCCCCGAGTGCGACGTATAGTGCACACTCGGAGGAAATTAGTACTTAGGCGATTCAGGATCGCAGCTAAGTCCCCGAGTGCGACGTATAGTGCACACTCGAATGAGTTATTACTTAGGTGATTCGTGATCACAGCTAAGTCCCCGAGTGAGACGTATAGTGCACACTCGGAGGAGGTTAATACTTAGGCGATTCAGGATCGCAGCTAAGTTCCCGAGTGCGACGTATAGTGCACACTCGGAGGGAGTTATTACTTAGGTGATTCAGGATCGCAGCTAAGTCCCCGAGTGCGACGTATAGTGCACACTCGGAGGGAGTTATTACTTAGGTGATTCGTGATCACAGCTAAGTCCCCGAGTGCGACGTATAGTGCACACTCGGAGGAGGTTAATACTTAGGCGATTCAGGATCGCAGCTAAGTCCCCGAGTGCGACGTATAGTGCACACTCGGAGGGAGTTATTACTTAGGTGATTCGTGATCACAGCTAAGTCCCCGAGTGCGACGTATAGTGCACACTCGAAGGAAGTTATTACTTAGGTGATGCGTGATCACGGCTAAGTCCCCGAGTGCGACGTATAGTGCACACTCGGAGGAAGTTAGTACTTAGGCGATTCAGGATCGCAGCTAAGTCCCCGAGTGCGACGTATAGTGCACACTCGAATGAGTTATTACTTAGGTGATTCGTGATCACAGCTAAGTCCCTGAGTGCGACGTATATTGCACACTTGGAGGAGGTTAGTACTTAGGCGATTCAGGATCGCAGCTAAGTCCCCGAGTGCGACGTATAGTGCACACTCGAATGAGTTATTACTTAGGTGATTCGTGATCATAGCTAAGTCCCCGAGTGCGACGTATAGTGCACACTCGGAGGAGGTTAATACTTAGGCGATTTAGGATCGCAGCTAAGTCCCCGAGTGTGACGTATAGTGCACACTTGGAGGAAATGAGTACTTAGGCGATGCAGGATCGCGGCTAAGTTTTTTTTTGTGTGTGTGAGAACTCTGAATCTGCACAAAACTGAATCTGCTGAATATTACTTCGTCAAAACTTGTTCGTTACACTGCTTCAGTCGACGATCACGTATAAAAACGTTTGAGGAGATCACCGTTCCATGCACGCGGCTCGTCTGTCTCCCTCTGAATGTTGTATAGTCTGTATGCTCCATTGTTCAGCACCTTGGAGACGATGAAAGGTCCCTCCCAGGCCGGAGCCAACTTGTGGGGTCTTTGCTGATCCACTCGGAGCACTAAATCGCCTGCTTGGAACGTGCGGCTCGTGACATGACGTGCATGAAAGTGTCGCAGATCTTGTTGGTAAATTGTTGAACGAGTGAGTGCCATCTCGCGTTCCTCCTCTAGAAGATCGACTCCATCTTGCCTTGCTTGTTCCGCTTCGGCTTCGGAGAAGAGTTCGACTCGCGGGGCATTGTGAAGCAGGTCACTCGGAAGGACCGCTTCTGCTCCATAGACGAGGAAGAACGGCGATCGCCCCGTTGATCGGTTTGGAGTGGTGCGGAGGCCCCAAAGTACTGAAGGTAACTCGGTGACCCATGCACCAGCAGCATGTCCTACCTCTCGCAAGAGTCGAGGCTTCAAACCTTGAAGGATAAGTCCATTCGCACGCTCAGCTTGTCCATTCGATTGCGGATGTGCTACGGAAGCAAAATCCACTCGGATACCCTCACTCGCACAGAAACCTTTGAATCTGTCCGAGTCGAAGTTTGTCCCATTGTCCGTGATTATGCTGTGAGGCACTCCGAATCTGGAGATGATGTCCCTGACAAACTTAACGGTTGTGGAGGCATCGAGTTTCTTGATGGGCTTGGCTTCTATCCATTTTGTAAACTTGTCGACTGCCACCAACAGATGTGTGTAGCCTCCTTGGCCTGTCTTGAATGGTCCGACTGTGTCTAATCCCCAAACTACAAATGGCCACACAAGTGAGATTGTCTTTAGTGCAGATGTTGGCTTGTGGGACTTGTTGGAGTAGAACTGACAGCCTTCACATCGATCGACCATAGCTTTGGCCATCTTGTTAGCCTGCAACCAGAAGAATCCAGCTCTGAACGCCTTGGCGACGATTGCTCTCGAAGAAGCGTGATGGCCGCAAGTTCCCGAGTGGATATCCTCTAGGATCAACTGTCCTTCCTCTGGGGAAATGCAACGTTGGAGGACGCCTGAAACACTCTCCTTGTACAATTGACCGTCAATGACAGTGAATGCCTTCGACCTGCAAACTATTTGTCGGGCTTGGACTTCATCTTCTGGAAGTTCTTGTCTCAGGATATATGCCATGATCGGCACAGTCCAATCGGGAATGACTACCAGAATCTCTGTGACCAGATCAACCACAACAGGCACATCGACTTCAGTCGGATCTGTTGCGCTCTTGGGTTGTACTGGTTCTTCTGTGAAGGGATCTTCTTTAACTGAAGGAAGATGGAGGTGCTCAAGGCAGACATCACTCGGGACTGGTCTCCGAGTGGATCCGAGTTTCGCCAACTCGTCAGCTGCTTGGTTCTTCAGTCTTGGAACATGATGAAGTTCTAGACCTTCAAACTTCTTCTCCAGCTTCCTGACTGCATTGCAGTATGTTGTCATGGTGGGGTTCCTTACGTCCCACTCTTTCATCACTTGGTTGACCACCAAGTCCGAATGGTCGTAGACCATCAGGCGACGGACGCCGAGTGAGATGGCCATGCGCAATCCGTAGAGAAGAGCTTCATACTCTGCCTCGTTGTTAGAGGAATCAAAGTGTATCTGAAGTACGTACTTGAGCTTGTCACCCTTTGGCGATATGATCACAACACGAGCGTCGGATCCATTCAACATCTTAGACCCATCGAAGAACATTGTCCAATGAGCCGAGTAGATGTGAGTCGGTTGCTGTTGTTCTACCCATTCTGCTATAAAGTCAGCCAGGGCTTGAGACTTAATAGCTTTCCTGGCCTCGAACTTGATGTCACAGTACAGCATCTCGATTGCCCACTTCGCCACTCGGCCTGACGCGTCTCGATTGTGGAGAATTTCCGACAAAGGAGCATCAGAAACGACAGATACCGAGTGGTCTTGGAAATAATGGGCCACCTTCTTCGCAGTCATATAGATCCCATAGATAAGCTTCTGATAATGGGGATACCTCTGCTTGGAAGGGGTCAGGACTTCGGAGACGTAGTACACTGGCCGCTGAACTTTGTATGCTTTGCCTTCTTCTTCTCGCTCGACTGTAAGAACAGTACTGACGACTTGATTTGTAGCCGCGATATATAGAAGAAGGGGCTCTTTACTGAGCGGAGCAGTAAGAACCGGCTGGGTGGAAAGTAGGACTTTAAGGTCGTCGAATGCGACTTGGGCTTCGTCTGTCCACTCGAAGGTATCTGACTTCTTCATGAGTCGGTACAGAGGAAGTGCTTTTTCGCCGAGTCGACTGATGAACCTGCTCAAAGCCGCTAGGCAACCTGTGAGCCGTTGAACATCGTGTATTCTGACCGGCCTATCCATTCGGACGATGGTCCCGATCTTTTCGGGTTTAACATCGATCCCTCGTTCGGAAACGAAGAAACCGAGTAACTTTCCGCTGGGAACACCGAATGAACATTTGGCTGGGTTTAGCTTGATATCGTACCTACGAAGGTTGGCGAATGTTTCTACCAAGTCAGTCAGCAGGTCGGAACCTTTGCGTGACTTGACTACGATATCATTCATGTATGCCTCTACATTGCGACCAATCTGGTCGAGGAGACATTTTTGGATCATGCGCATAAAGGTAGCTCCTGCATTCTTCAGACCGAAAGGCATAGTGATCTAGCAGAAGCACCCAAACGGGGTGATGAAGGCTGTTTTCAACTCATCGGGACCATACAGACGGATCTGATGATAACCCGAGTAGGCATCAAGGAATGACAAACGCTCGCATCCCGCAGTCGAATATACAATTTGATCTATGCGGGGGAGCGGAAAATGGTCTTTCGGACAGACCTTATTGAGGTGCTTGAAGTCAATGCACATTTGGAGTGACTTGTTCTTCTTGGGCACCATGACGACATTGGCGAGCCACTCGGAGTGGTGAACCTCGCGAATGAAGTTAGCAGCCAGCAGCTTGGCCACCTCTTCTCCGATTGCCTTCCTCTTGTGCGCGGCGGACCGACGCAGGCGCTCTCGGACGGGCCGAGCGACGGGATCCACATGCAGTCGGTGCTCAGCCAACTCCCTGGGTACACCCGGCATGTCAGAAGGTTTCCATGCGAAGATATCCCAGTTCTCACGGAGGAATTGGGTGAGCTCGGCTTCCTATTTAGGATCGAGGGTGGTGGAGATGTTCGTCGGGGCGGCCGACTCGTCCGTCGGGTGGATGCTGACCTTCTTAGTCTCTCCCGCCGACTGGAACGCAGACTCAGAAGCTGGCTTCTTTGAGCGCATTAAGTCGGCAGGGTCGACTGTCTTCTTGTACTCTTCGAGCTCGAGTACAGCCATCTGCTGGTCGGCGATCCTTGAACCTTCTTGCGGACACTCCTCGGCTCGCTGACGGTTGCCGGTGATGGTGATAACGCCTTTTGGACCTGGCATCTTCAACTTCAAGTACACATAGCACGGGCGCGCCATGAAACTCACGTACGCCGGGCAGCCCAGAATTGCATGGTAAGCGCTCTGGAAATCCACCACCTCGAATGTGAGCTTCTCCTTGCGAAAGTTTTTGTCGGAGCCGAAAGTGACGTCCAACGCGATCTGGCCGAGCGACTTGGCCTTCCGCCCGGGGACGACTCCGTGGAACTGCATATTGCTCTCGCTGAGTCTGGACATCGGAATGCCCATTCCCTTGAGGGTGTCGGCGTACATGATGTTCAGTCCGCTAACGCCGTCCATGAGGACTTTGCGCAGTCGGACTCCTTCCACCACCGAGTCGACGACCAGAGCCTGTCTTCCTGGAGTGGGGACATGCATTGGATGGTCCGACTGATCAAAGGTGATCGTAGTCTGAGACCATTTAAGGAACTTGGGAGCAGTCGGAACGGCCATGTTGACCTCTCTGTTCACTAGCTTCAGTCGACTCTTGCTTTCGACGTCAGCAAAAATCATGAGGGTTGCATGGACTTGGGGGAACGGATCCTCCTTATCCTCCTCATATTGTTCAGGATTCTTCTCACTCGATTGTCCTTCGCTGAACCCCTGGATCAGGAGACGACACTGCCGAGTGGTATGCTTCGCGTATCTTCGTGTGAATTGGACAAGGCTGATCCAGGATGGGATTGTTGAACGGCTTCTTCTTGGGGGCAGACTGCGCTTTCCCTTTGCCCTTGAACTTGGCGCTGGTCATAGCTGCAGCTTCTGCCTGCGGAGTGGGTGGAACTTTCTGTTTCTGCTTCCGAGTGTTACCTCCGTCGGCATCGCCGACTGTCTTGTGTTTGCCGTTCCGGATGCGGTCTTCTTCCTCGCCATTTGCATAACGAGCTGCTATCTCCATCATCTTGCTCATGGAGATGTCGCCTGTCCGTCCGAACTTTAGATACAACTCTCTGTACCGTACGCCTGCCTTGAATGCGCAGACTGCTTGATGCTCGGTGACGTTCTCCACCGTGTGGTAGAAAGTTGTCCATCGCTGGATGAAGTCGCGCAAGGGCTCATTCGGCTTCTGGACACAGTGCTGAAGCTCCACAAGACCTGCAGGGCATTTGCACGTCCCTTCGAAGGTCCTGATGAACACTCGGGCCAGATCTGCCCAACTGTAAATGCTTGCGGGGACTAACTGGTTCAGCCAAGCTCGCACCGAGCCGTCGAGCATCAGAGGGAGGTGCTTCATAGAGACATGGTCGTCCCCTCCTCCGATCTGGACTGCCGCTCGGTAGTCGTCTAGCCAAGTTTCAGGCTTGGATTCCCAAGTAAATTTACCGATTCCCGCTGCCAATCGGAAGTTGGGCGGGATGTCAGCCGAGCGGATGGCTCGACTAAAACACTCGGGGCTGTACACGATGGTCCTGCTGCCACTCGGACGATCCAGATCGTGGCCATCGCGGTGGGCTTGACCCCTGTCGACTCTTCGCTGGGCGATTCGCCCTCTTGCGTCGGGTCTCGGACCGTAAGTCTCGCCGACTGAACGCCGATCATCATGATGTCGGGACCCATAGGGCCCACCCCGCGGAGGGGTGCGCG
The DNA here is from genome assembly GCF_904849725.1 of Hordeum vulgare subsp. vulgare. NCBI lineage: Eukaryota > Viridiplantae > Streptophyta > Magnoliopsida > Poales > Poaceae > Hordeum > Hordeum vulgare. The sequence goes on from NC_058524.1 coordinate 470,793,127, forward strand.
AACGGCGGCGATCTTCACGGACCATGGAACGACTGCCTCCCCTGTGGCGCTGATAGGAGCCGGGGCTGTGAACCGACCGATGCGTGTTTGCATGGATGGAACTATTGTGGATCCGATTGTGCGACTGGGAGACTGCCGAATTCTGCTGCTGCGCCGTGTGCAACACAGCACGGATCTGCTCGATTCCTCTTCCTGCCTCTGAATCAGCCGGGTGGAGGGAATCGGCGATCTTGGCTGCTGCAGCCAAGTTGAGGAGAGGTGTGCGGAACAACTCTACGTTGCTCTGCCGGGTGTGTCGACTTGCAGAACGGCGAGGCGGACGGCGTGCACCGGATGCTTCACCGACTTTGCGCTCGTTCCAGCCGGCCTGATGGGGATCTTCATGGGTGTTGGCCATGTGAACTTCTGCTGTAGGCCCGCGGCCCACGTACTCGGAAGGGAGCTCAGTCGGAACCGAGCCCGAGCACTGGGGACGCGGGGCAACCGCAACAGACTCCAGAACCGCCACTTGAGAGGACGCAAACTGACGCGCTCGGGCATGCTGCACCGAACATTGTAGACGCGGACTGCGAGATCGCTTGCTGCGGCGCGTGACGAAGGTGCAAGCCGGCAATGGAGCCGATTGTTGGAGAAGAAGAACGCCGCGAGCGCCGGCACGGAAGTGCGTGGCCCCGCGACGGGGAAGCGCCTCGACGTCGAGAGGTGCCTCCCGAAGCCACGCCGAATCGTCGACGACGAAGGAGAGAGCACCGAAGAGGATCTGGTGACCCATGCTCGAATCTCCACCGGACGACATGATGAAAGGAAGTAGTCGCAAACTCGCCGGAAGTCGCTTAGACGCCTGCCCCACGGTGGGCGCCAACTGTCATGGGTATAAGCCTGCAGTAGATGTGTAGGGTACGAATGAGATGGGCAGAGTCCTAGCTACGGCGAGGTTGTATGATTTCAGGCCCCTCTACGGTGGAGGTAACGGCCCTACGTCTCAGTGCTCTCGGAGCTTGTTACCGAGTGTAATATGGAGTACAAAGATTTGCTAACCCCTTGACCAGTGGGGGAGGGCGGCTTATATAGAGTGCGCTGCCCTCCACAACAGTTCTGACTCAGGGGTGGAGTAGTGGCGATTGAATGCATACGTTACAGGTAACGTATGCTCTAAATGCTAGTAAATGCACCCGGAAATGTACATCAGTTTCCCTCCAGAGAGGTTACGACGTACCGAGTGTATCCAGTCGGTAGGCCCGGTGCTCTCCGAATGTTAGTCTACGACTGGATGATTCTTACGCTCATCCATTGCATGAGTGCTCAAAGTCGAAAGGGAGAGGATCATTTTGACTTGTGTCTGATTAGTGGTCTGGGGATGAGTCAAAATAAGATTTCCAAGGAGATCAAGTGTGAGGTTTAGTAGAATGAGTGCTCAATAAAAATATATTTTATGATCTCAACCCATCTCCCACTTCTTGCACGCAAACACCATTTGGAGACATTCGAGTCATGGACAGCGAGAGCTCTTGCACCTTTATGTTCTTACTTTGCTAATTTCAATACTAGATATAGACTCTTGCTTGTTATTATCTTCACTAGAATTGCATATCTTACTTGCTTTACTTTGAAGTCTTATATGTGTGTTAGCATGTCACCACAGAAATTATTGTGTTATCATTTACGTACTCGAGGACGAGCAGGAATTAAGCTTGGGGATGTTGATACGTCCCAAACGTATCTATAATTTCTGCTTGTTCCATGATCTTTTGGGTGACATTGTTATATGTTTTGCTACACTTTTATATGTTTTTACACATATTTGGACTAACCTACTAACTCAGTGCACCTAGTGCTAGTTTCTGTCTGGTGATGTCTTTTTTGCAGGAGCTTTTACCCAAATTTCCAGAGCCCCAAAAATCTCTAGAAAAATATATAAAAATCAGCGTGACGGAAGCTTCCAGACGCCCTAAGGAGAGCCGGAGGGGAGCCACCTATCACCCAGGCGGCCTGCCCGCACGGCCTAAGGGGAGGCCGCGCCAACAGGCCGCCTGAGCGACTGGGACCACCCCTGGTGCCCTCCTTTGGCCTATATTTAGCCCCGGTTGAGGAAGCCCTGATTCCGAAACCCTTTTCTCCCGAAGCAATTCCGATCTCCGTCACTGTTGCCGACAAGTTTCGGGGGACAAAATTCATGTGCCGACACCCTGCTGGGACGGGGAAGTGCCCCCGGATTCATTTGCATCGACGTTTCTTCCTCCCTCCATGAAGCGGGAGTAGTTCCTCCTCGGGGTTGAGGCCTTCTACCGTAGCTGTGTGGTCATCTCTCTCTCCCATGATGTTATCTTGATTGTGATCATAGGCTAAGTTAATTTAGGGTGGTCCCATGATGTTTCCCCTTCTTCTATGTACTGGATTGATGTACTTACTTGATCTCATCTAGTATAATCCCCGAGACCATGGTGAGACCGGTCTATTGGACATGGATTAGAAGAATATTTTCATGAGTGATTTCCTCTTTTGTGAATTGATTGAAGATTGAGAGTCTCTTGGTGCTTGTCTTTGACTATCCTTGAGATATGTTGTGGTGATTGTGGTACTCGCTTTGGATGGCAGCGGTAATATTCGGAAATCCATTGATGAGAACTACGAACTATGAGGTGTGCTTTTGTAGCCCTACATAATTCTCGTCCTCTCTTGATCACAAAGGAATGACCTCCAAGTACGTCTCCATTGCATGTTTTAGTGGAAATATCATGTGATTAGATTATGTTAATGTTGTTGGGAGTTGCCACTAGTGAAAGTATGAAGCCTAGGCCTTGTTTCTCACCATTGTTACACCGTTTATGCTCACTTTTGTCACTTGCTACCTTGTTGCCATTTTTATTTCAGATTTATATTACCTTGCTTTGCCACACCTATCACCCTTATTATATCATCTCTTCGCCGAACTAGTGCACCTATACAATTTACCATTGTATTAGGTGTGTTGGGGACACAACATACTTCTTTTATCTTAATAATTGCAAGGTTGCTTGAGAGAGACCATCTTCAACCTCTACTACCCGATTTCGATAAACCTTAGGTCATCCACTTGAGGGAAATTGTTGTTGTCCTACAAACCTCTGCGCTTGGAGGCCAAACATAGTCTACAAGAATAGAAGCGTGCGTAGACATCACAAGGCACCGAAAAAGGTCTTCAGATGGACTCCCACCAGAATGGGGACTTCATGTGGTGAAAAAAGTGTTTAGAGTGGCTCTTTGTTGGTTTCGCAATTTTAGAGAATTTATGGAGGTGGAATTATGTTAGACAGAGCCACATGGGGCCCACAAGGCATCGGGGCATGCCAACCCCCCGGATGCCCCCCTTTTGCCTTGTTATCTCCTCGTGTAACGTGTGGTCTCCCTGTGAACCTTCTAGGTCCTCCTTTGGTCTAGAAAAGATCATCAAAAAGTTTGATAGTGTTTGGACTCTCTTTGGTGTTAGTTATGTGAAAAGCCAAAAACACGCAGAAAACAACAACTCGCACTTGGCACTGGGTTAATAGGTTAGTTCGCCAAAATGATATAAAATAGCATGTAATTGCATATAAAGCATCCAACAATGATAATATAATAGCATGGAACAATAAAAAAATTATTAATACGTTGGAGACATATCATACATTGGCATCGCTGTCAATCATCAAATGAGAAGAATGACAAATTGAAATGTGTTGGAAATATGCCCTAGAGGCAATAATAAAATAGTTATTATTATATTTCCTGTTTCGAGATAATCGTTTATTATCCATGCTATAATTGTATTGAAAGAAAACATAAATGCATGTATGGATATATAGACAAAACTATGTCCCTAGTAAGCCTCTAGTTGACTAGCCAGTTGATCAAGGATGGTTAAGGTTTTCTGACCATATACAAGTGTTGTCCCTTGATGACTGGATCACATTATTGGGAGAATGATGTGATGGACAAGACCCAAACTATAAACATAGCATGTGATCGTGTCATTTTGTTGCTATTGTTTTCTGTGTGTCAAGTATTCATTCCTATGACCATGAGATCATGTAACTCACTAACACCGGAGGAATACCTTGTGTATATCAAACGTCACAACGTTACTGGGTGACTATAAAGGTGATCTACAGGTATCTCCGAAGGTGCCCGTTGAGTTAGCATGGATCAAGACTGGGATTTGTTACTCCGTGTGACAGAGAGGTATCTCTGGGCCCACTCGGTAATACAAGATCATGTCTGCATAGTTCTTGAACCCGCAGGGTCTGCACACTTAAGGTTCGGTGACGTTTCGGTATAGTTGAGTTATAGGTGATGGTGACCGGAGGTTTGTTCGAAGTCCCGGGTGAGATCGGGACGTCACGAGGGTTTTCGAAATGGTCCGGAAATGAAGATTCATATATAGGATTGTTTCATTTGGCTTCCGGAAAGATTTCGGGCATTGCCGGCAGTGTAACAGGAGTGACAAATGGGATCCGGGTTTTTACCGGGAGGGGCCACCCACCCGGGAGAGAACCTAATAGCCCATGGGTGGCGCACCACACCTTGGTGGGCTGGTGAGGTTACCCCAATAGGGCTATTTTGGCCAAGGGAAAAAGTCAAAGGAGAAAGGAAGAAAACAAGGAGGTCGGAAGGAAGGAAGGGACTCCACCTTCCAAACCGAATTGGAGTAGGAGTCCCTCCTCCTCCCTTCGGCCGACGCCCTTGGGGCTCCCTTGAGCCTCAAGGCTAGCCCCTCCCCTCCTCCTATATATACTAGAGGTTTTAGGGGTTTTGCGACACAACTTTGCCACGTGCAACCCTAAACCTCTACTTTGTAGTTCTTCCTCTAGATTGGTTTTCTACGGAGCTCGGGCGGAGCCCTGCAGGAATAGATCATCACCATCGCTGGCACGCCGTCATGCCTCCGGAGAACTATCTACTTCCCCGTCTCTCCTGCTGGATCAAGAAGGCGGAGATCATCATCAAGTTGTACGTGTGTTGAACGCGGAGGTGCCGTCCGTACGGTGCTAGATCGGGTCAGATCGTGGGACGAAGGTGATTTGAATCACGAAGCTCTTCCACTAAATCAACCGCGTTTCTTAACGCTTCTCGCTTAGCGATCTACAAGGGTATGTGGATCCGATCTCCCTCTCGTAGATGAACATCACCATGATAGGTCTTCATGTGCGTAGGAATTTTTTTGTTTCGCATGCAACGTTCCCCAACAGTGGTATCAGAGCTTGGTTCATGCGTAGATGTAATCTCGAATAGAACACAAAAGTTTTTGTGTTGGTGTTCGATTTGCTACCTCCTTAGTCTTTTCTCGATTTGGCTGTATTGTTGGATTGAAGCGGCCCAGACCAACCTTACTCATACGCTTACGAGAGACCGGTTTCATCGACTAACATGCAACTTGTTGCATAAAGATGACTGGCGTGTGTCTGTTTCTTCAACTTTAGTTGAATCGTATTTGACTGAGGCGGTCCTTGGAGAGAGGTTAAATAGCAATTTTCACATCACCATTGTGGTTTTGCGTAAGTAAGATGCTATCATACTAGATACCCATAAGAGCCACGTAAAACATGCAACAATAAATTAGAGGACGTCTAACTTGTTTTTGCACGGTGTGCATGTGATGTGATATGGCCAAAGACATGATGTGGTACATTGGATGTTTGAGATGATCATGTTGTAATAGTTAAATATCGACTTGCACGTCGATGCTACGGCAACCAGCAGGAGCCATAGGGTTGTATTTAAACTAACGTTTGTGCTTGTAGATGCGCTTACTATATTGCTAGGTTGTAGCTTTAGTAGTGATAGAATAGATAGCATGACAACCTCGATGGCGGCACGATGATGGAGATCATGGTGTGGTGCCAGTGACGATGAAGATCATGCCGGTGCTTTGGTGATGGAGATCAAGAAGCACAAGATCATGGCACAAGATTTGGTACTTATGGTTTGCATGTGATGTTACACCTTATCTTGCTTAGAACGATGGTAGCATTATAAGGTGATCCCTCACTAAAATTTCAAGATAAAGTTGTGTTCTCCCCGACTATGCACCGTTGCGAAAGTTCATCGTTTCGAGACACCACGTGATGATCGGGTATGCTAGACTCAATGTTCACATACAACGGGTGCAAAACAGTTGCACGCGCGGAGCACTAGGGTTTAACTTGACGAGCCTAGCATGTAGAGACATGGCCTCGGAACACAAGAGACCGAAAGGTCGAGCATGAATTGTATGGTTGATATGATTAGCATAGAGATGTTTACCATTGAAACTACACTCAACTCATGTGATGATCGGACTTGAGTTAGTGAATTTGGATCATGCCACACTCAAATAACTAGAGGGATGTCTATTTGAGTGGGAGTTTATTGGTAATATGATTAGCTAAACTCTAATTGTCTTGAACATAGTCTAAGTAAAGTTTGCAATATTTTTATGTTGTAGATCAATGGCTCGCGCAGTAGCAACCCCGAATTTCAATACGTTCCTAGAGAAAGCTAAGATGAAAGATGATGGTAGCAACTTTGTAGACTTGGCTCGTAATCTGAGGCTTATCCTACAAGTTGGGCAAAAGAATTATGTCCTTGATGCAGAGCTAGGAGTTGAACCACCCGCTACGGCTGATCAAGATGTTTTGAACGTTTGGTAAGCGCGTAAGGAGGACTACTCAGTAGTTCAATGTGCAGTGTTGTATGGCTTAGAACCGGGACTTCAACGACGCTTTAAATGTCATGGAGCATATGAGATGTTCCAGGAGTTAAAGTTTATCTTTGACAAGAATACCCGGATCGAGAGGTTATGAGACCTCCGATAATTTCTATACTTGCAAAATGGAGGAGAATTCGTCTGTCAGTGAACATGTGCTCAAAATGTCTGGGTACTCAAACCGTCTAGTTGAGCTGGGGATTGAACTCCCGCAAGAGGCTATCACTGACAGAATTCTTCAATCACTTCCACCTAGCTACAAGAGCTTTGTGTTCAACTATAACATGCAAGGGATGAATAAGTCACCCAGCGAGTTATTTGCGATGCTGAAAGTCGCGGAGTCAGAAACCCGGAAAGAACATCAAGTGTTGATGGTCAATAAGACCACTAGTTTCAAGAAAAGCGGCAAAGGCAAGAAGGGTAACTCAAAGAAGAGCGGCAAAACTGTTGCCCCTCCGACGAAGAAACCCAAGGCTAGAGCTAGGCCGGAAACTAAGTGCTATTATTGCAAGGGAATGGGTCACTGGAAGCGCAACTACCCCAAGTATTTGGCTGATAAGAAGGCGGCCAACGCCAAACCAGGTATATGTGATATACATGTTATTGATGTGTACCTAACCAACTCTCGTAGTAGTGCTTGGGTATTTGATACCGGTTCTGTTGCTCACATTTGCAACTCGAAGTAGGAACTGCGAAATAAACGAAGGCTGGCGAAGGATGAAGTGACGATGCGCGTGGGAAATGGTTCCAAGGTTGATGCAATCGCCGTCGGCACGGTCTCACTTCAGTTACCATCGGGATTAGTTATGAAATTAAATAATTGTTATTTAGTGCCTGCGTTAAGCATGCACATTATATCTGAATCTTGTATATTGCGAGACGGTTACTCCTTTAAGTCAGAGAATAATGGTTGTTCTATTTATATGAGTAATATATTTTATGGTCATGCACCCAATGTGAGGTGTTTGTTCATATTGAATCTTGATTGTGATGACACACATATCCATAACATTGACACCAAAAGATGTAGAGTTAACAATGATAGCACCACCTTTTTGTGGCACTACCGCTTAGGTCTGCAAAGCGCATGAAGAAACTCCATGCTGATAGGCTTTTGGAGTCACTTGATTTTGAATCACTTGACACGAGCGAACCATGCCTCATGGGCAAGATGACTAAGACTCCGTTCTCTGGAACAATGGAGCGTGCAAGTGACTTGTTGGAAATCGTACATACTGATGTGTGCGGACCAATGAGTGTGGAAGTGCGCAGCGGATATCGTTATTTTCTTGCCTTCACTGATGATTTCAGTAGGTATGGATATATCTACTTGATGAAGCACAAGACTGAAACGTTTGAAAAGTTCAAACAATTTCAGAGTGAAGTTGAAAATCATCATAGCAAGAAGATCAAGTTCCTACGATCTGATTGAGGGGGCGAATATCTGAGTTTCGAGTTTGCTGCTCACTTAAGACAATGTGAGATCGTTTCATAGTTGACACCGCCTGGAACACCATAGCGTAATGGTATGTCCGAACGCCGTAGTCGTACTTTGTTAGATATGGTGCAATCTCTGATGTCTCTTACCGAATTGCCATTATCGTTTTGGAGTTATGCATTAGAGACAGTTGCATTCACTTTAAATAGGGCACCATAAAAATCCGTTGAGACGACACCATATGAGCTATGGCACGACAAGAGGCCAAAATTGTCATTTCTTAATGTTTGGGAATGCGATGCTTATGTCGAAAAGCTTGAGCTTGAAAAGTTGGAACCCAAAGCGGAAAAGTGCACCTTCATAGGTTACCCAAAAGATAGAGTTGGGTACACCTTCTATCTCAGATCCGAGGGAAAGTGTTTGTTGCTAAGAACAGAGGTTTTCTTGAGAAAGAGTTTCTCTCGAAAGAATTAAGTGGTAGGAAGATAGAACTTGGTGAGGTTATGGAACCTGTACTCCAACAGGATGGTGGCGCAGGGCAGAGGGAAATCTCTGTCGAGGCAACATGAGTTGAGGAGGAAGCTAATGATGATGATCATGAAGCTTCGGACCAAGTTACTGTCAGACCTCGCAGGTCGACAAGATCACGTATTCCTCCTGAGTGGTACGGGAATCATGTCTTATATATCATGTTGTTAGACAACAATGAGCCTGCGAATTATGAAGAAGCAATGGTGGGCCTAGATTCCAACAAATGGTTAGATGCCATGAAATCCAATATAGGATCTATGTATGAAAACAATGTATGGACTTTGGAAGTATTACCTGAAGTTTGCTGATACGTCTCAAACGTATCTATAAGTTTTGATGGTTTCATGCTGTTATCTTGTCATCTTTGGATGTTTTATGTACCTTTTATATCTTTTTTGGGACTAACTTATTAATTTAGTGCCAAGTGCCAGTTCCTGTTTTTCTGTGTTTTTGGCTCTTTTCAGATCTGAATTTGGAACGGAGTCCAAACGGAATAAAATCCCCGAAATGATTTTTTCCCGAACGGAAGAAGATCAGGGGGCTTGTGGGCCAAGCCAGAAGGGCTACAAGGAGCCTACAAGCACCCACTCTGCCACCAGGGGGAGACGGCGGTGGGCAGGCTTGTGGCCTCCCTGGCGCCCCCCTGACCTAGATCTTGCGCCTATATATTAACTAAAAATCAGAAACAAAATCAAGGGATCCACGAAAATACTTTTCCGCCGCCGCAAGCTTCCGTTTCCGCGAGATCTCATCTGGAGACCCTTCCTGGTGCCTTACCGGAGGGAACTTTGGAGCTGGAGGGCTTCATCATCATCATCATCGCCCCTCCAATGACTCGTGAGTAGATCACTTCAGACCTACGGATCCGTAGTTAGTAGCTAGATGGCTTCTTCTCTCTCTTGGATCTTCAATACAAAGTTTCCATGATCTTCATGGAGATCTATCCGATGTAATCTTCTTTGGCGGTGTGTATGTCGAGATCCGATGAATTGTGGATTTTTGATCAGATTATCTATGATATATATTTGAGTCTTTGCTGATTTCTTATATGCATGGTTTGATATCCTTATAAGTCTCTCTGAGTCTTGGGTTTTGTTTGGCCAACTAGATCTATGATTCTTGCAAGGGGAGAAGTGCTTGGTTTTGGGTTCTTACCATGTGGTGACCTTTCCCAGTGACAGTAGGGGCAGCAAGGCACACATTGAGTGGTTGCCATCAAGGGTAACAAGGTGGGCTCTGTCGTTGATATGAGATTGTCCATCTACATCATGTCATTTTGCTTAACGCGTTACTCTGTTCTTTTGGACTTAATACACTAGATGCATGCTGGATAGCGGTCTACGTGTGGAGTAATAGTAGTAGATGCAGAAAGTATCGGTCTACTTGTTTTTGGACGTGATGCCTATAGATATAATCATTGCCATAGATGACGTCACGACTTTGCGCGGTTCTATCAATTGCTCGACAGTAATTTGTTCACCCACCATCTACTTGCTTTCATGAGAGAATCCACTAATAAACACTACGGCCCCCGTGTCTATTCACATCTATCGTTTACACCTCCGCTTTTACTTTGCTTTGTTACTTTGTTGCTTTCAGTTCTCACTTTGCGAACAATCTATAAGGGATTGACAACCCCTTCATAGCGTTGGGAGCAGGTTCTTTGTGTTTGTGCAGGCACTTGTGATACTCCTTCACTGGATCGATACCTTGGTTCTCAAAACTGCGCTACATCACCCTTTCTGCTTCGAGGGAACACCAACGCAAGGCTCCAAGGCCACGGGGAAATTCTTTGCATATTTTGCTAGGAAGTCCCTGAAGGCGTAGCCGTAGTAGAAGGATTCCTGGTGTCGTTGCTGAGGAGAATCAAGACAAGAACAGTCTCCAGTCAGCATGTGTTTCTCGTGACGTTGGAAGGTCTTTTGTTGCAGTAGCAGAAGTATTGCTGGCGCCGTTGCCGGGGAAGGAGAGATCTATCCAAGTAGGTCTCACAAACTCATCTCCTGCATTTACTTTTTTGCCAGTTGCCTCTTGTTTTCCTCTCCCCACTTCACATTTGCCGTTTTCATTTGCCTTTCTCCTTTGTCGTTTTCTTTTGCCTTTGCCGTTTTTCATTGCCAGTTTTCTTGCTTGCTTGTGTGCTTGTTTGTTTGTTGAAGTCATCATGGCTGAAAACACCAAACTTTGCGACTTCTCGAGCACTAATAATAATGATTTTATTAGTACTCCGATTGCTCCCGCCACTAGTGCAGAATCATATGAAATCAACGCAGCTTTGTTGAATCTTGCTATGAAAGAGCAATTCTCTGGACTTCCTAGTGAAGATGCCGCATCCCATCTCAATACCTTCATTGAGCTTTGTGATATGCAAAAGAAAAGAGATGTGGATAATGACATGATTAAGTTGAAACTTTTTCCTTTCTCGTTGCGAGATCGCGCAAAAACTTGGTTTTCTTCTTTGCCTAGAAATAATATCGATTCTTGGGATAAGTGCAAAGATGGTGACATATCCAAGTATTTTCCGCCGGCTAAGATCATCTCCTTACGTAACGATATCATGAATTTCAAGCAACTTGATCATGAACACGTTGCACAATCTTGGGAGAGGATGAAGCTTATGATTAGAAATTGTCCCGCTCATGGCTTGAATTTGTGGATGATTATACAAATCTTTTACGCTGGATTGAATTTCGCTTCTTGCAATATCTTGGACTCCGCCTCAGGTGGAACGTTCATGGAAATCACGTTAGGAGATGCTACAAAACTCCTAGACAATATCATGACCAACTACTCTCAGTGGCACACTCAAAGGTCGCCTGCTAGCAAAAAGGTACACGCTATAGAAGAGATTAACTCGCTTAGTGCTAAGATGGACGTGTTGATGAATTTGGTTGCTAGTAGAAATGCTACTATAGATCCTAATGACATGCCACTATCTTCTTTGATTGAGAGTAGCAACGCTAGTTTGGACATGAATTTTGTTGGTAGGAACAATTTTGGCAACAACAATGCTTTTAGAAGAAACTATGTTCCTAGGCTTTTTCCTATTAACTCCTCTAACAACTATGGAAATTCCTACAACAACACTTATGGAAATCACAACAAATTACCCTCTGAGTTAGAGAGTAATATCAAAGAGTTCATCAACTCTCAAAAGATTTTCAATGCGTCCATAGAGGAAAAACTACTCAAAATAGACGATTTGGCTAAGAGCATTGATAGGATGTCTTGTGATATTGATGCTTTGAAAGTTAGATGCGCTCCTCCCAAGGTCAACTTGGATGAAACTTCGAAAGCTATGCGTATCTCCAAGAATGAGAGCAAAGAAAGAACCGCCCAAATTCGCGCTAGGCATGAATGGTTTAAAAGGGTGTGTTCTAGTGATGCAAATCACGAAAATCTTAAAGTGCTTGGTGTGTATCCTCTTGAATCTTTGTTTTTGCATGTCAAACCTATTGATGGGGGGCTGGATATGAATCCACTTTGGTTGAAAAACGCCCCAATGATTCGGAGTCCACCTATCTTGATGATAAAGGTGTGGAGAGTGGAGTAGAAGAAATCAAAATTTTAGGTAGTAATGAAACTCCCACTTTGGATTTCAAGGAATTCAATTATGATAATTGCTCCTTGTTTGAATGCATTTCTTTGATGCAATCCATTGCAGACTCTCCACATGCTTATAGCCAAAGCAAAGCCTTTACCGCGCATATCGTATATGCTATGATGAAATCTCTTGAAGAGAAGCTCGAACTAGAAGTCTCTATACCTAGAAAACTTCATGATGAGTGGGAACCTACTATCAAAATCAAGATCAAAAACTATGAGTGTAATGCTTTGTGTGATTTGGGTGCTAGTGTTTCCGCGATTCCAAGGTCTTTATGTGATATTCTTGGATTTCATGAGATTGAAGAGTGTTCTCTTAATTTGCATCTTGTGGATTCTACTGTCAAGAAACCTATGGGAAGGATCGATGATGTTCTTATTGTTGCAAATAAGAACTATGTACCCGTGGATTTCATTGTACTTGACATAGATTGCAATCCTTCATGTCCCATTATTCTTGGTAGACCTTTCCTAAGGACTATCAGTGCTATCATCGATATGAAGGAAGGGAATATTAGATTTCAATTTCCTTTAAAGAAGGGCATGGAGCACTCTCCTAGAAAGAAAATAAGAATGCCTTATGAATCTATGATGAGGGCTACTTATGGTTTGAGCACCAAAGATGACTATACGTGATTCCATCACCTTTTGCCTAGCTAAGGGCGTTAAACAAAAGCGCTTGTTCGGAGGCAACCCAACGAATCTATCCTTTTTCTTTCTGTTTTGTGTTTTCCACACTTTCATAATTCTGTTATGATTGTGTTTTTTGTGTTTCTTTTTGTTGGGGAACGTCGCATGGGAAACAAAAAATTTCCTACGCGCACGAAGACCTATCATGGTGATGTCCATCTACGAGAGGGGATATTCGATCTACGTACCCTTGTAGATCGCACAGCAGAAGCGTTAAGAAACGCGGTTGATGTAGTGGAATGTCCTCACGTCCGTCGATCCGCCCCGCGAACCGTCCCGCGATCCGTCCCACGATCTAGTGCCGAACGGACGGCACCTCCGCGTTCAGCACACGTACAGCTCGACGATGATCTCGGCCTTCTTGATCCAGCAATAGAGACGGAGAGGTAGATGAGTTCTCCGGCAGCATGACGGCGCTCCGGAGGTTGGTGTTGATCTAATCTCAGTAGGGCTCCGCCCGAGCTCCGCAGAAACGCGATCTAGAGGTAAAACCGTGGAGATATGTGGTCGGGCTGCCGTGGCAAAGTTGTCTCAAATCAGCCCTAAAACCTCCGTATATATAGGGGGAAGAGGGGGAGCCTTGCCTTGGGGTCCAAGGACCCCCAAGGGGTTCGGCCGAGCCAAGGGGGGAGTCCTCCCCTTCCAAACCAAATCCAACTAGGTTTGGAAGGAGGAGTCCTTCCCCCTTTTCCCACCTCCTCTTTTTTTCTCTTTGATTTTCTTCCTATGGCGCATAGGGCCTTCTTGGGCTGTCCCACCAGCCCACTAAGGGCTGGTGCGCCACCCCCAAGGCCTATGGGCTTCCCCGGGGTGCGTTGCCCCGCCCCCCCGGTGAACACCCGGAATCCATTCGTCATTCCCGGTACATTTCTCGTAACTCCGAAAACCTTCCGGTAATCAAATGAGGTTATTCTATATATCAATCTTCGTTTTCGGACCATTCCGTAAACCCTCGTGACGTCCATGATCTCATCCGGTACTCCTAACAACATTCGGTAACCAACCATATAACTCAAATACGCATAAAACAACGTTGAACCTTAAGTGTGCAGACCCTGCGGATTCGAGAACTATGTAGACATGACCCGAGAGACTCCTCGGTCAATATCCAATAGCGGGACCTGGATGCCCATATTGGATCCTACATATTCTACGAAGATCTTATCGTTGAACCTCAGTGCCAAGGATTCATATAATCCCGTATGTCATTCCCTTTGTCCTTCGGTATGTTACTTTCCCGAGATTCGATCGTCAGTATCCGCATACCTATTTCATTCTCGTTTACCGGCAAGTCTCTTTACTCGTTCCGTAATACAAGATCCCGCAACTTACACTAAGTCACATTGCTTGCAAGGCTTGTGTGTGATGTTGTATTACCGAGTGGGCCCCGAGATACCTCTCCGTCACACGGAGTGACAAATCCCAGTCTCGATCCATACTAACTCAACGAACACCTTCGGAGATACCTGTAGAGCATCTTTATAGTCACCCAGTTACGTTTCAACGTTTGATACACACAAAGCATTCCTCCGGTGTCAGTGAGTTATATGATCTCATGGTCATAGGAACAAATACTTGACACGCAGAAAACAGTAGCAACAAAATGACACGATCAACAGGCTACGTCTATTAGTTTGGGTCTAGTCCATCACGTCATTCTCCTAATGACGTGATCCAGTTATCAAGCAACAACACCTTGTTCATAATCAGAAGACCCTGACTATCTTTGATCAACTGGCTAGCCAACTAGAGTCTTGCTAGGGACAGTGTTTTGTCTATGTATCCACACATGTATATAAGTCTTCATTCAATACAATTATAGCATGGATAATAAACGATTGTCTTGATACAGGAATTATAATAATGACTATATTTATTATTGCCTCTAGGGCATAATTCCAACAGTCTCCCACTTGCACTAGAGTCAATAATCTAGCCCTCACATCATCATGCGAATTACATTGTAATAAATCTAACACCCATACAGTTCTGGTGTTGATCATGCTTTGCCCGTGGCAGAGGTTTAGTCAGCGGGTCTGCTATATTCAGATCCGTGTGCACTTTGCATATATTTACGTCCTCCCCTTCGACGTAGTCGCGGATGAGGTTGAAGCGTCGTTTGATGTGTCTGGACTTCTTGTGAAACCGTGGTTCCTTTGCTAGGGCAATGGCACCCGTGTTGTCAGAGAACAAGGTTATTGGATTCAGTGCGCTTGGCACCACTCCAAGATCCGTCATGAACTGCTTCATCCAGACACCCTCCTTAGCCGCCTCCGAGGCAGCCATGTACTCCGCTTCACATGTAGAATCTGCTACAAAGCTTTGCTTGGAACTGCACCAGCTTACCGCATCCCCATTAAGAATAAATACGTATCCGTTCTGCGACTTAGAGTCGTCCGGATCTGTGTCAAAGCTTGCATCAACGTAACCTTTTACGGCGAGCTCTTCGTCACCTCCATACACGAGAAACATCTCCTTAGTCCTTTTCAGGTACTTCAGGATATTCTTGACCGTCGTCCAGTAATCCACTCCTAGATTACTCTGGAACCTACCTGCCATACTTATGGCCAGGCTAACGTCCGGTCTAGTGCACAGCATTGCATACATGATAGAACCTATGGCTGAAGCATAGGGGACGGTGCTCATATGCTCTCTATCCTCATCAGTTGCTGGGCACTGAACCTTACTCAATCTCGTACCTTGTAAAACTGGCAAGAACCCTTTCTTGGACTGTTCCATTTTGAACCTCTTCAAAACTTTATCAAGGTATGTGCTTTGTGAAAGTCCTATCAGGCGTTTCGATCTATGCCTATAGATCTTAATGCCTAGAATGTAAGCAGCTTCTCCTAGGTCCTTCATAGAGAAACTTTTATTCAAGTAATCCTTTATGCTCTCCAAAAACTCTACGTTGTTTCCAATCTGCAATATGTCATCCACATATAATATTAGAAACGCCACAGAGCTCCCACTCACTTTATTGTAAATACAAGATTCTCCAACCACTTGTATAAACCCAAATGCTTTGATCACCTCATCAAAGCATTTGTTCCAACTCCGAGATGCTTGCACCAGTCCATAAATGGATCGCTGGAGCTTGCACACCTTGTTAGCATTCTTAGGATCGACAAAACCTTCGGGTTGCATCATATACAACTCTTCCTTAAGGAAATCGTTAAGGAACGCCGTTTTGACATCCATCTGCCAGATTTCATAATCGAAAAATGCAGCTATTGCTAACATGATTCTGACGGACTTAAGCATCGCTACGTGTGAGAATGTCTCATCGTAGTCAACTCCTTGAACTTGTGAAAAACCCTTTGCCACAAGTCGAGCTTTATAAACGGTCACATTACCGTCAGCGTCCGTCTTCTTCTTAAAGATCCATTTGTTCTGAATAGCCTTGCGGCCCTCAGGTAGTACTTCCAAAGTCCACACTTTGTTTTCATACATGGATCCTATCTCGAACTTCATGGCCTCTAGCCATTTGTTGGAATCTGGGCCCAGCATTGCTTCTTCATAATTTGCAGGTTCATTGTTGTCTAACAACATGATTGACATGACGGGATTACCGTACCACTCTGGAGCAGGACATGGTCTCGTCGACCTGCATGGTTCGACAGGAACTTGAACCGGAGTTTCATGATCATCATCATTAACTTCCTCCTCAACCGACGTCGCAACGACAGAGGTTTCCCCTTGCCCTGCGCCACCATCTAGAGGGATGAAAGGTTCGACAACCTCATCAAGTTCTATCTTCCTTGTTGGGGATATTGCTTATTAAGTGACCCGCCCAATATGGGCCGGGTTACTAGTAAGGCGATTCATCCTTTGGGGCTAGTTGGGCCTCAGCCTGGGTGGTTCAAGGCCGCAGGATGGTTATGATTTATGGAAGGTCTCTGGGTTTTGCAAGACGGCGACTTAGAGACCGCGGTGGTCACGATTTGTAAAGAGGAAGGGACTCTTGTAAAACCCTAAAGCCTCGACCTCTATATAAAGGCGAGTTTGGACGGGTATAGATAGGTTAGAAATCATCGAGTGCTAGGTAAGGCGAGTTACGCCTTTCTTGTAATCGAATCCACATCAATACATCCAAGCAGGACGTAGTCTATTACCTCCACGCGAGGGGCCGAACCTGGGTAACCCGCCGCGTTCCTCCTGTTCAACCCCTTTGAGTCGCCACCAAAGTGCGATGGTTCCCATACTAAGTCCTTTCACGAGGACATCTGCCGTGACAAAACCACGACAGTTGGCGCCCACCGTGGGGCCTACGCACGGTGGAGTTGAGTTCTCAAAGGGAGCCCTACCAGGGTTTGGGAGTTATGCGACGGCGCTCATGACTTGGAGCCGACGCGGCATAGCCTACATCGACAACCAGCGATGGGGACCTGAAGCGAATTCTCTCGAATCAGGCTACAGGGTCCCCTTCGGCAAGATCAACGTCTTCATCGGCATGATCGGGTCATCTGTTCCTGAGCCGGACATCTCCTCCGACATCGTCGAGCCGGCCAGGTACGTTCATCCAGTCATAACACGGAATCTGACCCACCCGGTCTTTGTGGGGTTCACGCAGGGGTCGAAGGAGCCAAAGCACGCGGCGGCTCAGGAGGTTACCCCCATCAACTCTGACAACGAATCATCCATGGGCGATTCAGATTCCATCCAGTCCCTCCACGGAGACGGTCTCGGAGGCTTGTCATTGGCCATGGATCCGGAAATCCTTGATCGAACCCGCCGCCAGATCGCCATCTACATGGCCGGGGCGACTCAGCCCGCACAGAACCCCGTCGGAGGCGATGGGACCGGCGGTACATCCAGAAGTGCGTCAGCAGTCCTGGTGGATTTAGCGGCGGAAATCACGAGACTAATGTCAACCCCCTCACGCCAGAGAACCAAGAAGAGATAAACGCAGAGTTAGCAAAGCTGAGGGAGGCGGTGGCAAAGGCCCATCAGGATGCTGAGACGGAGTCCGCCAGGATGGAAACTCGACAAGCCCAGATTACGGCCGAAAGGATGCGATTGAACACCGACAACTGGCGGCTTGAAAGTTAGCAGCGCGCGTCCGACGCCGTCCATCAGCGGAGACACCAGGGTCGCCTGCCCCATGATCTCAATCCGACTCGCTTTTTCGACACTCCCCAAACACCCGGGATGGGAGCCGCCCCAGCAGGAGGACCGGGCCGCCCTCCTAACCCGCCGATTCAGCCGACTGAGGGTCAAATTCCTCGTTTCCATACCCCTCGAGGCCACTTCTCTAACCCGGTGGATAACGTGCTTGCCGCAACTCGCCATCTAGAGTCTCTTCCGATCCACGGCAACACCCCAGCTGAGATCGAAGCAAGGAACGCCATCGAGATGTTGAAAACGGCGGTGGTCCAAAATGCGTAGTTCTCGCACAGCCCTGAGCGATTGCACTCCACCCCCCAGGCGAGCTATACCAGGAGTAGGCCGGAGGATCAGCCAGCCGTAAACAGTGCCCCGCGACACTTCCCGCAGGACAACCCGCCCGAGCGGAACCCGCCGGGCAGAGGTCCACCCAACATTCAAGAGGCTCAGACTCCTCCCGCGGGGACCGGAGGGCGAGTTGGGGTGCCCTGCTTGTCCCTGGCCCTTCGAAACGAAAGAATGCCCAAGGATTTCAAAGGACCAAGAAAGGTGCCTAATTACACACCAGATCTCGAACCAACATCTTGGATCGAGGGTTATGAGATCACCATGGACATGCTCGACGTAAACGAGGCGGTTTGCGCCAGATATTTCACGATGATGCTCGAGGGATCGGCGCGCACTTGGTTGAAAAACTTACCCCCCAATTCTATCCAGTCCTGGGCCGAGCTGAAGGAACGTTTCATCAAAAACTTCTGGGGAACCTGCAAACGACCGATGATGATCGTCGACTTGCAACACTGCGTACAACGCCCGAATGAGTCGGCGCACCATTGGTCACGGCGAGTCGCGGAAATTATCCATTCATCGGATGGCATCACGGCAGCGCAAGCTGTGCTTATCCTCGAGCACAACTGCCACTATGAACCGCTGGTCCAGAAATTGGGGCGACTCAAACGGAAACTTCAGGATATGGGCGAGCTGATGGATACCCTCACTAGGTACGCCGAGGCCGATGATACCAAGGATCCGGGCGAGGATGGTAAGGGTAACTCACCCAAGAAGGGCGATTTAACCAAAAACCACACCCGCCTCCAAGGCCGCAATCGTCACAACCAGGGGACCAACGGCAAGCGTAGGCCACAGGAGGAGCCCTCGGATCTGGTTGCCAACACCAACGCCAATGACGGCAAAAAGAAGAATCGAGGCTTCAGTGGGAAAAGGCCGCGTAATTACGAAGAGCTACTCAAAGGCCCTTGCCCGCACCACGCCACGGCCGACGGCCCGGCGGGCCACTCTTGGGAGAACTGTTTCGTGATGCGAGAATTTTGGGCCAAGGCAATCAAGAAGAGCCAAAGCGAAGATCCAAACCGTCGCCGGGACCAACTCGCCGCGCCCAACCAAAGGCACAACCCCTTCGGCGGTTTTCCCGAACAAGAGGCACAGGGGGGCCCGCAGCCAGGCGGCGGCCAGTACCCGGTGCACCACCAACGGCGGTACAACCCGCCGGGAGTTTTCCAGCAGCCGCCCCCACAGGGGGCTCCGCAGGACCAGGATGACCACGGGGGCTTCCGCAACAATCCTAAACAGCTAAGTAATGGGCAGTACCATGTTTTCACCACTAATGCTTGCAGGCGTGATAAAAAGGTAAATCACCGGGCGTACAGCGTAATTGAGCCGGCAATTCCCAGATATCTCCACTGGTCCGAACAGACCATAACATGGAGCAGAGAGGATCACCCGCCGAGAATAGATAACCCGGGCGACCTGGCATTAGTCGTGGCTCCCCAAGTGGGGGGCTACACTCTGTCGAAAGTACTAATGGATGGCGGCAGCAGCATTAATATCCTATACTTCGACACCTTCCGGAGGATGAATCTATTGGAGAAAGACTTGATGCCTTCAACCATGGTCTTCCACGGCATCGTCCCGGGCAAATCAACTTATCCCATAGGCCGGGTCAGGCTCTCAGTAGCGTTTGGAACTGCGCAGAATTACAGGTCGGAGTCTCTGGTCTTCGAGGTGGTCAAACTGAAAAGCCCGTACCATGCGCTGTTCGGGCGACCGGCTTACGCTCGCTTCATGGCCCGCCCGTGCTACGTCTACCTCAAGCTCAAAATGCCTGGTCCTAAAGGACCCATCACGATTGACGGAGATAGAAGAATCGCAAAGGAGTGTGAGGAAGGAGACGCGGCCTATGCGGAAGTCGCCTGCGCGGCGGAAGAGCTCAAAAACCATCGGGCAAATGTTGACCCGGCAGACATGTCACCACTAAAGAAGCCGACTACAGATTCCGAGTCGCCCCTCAAGTTCAAACCAACGGATGACACGAAGACAGTCGACTTCGTCCCTGGCGATTCATCCAAGCAGTTTACCATTGGGACGGGTCTGGACCCCAAATAGGAAAGCGCACTCATCGAATTCATCCGTGAGAATCGAGACATCTTCGCATGGAAGCCCTCTGACATGCCGGGTGTACCGAGAGAATTCTCTGAGCACCATCTTAATATTGACCCAAAATGCAAACCTGTCCAACAATACCTGCGCAGGTTTAACGAGGAGCGACGGAAGGCGATTGGAGAGGAAGTCGCCCGTCTTTTAGCCGCCGGGTTCATCGTGGAAGTGTTTCACCCCAAATGGCTAGCTAACCCGGTGTTAGTGCTCAAGAAGAATGGCACGTTCCGTATGTGTATTGACTATACGGACCTCAACAGAGCTTGTCCCAAGGATCCTTTCGCTCTTCCCCGCATCGACCAAATCATTGACTCGGTGGCGGGATGCGAACGATTGTGCTTTTTGGACGCCTATTCAGGTTATCATCAGATCAAAATGGCTGTGGAAGATCAGGAGAAGACGGCCTTCATAACCCCCTTCGGGGCCTTTTGCTATGTGTCCATGTCGTTCGGGCTCAAGAGCGCAGGTGCGACTTACCAACGCTGCATCCAGAATTGTCTTCATAACCAAATTGGCCGCAACGTCCATGCCTATGTTGACGACATTGTGCTCAAGACCCGCCAGGAGGAGACACTTCTGGAAGACCTTAAGGAAACCTTTGATAATTTATGGGTATATCAGATGAAGCTAAATCCTACCAAGTGCATTTTCGGCGTACCTGCGGGAAAACTACTAGGTTTCTTGGTATCGGAGCGCGGCATCGAGGCTAACCCGGACAAAATTGAAGCGGTTACTTCCCTCGGCAAGCCGACGAACGTTAATCAAGTTCAGCGATTGGCGGGTCGCATTGCGGCTCTCAGTCGTTTCGTGAGCCGCCTCGGAGAAAAGGCGATTCCTCTTTATCAATTGTTGAGAAAGTCCGACCGATTCGTATGGACAGAGGAGGCAGACGAGGCATTTCAGGCCTTGAAACATCAATTGGTTAACCCGCCGGTCC
This sequence comes from Hordeum vulgare subsp. vulgare, assembly GCF_904849725.1. Classification (NCBI taxonomy): domain Eukaryota; kingdom Viridiplantae; phylum Streptophyta; class Magnoliopsida; order Poales; family Poaceae; genus Hordeum; species Hordeum vulgare. Next base: position 470,814,583 of record NC_058524.1, read on the forward strand.
TGGCGGCCCCGACTGAAAAGGAGCCTATGCTCCTGTATATCGCCGCGAATTCCAAAGCGGTCAGCGTGGCTGTGGTCGTCGAAAGAAAGGAGGAAGGAAAGGAATAACCGGTGCAACGCCCGGTGTACTTTATCAGTGAGGTGTTAACTCTTTCCAAACAGCGATACCCACATTGGCAGAAACTGGTCTATGGGGTGTTCATGGCGAGTCGAAAGCTTAAACATTATTTCCAGGAACACCCGATCACCGTGGTCAGTTCCGCGCCCCTCGGTGACGTCATCCAAAACCGGGAGGCAACAGGGCGAATCGCCAAATGGGCAATAGAGCTTGGGTCGCATCACATACAATATACCCCCCGCACGGCCATCAAGTCCCAGGCACTAGTTGATTTCGTTAACGATTGGACGGAGCTTCAGGATCCGGAAGATCTGCCTGACCTTACCTATTGGACTATTTATTTTGATGGATCCAGACAGTTGGAGGGCTCGGGGGCAGGTGTGGTGTTGATATCCCCTCAAGGAGATAAGTTCTGCTACGTTCTCCGGCTCATGTTCCCTTGCACAAATAATGCGGCAGAATATGAAGCTCTGCTTCACGGTTTGCGACTGGCAAAAGAGATGAACCTAACCCGAGTCAGATGCTTTGGGGATTCAGATTTGGTGGCGCAGCAGGTTTCGGGCACCTGGGACTCTCGAGATCCTATGATGGCGGCTTACAGGCGAGCTGTATCTGACGTGGCGGGCTATTTTCATGGGTACCAGGTTGATCATGTTGATCGGCGACTCAACGAAGCAGCTGATGCCCTCTCGCGACTCGGCTCACAGAGGAAACCGGTCCCCCCTAATGTTTTCTTGGATGTCTTGCATAAACCGTCTGTGACTGTACCCACGGAGGAGGAATTGGCGATACCAGATCCCGAGTCTCAGCTTGTGGCGGCTCTCCATGTCACTCCGGATTGGGCTCTTCCTTATCTGGCTTATCTCGCTCGTGGCGAGTTACCCACTGACAAAGTTTTGGCTCGCCAGATCGTTCGACGTAGCAAGTCCATGGTCATCATTAATGGCGAGCTATATAAACGAAGTGCTTCAGGGGTCTTTCAGCGGTGCGTTTCTTCCGAGGAAGGATGCATAATCCTAAATGACATCCATTCTGGAGACTGCGGGCATCACGCCGGGTCACGTTCTTTGGTATCAAAAGCTTTTCGACATGGTTTCTTCTGGTTGACGGCTCACGCAGATGTAGAAGATATAGTACGGCGGTGTGAGGGGTGCCAACGATATGGGAGACAGGCTCATGTGCCGGCTCAAGAATTGAGGATGATTCCCATTACTTGGCCTTTCGCGGTCTGGGGGCTGGACATGGTCGGTCCCTTTAAGATGTCCTCCAACAAGAAAACTCACTTATTGGTGGCGGTTGATAAGTTCACTAAATGGGTTGAGGCAGAACCTGTTGGGGCTTGCGATGCGGAGACTGCGGTCAAATTTCTGAAAAAGCTGATTTTCCGGTTTGGATATCCACACAGTATTATCACGGACAATGGTACTAACTTGTCCCAAGGAGCGATGCTGGATTTCTTGGCTTGATATTTCTGCAGTTGCTCACCCGCATTCAAACGGGCAAGCAGAGCGGGCGAATCAGGAAGTCCTACGAGGGATTAAACCTCGCCTCATGGTTCCCCTGGAAAGAACTCCAGGGTGTTGGGTTGAGGAACTACCTTCGGTATTATGGAGCATCCGGACCACCCCGAATCGATCCACGGGGTTCACGCCTTTCTTTTTGGTCTATGGAGCAGAAGCTGTCCTTCCTACCGACATAAGACATGATTCTCTTAGAGTCGCCACATATGTGGAGCAAGATAATGAGTTGGCGCGTCAGGATTCCTTGGATGCCTTGGAAGAGGCGCGTGACTTAGCGGCGGCTCGTTCAGCTATCTATCAGCAAGATCTGCGCGTTTTCATAGTCGCCGGGTTAAGAGTCGGGCTTTCCAGGAGGGCGACTTGGTACTTCGTCTGATACAAGATCGGGCAGGCATGCACAAGCTCTCGCCCCCTTGGGAAGGGCCTTTCGTCATCAGCAAGAACCTCCGCAATGGCTCTTACTACTTGATGGATCTTCGGCCTGATCGACCGACTACGGAGGCTGAGTCAACTCGCCCTTGGAATATTGCCCATTTGCGCCTTACTACACTTGAGTTCTTAAAAACTCCATGCTTTGTAAGTTTTTCAGTTTCATTATGAAGTAATAAAATGTTCCCCGACTTGGGGGCTTCTTCCTTAAAAAGAGCAATTTGTGTCATCCTGTTGCGACCTTATGAGCCGACAGAACATGCATTTAGGGTGGGTGCACGAGCTTTCTGACTCGCCTCCCCCTGTCGCGACCGTATGAGCCGACGAAACCTGCATTTAGGGTGGGTGCACGAGCTTTCTGACTCGCCTCCCCCTGTCGCGACCGTATGAGCCGACGAAACCTGCATTTAGGGTGGGTGTACGAGCTTTCTGACTCGCCTCCCCCTGTCGCGACCGTATGAGCCGACGAAACCTGCATTTAGGGTGGGTGCACGAGCTTTCTGACTCGCCTCCCCCTGTCGCGACCGTATGAGCCGACAAAACCTGCATTTAGGGTGGGTGCACGATCTTTCTGACTCGCCTCCCCCTGTCGCGACCGTATGAGCCGACGAAACCTGCATTTAGGGTGGGTGCACGAGCCTTCTGACTCGCCTCCCCCTGTCGCGACCGTATGAGCCGACGAAACCTGCATTTAGGGTGGGTGCACGAGCTTTCTGACTCGCCTCCCCCTGTCGCGACCGTATGAGCCGACGAAACCTGCATTTAGGGTGGGTGCACGAGCCTTCTTACTCGCCTCCCCCTATCGCGACCGTATGAGCCGACGAAACCTGCATTTAGGGTGGGTGTACGAGCTTTCTGACTCGCCTCCCCCTGTCGCGACCGTATGAGCCGACGAAACATGCATTTAGGGTGGGTGCACGAGCTTTCTGACTCGCCTCCCCCTGTCGCGACCGTATGAGCCGACAAAACCTGCATTTAGGGTGGGTGCACGAGCTTTCTGACTCGCCTCCCCCTGTCGCGACCGTATGAGCCGACGAAACCTGCATTTAGGGTGGGTGCACGAGCCTTCTGACTCGCCTCTCCCTGTCGCGACCGTATGAGCCGACGAAACCTGCATTTAGGGTGGGTGCACGAGCTTTCTGACTCGCCTCCCCCTGTCGCGACCGTATGAGCCGACGAAACCTGCATTTAGGGTGGGTGCACGAGCCTTCTGACTCGCCTCCCCCTGTCGCGACCGTATGAGCCGACGAAACCTGCATTTAGGGTGGGTGCACGAGCTTTCTGACTCGCCTCCCCCTGTCGCGACCGTATGAGCCGACAAAATTACTCGTGTTATGATTTAATCTTGGAGATCTTTATCCTTACTGCATGTTCGCTGAAACTATTTGTAGTTCTTTTGTTTTCACAGATAATGTGTTCAAGGTTTCATCCTTGGCGGATGAAGCATTGCAGAAGATTCTTATAAGGACTAACACAATATTTCAAATCGCCTGAAAAGCGGTATAAGGGTTTTCTCGCAGAAGATGTCATCGAAAGATAGTACTGACTATTACATGGCTCTTGGGCCAAATTCAAGAAAAGTCTACTCCACTAAGTCCTGGCGTGAGCTCTGACCAGCTTCGATTTGTAAATCTCCCAAGACCCAATTGCACCTGGAAAAAGAAGCAAAATCGTCTTCATCAGTCAAGATTGATGCCAGGTCTGTTTCCCAGTCGAAGGGATTCTTGGGTCGCCGAGGAATTAGGTTGGTCACCACGAAGGTTGGCGGGCTGATTTTCTTATTCTTACCGTCATAAGCCGCCTGATACTTCGTTAAATCAAGACTGGCGGCGAGTTGAGTTGCAGCCAACCGAGAATCCTAGACAACTTTCTGGTAATCCCCTTCCACGAATTCCGAGCCATCGTCTTTGAGCTGAGGGAAGCCGGCGGCTACTTCTTCCAAATTAATCTCCGGAGCATACGCTAAGCAGCGACTCAGGGCCGTCAGGACGCCTTTCCGGGCGGCTGACCGAGTTAACTCGCCAATTTGGGGAGGAAGTGTGGACAGACATCCAAGTACTTTCTTGATGGAAGTAATCGGCTCTTTTGCGCCCATTACAGCTTTGACGGTCAACACACTGCCTGTGTACAGTTGCTCTGTCAGTGTATAGATCGCCTTCAGCATCAACACACAGTCTTCTTGCAGGTTGGCGACTCTTGGACCTGGAATTTTATAAACCGGTAACTTAACGTCAGAAATTTGGCCCAAAGGAGGGGATAAGGTTGGAGATTTAGGTAAGGCTTACCGAAGATGGCTTGCGTCATGTTAGTGATATGACGCTTTAAGCCGGACAACTCCTGTTGGACAGTCGCCAACTTTGCTTCAGCTTTTTCTGCTCTCTTCAAAGCCGCGTTTTGGTCAGCTTGAGTTTTTTCTAACTCGGCTTTGAGCTTTTCCAGTTCAACCAGAGCCAATTTGTATTTATCTTCCGACTGAGTTAGGGCATCTTGTTGATCAGCCAAATTTTTCCTTAAGTCGCCCAGCGCTAGTTCGGTCTGGGCAAGGTTTTCCTATTTAAAAAAATAAAGTTTAAAACAAAGACAAGTCTCAGAATTATTGCAAGGCAATACCCCTGACACTTGGGGGCTAATGTATAATTTCTCAAGGGAAATTATACAGAAATCGAGACCCGGCTCATCATTTTACTGATGACCCGGCCCTTGGGGGTTACTGGTCGCGAAGCTTTTTAAAGACCCGGCTCATCTTTTACTGATGACCCGGCCCTTGGGGGTTACTGGGAATAATATAGAGTATAAAGTTTACCTCATGTTTGTCGTTTAACATCTTCAGCAGATTTTTCTCCATCTCATAGCTCGCTTCCAGGCGACTTGCGAAGCCAGAACAGAGTTCTTTAAACTCCAGATTTGCATAGTCAGAAAGCTTCGCCTTGGAGAGCCCAGACTCGGGGATTGCTTGAGAGCAGGATGCTACGTGTTTGGACAGAACTGTCGCCGCTGGCTTGGAAAAGCCAGAACCAGTAATGACTACAGCATCTGGGTCATCCGCTGTTGCCAATATGTTTGGCGATTCAGGGGCGTCCGCTGTTCCTTTCGGCGACTCAGGAAGATCCACTTGAATTGCCGGCTCAGCGTGACCCGGATCCTCTTGAGTCGGAGTTGATTTCCTTGGAAGTTCGGAAGTTGCGTCAGGGATTGATCCACTGGTTTTCCTTTTTTTGGCTTGTGCCCTAACCAAAGGAGATAAACGTGTTAAGAAATTGAAAAAGATCATTACTCTCAAAAAGTCAAGGCAAAAGACTTACCCCGGAACTCGAATCATTGGTGGAAGTGTTGACATTGCTGAGTCGCCGGAAGAAGGGGGAGAATTCTGCAGGAATTATACATTAATAATGCAGGCGGGTTGCAGATGTAATCCAAAGTAGCACGAACAATGGTTGTTCTTATATAAAGAAGGTACCTCGCTTGTTTTTCTTTTGTTTGTTGCTGGCAAGCCAGATATTAGATCGCCGGAGTGACTTCGTGTCTTCCGGTTTGAGGCGTGCTGTGTTCTCTTCAATAAGAAATTTGGGTCCAAATGGGCATCTGGATGTGAGAAGGGGACTTTCCCACATATTCGCTGGGCCGGCTTAGGCGGGGAAGGAGATGAATCGGAGGAAACGGAAATTACCTCAACGGAGTCCTCTTGGCTTTCGTTATCTTCATTCTGTTACAAGAAGAATGGGAGATATGAATAATAGGTCAAAAGTAATAGGTGGCGAGTGAAAAGGGGACGGATTTGTACCTCTGAAAGTGCGTCGCCGGCTTGAGATTCGTCGACTTCAGATGGCTCGGCCGCAGCAGATTTACCTTTGCCCTTGTTTTTCTTGGAGGGCGGCTTAGCAGTCTTCATGGCTTGCTTTTTAGGTCTCCTAGACCAGAACTTGTCGCCTTTCTGAAAAGATATATGGCATGAAGTTATAATGACAATAAAGCAGAAGGAATAAAGATCAAGGGCGGGTCAGCTTTGGTTACCTTGGGCGCCGGGTTGATCTTGCAGAAGGGCTTAAGGCCGACTTGGCCGCACTTTCCTGCGGGCTCGCCGGTCAGTTTTTTGATGATGGCGACAATGTCTTTCTCCGTTAATGTTGTGTGAAAGTAGCATTGGGGATGATCCAGAGTGCCGTCAAATTCACACATTAGACCATCTCGGCGGCTCAGAGGAAGAATCCGCCATTCGACCCAGCAGCGGATCAGGTCAACCCCGGTAAGACCATTGTTCGTCAAGGATCTCAGTTCAGACAAAATTGGGATGAACTCCGACTCTTCTTCCTCGGTGAGCTTGTCGGGGAGCTTGAAGTTAACCGGAAGGCGGGTTGGCCCGTAGCCGAGAAGTTTGTTCTCACCAGCAGGGGACGTTTCTTTACAATAAAACCAAGATTCGCCCCAGCCCTTGGGATGGCTAGGCATGGTGAGTGAAGGAAACGGACTGTCCCTACGGCGATGGACGTTGACACCGCCGAGTTCCAAACTGGGGCCGTTGTGGAATTCCGTCTAGCGATTCAGATGGAAAAAGTGCCAGAATAGGGGAACGGAAGGCTCGATCCGCAGATAAGCTTCACAAAGGACTTGGAACTGACTCAAGTTGCTTATGGAATTGGGTCCCAAATCCTGGAGTCGGACATTCATGAAGGTCAAAGCGTCCCTAAGAAATTTGGATCCGGGCGGCTTAAAACCCCGTTCCAAGTGTTCCACAAAGACTACTATTTCCCCTTCTTTGGGGTTGGGGAGGTCTTCTCCCAACCCGGTGCGCCATCCAATGACATCTTGAGTATCCAAACAGCCGGCTTTCACGTAATTAGCTAGAACAGCATCATCAACTTTGGTAGGAAGCCAATCGCTCTTGAAAATGGCACCCATGCTACAAGTAGGTAGAAGTATGGTATTACATGTCTCGAACATCTACTGTGTGAATCGGGATCAGTTCATATTAACCCGCCAGACTAAGAGGCCGGGTTAGGTTGATGTGGCGACTTATCGAAGCAGGGCTATTTCCAAAGGCAATATTACTGTGGGTGGTAAGGTCTATTCGTTCTGAAGCACTAAGGGGGGGATGAAGGTTACAAACAGTTTTTTACAAACAGTGAATGAGGAATGGATCTGCCGAACAGATATAAGACCTATGAATATGGCTGAGCATGAACAATATATTATTAGGTAATGCCTCTCGTTTGGAGAAGGTATTGTATTCAGAAAATCGCAAGAACAACGAATGGTTAAAATTATTCGAAGCACTGGTTACCCTAGCGGCGCCCGGACTCATGGATTCGAGGGAGATAAACGACTACCAGCGGAAAGCTTCTAAGCTACGGCAATGGCGAAGATGCGAGCAAAGAATAAACCTACTCCTAAGAGGGGGAACGAGGACCTAACCTGATGCTCTCGGTCGAAGAAGACCGGCGGTGACGAAGATTGCCGGGGAAGCATGGGGGTCCCGACGAACGAAGAGGCCTTCGGCGGCGGCGGAGCTCGGGGCAAACGTCGAGGTTGTCGATGATGGTGCGATGGATAATAACGGCAGACGGATTGACCAAGGTGCGAAGCCTGACGACGGCGATGGCTTGCAGGCGGCGCTGGAGCTCCTCGAACGGGGGCGGAGGTTGCGGCCGGCGGCGAAACCCTCGGGAAGCGGTGCGGTTTTCTGTCGCGATAATGGGGGGGACTGACGAGACTGGTAGGTGGCCAGTGTCAGCCCTGTCCCTTCCGCCTATTTATCAGGACGGGCGCTGGGATCGAGGCGCCGTGAGCGGGAACCGTTTGGGAATAAAAGATTCGCCATGATGACGTCCGAAAATTTTGGGATAATGATGCGCTAAAAGATCCGTTGGGATTGTGTTAAATTTCCCGAAAATCGAGGGCTAAGGAAGGTGCTGACGGGAAATGCGTTGGCGGCTCAAAGATTTTTCCGGTACCGGTTGGCGAGTTAAAATTTCTGGCGTATGAAGGAACACGAAGGAGTGAATCACCTTCAACTAAAACAGAAGCATTGGCATGAACATTCAAGTCAATTTGGGGCCTAATGTTGGGGATATTGCTTATTAAGTGACCCGCCCAATATGGGCCGGGTTACTAGTAAGGCGATTCATCCTTTGGGGCTAGTTGGGCCTTAGCCTGGGCGGTTCAAGGCCGCAGGATGGTTATGATTTATGGAAGGTCTCTGGGTTTTGCAAGACGGCGACTTAGAGACCGCGGTGGTCACGATTTGTAAAGAGGAAGGGACTCTTGTAAAACCCTAAAGCCTCGACCTCTATATAAAGGCGAGTTTGGACGGGTATAGATAGGTTAGAAATCATCGAGTGCTAGTTAAGGCGAGTTACGCCTTTCTTGTAATCGAATCCACATCAATACATCCAAGCAGGACGTAGGCTATTACCTCCACGCGAGGGGCCGAACCTGGGTAACCCGCCGCGTTCCTCCTGTTCAACCCCTTTGAGTCTCCACCAAAGTGCGATGGTTCCCATACTAAGTCCTTTCACGAGGACATCTGTCGTGACAAAACCACGACATTCCTCCCACTCAATTCTCTCGAGAGAAACTCCTTCTCGAGAAAAGCTCCGTTTTTAGCAACAAACACTTTGCCCTCGGATTTGAGATAGAAGGTGTACCCAACTGTCTCTTTTGGGTAACCTATGAAGATGCACCTTTCCGCTTTGGGTTCCAGCTTTTCAGGCTGAAACTTTTTGACATAAGCATCACATCCCCAAACTTTAAGAAACGACAACTTTGGCCTTTTGCCATACCACAGTTCGTATGGTGTCGTCTCAACGGATTTTGATGGTGCCCTATTTAAAGTGAATGCAGTTGTGTCTAATGCATAACCCCAAAACGATAACGGCAAATCGGTAACAGACATCATAGATCGCACCATCTCTAATAAAGTACGATTACGACGTTCGGACACACCATTACGCTGTGGTGTTCCAGGCGGTGTCAACTGTGAAACAATTCCACATTGTCTTAAGTGAGCACCAAACTCGAAACTCAGATATTCACCCCCACGATCAGACCGTAGGAACTTGATCTGCTTGTTACGATGATTTTCAACTTCACTCTGAAATTGCTTGACCTTTTCAAATGTTTCAGACTTGCGCTTCATTAAGTACACATAACCATATCTACTCAAATCGTCAGTGAAGGTGAGAAAATAACGATATCGGCCGCGTGCCTCTACGCTCATCGGACCGCACACATCAGTATGTATGATTTCCAACAAGTCACTGGCACGTTCCATTGTTCCGGAGAACGGAGTTTTAGTCATCTTTCCCATGAGGCATGGTTCGCACGTGTCAAGTGAATCGAAGTCAAGTGACTCCAAAAGTCCATCTACATGGAGTTTCTTCATGCGCTTTACACCAATATGACCTAAGCGGCAGTGCCACAAAAATACGGCGCTATCATTGTTAACTCTAACTCTTTTGGTCTCAATGTTATGTATATGTGTATCACTATCAAGATTCAATATGAACAATCCTCTCACATTGGGTACATGACCATAAAAGATGTTACTCATAGAAATAGAACAACCATTATTCTCTGACTTAAAAGAGTAACCGTCTCGTAATAAACAAGATCCAGATATAATGTTCATGCACAACGCAGGCACTAAATAACAATGATTCAAGTTCATAACTAATCCTGATGGTAACTGAAGTGAGACTATGCCGACGGTGATTGCATCAACCTTAGAACCATTTCCTACGCGCATCGTCACTTCATCTTTCGCCAGCCTTCGTCTATTCCGCAGTTCCTGTTTCGAGTTGCAAATATGAGCAACAGAACCGGTATCGAATACCCAGGCACTACTACGAGAGACAGTTAAGTGCACATCAATAACATGTATATCAAATATACCTGATTTTTCTTTGGCCGCCTTCTTATCAGCCAGATACTTGGGGCAGTTGCGCTTCCAGTGACCCATACCCTTGCAATAGTAACACTCTGTTTTAGGCTTAGGTCCAGCTTTGGGTTTCTTTGTCGGATTAGCAACAGGCTTGCCGCTCTTCTTTGAATTACCCTTCTTGCCTTTGTCGTTTCTCTTGAAACTAGTGGTCTTATTCACCATCAACACTTGATGCTCTTTACGGAGTTCAGACTCTGCGACTTTCAGCATCGCAAACAACTCGCCGGGTGACTTGTTCATCCCTTGCATGTTGTAGTTCAACACAAAGCCTTTATAGCTTGGCGGCAGCGATTGAAGGATTCTGTCAGTGATAACCTCTTGCGGGAGTTCAATCCCCAGCTCAGCTAGACGGTTTGAGTACCCAGACATTTTGAGCACATGTTCACTGACAGACGAATGCTCCTCCATCTTGCAAGCATAGAATTTATCGGAGGTCTCATACCTCTCGATCCGGGCGTTCTTCTGAAAGATGAACTTCAACTCCTGGAACATCTCAAATGCTCCATGACGCTCAAAGCGACATTGAAGTCCCGGTTCTAAGCCATACAAGACTGCACATTGAACTACTGAGTAGTCCTCCTTACGTGTTAACCAAGCGTTCTTAACATCCTTGTCAGCCGTAGCGGGTGGTTCATCTCCTAGAGCAGTATTAAAAACATAATCCTTCTTCCCAGCTTATAAGATTAGCTTAAGATTACGAGCCCAGTCTACAAAGTTGCTTCCATCATCTTTCAACTTAGCTTTCTCTAGGAACGTATTAAAATTCAGGGTGACTGTCGCGTGAGCCATGATCTACAACACAAATATATTCAAAGTGGACTTAGACTATGTTCAAGATAATTAGAGTTTAACTTAATCAAATTACTTGCTAAACTCCCACTCAAAAAGTACATCTCTCTAGTCCTTTGAGTGGTTCATGATCCACTTACACTAGCTCAAGTCCGATCATCACGTGAGTTGAGTATAGTTTCAGTGGTAAGCATCCCTATGCTAATCATATCATCTATATGATTCATGATCGACCTTTCGGTCTCATGTGTTCCGAGGCCATGTCTACACATGCTAGGCTCATCAAGCTTAACCCGAGTGTTCCGCGTGTGCAACTGTTTTGCACCCGTTGTATGTGAACGTTGAGTCTATCACAGCCGATCATCACGTGGTCTCTCGAAACGACGAACTGTAGCAACGGTGCACAGTCGGGGAGAACACAATTTCGTCTTGAAATTTTAGTGAGAGATCACCTCATAATGGTACCGTCGTTCTAAGAAAAATAAGGTGCATAAAAGGATTAACATCACATGAAATTCATAAGTGACATGATATGGCCATCATCACGTGCTCCTTGATCTCCATCACCAAAGCACCGGCACGATCTTCTTGTCACCGGCGCCACACCATGATCTCCATCAACGTGTCGCCATCGGGGTTGTCGTGCTACTCATGCTATTACTACTAAAGCTACATCCTAGCAAAATAGTAAACGCATCTGCAAGCACAAACGTTAGATTAAAGACAACCCTATGGCTCCTGCCGGTTGCCGTACCATCGATGTGCAAGTCGATATTATCTATTACAACATGATCATCTCATACATCCAATATATCACATCACATCATTGTCCATATCACATCACAAGCATACCCTGCAAAAACAAGTTAGACGTCCTCTAATTTTGTTGTTGCATGTTTTACGTGGTGACCATGGGTATCTAGTAGGATCGCATGTTACTTATGCAAACACCACAACGGAGATATATGAATTGCTATTTAACCTTATACAAGGACCTCCTCGGTCAAATCCGATTCAACTAAAGTTGAAGAAACTGACACTTGCTAGTCATCTCTGAGCAATGGGGTTACTCGTAGCGATGAAACCAGTCTCTCGTAAGCGTACGAGTAATGCCGGTCCAAGCCGCTTCAATCCAACAATACCGCGGAATCAAGAAAAGACTAAGAAGGGCAGCAAAACGCACATCACCGCCCACAAAAACTTTTGTGTTCTACTCGAGATTACATCTACGCATGAACCTAGCTCATGATGCCACTGTTGAGGAACGTCGCATGGGAAACAAAAAATTTCCTACGCGCACGAAGACCTAGCATGGTGATGTCCATCTATGGGAGGGGATATTCGATCTACGTACCCTTGTAGATCGCACAGCAGAAGCGTTAAGAAACGCGGTTGATGTAGTGGAACGTCCTCACGTCCCTCGATCCGCCCCGCGAACCGTCCCGCGATCCGTCCCACGATCTAGTGCCGAACGGACGGCACCTCCGCGTTCAGCACACGTACAGCTCGACGATAATCTCGGCCTTCTTGATCCAGCAAGAGAGACGGAGAGGTAGATGAGTTCTCCGGTAGTGTGACGGCGCTCCGGAGGTTGGTGGTGATCTAATCTCAGCAGGGCTCCGCCCGAGCTCCGCAGAAACGCGATCTAGAGGTAAAACCGTGGAGATATCTGGTCGGGCTGCCGTGGCAAAGTTGTCTCAAATCAGCCCTAAAACCTCCGTATATATAGGGGGAAGAGGGGGAGCCTTGGGGTCCAAGGACCCCCAAGGGGTTCGGCCGAGCCAAGGGGGGGAGTCCTCCCCTTCCAAACCGAATCCAACTAGGTTTGGAAGGAGGAGTCCTTCCCCCTTTTCCCACCTCCTCTTTTTTTTCTTTTCTCTTTGATTTTCTTCCTATGGCGCATAGGGCCTTCTTGGGCTGTCCCACCAGCCCACTAAGGGCTGGTGCGCCACCCCCAAGGCCTATGGGCTTCCCCGGGGTGGGTTGCCCCCCCCCCCCCGGTGAACACCCGGAACCCATTCGTCATTCCCAGTACATTTCCGGTAACTCCGAAAAACTTCCGGTAAGCAAATGAGGTCATCCTATACATCAATCTTCATTTCCGGACCATTCTGGAAACCCTCGTTACGTCCATGATCTCATCCAGGACTCCGAACAACATTCGGTAACCAACCATATAACTCAAATACGCATAAAACAACGTCGAACCTTAAGTGTACAGACCCTGCGGGTTCGAGAACTATGTAGACATGACCGGAGAGACTCCTCGGTCAATATCCAATAGCGGGACTTGGATGCCCATATTGGATCCTACATAATCTACGAAGATCTTATCGTTTGAACCTCAGTGCCAAGGATTCATATAATCCCGTATGTCATTCCCTTTGTCCTTCGGTATGTTACTTGCCCGAGATTCGATCGTCAGTATCCGCATACCTATTTCAATCTCGTTTACCGGCAAGTCTCTTTACTCATTCCGTAATACAAGATCCCGCAACTTACACTAAGTCACATTGCTTGCAAGGCTTGTGTGTGATGTTGTATTACCGAGTAGGCCCCGAGATACCTCTCCGTCACACGGAGTGACAAATCCCAGTCTCGATCCATACTAACTCAACGAACACCTTCGGAGATACCTGTAGAGCATCTTTATAGTCACCCTGTTACGTTGCGACGTTTGATACACACAAAGCATTCCTCCGGTGTCAGTGAGTTATATGATCTCATGGTCATAGGAACAAATACTTGACACGCAGAAAACAGTAGCAACAAAATGACACGATCAACATGCTACGTCTATTAGTTTGGGTCTAGTCCATCACGTGATTATCCTAATGACGTGATCCAGTTATCAAGCAACAACACCTTGTTCATAATTAGAATACCCTGACTATCTTTGATCAACTGGCTTGCCAACTAGAGGCTTGCTAGGGACAGTGTTTTGTCTATGTATCCACACATGTATATAAGTTTTCATTCAATACAATTATAGCATGGATAATAAACGATTATCTTGATACAGGAATTATAATAATAACTATATTTATTATTGCCTCTAGGGCATAATTCCAACACTTTTTGCGTTTGTGCCAAGCAAAACCGTTATGATTATTCTTGGGGATGATCGTTTGGTCATGCTGGAAAAGACAGAAACTTTCTGCTCACGAAAAGAATTTCCATTTTTTCTGTAAGAGATTTTGAGTTGATTCTTTTTGCTGCTGATTTCTACACAAAGTTTTCAGACTGTCATAATTTATCAGAATTTGTGAAGTACCAGAAGTAAACGAAATATACAGATTGCTACAGACTGGTCTGCTGTTAACAGATTCTGTTTTTGTTGTGTTGGTTGCTTATTTTGATGAAACTATGGATATTATCAGGGGGTATAAGCCATGGAAGATTGAAAATACAGTAACTCAACATCAGCATAAGTAGAATTTAAGTTTGCTATAGTACCTAAGGAAGTGGTGGTTTGCTTTCTCATACTAATGTTATCACGAGTTTCTGTTTAAGTTTCGTGTTGTGAAGTTTTCAAGTTTTGGGTGAAGTTCTGATGGACAAAGAGATAAAGAGTGGCAAGAGCTCAAGCTTGGGGATTCCCAAGGCACCCCAAGAGATTCAAGGATGCCTTAAAAGCCTAAGCTTGGGGATGCCCCGGGAAGGCATCCCCTCTCTCGTCTTCAATCCATCGGTAACGTTACTTGGGGCTATATTTTTATTCACCACATGTTATGTGTTTTTTCTTGGAGCGTCTTGTATCATAGGAGTCTTTTATTTTTGTTGTGTCACAATCATCCTTGCTGCACACCTAGAGAGAGAGACATGTACTCACCGTGATTTTGTCGAGCTTCACTTATATCTTTTGGTACACAATTTAGCTCACATGTGCTTCACTTATATCTTTTGAGCTAGATACTTTTGCTCTATGTGCTTCATTTATATCTTTTAGAGCACAGCGGTGCGTGGCTTGGTAGTTGATCTATGCTTTGAAAGTAGTCTCAGAAGGGGTAGTTATCCAAAGTGATATGAAAACTTCCACCTTCATGTGCATTGAATAGTTAGAGAAGTTTGATTCATCTCAATTAGTTTTGAGTTGTGGTTTTGGTAATATTGAAGTTATGCTAGTAAGGTGTTGTGGATCTAGAAATACTTGTGTCGAACTTAGTGATTCCCGTAGCATGCACGTATGGTGAACCGCTATGTGATGAAATATGAGCATGATTAGTCTATTGATTGGCATCCTTTGCGTGGCGGTCGGGATCGCGCGATGGTTTATACCTACCAACCCTTCCCCTAGGAGTACGCGTTGAATGCTTTGTTTGGATTACTAATAAAACTTTTGCAACAAGTATATGAGTTCTTCATGAGTACTGTTGAGTCCAGGGTTTAGATGCATTTTCACCTTCCACCATCACTATCTTCTTAGTGTCGTGCAACTTTCGCCGGTGCACAAAACCCACCATTAGCCTCCCTCAAAAGAGCCACCATACCTACCTACTATGGCTTTTTCAAAGTCATTCCGAGATATATTGCCATGCAACTACCACCATGACATGTGCCATCACGTCTACATTGCCATTGCATGATCGTAAGATAGCTAGCATGATGTTTCCATTAATGTCTATGCCATGCTAGATCATTGCCACGGTACACTACCGAAGGCATTCCATATAGAGTCATAGTTGCTCTAAGTTTTGAGTTGAAAGTGTGATGATCATCATTGATGGATCATCGTCCCATGTGAGGAAATAAAAGAGGCCAAAGAAGCCCACCAAAAAAAGAGGCCAAAGAGCCCACCAAAAAAAATATGAGAGAAAAAGAGAGAAGGGACAATGTTACCACTTTTCCACACTTGTGCATATTAAGCACCATGATCTTCATGATTGAGAGTCTCTCGTTTTGTCACCACCATATAGCTAGTGGGAAATTTTCATTATATAACTTGGCTTGTATATTCCACTGATAGGCTTCCTCAAAATTGCCTTAGGTCTTCGTGAGCAAGCAAGTTGGATGCACACCCACTAGTTTACTTTAAGAGCTTTCACTTACTCTTAGCTCTAGTGCATCATTCGTATGGCAATCCCTACTCATTCACATTGATATCTATTGATGAGCATCTCCACAGCTCATTGATATGCCTAGTTAATGTGACTATCTTCTCCTTTTTTGTCTTGCAACCTCCACCACACTCCACACCACTTATAGTGCTAAAACCATGGCTCACGCTCATGTATTGCGTGAGAGTTGAAAAGGTTTGAGAGAGTAAAGGTGTGAAACAATTACTTGGCCAATACCGGGGTTGTGCATGATTTAAATTCGTTGTGCAATGATGATAGAGCATAGCCAGACTATATGCTTTTGTAGGGATAACTTCCTTTTGGCCTTGTTATTTTGAAAGTTCATGATTACCTTGCTAGTTTGCTTGAATTATTATTGTTTCCACGTCAATAGCAAACTATTGTTTTGAATCTAATGGATCTGAACATTCACGTCACATAAGACGAGTTACAAAGGACATCTATGCTAGGTAGCATGAAAGCATCAAAACTTCATTCTTTATCACTTCCCTACTCGAGGACGAGCAGGAGTTAAGCTTGGGGATGCTTGATAAGTCTCAAACGTATCTATAATTTTTGATGGTTTCATGCTGTTATCTTGTCATCTTTGGATGTTTTATGTACCTTTTATATCTTTTTGGGACTAACTTATTAATTCAGTGTCAAGTGCGAGTTCCTGTTTTTTCTATGTTTTTGGCTCTTTTCAAATCTAATTTTGGAACGGAGTCCAAACGGAATAAAATCTCCGAAATGATTTTTTCCCGAACGGAAGAAGATCAGGGGGCCTGTGGGCCAAGCCAGGAGGTCTACAGGGAGCCCACAAACCCCCACTCTGCCACCAGGGGGGAGGCAACGGTGGGCAGGCTTGTGGCCTCCCTGGCGCCCCCCTGACCTAGATGTGGCGCCTATATATTCCCTAAAAATTAGAAAAAAATCAAGGGATCCACGAAAATACTTTTCCGCCGCCGCAAGCTTCCGTTTCCGCGAGATCTCATCTGGAGACCCTTCCCGGTGCCCTGCCGGAGGGGACTTTGGAGTTGGAGGGCTTCTTCATCATCATCATCGCCCCTCCAATGACTCCTGAGTAGTTCACTTTAGATCTACGGGTCCGTAGTTAGTAGCTAGATGGCTTCTTCTCTCTCTTGGATCTTCAATACAAAGTTCTCCGTGATCTTCATGTAGATCTATCTGATGTAATATTCTTTGGAGGTGTGTTTGTCGAGATCCGATGAATTGTGGATTTGTGATCAGATTATCTATGATATACATTTGAGTCTTTGCTGATTTCTTATATGCATGATTTGATTTCCTTGTAAGTCTCTCCGAGTCTTGGATTTTGTTTGGCCAACTAGATCTATGATTCTTGCAATGGGAGAAGTGCTTGGTTTTGGGTTCTTACCATGTGGCGACCTTTCCCAGTGACAGTAGGGGTAGCAAGGCACACATTGAGTGGTTGCCATCAAGGGTAACAAGGTGGGCTCTGTCATTGATATGAGATTGTCCATCTACATCATGTCATCTTGCTTAAGGCGTTACTCTGTTCTTTTGGACTTAATACACTAGATGCATGCTGGATAGCGGTTGACGTGTGGAGTAATAGTAGTAGATGCAGAAAGTATCGGTCTACTTGTTTTGGACGTGATGCCTATAGATATAATCATTGCCATAGATGACGTCACGACTTTGCGCGGTTCTATCAATTGCTCGACAGTAATTTGTTCACCCACCGTCTACTTGCTTTCATGAGAGAAGCCACTAGGAAACACTATGGCCCGCGGGTCTATTCACATCTATCGTTTACACCTCCGCTTTTACTTTGCTTTGTCACTTTGTTGCTTTCAGTTCTCACTTTGCGAACAATCTATAAGGGATTGACAACCCCTTCATAGCATTGGGAGCAGGTTCTTTGTGTTTGTGCAGGCACTTGTGATACTCCTTCACTGGATCGATACCTTGGTTCTCAAAACAGAGGGAAATACTTACGACCGCTGCGCTACATCACCCTTTCCGCTTCGAGGGAACACCAACGCAAGGCTCCTAGGCCACGGGGAAATCCTTTGCATATTTGCCTAGGAAGTCCCTAAAGGCGTAGCCGTAGCAGAAGGATTCCTGGTGCCATTGCTGAGGGGAATCAAGGCAAGAACAGTCTCCCGTCAGCACGTGTTTCTGGCACCGTTGGAAGGTCTTTTGTTGCAGTAGTAGTCGCAAGGCTATTCAGAACAAGTGGATCTTTAAGCAGAAGACGGACGCGGATGGTAATGTGACTGTTTATAAAGCTCGACTTGTGGGAAAGGGTTTTTCAAAAGTTCAATGAGTTGACTATGATGAGACATTCTCACCGGTAGAGATGCTTAAATCCGTCCGAATCATGTTAGCAATAGCTTCATTTTTCGATTATGAAATCTGGCAGATGGATGTCAAAACGGCGTTCCTTAATGGGTTTCTTAAGGAAGAGTTATATATGATGCAACCCGAAGGTTTTCTCGATCCAAATAATGCTGACAAAGTATGCAAGCTCCAGCGATCCATTTATGAACTGGTGCAAGCATCTCGGAGTTGGAATCAGCGCTTTGATGAGGTGATCAAGGCGTTTGGGTTTATACAAGTTGTTGGACAATCTTGTATATACAATAAAGTGAGAAGGAGCTCTATAGTGTTTATAATATAATATGTGGACGACGTATTGCTTGAACAAACATTTTTCAATGAAAGACCTAGGAGAAGTTGCTTACATATTAGGTATTAAAATCTATAGAGATAGATCAGGCGCGTGATAGGACTTTCCCAAAGCACATACCTTGAGAAAGTTTTGAAGAAGTTCAAAATGGAACAATCCAAGAAAGGGTTCTTGCCTGTGTTACAAGGTATAAAGTTGAGTAAGACTCAATGTCCAGTAACTGAAGAAGATAGAGAAAAGATGAGTACCGCCCCTATGCTTCAGCCGTAGGGTCTATCATGTATGCAATGTTGTGCACAAGACCGGACGTCAGCCTGGCCATAAGTATGGCAGACAGG
This sequence comes from Hordeum vulgare subsp. vulgare, assembly GCF_904849725.1. Classification (NCBI taxonomy): domain Eukaryota; kingdom Viridiplantae; phylum Streptophyta; class Magnoliopsida; order Poales; family Poaceae; genus Hordeum; species Hordeum vulgare. The sequence goes on from NC_058524.1 coordinate 470,833,446, forward strand.
TTTCAAAGTGATCCAGGAGTGGAACACTGGGCGGCGGTCAAGAATATTCTGAAGTACCTGAAAAGGAATAAGGAAAAAAAAATCTCGTTTATGGAGGTGTCGAAGAACTCGTCATAAAGGGTTACGTCGATGCAAGCTTTGACACTGATCCGGATGACTCTATGTCTCAAACCAGATACGTATTTATTCTTAATAGGGGTGCGGTAAGCTAGTGCAGTTCCAAGCAAAGCGTTGTAGTATATTCTACATGTGAAGCAGAGTACATGGCTTCCTCAGAGGCGTCTAAGGAGGGTGTCTGGATGAAGCAGTTCATGACGGATCTTGGAGTTGTAACGAGCGCACTAAATCCAATAACTCTGTTATGTGACAACACTGGTGCCATTGCTCTAGCTAAGGAACCAAGGTTTCACAACAAGACCAGGCACATTAAACGACGCTTCAACCTGATCCGCGACTATGTCGAAGGAGAGGACATAAATATTTGCAAAGTGCACACGGGTCTGAATGTTGCAGATCCGCTGACTAAACCTCTTCCACGAGCGAAGCATGATCAACACCAGAATTGTATGGGTGTTAGATTCATTCCAATGTAAATCGCATAGCGATGTGAGACTAGATTATTGACTCTAGTGCAAGTGGGAGACTATTAGAAATATTCCCTAGAGGAAATGATAAAATAGTTATTATTATATTTCCTGTTTCAAGATAATCATTTATTATCCATGCTATAATTGTATTCAATGAAAACATAAATGCATGTGTGATATATAGACAAAACTATGTCCCTAGTAAGCCTCTAGTTGACTAGCTGGTTGATCAAGGATGGTTAAGGTTTTCTGACCATATACAAGTGTTGTCACTTGATGACTGGATCACATCATCGGGAGAATGATGTGATGGACAAGACCCAAACTATAAACATAGCATGTGATCGTTTCATTTTGTTGCTATTGTTTTCTGTGTGTCAAGTATTCATTCCTATGACCATGAGATCTTGTAACTCACTGACACCGGAGGAATACATTGTGTGTATCAAACGTTGCAACGTTACTTGGTAACTATAAAGGTGCTATACAGGTATCTCCGAAGGTGTCCGTTGAGTTAGCATGGATCAAGACTGGGATTTGTCACTCCGTGTGACGGAGAGGTATCTTGGGGCCCACTCGGTAATACAACATCACATATAAGCCTTGCAAGCAATGTGACTAAAGTGTTAGTCACGGCATCTTGTATTATAGAACGAGTAAAGAGACTTGCCGGTAACGAGATTGAAATAGTTATAGGGATACCGACGATCAAATCTCAGGCAAGTAACATACCGAAGGACAAAGGGAATGGTATACGGGATTATATGAATCCTTGGCACAGAGGTTCAACCGATAAGATCTTCGTAGAATATGTGGGATCCAATATGGACATCCAGGTACCGCTATTGGATATTCACCAGGGAGTGTGTCGGGTCATGTCTGCATAGTTTTCGAACCCGAGGGGTCTGCACACTTAAGGTTCGGTGACGTTTTGGTATAGTTGACTTATAGGTGCTGGTGACCATAGGTTTGTTTGGAGTCCTGGATGAGATCAGGGACGTCACGAGGGTTTCCCGAATGGTCCGGAAATGAAGATTTATATATAGGATTGTTTCATTTGGCTTCGGGAAAGATTTCGGGCATTGCCGACAATGTACCGGGAGTGACGAATTGGATCCGGGTTTTTACCGAGAGGGGCCACCCACCCGAGAGAGAACCTAATAGCCCATGGGTGGCGCACCACCCCTTGGTGGGCTGGTGAGGCTATCCTAATAGGGCTGTTTCGACCAAGTTAAAAAATCAAAGGAGAAAGGAAAAAAAGAAGGAGGTGGGAAGGAAGGAAGGGACTCCACCTTCCAAACCGAATTGGACTAGGAGTCCCTCCTCCTCCCTTCGACCGATGCCTTTGGGGATCCCTTGAGCCTCAAGGCTAGGCCCTCCCCTCCTCCTATATATACTAGAGGTTTTAGGGTTTTTGAGACACAACTTTCCCACGTGCAACCCTAAACCTCTACTTCGTAGGTCTTCCTCTAGATCGGTATTCTGCGGAGCTCGGGCGAAGCCCTGCAGGAATAGATCATCACCATCGCCGGCGCGCTGTCACGCTGTCGGAGAACTCATCTACTTCCCCGTCTCTCTTGCTGGATCAAGAAGTCGGAGATCGTCATCAAGTTGTACGTGTGCTGAACACGGAGTTGCTGTCCATTCGATGCTAGATCGGGACGGGTCATGGGACGACGATGATTTGAATCACGAAGTTGTTCCACTAAATTAACCGCGTTTCTTAACGCTTCCCGCTTAGCGATCTACAAGGGTATGTGGATCCAATCTCCCTCTCATAGATGAACATCACCATGATAGGTCTTCGTGTGCGTAGGAAATTTGTGTTTCCCATGCAACGTTCCCTAACAAAATGATGGGAGGAAAAATACCTTACCCACATTCCTTCATCTCAGTATCATCGATGACAATGTTAGCGGACTTGCCGCTCTTCTCAGGTTCACGCTCCTCATAGCGGTTAGGACATCTCAGAGCCTAGTGATTAGGATCACGCAGACATGACATGGCCCCTTCCTCCTCTTATGAGAACTCTTCTTGAAGTTGGTAGAGTGTGATGGCTTGTTCTTTGCAACAAACTTGCCTTTGACGTAAGATTTGTTCTTGTCTTGGGGCTTGTTCGAGTGGAAGTTCTTCTTCTCTACCATGTGGGCACTAGAAGCTCAATCGGCAACTCGAGCATGTGTGTCTTTTACTCCCACCTTCTCTTCAACATTAAGAGAGCTAGTGAGATCCGAAATAGAAAATCTTGTCTCTTGTGTTTTAGAGAAGTGGAAAAATTGCTCCATGAAGGTGGAGGTTGGCAATGATGCCTCCGACAACAAATTTTTCTAACAACACACACTTGAAGTACTCAAGTTCCTTAGAGAGTGATTGTATCTCACGAGCCCACTCAACAACAGAGCACTCATCTGCCATTTTGTATTCATAGAATTGCTCAATGACATACAACTCGTTACCACTGTTCGAGGCCCCAAACTTGGCCCCAAGTGCATCCTACATGCCCTCGCCGTTTTCAAACGACATAAACGAATCCACAATGGAATCGTCAAGAACACTCAGAAGGGCGCCCTTGAAGAGGGAATCGATCTTCTCAAAAGCTTCCTGTTGTGCAAGATTAAGATCGCCCTTAGGCTTTCCCTTGGTGGCGTCATAGTAGTACATAGTCTGAAACTAGTAAACTGCTCTCGTGCACCACCTCTTATATTGCACCCCCTTGAAGGTGGGTGGCTTGAGATGTGCAACAAATCCACTCGGGGTATAATTCCTATAATCAGTTGTTTGGATTGTTGAAAATATGAACAAAGACAAAAGTAATCATGCAAAGTAGTATAGTAGATGAATATATCGAATCTAAGGTATAAACTAGAAACAAAAATTCTAGCATGATCTCAAACAGAGAAGGCCTGATTAGGTATGGTGCAGCGGGAGCAGTACTGCTAGTATTGGTGTTGTCGCCCATGTTGTTAATGAAGAGGTTCTTGAGATCGAGGAAGAAGTCGTCGTCCGGGAAGTAGTTGCTGCCAACAGTCGTGCGAGTGCAGTCCCCAAAAACCTCGTCGTCCCTCTCCCGTACAGGACCATGAGAGGCAGGGTTCCGGAGGCCTGTTGTCCCTTCTCGCGGTGCACACCGAAAGGAGAGACGGATAAGACTTATGTGACGGAGCAATGCTTTGTCCTTAGTTTGGCTCATAACTGAAGCCTGGCTCATCATGTCGCGTCATGACGTGGGTGTTAGGGAACGTCGCATGGGAAACAAAAAAATTCCTACGCGCACGAAGACCTATCATGGTTATGTCCATCTACGAGAGGGGATTTGGATCTACGTACCCTTGTAGATCGCACAGCAGGAAGCGTTAAGAAACGCGGTTTATGAAGTGGAACGTCCTCACGTCCCTCGATCCGCCCACGAACCGTCCCGCGATCCGTCCCACAATCCGCTCCGATCTAGTGCCGAACGGACGGCACCTCCGCGTTCAGCACACGTACAGCTCGACAATGATCTCGGCCTTCTTGATCCAGCAAGAGAGACGGAGAGGTAGATGAGTTATACGGTAGCATGACGGTGCTCTGGAGGTTGGTGGAGATCTATCTCAGCAGGGCTCTGCCCGAGCTCCACAGAAATAGGATCTAGAGGAAAAACCGTGGAGGTATGTGGTCGGGTTGCCGTGGCAAAGTTGTCTCAAATCAGCCCTAATACCTCAGTATATATAGGGGGGAGGGGGAGGGACCTGACTTGAGGCTCAAGAGATCCCAAGGGGTCGGCCGAAGGGGGGGAGGAAGAGTTCTCCTCCAATCCTAGTCCAAGTAGGATTGGAAGGTGGAGTCCTTCTCTATTTTCCCACTTCCCCTTTTTTTCTTTTCTCTTTGATTTTCTTTATCTCCTGCGCAAGGGCCCTATTGGGCTTTCCCAACAGCCCACTAAGGGCTGGTGCGTCACCATTAAGGCCTATGGGCTTCCCCCGGGTGGGCTCCCCCCACCCCCCGGTGAACATCCGGAACCCAATCGTCACTCCCGGTACATTCCCGGTAATGCCGAAAACTTTCGGTAATCAAATGAGGTCATCCTATATATCAATCTTCGTCTCCGGACCATTCCAGAAACCCTCATGACGTCAGTGATCTCATCTGGGACTCCAAACAACATTCGGTAACCAACCATATAACTCAAATACGCATAAAACATCGTCGAACCTTAAGCGTGCAGACCCTGCAGGTTCGAGAACTATGTAGACATGACCCGAGGGACTCCTCGGTCAATATCAAACAGCGGCACCTGGATGCCCATATTGGATCCTACATATTCTACGAAGATCTAATCGATTGAACCTCAGTGCCAAGGATTCATATAATCCCGTATGTCATTCCCTTTGTCCTTCGGTATGTTACTTGCCCGAGATTCGATCGTCGGTATTCGCATACCTATTTCAATCTCGTTTACCAGCAACTCTCTTTACTTGTTCCGTAATACAAGATCCCGTAACTTACACTAAGTCACATTGCTTGCAAGGCTTGTGTGTGATGTTTTATTACCGAGTGGGCCCCGAGATACCTCTCCGTCACACGGAGTGACAAATCCCAGTCTTGATCCATACTAACTCAACGGACACCTTCGGAGATACCTGTAGAGCATCTTTATAGTCACCCAGTTACGTTGTGAAGTTTGATACACACAAGGCATTCCTCCGGTGCCAGTGAGTTATATGATCTCATGGTCATAGGAATAAATACTTGACACGGAGAAAACAGTAGCAACAAAATGACACGATGAACATGCTATGTTTATTAGTTTGGGTCTAGTCCAGCACATGATTCACCCAATGATGTGATCCAGTTATCAAGAAACAACACCTTGCACATAGTCAGAAGACCTTGACTATCCTTGATCAGTTGGCTAGCCAACTAGAGGCTTTCTAGGGATAGTGTTTTGTCTATGTATCCACACATGTATCTAAAACTTCATTCAATACAATTATAGCATGGATAATAAACGATTATCTTGATATAGGAATTATAATAATAACTTATTTATCATTGCCTCTAGGGCATAATTCCAACAGTCTCCCACTTGCACTAGAGTCAATAATCTAGTCCTCACGTCGTCATGCGAATTACATTGTAATAAATCTAACACCCATACAGTTTTGGTGTTGATCATGCTTTTGCCTGTGGAAGAGGTTTAGTCAGCGGGTTTGCCACATTCAGATGTGTGTGCACTTTGCAGATATTTCCGTCCTCCTTCTCGACATAGTCGCGGATGAGGTTGAAGCGTCGTTTGATGTGTATGGTCTTCTCGAGAAATAGTGGTTCCTTTGCTAAGGCAATGGCACCCGTGTTGTCACAAAACAGGGTTATTGGATTCAGTGCGCTCGGCACCACTCCAAGATCCGTCATGAACTGCTTCATCCAGACACCCTCCTTAGCTGCCTCCGAGGCAGCCATGTACTCCGCTTCACATGTAGAATCAGCTACGACACTTTGCTTAGAACTGCACCAGCTTACCGCACACCCATTAATAATAAGTATGTATCCGTTCTCTGACTTAGAGTCATACGGATCTGTGTCAAAGCTTGCATCGACGTAACCCTTTACGGCGAGCTCCTCGTCACCTCCATAAACGAGAAACATCTCCTTAGTCCTTTTCAGGTACTTCAGGATATTCTTGACCGCCGTCTGGATTACTCTGCAACCTGCCTGCGATAATTATGGCTAGGCTAACGTCTGGTCTAGTGCACAACATTGCATACATGATAGAACCTATGGCTAAAGCATAGGGGGCGGAATTCATATGCTCTCTATCTTTATCAGTTGCTGGGCACTGAGTCTTACTCAATCTCGTACCTTGTAAAACTGGCAAGAACCCCTTCTTGGACTGTTCCATTTTGAACCTCTTCAAAACTTTATCAAGGTACGTGCTTTGGGAAAGTCCTATCAGGCGTTTTGATCTATCCCTATAGATCTTTATTCCTAGAATGTAAGCAGCTTCTCCTAGGTCCTTCATAGAGAAAGTTTTATTCAAGTAATCCTTTATGCTCTCCAAAAACTCCACGCCGTTTCCAATCAGTAATATGTCATCCACATATAGTATTAGGAACGCCACAGAGCTCCCACTCACTTTCTTGTAAATACAGGATTCTCCAACCACCTGTATAAACCCAAATGCTTTGATCACCTCATCAGTGTGTTTATTCTAACTCCAAGATGCTTGCACCAGTCCATAAATGGATCACTGGAGCTTGCACACTTTGTTAGCATTTTTAGGATCGACAAAACGTTCGGGTTGCATCATATACAACTCTTCCTTAAGGAAACCGTTAAGGAACGCCGTTTTGAAATCCATCTGCCAGATTTCATAATTGAAAAATGCAGCTATTGCTAACATGATTCTGACGGACTTAAGCATCGCTACGGGGAGAATGTATCATCGTAGTCAATTCCTTGAACTTGTGAAAAACCCTTTGCCACAAGTCGAGCTTTATAAACGGTCACATTACCGTCAGCGTCCGTCTTCTTCTTAAAGATCCATTCGTTCTGAATAGCCTTGCGGCCTTCAAGTAGTACTTCAAAAGTACACACTTTGTTTTCATACATACATCCTATCTCGGACTTCATGGCCTCCAGCCAATTGTTGGAATCCGGGCCCAACATTGCTTCTTCATAATTCACAGGCTCATTGTTGTCCAACAACATAATTGATAAGACGGGATTACCGTGCCACTCTGGAGTAGTACGCGGTCTCGTCGACCTGCGAGGTTTGATAGGAACTTGATCCGGAGTTTCATGGTCATCATCATTAACTTCCTCCTCAACCGATGTCGCAACGACAGGGGTTTCCCCTTGCCCTGCGCCACCATCCAGAGGGATGAGAGGTTCGACAACCTCATCAAGTTCTATCTTCCTCCCACTCAATTCTGTCGAGAGAAACTCCTTCTCGAGAAAACCTCCGTTCTTAGCAACAAACACTTTGCCCTCGGATTTGAGATAGAAGGTATACCCAACTGTCTCCTTTGGGTAACCTATGAAGACGCACTTTTCCGCTTTGGGTTCCATCTTTTCAGGCTGAAGCTTTTTGACATAAGCATCACATCCCCAAACTTTAAGAAACGACAACTTTGGTCTTTTGCCATACCACAGCTGATATGGTGTCGTATTAATGGATTTCGATGGTGCCCTATTTAAAGTGAATGCAGCTGTTTCTAATGCATAACCCCAAAACGATAACGGCAAATCGGTAAGAGACATCATAGATCGCACCATCTCTAATAAAGTATGATTACGACGTTCGGACACACCATTACGATGTGGTGTTCCAGGCGGTGTCAACTGTGAAACAATTCCACGTTGTCTTAAGTGAGCACCAACTCGAAACTCAGATATTCACCCCCTCCCCCCCCCCCCCCCGATCAGACCGTAGGAACTTGATCTTCTTGTTACGATGATTTTCAACTTCACTCTAAAATTGCTTGAACTTTTCAAATGTTTCAGACTTGTGCTTCATCAAGTAGACATAACCATATCTAGTCAAATCGTTAGTGAAGGTGAGAAAATAATGATATCCGACGCGTGCCTCCACACTCATCGGACCACACACATCGGTATGTATGATTTCCAACAAGTCACTTGCGCGCTCCATTGTTCTGGAGAATGGAGTTTTAGTCATCTTGCCCATGAGGCATGGTTCGCACGTGTCAAGTGAATCAAAGTCAAGTGACTCCAAAAGTCCATCGGTATGGAGTTTCTTCATGCGCTTTACACCAATATGACCTAAGCGACAGTGCCATAAAAACATGGCGCTATCATTGTTAAGTCTAACACTTTTGGTCTCAATGTTATGTATATGTGTATTATCACTATCAAGATTCAATATGAACAATCCTCTCACATTGGCTGCATGACCATAAAAGATATTACTCATAGAAATAGAACAACCATTATTCTCTGACTTAAACGAGTAACCGTCTCGCAATAAAAAAGAACCAGATATAATGTTCATGCTTAACGCACGCACTAAATAACAGTTATTCAAGTTCATAACTAATCCTGATGGTAACTGGAGTGAAATTGTGCTGACGGCAATTGCATCAACCTTGGAACCATTTCCCACACGCATCGTCACTTCATTCTTCGCCAGCCTTCGCTTATTCTGCAGTTCTTGTTTCGAGTTGCAAATATGAGCAACAGAACCGGTATCGAATACCCAGACACTACTACGTGAGCTGGTTAAGTACACATCAATAACATGTATATCGAATATACCTGATTTTTCTTTGGCCGCCTTCTTATCAACCAGATACTTGGGGCAGTTGCGCGTCCAGTGACCCATACCCTTGCAATAATAGCACTTTGTTTCAGTCTTAGGTCCAGCTTTGGGTTTCTTCGTCGGATTGGCAACAGGCTTGCCGCTCTTCTTTGAATTACCCTTCTTTCCTTTGTCGTTTCTCTTGAAACTAGTGGTCTTATTCACCATCAACACTTGATGCTCTTTACGGAGTTCTGACTCTGCGACTTTCAGCATCGCGAATAACTCGCCGGGTGACTTGTTCATCCCTTGCATGTTATAGTTCAACACAAAGCCCTTATAGCTTGGTGGCAGTCATTGAAGAATTCTGTCAGTGATAGCCTCTTGCGGGAGTTCAATCCCCAGCTCAGCTAGACGGTTTGAGTACCCAGACATTTTGAGCACATGTTCACTGACAGACGAATTCTCCTCCATATTGCAAGCATAGAATTTATCGGAGGTCTCATACCTCTCGATCCGGGCGTTCTTCTGAAAGATAAACTTCAACTCCTGGAACATCTCATATGCTCCATGATGCTCAAAGCGACGTTGAAGTCCCGGCTCTAAGCCATACAAGACTGCACATTGAACTACTGAGTAGTCCTCCTTGCGTGCTAACCAAGCGTTCTTAGCATCTTGGTCAGCCGCAGCGGGTGGTTCATCTCCTAGCGCAGCATTAAGGACATAATCTTTCTTCCCAGCTTGCAGGAGCAACTTAAGATTACTAGCCTAGTCTACAAAGTTGCTTCCATCATTTTTCAACTTAGCTTTCTCTAGGAACGTATTAAAATTCAGGGTGACTGTCGCGTGAGCCATTGATCTACAACACAAATATTTTAAAAGTGGACTTAGACTATGTTCAAGATAATTATAGTTTAACTTAATCAAATTACTTGCTAAACTCCCACTCAAAAAGTACATCTATCTAGTCATTTGAGTGGTTCATGATCCAATTCCACTAGCTCAAGTCCGATCATCACGTGAGTTGAGGATAGTTTCAGTGGTAAGCATCCCTATGCTAATCATATCAACTATATGACTCATGATCGACCTTTCGGTCTCATGTGTTCCGAGGCCACGTCTGCACATGCTAGGCTCGTCAAGCTTAACCCGTGTTCCGCGTGTGCAACTGTTTTGCACCCGTTGTATGTAAACGTTGAGTCTATCACACCCGATCATCACGTGGTGTCTCGAAACGACGAACTGTAGCAACGGTGCATAGTCGGGGAGAACACGTACAATTTCGTGTTGAAATTTTAGTGAGAGATCACCTCATAATGCTACCATCATTCTAAGCAAAATAAGGTGCATAAAAGGATTAACATCACATGCAATTCATAAGTGACATGATATGGCCATCATCATGTGCTTCTTGATCTCCATCACCAAAGCACCGGCACGATCTTCTTGTCACCGGCGCCACACCATGATCTCCATCAACGTGTCGCCATCGGGGTTGTCGTGCTACTCATGTTATTACTACTAAAGCTACGTCCTAGCAATATAGTAAACGCATCTGCAAGCACAAACATTAGTTTAAAGACAACCCTATGGCTCCTGCCGGTTGCCGTACCATTGTAGTGCAAGTCGATATTAACTATTACAACATGATCATCTCATACATCCAATATATCACATCACATCGTCGGCCATATCACATCACAAGCATACCCTGCAAAAACAAGTTAGACGTCCTCTAATTGTTGTTGCATGTTTTACGTGGTGACCATGGGTATCTAGTAGGATCGCATCTTACTTACGCAAACACCACAACGGAGATGTATGAATTGCTATTTAACCTCTCTCCAAGGACCTCCTCGGTCAAATCCGATTCAACTAAAGTTGGAGAAACCGACACTCGCCCGTCATCTTCGAGCAACGGGGTTGCTCATAGCGATGAAACCAGTCTCTCGTAAGCGTACGAGTAATGTTGGTCTGAACCGCTTCGATCCAACAATACCGCAGAATCAAGAAAGACTAATGAGGGCAGAAAATCGCACATCACCGCCCACACAAACTTTTGTGCTCTACTTGAGATGACATCTACGCATGAACCTAGCTCTGATACCACTGTTGGGGAACGTCGCATGGGAAACAGAAATTTTCCTATACGCACGAAGACCTATCATGGTGAGGTCCATCTACGAGAGGGGATTTGGATCTACGTACCCTTGTAGATCGCACAGCAGGAAGTGTTAAGAAACGCGGTTGATGTAGTGGAACGTCCTCACGTCCCTTGATCCGCCCCGCAAACCGTCCCGCGATCCGTCCCACGATCCGCTCCGATCTAGTGCCGAAGGGACGGCACCTCCGCGTTCAGCACACGTACAGCTCGACGATGATCTCGGCCTTCTTGATCCAGCAAGAGAGATGGAGAGGTAGATGAGTTCTCAGGCAGCGTGACGGTGCTCCGGAGGTTGGTGGTGATCTATCTCAACAGGGCTCCGCCCGAGCTCCGCAGAAATAGGATCTAGAGGAAAAACCGTGGAGGTATGTGGTTGGGCTACCGTGGCAAAGTTGTCTCAAATCAGCCCTAATACCTCAGTATATATAAGAGGCAGGGGAGGGACTTGCCTTGAGGCTCAAGAGAGCCCAAGGGGTCGGCCGAAGGGGGGGAGGAGGAGTCCTCCAATCCTAGTCCAACTAGGATTGAAAGGTGGAGTCCTTCTCTATTTTCCCACTTCCCCTCTTTTTTGATTTTATTTATCTCCTGCGCAAGGGCCCTCTTGGACTTGCCCACCAGCCCACTAAGGGCTGGTGCGGCACCCCTAGGGCCTATGTGCTTCCCCCGGATGGGCTTCCCCCCCCCCCCCCCCGGTGAACATCTGAAACCCATTCGTCACTCCCGGTACATTCCAGGTAATGCCGAAAACTTTCTGGTGATCAAATGAGGTCATCCTATATATCAATGTTCGTCTCCGGACCATTCCGAAAACCCTTGTGACGTCCGTGATCTCATCCGGGACTTCGAACAACATTCGGAAACCAACCATATAACTCAAATACGCATAAAACATCGTCAAACCTTAAGCGTGCAGACCCTGTGGGTTCGAGAACTATGTAGACATGACCCGAGGGACTCCTCGGTCAATATCCAACAGCGGGACCTGGATGCCCATATTGATTGAACCTTAGTGCCAAGGATTCATATAATCCCGTATGTCATTCCCTTTGCCTTCGGTATGTTACTTGCCCGAGATACGATCGTTGGTATCCGCATACCTATTTCAATCTCGTTTACCGGCAAGTCTCTTTAATCGTTCCGTAATACAAGATCCCATAACTTACACTAAGTCACATTGCTTGCAAGGCTTGTGTGTGATGTTGTATTACCGAGTGGGCCCCGAGATACCTCTCCGTCACACGGAGTGACAAATCCCAGTCTTGATCCATACTAACTCAACATACACCTTCAGAGATACCTGTAGAGCATCTTTATAGTCACCCAGTTACGTTGTGACGTTTGATACACACAAGGCATTCCTCCGGTGCGAGTGAGTTATATGATCTCATGGTCATAGTAATAAATACTTGACACGCAGAAAACAGTAGCAACAAAATGACACGGTCAACATGCTACGTTTATTAGTTTGGGTCTAGTCCATCACATGATTCACCCAATGATGTGATGCAGTTATCAAGCAACAACACCTTGCACATAGTCAAAGACCTTGACTATCCTTGATCAACTGGCTAGCCAACTAGAGGCTTGCTAGGGATAGTGTTTTGTCTATGTATCCACACATGTATCTAAGACTTCATTCAATACAATTATAGCATGGATAATAAACAATTATCTTGATACAGGAATTATAATAATAACTTATTTATCATTGCTTCTAGGGCGTAATTCCAACAGTGGGATGGCGTGGCGTTGTGTGGCGAGGCGAGCGAGGATGAGGAGGGGCGCGTGTGTATGTATCCTCTTCTCATGCTCATACAAGTGCTAGAAGAGCTCACCATATCAGGTGGCGCAACTCTTTCCCAACTAGCGGTTTGTGACTAAACATTAATCTCACTCACATCACACACAACCAAGCATGAATGGGTCATGAAAATTTTAGAATTTTGATGGGTTTGGGCCAAAGCTTACTAGCAAATTCCAACGGTAGGTTTAATTTTACCGTGTTATTATCACAGATTTTTGTGGGTCGCATTTGCTTTAGTTTGCATAATCTAGTGTGTTACTATGCTTACTTAATGTCTTGTTAATCCGTAAAATCAGACCATTTGCTAAAAACATGCATTTTTCCGTGAATTTTGCAAATTGTAGTGAATTATGTGTTTTCTGTTCTTGCGGCCTTTTGTGTTTGCTGTTTTGAGCTTTTTCGCTGGTTTGGACCCAAATTTCATAAATAAATCATTAAGATGTACTCATACTCTGGAGTATAAGTGAGTGTAGTATTGCTCAATTCTTTTTTGTTAACCCATTAGTTCGTTAGTTGGGCCACTATTTGTTGTAGGCTCGAGTTACGGGCGAGCGAGGAGGAGGAGGGGCACGCGTGTATGTCTTCTCTTCTCATGCTCATACAAGTGCTAGAAGAGCTCATCATATAAGGTGGGGCAACCCTTTCCCAACTGGCGGTATGTGAGTAAACATTAATCTCACTCACATCACACCAACCATGCATGAATCGGTCATGAAAATTTCAGAATTTTATTGGGTTTGGCCCAAAAGCTTAATAGCAAATTCCAACGATAGGTTTAATTTTACCGTGTTATTATCACAGACTTATGTCGGTCGCATTTGTTTTAATTTGCATGATCTAGTGTGTTACCGTGCTTACTTAATGTCTTGTTAATCGGGAAAATCAGACCATTTGCTAAAAATATGCATTTTTTCCTTGAGCTTTGCAAATTGTAGTGAATTATGTTTTTTTTTGTTCTTGCGGCCTTTTATGTTTGCCGTTTTGAGCTTTTTTCACTTGTTTAGACCCAAATTTCAGAAATAAATCATTAAGCTGTACTCACACGCTCGAGTATAAGTGAGTGTAGTATTGCTTTGTTAACCCCTTAGTTCATTAGTTGCGCCACTATTTGTTGTAGGCTCGACTTAGGGGCATTTTCTATACAGCGTTCGTACCTTTGTTATTTCCGAAACGACCCACATTCACTCGTCATGTTGGCCAACCCTTTATCATTTTATTGTGTTAGAGCTGGAATTCGAAGCCGTGGCGTGGGACTTCATTGATGGATGCGATAACCACCTCACCACAACATATGGATGTGATTAGATACATGTTTTCCTTCCTTTCTTGTTTCTTTACTTTTTTTCTTTTATCTTTTCTTTTTCTCTGCCCTTTTTTGTTTTTTCAAATTGTAAATAGTTTATTTAAATATATTTTTTTTAAAAATCATGAATTTTTTCAAATCAACGAATTGTTTTCAAAATTAATATGTTTTTCCAATTTTGAAAACTTTTTAAAAAACTATATGAACTTTTCCAAATTCAACGGATTTTTAGCTCAACGAACTTATTCAAATTCGTATTTTTTTTAAATCGATGAACTTTTTTCAAGATTATGAACCTTTTTTCCAAAATATGAAGAAATTTTTTAAAAAAATTAATAAAGTTTTTTCACATTCAATGTTTTTTTCCATAATCAATGATCGTTTTCAAAATCCTTGAACATTTTTGAATTTGTGATGGCTTTCCAATTTTTTGTTTGAAAAAGCGATTTGTTTTCAAAAGTCAAGGGTTAACCGAACAAACGAAAAAATGGAAAAAAGAAAAACTATTGCGTACCGAGCTGCCAAACTCTGCTCGGACGCGACCCATTTGGAGGCACATGTGATCGTCGGGTCATGTTCCTGTCGCTAAAGGCACACTATAGGAGCACCCCAAGTTGGGCTCGGTTTGTACATACATGTGTCATCATATGCGATTTATTTCAATGTTATCATTGTTTTCTCATAAATTCCGTGAAATTACTTCTCTTCCATTTCTAATAAACTTTTTTACCCTTTCTAGGACTTTGTTCCTCTCGACGACGATCTTCTCACCACTGTTGACTCTTTGCCTCCCTTCCCTCCATGTCCTCCGCCCAACCAATTACGATTGTTCTGCATCGCTGCTCGGTCTTGGCTTGGTTTAGATTTTGGTGCGGAGCTCACTAGGGTTTGTACATGCCCGATAGATCGATTTTTCATGTTAGGGGACAAAGATGGATGATGTGGACGCAAGTGGTCTCGCTAATGACAAGGAGCCGGAGGTCATGATGAAAGAACTAGGGCTGCAAGAAGAGGATCTCAATGATGTGGTTATCGAACATGAGGAACCCTTGTCGGCGCCGACAACCCTATTGGAAGGACGTGGATGTCGCCTAGAGGGGGGTGAATAGGTGCTTTAAAATAATTAAGGTTTAGGCTTGAACAAATGCGGAATAAAACTAACGTTTAATATGTCAAGCACAAAACCTCAAACAATTAGGATCACCTATGTGCACCAACAACTT